>NC_048589.1:7587500-8787500 GCF_013265735.2 Oncorhynchus mykiss | reverse complement strand
ACTACGCTGACAGACACAGCAAACCTTCTTGCCACAGCTCGCATTGATGTTCCATCCTGGATGAGCTGCACTACCTGAGCCAGTTGTGTGGGTTGTAGACTCCTTCACATGCTACCGCTAGAGTGAAAGCACCACCAGCATTCAAAAGTGACCAAAACATCAGCCAGGAAGCATAGAGAAGTGGTCTGTGGTTGCCACCTGCAGAACCACTCCTTTGTTGGGGGTGTCTTGCTAATTGCCTATAATTTCCACCTGTTGTCTATTCCATTTGCACAACAGCATGTGAAATTTATTGTCAATCAGTGTTGCTTCCTAAGTGGACAGTTTGATTTCACAGAAGTGTGATTGACTTGGAGTTACATTGTGTTGTTTAAGTGTTCCCTTTATTTTTTTGAGCAGTGTATTTTTAAACTAACTGACCCTTCACACAGTACATTGTTGAAACACTTTTGGGTGCAAGCTTTGCACACCTGTATTTGGGGAGTTTACCCATTCTTCTCAGCAGATCCACTCAAGCTCTGTCAGGTTAGATGGGGAATGTTGCTGCACGGCTATTTTCAGGTCTCTCCAGAGATGTTCGATCGGGTTCAAGTCTGGGCTCTGGCTGGGCCACTCAAGGACATTCAGAGACTTGTCCCGACGCCACTCCTGCATTGTCTTGGCTGTGTGCTTAGGGTCGTTGCCCTGTTGGAAGGTGAACCTTCGCCAAAGTCTGAGGTCCTGAGTGCTCTGAAGCAGGTTTTCATCTAGTCTCAACTAGTCTCCCAGTCCCTACCGCTGAAAAAGATCCCCACAGAATGATGCTGCAATGACCATGCTTCACCGTAGGGATGGTGTCAGGTTTCTTCCAGATGTGACTCTTCGCATTTAGGCCAAAGAGTTCAATCTTGGTTTCATCAGAACAGAGAGTCTTGTTTCTTGAGTCCATTAGATGCTTTTTGGCAAACTGTAAGGGGAAAGGGTGTGAAAACAAAAAATAAAGGGACAGGATCTCAATACTTTCCGAATGCACTGTATATAGTGTATTTCAGGCTTAAGGGTTAAGTTTAGGCTTAGGGGTTTTGGGGTTAATGTTATGGTTAAGTTATGTTAAAGGTTAGGGAAAATATGATTTTGTATGGGGAAATATTTTACTCAGGTCGGATTATGTTTTGTCACCTGTTGAACATGCTCAACAGTGATGATGTGACAGTTAAGGAGTTAGCCAGTACCACTCTCCTTCTGGACCTACAGGGACACAGGATAATTTCCTGGGCTTCAGGGGAAAGGCTTTGGAGTCTGGTCAGACTTGCCAGACCTCAACGACCTGTGCAACCGGACTGGAGTGGAGCTCAGGTGGACACGGACTGATATGCAAACTGAGCCAGTGACTGCATTTGATGCAGTTGTGGCAGATTGCGGTGTTGTTGTGGAGGCTTCTGTCAACCATAATGGAACATCCCATCATACATCCAGGACAACACTCCTTGGTATCAGACAGATGTAGCTCCTGCAACACTGGACTGGCCTGAGGCTGCAGGGGAAACTCGCTGCTCTGGACTGTGCTGTCCACTCCGTCTCCCATTCCATGTACCAGAATGCTGCCATTGGCGAGGACATTCTCACCTTTACGGTTAAGGCGAGGCTGCAAGTTCTACCAACAATATAATCTAGCACTCTGCTACCCTGCAAACCATGACCCATTTTGTATTCTACATGTCAAATGTAATGGAGTCCATTGCCTATGTTGTGAATGGCTGCTGTTCCTACAAGGATTTGAACATTGCTAGACATGACCCCCTTGTTGACCTGATAGCCAGGGAGGTGAGACAAGTGGTCCCACCAATAGCACACATGCATAAACATTCTTGTGTAAGGGGAAGCTGGTTTGATGTTGATGATGATGTGTTTTCATGTGGGCCAAATACGACAGATACTGTTGTTGTGGGGGGAGGCCAGGGGGAGGTGCTCCTTTTGGAAGTGGGCTGCTCATTTGGCAGGTACATGGAGCAAGCCTTTGGAGAGAAGCTGCTTAAATACCAGCCCCTCGTGGTACGCCTGAATAGCCTCGGGTGGAGGTGCAAGCTGGTAGCACTGATATTTGGCAGTCTCGGGCCACGTACACAGGCTTGCAGTGCGTGGCCTCCAGATTGCGGGCCTGACAAAAACTAGGGCAAAGCAATTGGCTAGGTTTTGCTCTGTTTCTGCTGTCGTGGGCAGCCTAGCTGTTTGGAGAAGGAGGTGCTTTCTGCACCCTTGAGTGCCAGGCATGCAGGGACCTTTGTAATGTTTGGATCCTTTTTTTGTAAAGTATTTCCAATGTTTGTGTGTGTGTGTGTTTGCACGTGTGTGTATACGCGCGCGCGCGTGTGTGTGTGTCAAGCTGTTCCTCATGGTCAAGGAAGACTTTGGAACATGTGGTGACATGGGAAGGGGGATACTTTCCTGACGAAGTTTCTTGGAGGCCTCAGTAGGTGACGAGAAAGGAAAAGACAAGCATATCTTAGGAAGATATCAATATTCTTAGAGCAGGCTCCTGAAGATGTCATTAGACTGTTTGTGTAGAAAGAGATGTTGTTGTGGATCAGGAGCTTATGGTCATGAAGACCGTGATCTTGTTATCCTCTCAAAGTGCTCTGCAGGAGCCTTCTATCAATGTGTTTCAAATACAAAAAGTGGTAAAAAAAATACATATATATACAAATTGTCAGCGATTTCGCATAGATTAAAAACCTAGGTAATGAGTTCAACAAGCGGCAGGTAAATTTTTTAAGAAAAATTATATTTCGGCCGAAGCAGGTCCATTGTCACCCACACTTGATGTTCATTTGTACCTCAGCATATGAGCTGAAAAACCTATCCAGAGAGAAGTGTCTGCATGTGTCTCTCATCTCTTTGATGGTGTAAATACAACCCTCCCCCTCTTCCTCCTATCGCTCTACCCCTCCCTCAACCCACCACTCATCCTGCCCCCTTCTGTCACACACAACTCCTCCGCCGTGCTCAGCGGCTAAATTACAAATCTCCTGCATGATATAGCTGGAAGCTCCGGCTGAAGCCCCCATTCAAAAGATTGGTGGGCCTCCTATCTTCTGAGAGATCTATCTGCTCCCCTGTTGAATAAGCAATGAGAGAGTTGGTCCCAGTGGCCTGGTCTGTGCGACCCTCCCCTCCCTATCCCTTTTACCTCCCCCTTCCTGTCCCTGTCTCCATCTCCACAGATTGTCTTCCCCCCCAGCCCTCCCGCTCTCTCTTTTCTCAGTCAACAGGACCCTACACAGGCACACAAAAGAAGGCTCCTGGCTTAGTAGGCTGGTGATGGATGCATTTCCATAGCCATCTCCGTTATCTTGGCGTAACAGGTCTCAGGCTTCCCTTTTCTCTCAGGTCTTTACAGCTTTCTCTCTGGCCTTTTTCTTGTAGTCCCCCGTTTTTTCAGGAGGTCACTCATTAGTACTCCTGAGCATTAATGATGACCCCCTGATCACTGGCTTGAAAGCTGGGTTCTACCCGATATTGAGCAGCCAAGCCCTTGTCTCCGCCCCTCTCGGCACCTCTCAACACGGGCTGAGTGCTGGGACCTGCTCGCCAAGGTCAAGGACTGAGTGACATAGGGGACCCAAAGCTTCTCCTTGTCCTCCCCTCATCTCCATAGACACCCCACGGCTTGTCCACTCTTTAGATTGATTTGCTACGCAGCACATGTCCTAGTCAATCAAAGGATTTTATTAAATGGGAGAGCCACGAGAAAACATTGTAAAAGATAGATAGATCTCCATTTCTTATCCCAATGGTCACCCAAAATCAAGATTGTCTCAAACCATTTTCAGGCCCAAACAAGGGAATAAAATGTTAGCCAAATGTTTCTGTTAAAAAGTATATTCTCTTTATAAGTCAGGAAAACAACATGCAAATTGTATGCAAAGCCGACAACAGAACGACTCACTCTTTCAAATATGGCAAACAAGATTATTTTTCTTATTAATATACTAAGCAAAGCCTTTGACAATGAAATTAAAATCAACCAATATTTCAGCTTACAGCAGACCTTATTATTTATCTTACAGCAGGCCTATGCCGGAAACCTTGAATCACACAATAACAGGGATTGTGGTGGAAAATCCTCAACAATAACCCCCTTTCATTTATGCTCGCACTGCAGTTTCTGTTTCCACTTCGCTTCTCATCTCACAGCTCTGGAGTTTCACTAGTAGTGGTCTTTTTTTTCCCTGTGTGGCTCTTTTTGGGCCTCTGGGTCAGGGGGCGAAACAAAGCAGAACCCATTTTGAGTCTGACATGGTCTCGACCCTCTGAACCCAAGGCAGTCCCCCCTGCCATGGCTCGACGAGAGGCTTGTCCACGACAAAGGTGCAGTTTGTAACAACCTTTGGGAGGGGGGAGTACAACAGAGAGGGTTATTGGGCGTTACTTTCACCTTTTAAGCCCTCCTGAAAAGAGTTAAAATTTTTACTACACAAGTCACGAGGAAGTCCCAGCTCAGCACAGTGAGATTGTATGAGATTCAAAGCTCAACAAAACCTTAATCAGAGGAAAGTCATGGTTGTGTGGAATGTCTGAAACCTTGTTCTAATGTTGACATCTACAGTGTAAACTCAGATAGTGGTTCTGTGTCTAAAGAGAATGGGCAATAATAGTGCACAAAAGTACTTGTGTTCACAATCTTTTAAAATCATAACAATTCCGACACAAGAGTCCGTCAAATCATTGGTTGTGCCATGTAGCCAAGGTAAAAGCCTAATGGATCTCGGTGTATCTGTCATCTTAAATCATGAGTTCGAGTCAAAATCCGATACCACAACCGCATTCCGTCTCGTAAAAACACATCCATCGTTTACAGCGCGATAGCAAAAGAGAACACATGAGCACACCCTGCCCTGTTGTCATTTACCAAACATTTGATCAAATCTTACAAAGCCTGCTTAATATTTAAAGCCACAGCCATGCAGCCTAATGGTCTGGGGCCACAGCTAAACTCTGCAAGGGTCAATTGTTTTATGAAGATTAATGAAGGGGTGACACAGGCCATGTCGTATCTGTACAGTTCTCCCTTTGCCTGAGCACAGCCAGGGCATATTAAGAGGAGTGAGTAAGGTTTACCCACTTAGCTTATCCACGTAAGTGGCTTACGGATGTTTTTCCTGGGATGCTCCACGCTTACACCACCATTTTTTTTCACCAATTCATTTTTCACCATCTGATCAATTCCACCTCGCAGAAAGGTGACATCAAACAGAAGCCCAATGAATCCCCTTTACATCTACCCTTGGTGTAGCTTCATGGGGAATGCGGAGTTTGTATTTGGGTTAGATTTAATTACGCTTGAGTTTGTTTTGAGAAATGAGGCTCCCAGATATACAGCCAAAAGAAGGTGGTCCAGACAGACTGCCAGATGGAGGGTGAGGTTAGAGGACTTGCCACAGCGGGTTGTCCAACGCTGTAGACCCAACAGTTTTAGCTCCCTAAACGGAACCCTTGCGGATGTCAGTGGTAATTGCTTTGACGCCCCCTAATTTGGCTCTAATCCCATTTGGACACCAATTTAAATCAGATGGAAAGAGGAACATGGGGCCACATCTGTCCCTGTCCACCTGGCTGACATCTGTACACTGCTTACAGTGAATGAGTGTTGGGCACATGACGTAGGCCTTGATCCGAAAGGCATTACAGCTAACTTAAACAGACCCTGTTCCTATAGCCCACTTCCGTCCCTGATGAAAATCTGCTTTAATGTTACGAGACTGAAAGCCTCTGAAACTCTTAAGCCCTTTAAAAAAACTGCAGGCCAAAACATGTTTTAAAAAACATGGGTGGTATTTCTTATGCACACTAAAAATACTTTCGGCCCACGGAAAATAGTGTTGCATTGGTTGGTATGGCTTACATATGGATGATCCCTGGGTTTGGAAAACAAAGATGTCAAATGACAGAAGGCGGCTCAGAGGGATTGTTTCCACTGGACTGCCCTTTTCCATGAATTTCCATGTGGACAATCACTTGGAGGGCCATCCCCAATCACCCTATCCAACCACCATCTTCACGACAACAAACAGGTCTTTCATGTTGTTTTTTCTTTCTCTTCCCTCTGTCCTCCCTCTCCAAAGCACGCCTGCATGCACTCTGACACGTTGCAACTTGGACTCAGGGGTAGACGTACCATACAAAATGTAAACCTAGCACACTCCAATTAGTATGACATGTTAAATGTCATATTGTATGTATTAATTTGTGGATGTCTATCAATTGCAATTCGTGCAAAATGTTCTGGATTGCAATTCGTGGCCATAGTGGAGTTTGGAGTGTGACTGTTTGAGGTTGTGGACAGGTTTCTTTTATACTGATAACAAGTTCAAACAGGTGCCATTAATACAGGTAACAAGTGGAGGACAGAGGAGCCTCTTAAAGAAGAAGTTACAGGTCTGTGAGAGCCAGAAATCTTGCTTGTTTGTAGGTGACCAAATACTTATTTTCCACCATAATTTGCTAATTAATTCATTAAAAATCCTACAATGTGATTTTCCGGATTTTTTTTCTCATTTTGTCTGTCATAGTTGAAGTGTACCTATGATGAAAATTAAAGGCCTCTCTCATCTTTTTAAGTGGGAGAACTTGCACAATTGGTGGCAGACTAAATACTTTTTTGCCCCACTGTATGTTAAGAATTTGCAAAATGTATGATATGCTATGAATTCCGATTTGTTGTGGCTATCATGACCTAAGTGGAAAGATGGCTAACGCTAACATTAGCTAGGCTAAGGGTTAGGGGTTAAGTTTAGGCTTAAGGTTAAGGTTAGGAGTTAGATTAAAGGGTTATGGATTAGGATTAGGGTTAAGGCAAGGGTTAACTAACATGCTAAGTAGTTTCAACGTAGCTAAAAAGTAGTAAGTAGTTGAAAAGTTGCTAATTAGCTCAAATTGTCCATCGTGAGATTTGAACACACAACCTTTGGGTTGCTAGACATTCATGTTATATTTCAACCCAACCACACTACTTTTGTTTTTGCCACGGGACCTCGATGGGAACCTCCTTCAAGCTAATGAGCAGAACAATTAATGTCATATTCTATCGCAAAAATTATTATTTGGTTGTGTTTATGAAGGTCTTAGGTAACATTAGACAACAATTCTTTATTTATTTCAACTAACGCATTAGCATTTTCATTAGTTTATGTAGCTGTGGGCTGTATTAAAAAAATATATACACACACACAAAGAAACACCACAATTCAAGTGTTCAATAAATATTATTTGAGGAGTGCATTTGTTACTGTATGATTTTCTGTTTCATAGTTGTATGTGTTGGAACAAGGTAACAACTTCTTTTCATAACAACAAAATCAAAAAATACCCCAACCATGAAGATTCAAGGTTAGCAAGATGCCCTGTAAAATTATGAAAACATCTGTAGCCATAACATCATTATAAGTCCCAAGTATGCTTGATAAATAGTGAAAATCAGCACAAAAGCAATAATGGCATTATAATTCATAAAAGTGTCAATATGACAGCAGTCAAAAACAGTTCATTATTTATACGTCAAATACTATGGCAAATTTGGTTCAAGTTTCCAGGCGTTGTGTTCTTGTTTCTTTGTCATCAAAATGGAGGTAACACATGATCTCTCTGAAGCGATCCCGTGACATGGTTTCTCAGAAGAAAGGCATCCCATACATGTCTGACCAGAAGCTGAACAGACATACAGGATTGAAATGAATGCTTGAAGCTCATCAACAGATCCCAGGCAGTGTTTCCTTGCTCCCTGTGTGTCGCAGCCACAGTACTGTCGCTGATGTGCTGTAGCATGTCCATGTCACATATAGGGCCTGCACTCTCAGTGATGACATTTTGTGGTGATAATCAGCCCATTGCATTGTCTCCAGTTTGCTCTTCCTCTCTCCTGTCTCGCCACCACCAAATGAAATGGCTCGGGCACCTACTCAATGCGCACCGTTTTTTTGCGCTTAGGCGTTGGAGATGTAGGTTCAGGCTGAGGCTCAGAATCAGACGAATAATCATCAGAGATGTCATGATTCATTTCTTCCCCACCATCTGAATCGTTTCCATTCAGATCTTGTAGCAGCGATAAAAGCAGCATCTTGATCTTCTTGTCATTGTAAATTATGCACGCTCTCACTGTGTACTCCAAGTAGGCCAGATAAGACTGTTTGGGTTTGGTGGACTAATGTAGGGTACATACCATTTATCAGGGTGACTATTAACTGGGCACGTTCCACTGTTTGGAGAATGAGCAGGCCCTACTGTTGGGAGATCCCTTTTAAAAAATGACCTCCCATCCTAAAACTGGTTATAACTCCATTTCTGTTTGTACGGGACAGAGGGAGGGATGACTCAATGGGATGACTTTTTATTTATTCATGAGCAGTCCAAATGATTGCTTAAGCAGTTCTAGTGTTAAGTAACCTTCTGCCTTATGTAACCATACCAAACCTAACATATCATTCCTGGATTTAGGTTTACTATGTTACGTCTAGCTCATGAGACCAGGCTGCACGTTGAAAATCTCAAGTCAATGTCATGGTTCGGTTCATTGAGTAAGAGGTACACAACAAAGAGCAGTGAACTGAAATGGCCCAGTCCTTGCTACATCTGCAACCGCCAAGCAAGAAACACAAGAACGGTGGAAACGGACATGGAATAGCTGTCCTCCACTGTCAAGAGGATGACATTTACCAGAGCCAGCTTCTTCAGAACAGAGCAGTTCCTTTACAATTGTGTACCATTTACAGAACAGGATCTTGCCTTTTCATTTATAAAAATATACATATCTGAAGAAACACCAATTTACAAGTCGTTTTATCTTCAAATGAAAATAACTGATTGACACCTGCACCCATTGGTTTTCCATGAATGCTTTCATAACAGCGGATATCCTGCTTAAATGCGGGGCATGCATGCTTAGGGCATGTAATTAAAGGGTAACAATTGACTTGACGCCCAGCGTCATAACACGTCATGACACGGTCATGACCATGTCATAATATGTCATAACAGCTGACATAACTTTTCATAACCTGTTATAATATGGTCATAACACTGTCACGACACATACATTTAGACCTGTTGTGACATATATTGTGTTGTTTTATGGTTGGTTATGACACCTACATAAGAGTGTCAACAAAAAAACAAAAAACCTACCTCAATGTTCTTTTGCTGATGACTGGGATGAATGCGGGACCAGATTCGAGGAGCAGGACATGACAACCTATTTTTGTCTGATGATTGACACGAGGACATGTACATGATAGGCCAATCTGGTTTATATGATTATGACAGTCACAACGCTTCTTGACAGTGTCATAAAGTTTATTTTCTTAGTCCAGGTAAAGTGACACAGGATGGTCATAATAAGTTATTTAAAATATGATGACAAACATTAATTAGAGCATCCACCAAGGAAACGTCTTGGCAGGGACAAAATGAATTTGAAGACATTTGAGTGTTTACACTCTTATGTAGGTGTCATGTGTAGGTGTAATAACCAGTCATAAACTAACGCAATATATATCACAACCCACGTAAATATATGGGTCTTGACAGTGTTATGACCATATTATGACAAGTTGTGTCCGCCGCTATGACATATTATGACATGGTTATGACACTAGGTGTCAAGTAAAGTGTTACCAAGTAAAGTATAGCCGAGGCTAGGTATCCGTTTGCATCTAGCGCATAAGTTAATGTGTTAGTTTATGTTTAAGGAACCAAGCTATTTACCGCTTGTGTGCAAAGAAAACACAATTAAATTCAAATCCATGCACATTTCCATCGGCTTAGAAATGAGAGATCAACAGCATGCAGTGAGGGTAAAAATCGCATTGTAAACATGGCATAGAAAAACGAGATTGCTTATCTCCAGCACTAATTGAGAGACAAAATTATTGTCATGTTGACTCGTCAATTGTTCCACCTGTTGGGCATGAGGCAGACAATTTTCCATCTGGGTGTACATAAATCCTTGTTAAATGTAGAGCCAATGGAAAGTTTGCCATACACTGGCAGCAGCAACCTACAATTATGCTGCATCCTGCAATGAAATTAATGCTGTTTGAGAAATCAAGCTCCCTAAGGAGTTAGCTGTTTCAAAACATGTTTAACTGGTAAACCATCCACTTCCATTTAAATGGGTACTCTGAACCCGAATACTCCAGCTGGATAGAAAATCATACTGCATGCATTAGAAGTGCTTGGAAAGCCATGGAGAAAAGACAATGTGATAAAGTTTGATTCAAACTTGTCTACATTCTTGTGCATCATCAATTCATAAAAATGTATAGTGTAGTGGGTTCCTCCAGTGGATACTTCAAAGGCTTGTACAGCAAAGGATGAGGAGAGATATTGATCCGATTCCTCAATGATTCCGGTATTTATACCTGCATGCTTCAGAATGCACTTTTATGTCTTTCACTTTGAAGCCCTCCATCTTTCCAGGGGGGGGTGTTATATTTTTTGGGCGAGCGCCTCTTTAATATTTGAAAAACCCATTTCTTCCCCATTTTTGACATTGTTTTCCAGTCCCATTTGAAGGCCTCCATTACACTCAGACAAGTCACACGAGACAGGTTGGCCTTTTTTTTAGTGTAAATGTGAATGAATGGTGACTGCGACAAAGGCTAGCCAATCTGTCTTTTCTTTAATCTACCATAGACTTGAAATGCCTCCAAGGCTGGTTCAGGTGTAGTGACAGGCGAGTCCATGCCCTCGCTGTCTCTTCACTTTATTTTGCTCTCTGCCAAACAGTCAGTCTCCATGCGCTGTGGGGCCTCTCTCTCTCTGAGACTCAACATCTGTCAGACTTTACAATGCAGCTCGGGCATATTACAGTGATCCTACTGATTCAAAAACTGCTTCCAGATATTGAAAAGTACAGTTGTGGAAATGTTGTGGGTGCATTTATTAATTGCATTTGTTTGTTTGCAATTAACCTTAGAAATTAAGAGTGTGGTATTATTTAGCGCTGGGGAATTGGCTGCATATGCAGCATAAGGAAGAAAAAAAAGACATGTAGCCTAGTTATTTGGTCTGGAAGCACAGAACTGAGGGGATACTGAGTCTGTCTACTTCGTTTGAACAGTACCTTCATAACAGGTGCCTAGCGGCTGTCAGTCGACTACACTCATCATAAAAAGGAATTGGTGAAGAACACAGTAAGGATGAAAATATCATGAAACAGCATGTCAACCAACCTACTACAGTCCATACATTAAACTGTGAGTCCAAAAAAGCATGCTATGCCATATACTTTAGTACATCCCTGTAGGATGTTACGGGCAGCTGGCATATTATAATTGTATGTCTGTTTTGCCTCTAAAGAAAATTCCATTCTTCCTATGTGGCAATAAAGTCCACGCTTTCAAATGTCTAAAGAAACGGATACATTTACCCTTTAACCAGCCACAAGGGAATAGTTAGCAAAATAAGAAGTTATTCACCATCTAAAACCCGTCTGTAAACCATGGAAGTTTGCATGAGAGTCAGCATGAGCGGCAGAAAGCTTGTGTACATGGAGACTTGAAAAATAACTAAAAATGAAGTTATGAAGTCAGTTTTCTGACCAGTTGCAGGAACCTAGAAGATGCCCATGACGGCTTATTACTATACACCAATCTACCCCGACACAGCTCAATACTTTTATTTCTGACCCAGTATAATAGTGTAGGAATAGAATACACAATGCAGAGACGCATGAGGTCCCATTGGTGTGTTTGTGTTTGTGGGCATTTGTTCCGAAGCAGGCACCTGGTGTATTGGAGGGGGGGGGGGAATAATAGTAAGAAGAGTGTGAACCCTGCACTTCACTTATCAACAATCAGCATGTATCCCTGCCTCTTTTACATTCACACCCGCAACCACAGAGGCACTCAACACAGCATGTAAGAGTGGGAATATCTGCTCTTCTGGATAGAACATTCATGGACATGAGAATTGAAATTCACTGCCGGTTTTGAGAGAGGTTTCTCTGCTGCAAACCATTGTAATACCCCATGTGAGCTATAATCAAAGTAATTACTATAATACACAGGTGTTCTGCGTTGCACTGCACGTCTCCGAACCCGATGCATGTGATCGACAGTGTATGAATTAACTGTTGCAGAGGAAAATGAAACAAATTTCACATCAAGTGTCATTACTGCTAATTTGTCTACAGAAACCAAGGGCGTAAACAACGAGCATGTCTCGTTGAGCGCTTAACATGGGCATTTTATGCTCCGTCTGTTTCTTTGTCATATTTGCCTCCACTTTTCAATGATGGTAATATAGGTGTGGTAGAGTGAATTGGAAATAATGGACATGCATACCACTACAGTAGAAAGAAGTGCACATCACTGGTTGACTTAATATACACTGGTTGGCTCTGTAGCCTCTTGCTGTTGTAATGGTCCATTATCAAAGTGCTACTGCTAATGCTTTGAAACGATCTCCACCATTTCTCCACAAATGTGAAACACGTGAAAACCCCAGTTGTTTGCATAATGGTTGTCGCTAGCTATATCTGCTTGCTATTCATTTCAGATCAGACGAGAGACGGAGGTGGAAAGGATCACAGGGAAAGCACCACATCTGCATCTTCCCAGTACTCTAGGCCCGCAGAAAGAGAGAGAGAGAGAGAGAGAGAGAGAGAGAGAGAGAGAGAGAGAGCAATTACCAGGAGCACACTCTGAAGGATCAACTTCACTTCAAAAGAGGCAGCAGCAGCACCCGAGTATCCCGCTCCACTACTCTACACAGCAACCTTGCAGTGTTGTAAGTGTGGGTAAACATGAGGAGATCACAAGCCTTTTAATAGCAGACAGATCTGAAGAGGTCCCCACCTTGTGCCTGCCTGCCTTTCAGATGCTCAGACAAGCCTCACGGAAAGAGAAGACAGGCTTAGCCTTTCAGGTATACCAGGCACTTGTGTACTCTCTCTTTCTGTGTTTCTCTCTGTGGGGAGGGGTCTTTCTCTATATATCTGTGTTTCTTTACACACTCTGCTCTCTTCCTCTCCAGTATTATGCCAACATCATTCTCCCGCTGAGTGAAGAGGGAGAGTGAGTGGTAAGGAGAGGAGGAAAACTGACTACATTTGATTTTTATATGCACACAACTCTGGCAAGTTCAACACACTCGGAAACTTAAAACTTCCCCAAAGTACATGAAACCTGCAGCCATAATATGATATGATATTTGTCAAAACATAAACTGAAAAGTCAGTTCTTTCCATTCATGTTCCATTTATTCTGCATAGCCTGATACAGTGCATTATCTCTGTTGTATGAGATATCGGTAAATATAATCAACAGTTGTCGTCAAATATATTAGCACACTTGCACTTTACAATGGACTGCAATGGAGCAAAATGTTCTGTTTCAAATAGTTGAAAGGCTATTTTTACCCTGTAGGCACCTGCAATTTACCACATGTGAGGATGAATTACACATAAACGAAAATCACTTGCCTCCAACCAAATTCATTAGAAATTGCAATAATTTAGTCCAGGCCTTTTTTGACTTTGAAGTGAAATAGCAACATTTCAGTTTTGATTTTAGACATGAGTCTGTGGATACCAACAATCTGAACAATCTGAATGGAAATTCTGAGGTGGAGGAAGCCCAGTAGTCAGCAGTGTATTTGCCTTGAATATTTGCACTCATCAGACTTCTATTCAGTTTATGAGTATGTTGATAGGACTGTGTTAATTAAGATGATTGCAATAGCTACTCCAATCTACAGAGTAATGATATCATCTGGAAGGCTGACATCTGTTGGCTAGCCATTGTAATTACAGCTATATTACTGTACATTAAGCCTGGGCAAAGAAGACAACCAAAGAGGACTACAGTACACTGAGGTATGAGAAAGGACATGATGGGGTCCTAACCACGCAAGCAGAAGACAAGGGAGGAAACTCCATAGAGGTACAACATAATGGGTGGGTTGCACCAACATGGTTTATATTAATCTAGGTTAGACCTCATCTAGATTTGGTAAATCGAGGTTTTATAATTAATCTTAATCAAACAGTGGAGGCAATTTAATTGTGTCTAGCTAGCATTTTGTCTAAATCATCCAGCATTTTATCTAAATCAATTCTTATACAATAACAAAATGGTTGTGAAATCACAGTGTCATACAGCAGATGACATGGGGTGAGTATAGAATTCTCAAACAATTTGATAGAAGCAGCTTCAATTTGATTGGCTGTTGCATGCAATTTTAATTGTGTTTGAGTTGCGTCATGTAACAGCAAAGTTGCTTGAAATTATGTCACGTGCAACCTGTAACAGCAACACCAATTGGATCTGCCCCTTTTTTTCAATTTCGCCTGAAGTGAAATACCCAAATCTAACTGCCTGTAGCTCAGGCCCTGAAGCAAGGATATGCATATTCTTGGTACCATTTGAAAGGAAACACTTTGAAGTTTGTGGAAATGTGAAAGGAATGTAGGAGAATAACACACAATATATCTGGTAAAAGATAATACAGAGAAAAAAACAACCATTCTTTTGTCATTTTTTTGTACCATCATCTTTGAAATGCATAGTGTATTATTCCAGTCCAGGTACAATATACATTTTGGCCACTAGGTGGCAGCAGCGTATGCGCAAAGTTGTAGACTGATCCAATGAACCATTGCATTTCTGTACTAAATGTTGTGTCAAGACTGCCCAAATATGCCTAATTTGTTTGTTAATAACTTTTTATGTTCTAAATTGTGCACTCTCCTCAAACAATAGCATGGTATTCTTTCATAGTAATAGCTACTCTAAATTTGACAGTGCAGTTAGATTAACAAGAATTTAAGCTTTCTGCCAATATCAGATATGTCTATGTCCTGGGAATGTTCTTGTTACTTACAACCTCATGCTAATCACATTAGCTTACGTAAGCACACCGGGACACCGGGACACCAATCCCACAGAAGATAAATCATTATACTATGATTAGTGTCGAGTGATAATGGATTCACCGTAGCAATATATTTGAATTATATTTATATTGAAACAACCAGCTCTGGTCATCGCTAGCTTGCTAGCTAGCTAGCAATGTAAGTTTTCACTTCGAGTCACTGGTGAATTTAATTGTCGAAGGAGTTAGCTGACAAGTTGAGTTTTGCAAACATGATAAGCCATAGGAGCTAAAATTGTGAATCACACCAAAATTAAAGCACACACTGAGATTGAACTTAAGCCTCCTCTAGTGGCAGTCTACATTTTGCTAAACTAAGTTTAAATGTTATTTTAAATCAATGGAGCAACAACATTACATTTGATATTGTCAAAATTAAACTTAGTTTAGAAGAAGGATTACATTTAAATAGGATTAATTTAAAACTAGGTTTACATTTTGGTGCAACACGATTAATAGATCAACCTTGATTTAATCAAGTTTAAGAGGTTCTCTATGTTGGTGCAACCTATCCCATTTCGAGGTCGGTGCAACCCACCCAATAATTGGGAAGGTTGCACCATAACTCTTAAACTTGGTTAAATCAGGATTTATCTAGTAATCGTTTTGCTAATATGTTCCATTTCATTCTGTGGAAAACTGGTCATGAGCTCAGAAGAAAACACTCCAAGTATCCAGAATGCTTTTAGTACCAGTGCCTTAGATGTAATTTGTTAGTTGGAAAAGCCCTTTCTGCTACTGTGAAACGTAAAAATGCCATGCATGTCTGTCCTTGAACAGTAAAGCTCTCCTCTCACCCTTCCCTCCCAACAGTGAGTGACCCTCAGTTAAAAGCAATGCTCCTCTGTGACTCCTATCCAACAGATGTTACATTTCTCCTGTGATTTATCACCGGGCTTAGAAAAGGGTAAACAAATTGTTGTCACAGTTATCACTGCAAACACTGTTTTTCCACCAGGCTTATCTGCACCAGGTCACAAAATGCAAAGTCAGCCATGGGTACAGAACAGGAGAAGGTGGGGGAGAGGGGGGAGTGTAGACAAACTTTACGTTTTTCCTCTTACCATGCTAGGCCAGCACTGGCTGCACATAAACATGCCAAGCTCTCCTTCCTCCCACCTAACAAGCACATGTGCACCCAGGCACCCGCACGCACACACATGCACACACATGCACACACACGCACACACACACACACACACACACACACACACACACACACACACACACACACACACACAGGATGACTCACCCCATCCAGAAAACACATACACAAACACCCTGTACACAAACACAAACACACACTCTTTCCTTCTTCACCCATTTTAGCTCCAAGATGGTGTAGAAGTCAGACGTCTTTGTCTTCTTCTTGCCGTGTCCCGTGTATTTATATTTTATATATATATTTTCATATTTTTCTTAACCTCAACTTCAACATACTCTCCTGCAATCCGCCTCACCCAATGTGGTATATATCTGCTATTTTCCTTAGTTTAGAACCGGAACCCCCAACAGAAGCTAGACAGCTAACTAGCTACTAGCTAGTAGTCAGCTAGCCACTGCTAGCGGTCATCAGCTAACCTTAGCCTGGACAACTCTTGCCAACTCTTCAACTTATTCTATGTGTAACTCTGTGTTGTTGTTTGTGACGCACTGCTTTGCTTTATCTTGGCCAGGTCGCAGTTGTAAATGAGAACTTGTTCTCAACTAGCCTACCTGGTTAAATAAAGGTGAAATAAAAAATAAAATAAAAAATAAACACACACAACCTTGAGCCCTGACCTGCAGGAATGCGCATTCACTGCCGAGGGCGATTAGCCACGCTGCCTGTTAGCTCCTCCAACACTGCAACTCATTTTGATAAGGCCCAGTCAGTGTTTGCTGACACGTGCTATCCCCCATCCCCTCTCTGCCCTGGCCTACCGCTGTCCAATGATTTAGGTGGCCATTTGTTTCTCAAGAAGACTGTTTACACAATGACCACCTACCACACAGCGGAGGAAGCAGAGGAGAAGCCGTTTTAAATATAAATCACAACTTTACTAAGGTGTTATCGGGATCCCAGCACCAACTTTTGATTTCCTCTTTCGATCGGGCTCAAATTTTGCATTCATTATCCCGGGGTGGGTTGAACAAACATAACATTGTTTGTCACTGGCTGGCAGGATTTCCATGGGAGGGGAAAGAACACTTATCTTGTGTGGTGGTTGGTGGTGGAGGTGGTGATAAAAGAGAATATTCCTCAAGGAGATCAATAGTTGTTATTCAGGCTCCGGCTCCCACCACTGAACGCAATGACACTGTCCCATGACTCTGCCAGTGTATTGATTTGGATTTCATTTTAACTAAGTGATGGATATGGGACATACCAGGGAGAGAGGCATCGGTCAAATAATTACCAACATCTATTCATTAATTGGAAGGCAAAAGAGATAGAACAGTCAATATTCATTAAGAGTCACAATGACTTTGCAAATGCGTTGTTCGACACAGGAAGGTCTAGAAATATGCCATCAAATCAGCGGTCGCCGGTCTGTGTAGCAATGTCCTCCTCCTACAAGACTACATTCCTATTTTTTTATTGGGCATTGGTGAATCTGGACATACAAAAATGAAGAGTTTTTAATATGTTTTAGTATGAGAGACTTTTCTGAAACACCAACAATTTAACAACTACAACAGATACACTAGTTTTAGAACAGCAACTCATCAAGGGTTTTTCTTTATTTTTTTACTATTTTCAACATTGTAGAATATTAACGATGACATCAAAACTATGAAATAACACATATGCCAAAAGTGTGCAAATCTGTCATCAGGACAAAGGGTGGCTATTTGAAGAATCTCTTTTTTGGTTACTACATGATTCCATATGTATTATTTCGTAGCTGCAATGTATTCAACAAGTTTGTAGAGTCACAAGTGTGATGTAATCATTGCGTGAGAAATATGGGACCAAATACTGAACTTTTGACTACTTTAATACACCGATAAGTGAATTTGTCCCAATACTTTTGGTCCCCTAAAATGGAGGCACATGTACAAAAAGTGCTGCAATTTCTAAACTGCTCACCCGACATGGATGAACATACCTTCAAATGAAGCAGAGTCTGCACTTTAACATTTAACACTTTAAAATCATTTGATTTGCTGGAGTACAGAGACAAAACAAAAAATGTGTCACTGTCCCAATACCTCGGGGCTCAAAGTATAATCAAAAACCCGGTAGCATGCAATTGCAGTAGTGATGGGGGGGAGGGGGGGGGGGGGGGGGGGGGGGGTCGATTTCACAAAATTCACTCAGTCAATATAATTATACTCTACAAAAGATAACATTTCAGCCCAGTCTAAATAGAGTAAAAATTACTTGTTGCAGAGTTCAAAAGCACTTAATTCTTAAATGTAAGACATTTGAAATGCATACGTCAAAATACTTATAATAAAATTGTGGGCCGAAATTAAATGTTGGCCTCTGTTCACTTTAATACATGTACATAAAAAAAAGCTCAATATTGCAATTCAATACATCTAACAATGACATGGATGATTTTGTGAAACTGGCATCTCACATATCAAAAACACCGATGATAAAATAAAACTGGCCTCTGTAAAATGACATTTTGGCATCTGTCCCCCCCTTTATTAAAAGTAAATAAAAAAGCCAATATTGCAATACGATACATCTTGGTTTTAAAGAGCTTACTGTGCAGTTGAGTCACAGGAAACAGTATGGAACAATAAACAAACTTGAATCACCACAACTTGTCACAGAAAAGCTCTTTAACATCAACTAGATACGGAGGTCCCTCTATTGCACACCCAACTCTATAGGCATTAAAATGCTCAAGACGTATTGTTTGTAGGGCAAAAGTAACCGACAGTAACCTCTCGTCTTTAACATGGTGGATTTTCTGAAAACTGGCATCTCACAATGGACTTTAAGACAGACAACTAAACGATACATATGTCCATGGTGTTTGGCGCATTTAACACCGTGGTGTCAATTGGTACCTGAAGAGTCTCAGCCATCTTACAGCCCCAGTCCACCACATTTAAAGATAACATTTTACAAGGACCGATCATGAGGGTTGGTGTCAAATGTCGGCCAACTGTATGCTATTTGACTTGTGTTTTTTTGCCAATGTTTTAGTTACATTTAAGCTTTTTAATTGTTTAAAGAAATGATGCTTTGCTTCGTAGCGCATGCAACAGCTATGCAAAACTGGTCCAATTTTAAGCATACATGTGGGGTAACGCACCATAAAATGATGCTTTGGTAGCAGCCTCTTTTTTGGAAACAATTGCTTGAATAACCTGTGGTGTTCTGCGATTAAGTGTTTCAAACAAAATGTGTAATACCCTTTGAAATCATTGGAGAAAATACAATGTTTACTATCTGAAGCAAACAGCAACAGTAAATACCAGTGTAGATCATTTGGACAAACTAAGTCTCCAAAGATAAGTGGTAGATTGCGAAGTAAACACTAGGACTGGATAGCATTTAACCCCAAGTCATTAGAGTCCTCTCCCAACTTCACTGCAGGAGGTTTGTTGTTTTGCGCCATGTAACCATAGTTACAGCTCTTTATTCTCCCGTCTACTTCGTGTGGCGTTGTGCACTTGTCTATCAAGCGCAGTATTAGCAGTTTCATTTCACATTGTGCCACTCCCTCCAAGATATCATGCATAATATCGACAGAGAAGTTTTCAGATGTATTGAAGTACTGCAAGGAGTTTCGAATGCAAGAAAGTTTAACACCCATCACACAGGGAAGACTGGGATTTGCCTCCTTTTTTTTGGCAGTATCCTGCGTGTAGTGCTCGAGTTCGCATAACTATCTTGGGTGAATCTTCATCAAATTCAGTCTGAAAGTCCTCTTTCTCAGCAAGACAAGAGCGGTAACAATATCTGGCATGACTCAACAGAACCAAATAAAACAGTGAAGGCCAAGGTTGTCACCTGTAACTTGGACAATAGTTCTATACACTGGTTGATCATACAAGGTGACAATATTTCCATCCCTCTCAAGTACTTTAATATCCTGCACAATTGGATCAAGTATTTTAGAAAAGCCATATGTTTTAATGTCTTGGACATGAAATAAAGCAACCAAATTAATATTAGGCAGAAATGAGTTGAACTTGAGAAAAATTCCGTAAGGTGAAATACATTGCTCCTAATTTATGTATTCTCCGTTTTTGATCCAAGAGGATTTGCAGTTTCAAAATCATAGAAAAGCTGTATCTGAATTGCATGCTTCTGTTTTGAAAATAGAGCATGGCTCTTGAACAGATCTCCATCACGTCAGTCATAAACTATTCTTGAACTACAATCAGTCTGCATCATCTCCTTTATATTAGGGTGTTTGTAAATAAACACATGTTTTCAAAATTGAGATGTAAACAAATTTATCAGTAACAATTTGATCATAGCCTCCAGTAGTCCGATTGCGTTGTGTATCAAATCTTGTACCAAGAACGTATTCAACTGGGTCTACCCTTCCCCACTTTCCTGTAAAATACTGCCTTCTCTTACTTTCAGAATTTAATACAACAAAAGGATTAAAAAAATCAAAACACTGATGAATTTTACACCCAATGTCACTTTTAATAGGCTCCTGTATAGACACTTCACAGATTCTTTAGCTTGAATATGAATATCATCAACTATCTCTTCCATGGAAATGACCAAAGAGTTAATGGTTGTTTCACCTACACCTTCCACTTTAAGGTCAGCTATGGTTGCAGCGCAGCTGTCTACAAGACTGTTATTGGCAAGGACTGAGTCAGAAGGGGAACTTGTTAATGGCAAGTCATCAAAATGACTTCCTGCTACATATTTAGCTGTAGAGGGGCCTTCACCGTGATCAGAACACAGTTCATGTGCTTCATAAAGATGCTTTCTGAACCCAGAAAAAGTACCATAAACTTGTGAACCAGCCTGTCCGCATTTAAGATGAAGTGTCTTTCCTGGACGAAGTCCGTGGACCAACTTCAAGTGTTGTGTCAAGGAATTAGCATTTGCCTGGGGGCTTTTGCAAGCAAAACAACATTTTAGATGATATGAAAAAGTTGTGTGAAATGAAAAAGGTGTTTTAACCCTTTGCAACTTTAACACTTTTAGTAACTCAATGTAGCATCCGAGCCCGCAACTCTGCGACCCTAGGATTAACCTTACCTGGCATCAACATCAATTTCAGAAATTGTGGTTTGCAAGAAGTTGTACACATTTACCAGATCCTAGTTGTACGAGGTACCAAAGACAAAATGAGCTTTGAAAAGCTCATCAAAACAGGCAAGAGAGTCTGGTGACTTACAAGGTATTGCATGTTTGTCAATTACAATTAAGTACTTGTGAATCGCCCTCCTCTGGGTCCCCACAGCAAGCGGATAGGGTTGAAAGCTTTCCATGATGCTCTCCAGATGCCCCTGGATGCTGGTCCCAGTCTGACACAATAACTTCATTAGTGTGCTATTAAAATGAATCACAGTTCACAAACAGTTTGTGAAAATGTAAATTACAGGTACACATGATCTTACCATGATTTGTCCATATTCTTAAAAGTAGTTTATAGGATTAAGAATGGGGACAGAACAGTGAACTGTAACCTCACCTTGATAAACTTCACAATGTGGTCACTGGCGTGTATGGCTGAGATTTTTCCTGGTCTCTTGCGGCCAAGAGGTGACGGTGGAAGAAGGTGGACAAGGACCAATATGGAGGACATGTCACTGTCCCATCCTGAAACTACAAATTTTCACTGAAAGTTATATTCCATTTTGCTTTCAAAAACAACGCTCCCTTCCATTAGTATAATCATTTTATTCCCGCATACCATTTTTCACTTCTCTTGTGGATTCAGCATTTTGAACCAGGTATTGCAGTTTGCCTGTCTGTGTGAGGCCACGGCTTTGGTCAATGACTTTCTGCTTGTGGAGAGTAGGCCACTTCTCCAGGAACTTTGCAGAGGTTGCATCACCAAACATCAGTGTAAAATCTTGCTCAATCTGCAGACAAGATGGAATAAGTCAAGACAGAACAGTAAACATTATGGTGTGGCACTATCACGTAATATATCACAGTCCTAATCAGACTGTTGTAAAACAAAAAAACAATTGTCCCGACAGTTTCAAGGCAATACAGTCGAAGATCCACATACCATTCCTGCTATGTCTTGGAATCTTGGAAAAGCTGTGAATATTTCAGAGAACTTCACTGGGTCATGAACCATCTTTTGGCGATAGGCGAACGTCTGCTTCATCTTCTCCTTTACAATTGCTTCCTCAGCCGTATCCTTCATCAGTGCAATGGCCTCACAACACAGGCGTTCTGTTGTTGGACACTTTTCCTCTCTGAAGGGGTCTCTATCAGCTTTTGGACCACCTGTAACACGGTGAAACCTTTACAGAATACTGGGTTTGTCTGCCCTATACAAGTATATACAATATTGTGTTATAAGATACATAAAACAAAGAACTAAGAAATACTAAGAAATACTAAAAGAGTCAGAGACTGAGAAACAATTGCTTATACAGATGTTCACATACAATTATTCTCTGGTCATGTGTCATGAATGAGACTAACTACAATCAAAATCACTTACGCGTCAGTGACTGACGCACGGTCTTCTGTCGTCCCTCTGATGCTTCCCTTTGAACACATTTCAGTCTCCATGCTAGACATCCACTCCCATCTTCTGCATTGTAACAATGCTCCTAAAGCAAAGTATAATTCAGTTTGAGTGAGCAGGTTGAAATATCTTCAGTCATTTTTATCCTTAAAACTACAGATGCGACCATGGATGAAGATTTGCTCATTCAACAGGTCTGACCCTCGCAGTGCAGAACTTGTCAACGGCTTTTATGCCACCAGAGTTGGGCTTAGGAGAGAGGGCAGAGATGGTGGGCATACAAACATGTTAACAGATCTATAGTTTAAATAAAAACAGCACCCAACAGTAAAACAATTAAATATTGACATTCTGGACAAATTGTAAGGTGTAAGAGTCCCAGAGAGTTAAAAAGGTTCAACTTAGTTTTTAATGTACTTAAATAACCGAACTTGCTCCTAGGATCGGCCAGGTACGGGAGCAAGGCATTGATGCCCTTTGCGTAATCCTCTTTAACACGCCTTGAAGGACTTGTCCTAGACACACACACTTCACTGTTTGAGATCCAAACCAAAGTATTGATGTGTAAATCACAACTTCTGCTAAAAAAAAAAATGTTAGGTGGTAAGGTATGTAATAAGTATATTACAGATACCCATGTTCACTTGTCATTTGTGCAACCAATATCTTGACCATATCGCGTCTTCTGCTATCTGTTAAGCTTTTTTGTCCGAGCATACTCATTCATGATCCTCTATCCTTCCAGGTTTGTTCTTCAGAATGTCTTCAATCATCTAAGTTGGAGTAATTTAAAACACCACGATCACCCTTTCACAACTTTCACTGATGTAATTTATCACTCAATCGTCAAGTTTGGCATTTGTTTAAACTGGAAATGTGCAGTACTTACATGAGATAGATGATTATCCTCAGCTGTCTCTCTTGTAGCACTCTGCTGCAATATAATGGTGTCATCCGAGTCCCCCTCATTGTCTCCACTGTATTTTGATAAGGAGCTGCTTGCAGAGGAGCTCAACAAATCTAGCAATCATGTTAACTGGTGTGATTAACACTAATTATCACACAATTTAGGTGGAAACATCCATTATTATGATTGGAGGACTTTTGTTAACAACAAGCGGAGTGCAAAAAATGTAACATTTTGAATTGATTAGGCCCACTACTGTTCTAAAAGGGGGGTGAGAGGTGGGCACAAAAAAAGATTTTAAAATATCAAAATGAGAAATGAAATCAGCAGATATATCTGCTTGTCTCACATATTCAGAACATGTGTTAGGCTAGCCAGGACTGTATGGATGAATGTTAAGCTCTAAGCTCATAAGCAATTCAACATCAGGATCTGGGTCTTGGGGTAAACAAATCTCCAGCACACCAAGGTCTTGTTTCTTTAGAAGACACTCAAACACCTCCTCATCAACTTCAGTCTTCGAGTCATCATAGACTTTTAAGTCCAAGGTTGGAATGTCAAATTTATTGGCAACTGTGAAGACAAAATAAGATTGCACAACCTTATTGATTAAATATGTTATGTATTTTTTAGAGAGAAACCAGAACAGAAGACAGAAATCAAGAGGTCATCTTTACGTGAACATTGTAACCCCAAAACAGACTTAGTGCTCCTTTCCAAATCAATTCCGGTTATATGCAGTCTACAGCCTGTCTACTACTGCCACGTACTGAATTATTATAACAGCAGTCTGAGTATTATAGCAATACACCACAGATAGCTATCAACACTGAGATTGTAGCGGCAAACAAGTGTTCGTATCACTTATTCTTTAAAACCATTGACCTGCAAAGACAATGAGCACAGCTACAGATGAGCATAATTAGACAACTCCCATAAAAATAAACCAATCTTTGACTGATCTGTGATTTAGGGAGGAGTAAGTTTGCATTGTATTCATTATCAGCGAGGAAATCGGCAATCAGTATGACAGTAAATATAAAGTAAGTACATTTAAAGTGTGTCTGTATAAGTATGTTGTTCCATGGGATATTGTCAAATTTGAAACGTTTCACTCACCACAATCCAAAAAGGATTTGAAGGTCAGTTGCCCCTCGTAACAAATGTACTTCTGACAATCCTTGATGACAAGAAAAAGTTCATTTAAATCGCATTAACACAAATATGCACAAATTACAAGAGAGCAGTGCTCCGTTGAAACACGTGTTGCATTGACCTGCCTGCCGCTAAAAACTGTCTCCTAACAGCTCTCTTTCCAGAGTAAAACGCACGTGTCCTACCGACCAGACAGCAGCTAAAAACTGTCCATCAGCGCTGTTCAGAGTAAAATGCACCTGTCTGCACCGACCAAACTGCAGCTAAAAACCATCAACCGGTAACTGCTCTAAAGTTCAGAGTAAAATGCGCGTGTTGCACTGACCAAACTGAGCTAAAACTGTCCATCAGCGCTGTTCGGAGTAAAATGCACCTGTTTACACTGACCAAACTGTAGCTAATAGCTCTAAACTTGAGTGAAACACATGTAGCACAGACCAACTACCGCTAACTGTCTGCTAACAGCTTGCTTTTCAGAGTAAAACACATGTTGCACTGACTAACCTGCTGGCAGTAGTCAGTAAAGTCCACCAGCTACTGATAATAGCTAATACCACTCTGTTGAAAATGTAAAACAGGTGATGCATACTGTCCATAAACCACTGAAAGTGGTATAACTTAATGTTACAGTAGCTAGCTAGCTAATTAGCTCTAGCTAGATGCTCACATTGGCATCTGACTATGGAAATCGTGCAGTACCAGTAAGCCTACACTACAATGCTAGCTGTAATGTTGCTCAACAGTTTTAATTTACACACAAAGTTAACAAATAACAGTGAACTTACCTGGAATTCTAAATCAGTTTAGAAATTAAGAAATTCTGTGAGTGACTTCTGATGTTCGACGGATCCACGCTCTCTGATCTGTCTCGGATCTGTCCACTCTTTCCATTCACGAGACACTTGCAAATGGACAACGGCGGAAAATCCTAATTTAACCAACTTCATGCTGTTTTACTCCAATTGAATTTCATCTGTATTTTTGCTCCCACTCTAGCAGCCACTAGTAATAATTACACTCTATTTCATTTCACTACTTGAGAGGAAAATAATTTTAACCAAAAAAAAAACACTCTCCAGTTTTTACTGTGTACAAGTAATCTAGTAAAAACCATAGAAATCACAGGAGTATAATGAAATCATAAAACAGCAAATTAAAAACATTGACAGGTCAAGGAATCAGACTCAAAATCCTTTATCAATGATTAAAATACACCAATCGGGACAAGATCTTCCAGATTATAACTATTTTGTAAGGTGTTCCAAGCTGATGGAACAAAGTACATAAAAGCCCTTTTACCAAATTTAGTTCGGACAACTGGAGCAGTTAGCAGGATAAAGTTCTGCGAACGAAGAGAGTAGCCACCACATTTCTGAAGAATAAAAATGCCCAAATAAAATAGTAGTAAACCCAAAATGGCGTTGTAAATAAAGGTATACCAGTGACTGAGCCGACGAATGACTAGAGAAGGCCAGACAACCCTGGTATATAAAGTGCTGTGGTGCGTAAGGGTTTTGCAGTTTAAAATAAATATCAATGCTCCATGGTAAAGGGTGTCAATTGTTCTCAAACATAAATGTAGCTGATACTAGCCTCCTTCTGGCTTCAAAAGAAAAACAGGCCTTATTTCTAAAATAAAATCCCAACTTCAATTTGTTTGTAAACTGTTGAAAATGCAATTTAAAAGAGACAGTCATCAATTAAAATTCCAAGATATTTATATGAGATTACAGCCTCAATCTCATTTCCCTGACAGGTAGTAATAGGTGAAAAGTTCAGAGGTCTATTTCTTGCTTTAGAAAACACCATTAGCGCGATAAATCTGATCGTGAGGTCATTGACCTAGTTTTAATGGCTCTGTGCCCACATTATCAAACAGAACTGACTAGAAAATTCTACTAAAGCCTGTGGTCGAATGTGCTGGCACTTGCACTAGTGTTTCTTTCAACGATCCAAGTCATTATTGATTTGACTGTTTCTTGTGAAAGTTAAATGTTGAGGGATTTGAGGTTTTGAAGTTTTGAGGCAGTTATCAACTTGAGTTTATGGGGTAATACGCTTTTCCTGCAGCAGTTCATTTCGTGACAAACCTCCACTCCGATGCCCAATTAAATCAAGAAAGTAAGGATCACTAAAGTTATTTTGTGGAAGTGTGGGTTATGGATGAGGTAGCCTAAGTGCAAAGAGGCATCTGCTTGAAAACCAAATATGTGACCTCCTTCGCCCACCACCACAGTGTTGCATCCCAGCGTCAGTACCCTAGTTAGGGCCAAGGTTGTGGTTAAGTTGTGATGATCACAGTACACCGCACTCAGCGAAGACGTGCAATGAAGAGGGGTCCTCCAGAGAACCATAAAACTGTCACAACACATCACAGGAGTGTCAGTCGACTCAAGCTGCCTACACTTCGAGAACGTTGCTAAAATAAAGAGCAGAGAACCAGAGACCTCAGAGAGCGATCATCACTTCCTCAACTTGACACAGGCTGAATATTGCATTAAATGGATCTGAGTTGAGAGAATTCCTAGAACTCCTTTCCTCTAGCTGAGGACTAAGTAGAGACTCAGTGGGGTAAAGGAAAGGATTGGTTTTATCCTCAGCTGGTCAGTCAGGCTTTACTTGGTCCCAAATGTTGCCAATATCTGCCAAACTGGGGGTAAAAACATATGGAGTGTGCTTCTAAATGGTACTGTGGAAATCAGGAGCATACAGCTCATGAGACTGGGTTGGGAAGTCTTCCTCTTTGCAAATGGAAGCAACCCAAATAGGTCTCAGCACCTTTGTATGCATAGCCTCACTGCACAAGGAGAGTGCTCACCAACAGAGGCAAATGTAAATGTAAAACAGAAAGTAAGAGTCCAATTTGATAATTAGAAAGTACGTGGGTGGAACATTTGAGAAAATCTTTGCACGCTATAATAAATGAACATAGAGAAAATCTTTGCACGCTATAATAAATTATTCTAACTGAAGCAGTGCTTTATAGAATAGTCCAAATCAATGCATTGGCAAGTTAGCATTGAGTGTGTATTGCCCTCATTGTATGGTGTTAGAATAGATTCATTTGAGTTCCCCTTCCCTTTCATTAGTTCAAGCTAACATTGAGCTCTGCTTGCACCTGGGGTGATTTCATTTCAAGGTAATTATGCTTCTCAAATTATTTCTCCCAAACAAAATCAAGTTAAAAGCATACAAATTGTTTCCAAGAAACCCATGGTGACAAAATGTTGGACTTTGCAAGGACAAATATCCAGACACAGTTTGAAAGCACCATTTCGAGATGAACAAATCACACCACACTACGGGAGATGCGTAGCAAACTGCACTTTGGTCCCATTTCTAAGGGCTCTCCTGCTCTCACATCCATCTACCAACCCTAAAAAGGGGGGCAGCCCAAATGCACCATCAGCATTGAAGTTTGGCTGAGCTGATACATGGGTGTTATGTTCCAAATTGTCTCCAGATGGAGTGGGGAAGGCTAACCCCTCTGTCTCTTTTGCCTCTCCCCACATTAACAAAAGAGTACCCCCACCTCCTCTTCCACCCACCCCTCTCCTCCCTTCATCCCCCAATCCTCAGTTCAATGTTTTAAGAATCAGGCGCTTAAGAAATAGCCGATATTGGGAGACATCAGGCAAGACCTTAATTCAGTGGAGAGAGAGAGAGAAAGAGAGAAAGAGAGAGAGCTGTTGGGCAGGTGCAAGCCGTACACATACAGGATGGCGATTAGGGGGAGAGTGGCCCTGTGTGAGGCGAGACGAACATCTGTGCCTATTTCGGCAGCACACAAAAGACTAGAGGGGGAAGGGGAAGGACCCCAGCCTTTCCAACATGAACTAGGCCTCACCAAACACCACAGGATGAATTGCATGTCCCAATTTGAGGCTTTCAGTGCCACTCGTCATTAGCATTTGAAAACCCAGGGACATGAGTGCTGCTCACTGGGTAGCTCATGGGGTTTGAGCGAGTGACTTAAAGCTTGAAATCCTTGCCACAAAGCCCAGTGAAAGAATCATATTGTAGTGTATACTGCAGTACTGCTATGCTTTCCTGTGCATAGTCTGTGTTGATATGAACTTTGTCCTCTTAAATCTGATTAAATCTTGTAAAATTATTTTCCCTGAGGATATACTCAACATGGCATCTCTAAGTTACAGTATTGGCAATCTTTTTAACCTACAATTATGAAATCCCTATGGAAATATCTGCATTGACCCTATCTTGCACTGACTGCACATCAAGACTATACACAGAGCATACAAAACATTAGGAACACCTGCTTTTTCCATGACATAGACTGACCAGGTTAATCCAGGTGAAAGCTATAATCCCTTATTGATGTCACCTGTTAAATCTGTTTCAGTGTAGATGAAGGGGGAGGAGACAGGTTCAATAATTATTTCTAAGCCTTGAGACAATTGAGACATGGATTGTGTTTGTGTGCCATTCAGAGGATGAATGGGCAAGACAAAAGATTTAAGTGCCTTTGAACGGGGTATGGTAGTAGGTGCCAGGCACACCGGTTTGAGTGTGTCAAGAACTGCAACGCTGCAGGGTTTTTCACTCAACAGTTTCCTGTGTGTATCAAGAATGGTTCACTACTCAAAGGACATCCAGCCAATGTTACAACTAAGGGAAGTATGCTTTGAGAAACATAACACAATAGTCAATTCAGAGTCCACCATAGAAGATTGTATCTAACATCCGAGGCGCAACACTATAGAATATACAGTGTATATATTTGTTTCACCTTTATTTTAACCAGGTAGGCCAGTTGAGAATAAGATCTCCTTTACAACTGCGACCTGGCCAAGATAAAGCAAATCAGTGCAACAAAAACACAGTTACACATGGGATGAACAAACGTACAGTCAATAACACAATGAAGTTTGGAGTTAAGGCAATAAATAGGCCATAGTGGCGAAGTAATGACAATTTAGCAATTTACACTGGAGTGATATGTGCAGATGAGGATGTGTAGAGATACTGGTGTGCAAAAGAGCAGAAAAACAAAAACAAATATGGGGATGAGGTAGGGAGTTTGTTGGATGGGCTATTTACAGATGGGCTGCGTACAGCTGCAGTGATCGGTAAGCTGCTGTGACAGCTGACGCTTAAAGTTAGAGAGGGAGATTTAAGTCGCCAACTTCAGTGATTTTTGCAAATCGTTCCAGTCATTGGCAGCAGAGAACTGGAAGGAAATGCGGCTTGGCTTTGGGGGATGACCTGTGAAATATACCTGCTGGAGCGAGTGGGTGTTGCTATATACCTGCTACAGGTGGGTGTAGCTATGCGATCTGCCTTGTGTCTATCCCTTGGATTGTAATAAATACCAGAGCTCAAACCATCTGCCTCCTGTGTCTGCATCTGGGTCTCCCCTTGTGTCGTGACAGTTTGTATCAACAATGGTTCACCACCCAAAGGACATCCAGCCAACTTGACACAACTGTGGGAAGCATTGGAGTCAACATGGGCCAGCATCCCTGTGGAACGCTTTCCACACTTTGTAGCCCATGCCCCAACGAATTAAGGGTGTTCTAAGGGCAAACAATATAATATTATTACAAATGTTTTGTACACTCAGTGTATATACACTATGCTGTATACACTAATTCAGTCACTATGCTGACACTCTCACACAAAACCCACACACATTCACATGCACTGTTCACATACACACCCAACGACACAGCACACACGCATACACACACTCATCATATATTGCTGCCACTCTGTTCTTTATTTTACTTTTTTTTTATCTATCCTGATGCCTAGTCACATTACCCTGCCTTTTTGTACATATACATCTACCTCAAATACCTTGCTCCCCTGCACATTGATCTAGTACTGGTATATAGCTTCATTCGTATGTCACATGCATTATTGGGAAGGGCTCGTAAGCAAGCATTTCACGGTAAGGTCTACACCCGTTGTATTTGGTGCATGTGACAAATAACATTTGATTAGATTTTTTGTCATTCTCACACCAGTTAGCCACATGAAAGAAATCAACAATCTGCTGTCTAAACCACATTCAAGGCCCTTTGTGGAAGTTGACACATCAAAGTTGCGTCTCCAGAATTGGAGGGAAAAAAATCTATCCAATCTTGAACAATTTGAACAACTGTACCTTTTGAGTATGTCAAGTTCTTTGAAAAACATAGTTAATGCTATTAATATCATGAAAAATAAAACACCGACTGGTATGTGGTACATCAAACTTTTCAGAAGAGAATCTCACATTGGCATGAATGATCGGGAGACAGGCATAGGAATGCGTAATATGGGTTTTTAATTCACCCAAATTACGGCGTGCCATGTAAGGGCACGGGGATGAAGACCAAACAAACACGTAACAAAAACACAGGGTTGAAACCCAAACAAAAGAGAGAGGAGTACCTTGAATAAATAACACACGGGACGAGACCCGTAATCATCTGAGGAATCCGCAAGGGCACGAAAGCCCAAAACACAAAGCACAGGTACTCACACGCACCAACGGACATTGTAACAATAATCAACAGCACCATGGTGAACCTAATGGACACATACACACAAATACAATCAGTGGGAATAGGGGTCAGGTGTGCACTATGAACGTTCCAGAGGGATCCGTGACAGTGAATACTCTTTGGACATGTTATCACTTATTTAAATGCCACATGCAAATACCTGTTTTCTTAAATATTCCAATACATTCCAAGATTTGCTGAAGTGAATTATGAATGATAAATCATTATTTTAACTATTATCATTAAATCAGTTATTAGTTATGACATCATTGAGGTCTGTCTAAGTCAATCTGTCTTGCTCAGAAACGGGTAAGAGGGAGAAATCAGTGATCACTTCAGACCAGGTTAACCAGGCCTAAAACCTATATTTACCTTGATGCAATAGGATATGTGGAAAAACTGCACTTCAGATGCAACACCTTCGAATTTTGGAATTAGGTGCATATTGTTTTGTATTGCTAGGTATTATTAGGAGCTAGAAACACCAGCATTTCACTGCACCTATGATAAGATCTGAAAATCTGTGTACGTGACCAATAGACTTTGATTAGAATTTGTGAGGGAAATCATGTGAATTAAAACAAAATGCTGTCTGGACCACTAATAATTGCTTTGAGAAACATAACACAATAGTCAATTCAGAGTCCACCATAGAACATTTTATCTAACATCCAAGGCAAAACACTGTAGAATATTTACTTATTATCATGTATGACCACTGGACCGCACAGAGCATCATATTTATTTATTTTACCTTTATTTAACTAGGCAAGTCAGTTAAGAACAAATTCTTATTTTCAATGACAGCGAAGGGACAGAGGGTTAGCTGCCTGTTGGGGGGCAGAACGACAGATTTGTACCTTGTCAACTCAAGTTCAGGATTTGAACTTGCAACCTTTCAGTTGCTAGTCCAACACTCTAACCACTAGGATACCCTGCCGGCCCCGTAATAAATAAAATACATATGTGAAGCCACATGTAGGTCGGCAGGTAGCCTAGTGGTTAAGAGTATTTGGCCAGTAACCAAAAGGTTGTTGGTTTGAATCCCAGAGCTAACTAGGTGAAAAATCGATGTAAACTTACCCCTAATTGCTCCTGTAAGTCACTCTGGATAGGAGTGTCTGCTAAATGACTGAAAAAGTGTCAAATGTACTGAATAAGTTGATAACCTCTCTGGTAGTATGGATGGCCTGTACGCACATCTAAAAAGTCCATATAAAAAATGTCCCCCTTTTCAGTCAAGAGGCCAGTACCCAATCACTCCCTCTGCTGGAATAGGGGACCCATGATCTAACCTCCTACAGAGCTGCCTAGAAGCGCCATGAGGTGGCAAACTAGGCTTTTAGTCACTAAAACTCACTATTCTCTGAGTTCCTCAATTCGAGGGAAGCTCCTCTTTCATTCCAAAAATGGCACTAAATTTAACCAGGCAAGTCAGTTAAGAACAAATTCTTATATACAGTGAAAGGCCTACACAGGCCAAACCCAGGCCAATTGTGCCCCGCGCTATGGGACTCCCAGTCATAGCCGGATGAGATACAGCCTGGATTCAAACCAGGTTGTCTGTAGTGATGCCCCTAGTACTGAGATGCAGTGCCTTAGACTACTGCACCACTCGGGAGCCTCATATTACCCCCAGTGAGGTGAAATCATTTCAGGATGAGAGGGCGAGAGACACTCAGCAGAGACAGAGAATTGGCTGACCCGTTTTCTTTTACATAAGTACATTTTCCTGATCTTGAGTCAGATGGGTAAAGACATAACAATACATTATGCATGTCGAAGAAGTCATTTCCTGCTATCTGATGAAATTCTGAGCAAACAGGTGGGTTCAAGAGCAGGGCCTCAAGCAACTCTAATCACGTATGTTGAGACTGATACATCAACATTGGGCTTAACATTTCCCATACTGGCATTGTGAATAGCTTATAAATCCTAACAAATGAGGTATACTGGAGTGATCAGGAAATTATCTAGATTTCTAGTTGATCAATGTATATATATTTATTTAAATTTATGTTGATATGATTTCAAATGATGGCATTAACCCACAGTTGCATGCAATCTGAAAGTAATCATATCTAATTGTCAACTTGGCCGGTGCTTGATTCCCACATTAAATCCCCAGATGAGAACAAGTAAGGAAGAAATAATGAAAATTGGCACGCTTGAAGTCAGCATATTTCCTAATTTACTGAAGATAAAGCAAAAAGGGGGGCACACGGGTCAAGTATTGTAACAGAAAGCCAATAGAATCCAAATTTGGTGGCATGCATACTGACGAAACAGTCTGCATCAGCTCAAACAAGTATGAGGAGCAGCAGAGCATTGTGTTCACATGCATGCAGAATATGTACAGTATGAGAGCGAGAGAGATAGAGAGGGAAAGAGTGAAAGAGGGAAAGAACATCAGAGAGAGAGCATATATGAAAGCATGACGTGCGTGTGTGCGTGTGTGTGTGTGCGTGTGTGTGTGTGTGTGTGTGTGTGTGTGTGTGTGTCCATTCAGGACTTATATCGATATGAGCCAGGGCTTAATCCTTTCACTCTGATGGCTTCAATGACAGGCATACCGTCAGATAAGAGGTCATTGAACTGCAGCCGCCACCTCTTCATTCCGAATAAATGGGGTGCACAGAAAGTGCACCTTTGCTATGAACCACATTGCTTTGGTCATAATGAAAATGTAATGCATTTTAGGCTCCTGCCTCCATCACCACTGTGGCAGACAGCTCTGATATTGTTGATATTGCTTGAATAACTTGCCACATTTGTTCCTTGATATGGTACACTGAGACGTATTTTCATTGTATGAGAATGCCAACTGACTCACAAGCGACGGCTATACTGTGTCAAAAGAAAGCTATTCCATGCCAAATCTTTTATGTAACTATCATCTGGGATTTTTTCCCCCTTCCTCTCTCTAAAAGAATTCAATTCAACCTATTTGTGAGCTGTGGCCAGGAGCTGTCTGACCCATGTTATGTGCTTAACCTCACCAATGATATTGACTCGTTCTGCTTTTTATACCGCAAACCATTTTAACAGTTCATGTCTAAAATTGAAACAATGCAATGGGAGTCCAAAATATTCCGCACCAAACTAATCCGCCAACCTTGGATCCAGGCCAGATCAGGGATACACATCTTCATATCAATGACGGTGATTTTATTATTTTATCTCTATTATCCCAGCATGAACAAGCTAAACTATTAATGAAGCTCTGGGACAGGAGGACAGGTTGAGCGGGAGGAGAGTTGTCCACCGTATCCATCTGTGAAGACATGGCTATGGCTTCATGCAGTGTCTATCTCCAGTGCCACTGAGACATGAAAAGGCAAAGAGAACCACAGAAAACCTTGACCGAGGCACAGTTGAGACATGCTAATGCCCTGAGTTTGTTTTCATTTCGCAGGACTTCTAGCTGTGGCGCATCATTCTATTTCTGCATGCACCGTCACAACATGTGCGTCTGTCCACTGAAGCCTGAATGACTTCCTGGCATTGGACAATCATCTGGGGGACAACCGTCGGATGTTTATTTTGGCAGAAATATATCATGCGTTCATGCCCGTTTCCTTTGGTCTGGTCTGGTGGCCCTGTGTATCATTGTAAATCCTAATGGAAAGAAGATATTGTGGATATTGTTGCGCAGGATAGTTAAAAACAGAATTAAACCTTGCCTCGAAACAGTACACAAGCAATCTGCAGTAAACTGAGTATGAACAAATGCTCTAATCTTTATCTCGCTTTTACCTAGATGGTTTAAAGAGCTGGGCCATTAAAAGAGCGAGGACTTTTGACACCGCCCCATGTAACACAGCAAAATACTCTTTGTCACCCTGCATTTTTCTCAATTAAATTCAGTTATCGTGGAGAAGCAATTTAGACAGCCGAGGGAATAATGAGAGAAAAGTGCATAACAAATAGAGAGGTGCACTATGGATGCCTGCATGGTGACATCTTTTGTTCTATTTTTCCAGATAGGCAAGATAATGACGCGCGGCGATGGGGGCAGAGAAAAGTGCCGCTCACCACAAAGGTGATCTTTCAAACCGTACAGGATAATCATGGTGTAGGGAGGCCGGGGGTAGAAGGAGAGACATATCTCCTTTGAGATCAAGGTCAAAACAATTCACATGGAGGAAGGTGGAAATTCAGTTTCAGAAACACTCACAGCCTCCTGAAACCGTATTGATCTCGATTCTGGTTCCTCTTCCCCTCCAGTTCCAAAGTAATTTTTCGAATAGATTATTTTCTTGTCATAAGGCCCACAATGGATCACTGTTAAGAATATACTGTATGTCAAATGAGAAAGGAGGCAAGAGGGAGGTATTGTATGAGGCCCATTGTGCAAAGCATTTTCAAAGAAAAACAAAGTGACCTACCCATCAAGAACGTCTTTAAAACGCCCTCTCTTCCCAAGACCTGAAATTTAAATCACTCAAGAGTAGAATATGCTATATTATCAGTGTTTTATTGCGAAATTTCAACAAGGACTCAAAATACCCCTGTATTATATGCTCAAATAAGACACCTGAAAGTTGAGCGAATGTTTGAAAGGGTCCAGAAGGATTATCATGAGGATTGAGGGAGAAGAATGCTTTGGTTTCGTGGCTAGATAGCCACTAGCCCTGAGGAATGTAGCACTGTTTTCTACATGCAATCAGTAGGCTGAAACACACACAGATCAATACCCCCCTAGCATAAAGTCCGCTGAGGCGTTGCGGTGAGCTCAGCCTTGAATGAAACCGAGCAAAGTGCCCTTTGCAACAAAGTGAGAGCTTCTTTTCCTTATTTATTCATTTGATTTATGCACTATACCAGGAACTTGATGCATTGGACCCAAATACCGGTAGTCCAGCTTTATTTAAGTAATAGTGTTGTCCATCTATCTATATAGGTCGAAGAGTTATCCTTAATTAAAATGTTGCATGCATAGGCTATACATTATGAGAACAAAAACTATGAGAAGGACTTTGCAAGCAGACAATCCAGAATGAATTCATTAGCAAGCGAAGAAACAAACTTTAGGATGTATGTTTAGCCACATTTGATAGACGGCTAAAATGTGTAAGACTTAGTCACTAATCATCATAGAACTGCAGGCATATACGCCTCATGATGTGGGAATGCTACTCTCTGACATAGAAAAAGGAATAGAACGTGTTAAACATCTTTAACATCTTGCATCGTTGAGATAGTAGAGGCGGAAAAACATGGAAGATGGAAGAGGTTCAACTTTTGATGTTGTAAAACACATTTTTTTTTTGTATCACTTTGTTCTACGCCATATTTCATTTTCTCCCTGACTGTTGGATGTTGCTCAAATGTAGTCTACCCCCTCCACCTCTCCTCTCTTTTATTCCCAGCACAAATCCCTATTTTATTACCCAGGCAGCCGCGCAGGGTCCTGACCCCACTTCCCTATTGCTGTTTCCTTAGCGTTTGATGCTTGGCTTCCTCTATGTGCTCGCTTTTATGGAGTAACTATGAGCCAACTTGTAGCCAGTATGGACATTCAGCTGATGGATGGATGACTAAGACAGACAGATGGAGAGAACGGATGATAGCTGCTTCGCCTCAGATTAATGCATACATTCGCTTTTTTTGCTGCTCTGATCTGAAAGAAATTAGGTGTTGTCCTCTTTTCTGAGGATTTGATTCAATCATTTAATGAATTTGTCAATGTCGAGAGTAAGTGACGCTACTGCAGCCTACGTAATTTTCATAGTTTTTCAGCATTTAATTTCTTGACTGAGTACTTAATTGATCAACTGAAGCCCTTTTTTGTCATCTCACCTGGATGTTTATGGGGAAACACACTCAATCATCCACTCATCAGCACCATGGCTAAGTGACATATTCCATGAATTACTCCTGTTAATCAGATGCGGATGCATCTAAACAGCTGTTAACAAGATGTCTCCACTAAAATGACTTTCTAATTTTTTCTTTGAATTCTCCTAAGTATTAAGTTACAATGCTTACTTCTTGTTGTACATGTATGTTAATCGCAATAAGATATGGGACTTTTCTCAAAGTTAGCATGAAAACCAAAAAGTAAACACAAAAACCCTTCAAACTGTTGAAGAGGAAATGAATAAAGGAGGGCATTCAGGCTTTCCTCAGACAAAAATGTTATTCTGAAGCCAAATCCCCAAAACAGAAAGCAGAGCATTTTGGGTGAGTGAGTCCATGTTGATGAAGCTCCCCTGTGTTGGGACCTGACCTGTGTAGTTTGACAGAAAATCACAGACATCAATCATTAATAGGAAGAGTCCTGCTGTCTGGCCAGCCTGCTAGGGAACTACAGGAGACAGACACACACTCTCAAATAGCTCTCTTCGCTAGGGTAGAATAATTGTGTGGCACCCCTGGCTATCGCACCATGTCAATGTCTTGTTAGCCCCTGTACTGGCTCCTCTGTACCCCGTAACATCAAGGAAGGTCAGTGCAGAGTCTGGCACTGTCGCACTGAGCTGAGCCAAGGACAGACACAGCCAGGTCCAGCAGTAACTGGGCCGGAAGGAAGACACCAAGGCTGTGAATGATGTGAGCTGTGAGACTCAGATCCATACTAGTATTGAACCCTACTCAGACAAGACCAGTGACAAGATTTCTCAGACAAGACGAGATGTTTACGTTTTGTTAATTCAACATAACATAGCCTTGGTGTGGTCCATAGGCTACAATATACTTTATGGTCCTTCGAGCCAGATAGAATCCAGATCTACTTCCGGCGCCGACAGAGATGGCCGCCTCGCTTCGCGTTCCTAGGAAACTATGCAGTTTTTTGTTTTTTTACGTGTTATTTCTTACATTAGTACCCCAGGTCATCTTAGGTTTCATTACATACAGTCGAGAAGAACTACTGAATATAAGATCAGCATCAACTCACCATCAGTACGACCAAGAATATGTTTTTCGCGACGCGGATCCTGTGTTCTGCCTTACAAACAGGACAACGGAGTGGATCCTATGCAGCGACCCAAAAAAACGACTCCGAAAGAGAGGGAAACGAGGCGGTCTTCTGGTCAGACTCCGGAGACGGGCACAGCGCGCACCACTCCCTAGCATTCTTCTTGCCAATGTCCAGTCTCTTGACAACAAGGTTGATGAAATCCGAGCAAGGGTAGCATTCCAGAGGGACATCAGAGACTGTAACGTTCTTTGCTTCACGGAAACGTGGCTTACTGGAGAGACGCTATCCGAAGCGGTGCAGCCAACAGGTTTCTCCACGCATCGCGCAGACAGGAAAAAACATCTTTCTGGTAAAAAGAGGGGCGGGGGCGTATGCCTTATGACTAACGTGACATGGTGCGATGAAAGAAACATACAGGAACTCAAATCCTTCTGTTCACCTGATTTAGAATTCCTCACAATCAAATGTAGACCGCATTATCTACCAAGAGAATTCTCTTCGATTATAATCACAGCCGTATATATCCCCCCCCAAGCAGACACATCGATGGCTCTGAACGAACTTTATTTAACTCTCTGCAAACTGGAAACAATTTACCCGGAGGCTGCATTCATTGTAGCTGGGGATTTTAACAAGGCTAATCTGAAAACAAGACTCCCCAAATTTTATCAGCATATCGATTGCGCAACCAGGGGAGGAAAGACCTTGGACCATTGTTACTCTAACTTCCGCGACGCATATAAGGCCCTGCCCCGCCCCCCTTTCGGAAAAGCTGACCACGACTCCATTTTGTTGAAACAGACACTAAAACAAGAGGCTCCCACGCTGAGGTCTGTCCAACGCTGGTCCGACCAAGCTGACTCCACACTCCAAGACTGCTTCCATCACGTGGACTGGGAGATGTTTCGTATTGCGTCAGATAACAACATTGACGAATACGCTGATTCGGTGTGCGAGTTCATTAGAACGTGCGTTGAAGATGTCGTTCCCATAGCAACGATTAAAACATTCCCTAACCAGAAACCGTGGATTGATGGCAGCATTCGTGTGAAACTGAAAGCGCGAACCACTGCTTTTAATCAGGGCAAGGTGTCTGGTAACATGACCGAATACAAACAGTGCAGCTATTCCCTCCGCAAGGCTATCAAACAAGCTAAGCGCCAGTACAGAGACAAAGTAGAATCTCAATTCAACGGCTCAGACACAAGAGGCATGTGGCAGGGTCTACAGTCAATCACAGACTACAGGAAGAAACCCAGCCCAGTCACGGACCAGGATGTCTTGCTCCCAGGCAGACTAAATAACTTTTTTGCCCGCTTTGAGGACAATACAGTGCCACTGACACGGCCTGCAACGAAAACATGCGGTCTCTCCTTCACTGCAGCCGAGGTGAGTAAGACATTTAAACGTGTTAACCCTCGCAAGGCTGCAGGCCCAGATGGCATCCCCAGCCGCGCCCTCAGAGCATGCGCAGACCAGCTGGCCGGTGTGTTTACGGACATATTCAATCAATCCCTATATCAGTCTGCTGTTCCCACATGCCACCATTGTTCCTGTTCCCAAGAAAGCTAAGGTAACTGAGCTAAATGACTACCGCCCCGTAGCACTCACATCCGTCATCATGAAGTGCTTTGAGAGACTAGTCAAGGACCATATCACCTCCACCCTACCTGACACCCTAGACCCACTCCAATTTGCTTACCGCCCAAATAGGTCCACAGACGATGCAATCTCAACCACACTGCACACTGCCCTAACCCATCTGGACAAGAGGAATACCTATGTGAGAATGCTGTTCATCGACTACAGCTCGGCATTCAACACCATAGTACCCTCCAAGCTCGTCATCAAGCTCGAGACCCTGGGTCTCGACCCCGCCCTGTGCAACTGGGTACTGGACTTCCTGACGGGCCGCCCCCAGGTGGTGAGGGTAGGCAACAACATCTCCTCCCCGCTGATCCTCAACACTGGGGCCCCACAAGGTTGCGTTCTGAGCCCTCTCCTGTACTCCCTGTTCACCCACGACTGCGTGGCCACGCACGCCTCCAACTCAATCATCAAGTTTGCGGACGACACAACAGTGGTAGGCTTGATTACCAACAACGATGAGACGGCCTACAGGGAGGAGGTGAGGGCCCTCGGAGTGTGGTGTCAGGAAAACAACCTCACACTCAACGTCAACAAAACTAAGGAGATGATTGTGGACTTCAGGAAACAGCAGAGGGAACACCCCCCTATCCACATCGATGGAACAGTAGTGGAGAGGGTAGCAAGTTTCAAGTTCCTCGGCATACACATCACAGACAAACTGAATTGGTCCACTCACACAGACAGCATCGTGAAGAAGGCGCAGCAGCGCCTCTTCAACCTCAGGAGGCTGAAGAAATTCGGCTTGTCACCAAAAGCACTCACAAACTTCTACAGATGCACAATCGAGAGCATCCTGGCGGGCTGTATCACCGCCTGGTATGGCAACTGCACCGCCCTCAACCGTAAGGCTCTCCAGAGGGTAGTGAGGTCTGCACAACGCATCACCGGGGGCAAACTACCTGCCCTCCAGGACACCTACACCACCCGATGTCACAGGAAGGCCATAAAGATCATCAAGGACATCAACCATCCGAGCCACTGCCTGTTCACCCCGCTATCATCCAGAAGGCGAGGTCAGTACAGGTGCATCAAAGCTGGGACCGAGAGACTGAAAAACAGCTTCTATCTCAAGGCCATCAGACTGTTAAACAGCCACCACTAACACTGAGTGGCTGCTGCCAACACACTGACACTGACTCAACTCCAGCCACTTTAATAATGGGAATTGATGGGAAATGATGTAAATATATCACTAGCCACTTTAAACAATGCTACCTTATATAAATGTTACTTACCCTACATTATTCATCTCATATGCATACGTATATACTGTACTCTATATCATCGACGGTATCCTTATGTAATACATGTATCACTAGCCACTTTATACTATACTATGCCACTTTGTTTACATACTCATCTCATTTGTACATACTGTACCCGATACCATCTACTGTATCTTGCCTATGCTGCTCTGTACCATCACGCATTCATATATCCTTATGTACATATTCTTTATCCCCTTACACTGTGTACAAGACAGTAGTTTTGGAATTGTTAGTTAGATTACTTGTTATTACTGCATTGTCGGAACTAGAAGCACAAGCATTTCGCTACACTCGCATTAACATCTGCTAACCATGTGTATGTGACAAATAAAATTTGATTTGATTTGATTTGATTTGAATCCATTGTCAATTTTGCTGTTATGACAGCGAAAAGGGGACAGATAGTATCGCCCCACCTTTACTATCCAACTATCCCATCCTTGTCATCAAATGTTGCTACAAAAAATTTGTGGCAGATATTTTGCATCTAGGTACATTTATTGACCAACCATCATTGCAATGCACAATGTTCATGGCTCAGAAGTCTGAACACAATAAATCAGGGATGTGAAACAACAAAAACAGAAATGGCTCCCTACAAAATACAAGGTATGAAAACCACACAACGTCACACAGCAGTATTGTTTTATGTTGACTCGAAGATGAGCCTTTAGAGCTGTGACATTGACTAGTTCAACGAAATAGGCTTCGCAACACTCATTGCACATCCTTGCCTGACACGAATCCTCGACTGACCTATTCCAGTTTCAGAAATGTATTTTCCAGCCTCATGTGATTGTTCCTTTGTCCTGTTTTCTCTCTGTTAACCCTGTTTGATTCTATATAAGTAACCCAGTATCCATTTAAGGTTTTTGAAAAGCCTGATAACAGTTTTCAGTGGAGGAGGAAGGGGATGAAACCTGACAGGTGACGAGACACAAACAGGAAATTCAGCCGGTACCCTGTCCACCGAGCACTCTGATACATTTCCAAGAACCCCAAAATACGCCAAATTTATTTCACTCCGCCGACAGTCTTTCTTCTTTATGACTGTGCGGAGGTACTCATCAATTGGCAGAACTATTAGTCGAATCACACAATGTGTTTTCTCTCCCTACTTCTCTTCTCTTGCCAGACAGGTCAGATATTAGAAACCTGTATTATCTGCTTTTCCCAGAGATGCCGGTGGAAAAGTTGATTTGCTACACCCGATTGAATCTCCTTATCTATCATCCCTATCCAGCTGTCCCAGCAGACTGAACACAGAGACTGCAATGGGCTATCTGTACTGAGAGAGGGGCGAAAATAAATACAACTATCTGTCTAGAGCAATGAGAGAGGCCAGTCAGCAGACATTTCACTACTTGGACAGCTGGGGGGAGTGTATAAATCTTTAATGCAGCACCCCCCCCCCCCCCCCTATCCCCAAACCCATACCCCACCCTTCCCAAACATGCCATTACACCCATTTATCAGTCAGTAAAAACACCAACACACACTCTAAAAGCAAACTCTAAGGCAAAACGATCAGATGAAGTTAAATCATTTAAAGGAGTACCAGAGACTGAAGGTCATGGAGGACCTTCATTAAAAGACTAACTTGGCTAATTGAAGCTAACTCCTGATGAAAGAAGCTTTCTGTTGACTGGGCCAGACGGCATGGCTGAGTGGCTGTCAATGGCACAAAGAGACCCATTAAAGCTTTATCTGGGTAAATAGAGGAAAAGTGAGTCTTGGCTAGGGGTTGTGGATAGAGGGAGAGAGAGAGGTGGGGGAGAGGTGACAGATGAGGCCACTGTGAAGCTGTGGCTTGGTGGGGAATGCATCATTGAATGCAATTACATCCCCCGCTTTACAATCAAATCGCATAGAACTGCTCTGGTGACTATAGGCCTAATTTCATTCCATATGCCGTTCATTCACGTGAAAATGTGTGTGTTCGTAGCCTACCTGTATACTGGAGACTTTGTTCCCCCACAAATATAGACTAAATGTACAGTAACTATTCTATAGAAGGAGTATTCCAAAGGTCACATGCCACTACGATTTCAAAATTGTACCTCTGATTTACACAGTGTACAAAACATTAGGAACACCTTCCTAGTATTGAGTTGCACCCTCTTTTGCCCTCAGAACATCCTCAATTCGTTGGAACATCAAATCAAAACATGGACTCTACAAGGTGTTGAAAGCGTTCCACAGGGATCCTGGCCCATGTTGACTCCGATGCTTCCCACAATTGTGTTAAGTTGTCTGAATGTCCATTGGGTGGTGGACCATTCTTGATGCACATGGGAAACTGTTGAGCATGAAGAATCCAGCGGTGTTGCAGTTCTTGACATATTCAAACCAGTGTGCCTGGCACCTACACTGTTCAAAGGCACTTACATATTTTGTCTTGCCTATTCAAGCTCTGAATGGCACACATACACAATCCATGTCTCAATTGTCTCAAGGCTTTAAAAAAAATCATTCTTTAACCTGTCTCCTCTCCTTCATCTACACTGATTGAAGTCGATAAGGGATCATAGCTTTCACCTGGATTCACCTGGTCAGTCTGTCATGGAAAGGACATGTGTTTTTAATGTTTTACGCACTGTGTATAATATTTAATTCATGTGCAAATTGTACAAGTTGTAGATCACAAATTCTTCATCTTACTAAAATGATCTACAGAACAATGTTGACATTTTATGGTGGGTTACTAACCAAAGGCCAAACAAGTGTATTATTCTAACTGTATACATTAGTACTTGCTTTGTTTTAAAGGCTCAATGCAGTCAAAAACGTGATTTACTTGTGTTTTATATTTGACTACTATGAGGTTGGAATAATACAGTAACATTTAGAAAATGATTATAACGCCCTGTTAGTGTAAGAGCTGTTTGAAAAGACCGCCTGAAATCTTAGCCTGTTTTGGTGGGATGGAGTTTTTGGCTGCCTGTGGTGACATCACCAGTCTGTAAATTAGTTAATAAACCCATAAGAAAGAGTTCCAAACATCTCTGCAAATAACAGCAACGTTTTCAGTTATCCCCTCCCCAATCAGACCACTCCCAGACAGTGCTAGCAAAATTCTTGCTTGAAAAATTGGTCTTTGCTAAGCAGCTATTTTTGTTTCTTTTTGACCATTTTATTTTAAAACAATCACAGTAAGGTATTTCATTGTTACCCAGAAATGATTTGTATTGAGACAAAAACGGCTGCATTGGACCTTTAATGAATGAGTTCCTACACATACTTTTTTCTTGGGAGTGTCAGGAAGTTTCGGCAGTGAAGTGGAAAATAACTTAAAAACACGGCTGTCAATTTGTAAGCACATGTTGCCAGACTGTGGGTTCGTGGGTTGGACAGTGTGTAACCTTTGCTGAAGTTCCCAGTTAATCAAGCCTTTAATCTTGGAGCGCCTGCTCCCTTTACAAAATTCCAGCCACATAGTGCTCCCTGCGGTTATCGAATTGGGTGCACCTGCAATTAAAGTGACACAGACAAACTCCATTACTATCAATGTGCCTTTGGGTTTTCCTGCTAGCACTCTCCTGCATCAGAACCAAATAATGTTTGACTTTTCAGCTTTGGAAACTTTTAATAGAGTTCATTCCACAATCAACCTCAGTAGGGAGCAGAGTGAACTCTGACTTTGTAGTATTGATCCTCTCATATGTTTACTGGCCCGAGGTCACAGGAATCCCTTTCCCACTCCCAGAGGTCAATAATGTCAATACAGTAAATTAGGTAATTTTGCTGGAAAACATCCTGAGATGGCCCATTTCCATTTGACTAAACTTCATATGTGAAATAGTCAATTACGGCCACATGTCAACTTGTCACACTTCCTGGTCTGAAAAGAGATTGCACAGAGACCTTGCTGTTGGAGATATATCTAAGGGGGGTGGAAAGGAAGATAAACAAGCTACCTATTGTTAAGACCTCCACTTGCTCATTGGAGACAGAGGATTAGTGGCATTCAACCCTTTTCTTTCCATCAAAAATGGAGAGATAGAGAAGATACAACACCTCCACATAGTTATTTGTTCATTGTCCGGGTATCAGAAGACACACTGTTCTATTTGAATAAAATACCTTCTACTGACTTGATATTACACTAAAACATAGTATTGGCTAGTATGATAAGCAAGGGAAAATGACTCACTGAGCTAAGTTTAATATAGCATATTTAAACCGTGGTAAGAATATACAGATAATGTTTTTTTCGTGTGAAGTAGGCACTAAAGCCCAAATGTTAACATAAATCTGTAGATATTTGCTCCAGTCTTTTCCTTGAGATTGTCTACTTGTGATAACAGGGCATAGACGAGAGTGAAGAAGAAATTGACTAGCGCCACAATTCCTCTGAGAGCAAGAATTCACTGAAGCTGACATTTTTTTTTGCTAATGCCATGCACGATATTGCTCCGGTTTAGGTCAGTGAAGTAAAAAGTAGCACAGTTTTGATAAATCGCTCCCCTCATTTTGTTCTGGTTGGAGTGGACACAAAGGACTGACCTCCAGTGCATATTGAAAAAGCTCACTGAGGGGCCAATGTAATCATTGGGCATGGTCGGGGGCAGAGAGAGGAGAGATGCTTCAGACTTGGCTGAAGCATAGCAGGCAGACAGAGCACCGACTGAGGCCACTGAGATGGAGTCCAGTGAGGGGCCTATTGCCAAATACCAGTGGGGAAATAAACAGACCTAAAAATAGACAACGGGAGCCAGGAAATGTATTTTATTGGAGAATTAATCAAGAGGGGGAGGGTGGGGTTAGTGGAGCACAATTTAGATTTAGATTGGATTCCTACTGACATCAGGGTTATCTATATGTCTCATACTGGGCGGTGTAATTTGATGTTTGATGGCCACGCTGCAGTCTGATGTATGTTTTGGTGCATGGGTTGTGACTGGTGCCTGTGTTTAACGGCCATGCGTTGTGACAAACGCTCAAGGAGCCCACGTTTTAGAGGTCATTTGGTGTTTTGTTGTTGGGTTTTAGGTGAGCTACTGTGAACCTTTGTAACCACATTCTACATCACGATCATTGCTCAAATTCGAGTCTAATTGCATTATTATTTGAGAAGATAACTCATTTTGCCACAGCAGGCAATATGAAACGTATGCTCGGGGAAAAATATACATGATGATGAGATAAGTTGTTTCACATTTTATCTCAGTTTAACCAACAGCAAAAAAAGGTAAGAATGTTGCATTTTTTTTATTATTAGTTACAACCTGCATACAAAACATTAGGATGAAAGTCTTTCTTTAAAGCTGGACCTAAGTCCTGGCTTGAGCCTTGTGCCCCAGGACTCGGCTCTGGTCTGTGGTGGCACCTGACCCCGAATGTTTACGTACAGGCTGCCATTTTATCACGCAAACACTTTATCAATTTAAGTTATTGTTGAAAAACTGTTCTGAGGGGAGTATCAACTCTTTTTTTTTGCTCCCTAGCAATTAAATCTTTGGGTCAAGCCAACTGACTTCAACATTTCAACCACTCATTTAAACTAGATAGAGAATTTAATTTGGCCACGCTACAGTAGCGCAAACCTCCCTTTTAGATCAATTTTAAGCCCCAGTCCCTATCCATTTATATAACAATACATAGGAGTGGAATAGAACATGAGGTAGTTAGTTAACAATGTAAATGCACATCTGTGAACCGTGTGTGTTGATCTTGTTTTTATGTGAATGTTGGCTCATACCCTTCACTTGTCTGTTTCGCCTCCACGATCAGGTATAAAGAAAGTGTTTTATTGAATTCAGTATCTGGTGTGCTGACTAGCAATATCTGAACCCAATTTGGCCTGTAATAACATTGGCAAGCAAACAGCATTCATGTCAGGTTTCATCCAACGTGGTGTGGTGGACTGTACCCTCTGAGATGCTCTGTTCTTTTGGATGCTAGCTAAAAGTGGTTTGAATGACTGTAGCATAAAGTAATTGATACGATATATTAGGGAATCCATAGAAAGTGACTTAAAAACGATCCATAAGAGTGCACGCAAGGGAACTTAGCTAAAGTGCTAACATATGACTTCTTGTCTTTCCTACTGTGTATCAACCTTAAAGGTTTTCCTTTTTTGTTTACCCGGGTTTTGGCACAATTTAGAAGTCACATGTTTTCACAGCCTTTCCTACTAATCTCAACGTGTTCATCATTTTGGTTGGGTGTTGGTTTTGACGTTGAAAATACTTAGAATATCCTGTTATGTGGAGATCAAGAGGGATACTTTTTTTTATGTATCCCATTCTAATCTAATTTAAGTTGCAGCCAAGACCGCTCAATGCCAAATACCATCAAATCTAGCCTTTGATGCCAGAGCCAAAGACATTAAACATGCTGGAATGTGGTAGTGGGATGCAAGTGCCAGGTGTATACCACAGTATAATTAGGTCTGAATTAAATTAAAGCAACATATAAACAGTGTCACTTACTTATTAGGTTAACATTTATAGAAGGCATAGGTATGTTCAGGTTTGGGTTATACTAGCCGGCACAGTCTCGTAACCATCTTGGACTTCCCTTAAAAAAAAACATTAGTTTATTTTCAGGTGTAAATCAAGATTATTTTTTCCCCACAGGATTTTTATCCACATCAAACGATTTCCCATGAGAAATTGTATTTCCCTTAATAGACACAAAAGTCCACGAGGTACATATGTTTGAAGGTGTTAAAGATTCTGGCAAATTTCAACTGCGTAATGACGTAATTGTAACGGTTTTCTTGACTTGAAGGAGAGGCGGACCAAAACGCAGCGTGGTGGTTATTCATGTTTCTTTAATATAGACACTATACATGAATAAACTAACAAAACAAATGTGAAAAAACCAAAACAGCCCTATCTGGTGCAAACACAGAGACAGGAACAATCACCCACAAACACACATTGATGTACCTGCTAATGTACCTGCTACCTGCACAACTAATGACACCTGCCTCTGATTGAGAACCATACTAGGCCGAAACATAGAAATACCCAAATCATAGAAAAACAAACATAGACTGCCCACCCCAACTCACGTCCTGACCATACTAAATAATGACAAAACAAAGGAAATAAAGGTTAGAACGTGACAGTAATTTGAGAGGGAGGTGATTGCCATGCAGGGATCAAGTCTTCAGTAGCATGACACTTATTGGCTTACTCTGCCATCACCACTCCTTTTTTTTAAAGGTATTTAAATATGTATGAACTGTATGTAGGAGTTTTGCATGTGTTGTGCACCGTCTATTCTACTGTGTACGGCAACGCCGACGAGACGCATCCACTTGTATCTCCTGTTAGCACACTATTCAACCTTGACATTGCCTCTACTCCAGATAACCGTGTGTCGCTTGATGACGATAGCAAACAACCTATTGTATCCCGCCAATAAAAGCAATCAAATGGAGTATGGAATTGCGAAGTCGAGCGTTAATTGCCAGCATAACTATGATACCGGAATAATTAAGAGTGTGCTTTTTTTCCCTTAGGGATTGGCACACAATTGTACACCTCATCACAGTGACAAACAGAGACATTCAATAGACGATAAAAACAATAACGACAGAGGAAATGAAACATGGCTACACGGGATACAATACAGCACTAATGGAGCACTGCTGCAAGCCTGTATCCAAGAGGGTTGCCATGTCTGCAAAGCCAATTTGCCTGCCTATTATGTCCAGTAATTATTTCTAGGTTAGCATTCAGATATGAACAGGGTTCTTCCAGTCTTCACACCTAAATTAAATATTTCTCTGCCTCCTAATGACTGATGAGATCCATCTAGAAACAGAGACACCTAGCACTGTCAAACAGAGCTGTGAGATTCCTATCCATTTTCATTACCGTGCTAGCTTTTTTTGCATTTGTACGCAGGTCATAAATGCCACAGTGGATTTTGTGGTGTTTAAATCAATTTAAGTCAAATGATTCATCATTGCAAACTGGCAATCCCATGGCTGCTTTATGTTGAGCTCCATTCTCGGAGTGATCCACCAAATATCCCTAATAGCAACATGTCTCATCATTCTCAACCAGCTACACTGTACATAATATGGGCCTGTGTTAGAAACATTGGGAATGTTTCTCTTAACGCAGGCGTATGTCATTTAGTCAAGATGCCCCAAGTCATCCCAGAGTGCAGTGCGTGATATACAATAGTACAGACAATTTTTGTATTATTAAAGGTGGAGATAAATCAAATATTCACAAGATGATATGCTGCTTTAATATTCCAAGAAATGATCTTTATATTAGGGAACAGGTTTTTTATGTGAAGTAGACTGGGGCCGCTGATTATATTTCATTGTTTGGTCACTAGGTGGGAATAGTATGAGACCCAGAAAGTGCCCCCCTTTAGGAAAACATTTAGGACCTATTTCTTGGGCCAATGGCCTTTGGCCTGACACTTCTCAACAAGTTGATGATAGTTTAAATAGTGCTCTCAAATCACAAAGTAAACATTTTTAGCTTTGCTTTGTCTTTGACTAGTACAGTATGTAAGCCTGCCAGCTTTAAATATTACCGAGGGAGAATGGAGAGCAATAATAAATATATAAAAGCAATAATAAATATTGATGTATTTACTTTCAATGTATTCACCTAAGGCAATAATAACCCTGTTTACAAAGAAATTTGAATAAATTAGACCCCCCCCCCCGCCACACACACACACACACACACCACAGAATCCCTGAAGTGCTGTAAAATACTTGTTTAACCCCAAAGTGGCTCTGTTGTCTTGTTGTGTTTACATGAGAGCATTAAAAATAGTTAATTGCACTTAAGTTAAAAACAAACACTGTGCCATTACACAACTATCAGGAGATCTCCAACACTCTTAGAACAGCTCTAAAAAAGATCTGATGTGAAAAGATCTGATGTAATTGGTCAAAAGACAAATTGGTGGAAAAAATATCAGAATTGGGCAGGCTGTCTAAATGCAGCCATATAGACCCGTTCCTATTGTGGATGATGATACCGTTATTGTAGCAGTGGATGGGACAGACAGTAATCTTTCTCACACCCCTCCTAGTCAGAGGAAGATCAAGCGAGGGGGACCCGCTGTGCCTCTAACAAGATGCCATTCTCCGAGGTCACCAAAGGTCACGAGGTGCCCAGAGTTCATGTGTACTTTTAAGGGACGTGAAACTATACTCAGGCTCCTCAACAGCTTTCTAATTGGATTAGAGCTGAAAGCAGAGTCCCTCTGACTCTTTTAATTTCCCGCTTTTGTCTCCCTCAGTGACGAATGGAGCTTAAGGGCAACGCCGCTCCGAGGTTTCGAGGAGCCAACCTACCCGCGGATTAGGTGATGTGTCTCGACCAATTAAAGACCAGGGCCAGGTGTCATGCTGATTTGAGGGGGAAATTGAGACCTCTCCTGACATCTGTCAAATTTCACCCTCGTTAGACCACAACTGCTTGTTTGAGGGTTTGAGAGGGACAAACGCCTCTTTTCTCTCTTATTTCTCATTCTCTTCTTCTTCCAAGGTAATCTGAGCTGCCATGCCTTGAACCCGCCTCCAACGCCTCTTCCATAGAGTGCTAATCAGACTCACCTGGAGGTTCCCAGCGGCTAGAGCGCCCAGTCAGCAACAGATGATCCTGGTTGATCCCATGGGCAAACAGGGGGGCCTCGCCCCCCTCACACCCACTAGGCCCCTGACTCAGGATCAGGGATGGAGCAGTGGCATGTATTCATGGATGGAAGTTGAAATGGTGATGGAATAGTGGAGGCAGCTCCTGTTTTCTTTGCAACTTGTGGTAACCTTCCGTGGTTCTAAATCAGAAAAATTAACTTGCTTGACCGTGCTGTAGGTCATGTAACGGTTTGTTAAATGCAATATGCTTTGTCGACTTCACCGGACAGAGGTTGCTCTCAGGTTTTGTGATGAAACAAAGGTGTAGTTGAATTTATTCTGCCACTGTGTCTTCTTATTGTCTCGGCCTTAGGCCTATATGTAACAGTGGCAAGGCATATGAACTAACAGGTTATAGTGCAAACAAAGCAATTATCACACCACATGCAGTTGAAGTCGAACGTTTACATACACCTTAGCCAAATACATTTAAACTCAGTTTTTCACATTTTTTATATTTAATCCAAAAAAAAATCCCTGTCTTATGTCAGTTAGGATCTCCACTTTATTTTAAGAATGTGAAATGTCAGAATAATAGTAGAGGGAATGAACTTTTATTTCTTTCATCACATTCCCGGTGGGTCAGATGTTTACATAAACTGAATTAGTGTTTGGTAGCATTGCCTTTAAATTGTTTAACTTGGGTCAAAAATTTCGGTTAGCCTTCCACAAGCTTCCCACATCCTGAATTTTGGCCCATTCCTCCTGACAGAGCTGGTGTAACTGAGTCAGGTTTGTAGGCATCCTTGCTCGCACATACTTTTTCAGTTCTGCCCACAAATGTTCTATAGGATTGAGGTCAGGGCTTTCTGATGGCCACTCCAATAGCTTGACTTTGTTGTCCTTAGGCCATTTTATCACATCTTTGGAAGTATGCTTGGGGTCATTGTCCATTTGGAAGACCCATTTGCGACCAAGCTTTAACAAATCATAGGTGATTTGTTGATGTTGACATTTTAAAGTTGAAATGGTGAAGAAATAGTGGAGGCAGCTCCTGTTTTCTTTGCAACTTGTGGTAACCTTCCGTGGTTCTAAATCAGAAAAATTAACTTGCTTGAGATGTTGTTCAATTTTAAAAAAACAATTTTTTAAAAAATGTTCACCTTTATTTAACCAGGTAGGCTAGTTGAGAACAAGTTCTCATTTGCAACTGCGACCTGGCCAAGATAAATCATAGCAGTGTGAGCAGACAACACAGAGTTACACATGGAGTAAACAATTAACAAGTCAATAACACAGTAGAAAAAAAAGAGAGTCTATATACATTGTGTGCAAAAGGCATGAGGAGGTAGGCGAATAATTACAATTTTGCAGATTAACACTGGAGTGATAAATGATCAGATGGTCATGTACAGGTAGAGATATTGGTGTGCAAAAGAGCAGAAAAGTAAATAAATAAATAAAAACAGTATGGGGATGAGGTAGGTAAAAATTGTTGGGCTATTTACCGATAGACTATGTACAGCTGCAGCGATCAGTTAGCTGCTCAGATAGCAGATGTTTGAAGTTGGTGAGGGAGATAAAAGTCTCCAACTTAAGCGATTTTTGCATGTCCACATAATTTTCCTACCTCATGATGCAATCTATTTTGTGAAGTGCACCAGTCCCTCCTGCAGTAAACCACCCCCACAACATGCCACCCCCGTGTTTCACAGTTGGGATGGTGTTCTTCGGCTTGCAAGCCTCCCCCTTTTTCCTCCAAACATAACGATGGTCAGTTATTGTTGTTTCATCAGACCAGAGGACATTTCTCCAAAAACTAAGGTCTTTGTCCCCATGTGCAGTTGCAAACTGTAGTCGGGATTTTTTACGGACGTTTTGGAGCAGTGGCTTCTTTCTTGCTGAGCGGCTTTTCAGGTTATGTCGATATAGGACTCGTTTTCCTGTGGATATAGATACTTTTATACCTATTTCCTCCAGCATCTTCACAAGGTGCGTTGCTGTTGTTCTGGGATTGATTTGCACTTTTCGCACCAAAGTACTTTCATCTCTAGGAGACAGAACGCGTCTACTTCCTGAGAGGTATGACGGCTGCATGGTCCCAAGGTGTTAATACTTGCGTTCTATTGTTTGTACAGATGAACGCGGTACCTTCAGGCATTTGGATATTGCTCCCAAGAATGAACCAGATTTGTGGAGGTCTACAATTTCTTTTCTGAGGTCTTTGCTAATTTCTTTTGATTTAACTATGATGTCAAGCAAAGAGGCACTGAGTTTGAAGGTAGGCCTTGAAATATATCCACAGGTACAGCTCCAATTGACTCAAATGATGTCAATTAGCCTATCAGAAGCTTCTAAAGCCATGACTTAATTTTCTGGAATTTTCCAAGCTGTTTAAAGGCACAATCAACTTAGTGTATGTAAACTTCTGACCCACTGGAATTGTGATACAGTGAGTAGTAATAAGTGAAATAAACTGTCTGTAATCAATTACTTATGTCATGCACCGGGGCCTCCCACTCATCTTTCTATTCTGGTTAGGTCCAGTTTGTGCTGTTCTGTGAAGGGAGTAGTACACAGAGTAGTACGAGATCTTCATTTTCTTGGCAATTTCTCTCATGGAATAGTCTTCATTTCTCAGAACAAGAAGAGACTGACAAGTTTCAGATGAAAGGGCTTTGTTTCTGGCCATATTGAGCCTGTAATCTAACCCACAAATGCTGATGCTCCAGATACTCAACTAGTCTAAAGAAGGCCAGTTTTATTGCATCTTAATTAGCACAACAGTATTCAGCTGTGCTAACATAATTGCAAAAGGGTTTTCTAATGATCAATTTGCCTTTTACAATTATAAACTTGGATTAGCAAACACAACATGCCATTGTAACACAGAAGTGATGCTTGCTGATAACTGGCCTCTTTACGCATATGTAGCTTTTCCATAAAAAAATCACCAGTTTCCTGCAACAATAGTCATTTACAGCATTAACAATGTGTACACTTGTAACGACTTCCACCAAAGTTGTTCCCTCTCCTTGTTCGGGCGGTGTTCGGCGGTCGACTTCACCGGCTTTCTAGCTGCCACCGATCCATGTTTCCTTTTTCCTTTTGTTTTGTCTGTTTACACACCTGGTTCCCATCTCATGATTATGTTCCTTATTTAACCCTCTGGTTTCCCTTTCTGATTTGTGCGTGATTGTCTTTCATGTGTTGGAGTTCGTGTCCTGTTTTGTATTTGTAACAGGATTTTTGTTCCGTTCTCGGATGGAGTAAATACAGTGGTTTTAAACTTACCTGTGTCCTACGCCTGACTCCTTCGCTATCCTCTAGATAGACTCTTACAGAATCACGCACCAAAATACATGGAGTCAGCAGATACAGCCAGCCCTCCGCTTCAAATGGAGGAGCGGGTTTAGCAGCACACGACCATGCTGCAGAGTCTGGGTACAGCCATGGATCGGGTGCTGCAAACCATGGCCCAATGGGAGAGAGGGGTTTTTCCTGTGAACCCTGTGTCGTCTCCTCAGGTTCCACCACTACCTACCGTGATGTCCGCCTCTCCATCATCAGGATCCGGTGGGATTCAGCTCTCGCTCCCGAGGGCGTATGATGGGACAGCTGCTGGGTGTCAGGGGTTCCTACTCCAGCTGGAGCTCTACCTGACATCTGTCCGGCCAGCTCCTTCGGGACGCGAGAGAGTGAGCGCCCTTATCTCCTGTCTGACCGGTAAAGCCCTGGAATGGGCCAACGCCATCTGGGGCAGGGAAGGTCAGACGTTGGATGACTATGAGGAGTTCGCCTGCCATTTCCTGGCGGTATTCGATCATCCCCCGGAGGAGAGAGCGGCGGGGGAACGCCTATTTCATCTACGTCAGGGGATGAGGAGCGCTCAAGATTCTGCGCTGGACTTTAGAACTCTGGCGGCCGGTGCGGGATGGAATGAGCGGGCCCTGATCGATCACTACAGGTGTAGCTTACGAGACGATGTTCGTCGGGAGCTAGCCTGCAGGGACACCACACTTACACTGGACCAGCTGGTGGACTTATCGATCCGGTTGGACAGCCTGTGTGCCTCCCGCGGACGTCCTGATTGGGGTCCGTCAGTTCCATCCCCCAGCACTCCTGATCCAACGCCTATGGCGTGGAAAGCGCTCCAACGAGGGGGGCAACAACTGTGGCCGCAGAGGGCACACTGCTGGTCGGTGCTGGAGGAATTCCCCAGGAGGTAGAGGTAGCAGACAGAGTACTGGTGGGTCATCCCAGGTGAGTAGGCACACCACTCACCCAGAGCTCCCTGTTGCACACATATGGTTGTCGATCGAAATTCCCGAGTTTTCCCCGCGTTCCCAGCATAAGGCGCTAGTAGATTTATCTTTATCGACCCTTCCTTTGCTATGAGATTAGGGATCCCTATTGTGTCTGTTGATGTTCCCTTCCCTATACATGCCTTAGACAGTCGTCCTTCGGGGTCAGGGCTAATTAGGGAGGTCACAGCACCGCTCACTATGATAACGCAGGAGATTCATAGGGGGCGAATTAGTCTCTTCCTCATCGACTCTCCTGCGTTCCCTGTTGTGTTGGGGATTTCCTGGTTGGCTTCGCATGATCCCACTATCTCGTGGCAACAGAGGGCTCTCAAGGGATGGTCCCGTCAGTGCTCAGGGAGGTGTGTAGGTGTTTCCTTCCATGCACATTCCCCCCGAATATGCCGATTTCAATTATCACCCCATCGACAGGGGGATTGTGCCAACCTGGTGCGTATCCGGGCGGGAGATGAGTGGAAGACAGCATTTAGCACCACTTCTGGGCATTATGAGTACCTCGTCATGCCGTACGGGTTAATGAATGCTCCATCAGTCTTCCAATCCTTTGTAGATGAGATTTTCAGGGACCTGCACGGGCAGGGTGTAGTGGTGTATATAGATGACATTCTAATATACTCCGCTACACGCGCCGAGCATGTGTCCCTGGTACGCAGGGTGCTTGGTCGACTGTTGGAACATGACCTGTACGTCAAGGCTGAGAAATGTCACTAATGTTCTTCCAACAGTCCGTCTCCTTCCTAGGGTACCGCTTTTCCACGTCAGGGGTGGAGATGGAGAATGACCTTATTTCAGCCATGCGTAATTGGCCGACTCCAACCACGGTAAAGGAGGTGCAGCGGTTTTTAGGGTTTGCCAACTACTACCGGAGGTTTATCCGGGGTTTTGGTCAGGTAGCGGCTCCCATTACCTCACTGCTGAAGGGGGGACCGGTGTGACCGCAGTGGTCAGCTGGGGCGGACAGGGCTTTTGGTCACCTGAAGGCTCTGTTTACCTCGGCTCCCGTGCTGGCTCATCCTGATCCCTCCTTAGCGTTCATAGTTGAGATGGACGCATCTGAGGCAGGGATAGGGGCTGTGCTGTCTAAGCGCTCAGGTACGCCACTAAAGCTCCGCCCCTGTGCATTCTTTTCGAAGAATCTCAGCCCGGCGGGAGTTGTGTGGCAGTTGTCAAGGCTCTGAAAGCGTGGAGATAATGGCTTGAGGGGGCCAGGCACCCTTTTCTCATTTGGACTGACCACCGCAATCTGGAGTACATTCGACCAGCGAGGAGACTGAACCCTCGCCAGGCAAGGTGGACCATGTTTTTCACCAGCTTTTCTTTCACCCTCTCCTACAGACCAGTTTCCCAGAATGTTAAGGCAGACGCACTGTCCCGGATGTCTGACATAGAGGAGTGGTCCGCAGATCCCGCTCCCATTATTCCAGCTTCTTGCCTGGTGGCACCAGTGGTGTGGGAGGTGGACGCAGACATCGAACGGGCGTCACGTTCAGAGCCCACTCCTACCCAGTGTCCGGTTGGGCGTAAGTATGTTCCGTTCGATGTCCGCGATCGCTTGATCTGTTGGGCCCACACTTCACCCTCCTCTGGCCATCCTGGCATCGGTCGGACAGTGCGCTGCCTTGCTGGGAAGTACTGTTGGCCCACGTTAGCCAGGACGTGAGGGTTTATGTGTCCTCCTGTTTGGTGTGCGCACAGTGCAAGGCACCTAGACACCTGCCCAGAGGGAAATTACAACCCCTTCCCGTTCCACAACGACCGTGGTCACACCTCTCGGTGGATTTCCATGTGTCTCTCGCGGGGTAACACCACGATCCTAGTCGTTGTGGATTGGTTTTCTATGTCCTGCCGTCTCCTTCCTTTGCCCGGTCTCCCTACGGCCCTACAGACTGCGGAGGCCCTGTTCACCCATGTATTCCGGGCATTACGGGGTGCCTGAGGATATAGTTTCTGATCGGGGTCCCCAATTCACGTCTAAAGTCTGGAGGGCGTTTATGGAGCTCCTTGGGACCTTACCTTAGGTTTTCACCCCGAGAGCAACGTGCAGGTGGAGAGAGTCAACCAGGAGGTGGGTAGGTGTGACCGCAGTGGTCACACTGTATTTCTGATCAATTTGATGTTATTTTAATGGACATAAAATGTGCTTTTTTTTTCAAAAACAAGGACATTTCTAAGGGACCCCAAACTTTTGAACATCAGCTGATTTAGCTTGTTGTAGTCTGCCTACTGCAAGATAGCTTCACTGACAAGCACAGGCATTACATTTTAGCTAGCTAGCTAAGGATGTTGGGCACTGCACTGATAAACAGCGTGCAACTCGTCACTTATTTACAACAGTTTCCAGCAGGCAGTCTGTACTTCAGCATGTTTCCAAAGCACTAATCGATAAGTTATAACCTTGGGTCAGCTAAAAGCACAGTGCAGCCACAGACTCAATATACTGAGTAGGGACAGAGCACGCTGTTCACTGCTGTTGCTCTGACATTTTTTCAATTTAACAACGATGACGTTCCGAGCGCTTTATGTCTGTGGCAATCATTTGAAAGATGCATATCTCCTACTTACTTTACAGCATTTTTGCGTTACGTAATTGTTAAAATTTTTCCTTTATGATGATGATCGGGACCTGTTAGTGGTACAGTAGTTTCGTGATAACTGTATTGTGATTTAAATTTTGTGGAAGCAAAAAAACAACAACATGCTGTTTGGGTTATGGATTTTTTATAAACCGCTTACACTTGTGGGAAGTAGCCTATAAGGACAGGGCTAAATTAAAATGTTTCTTACAATATGGAAAGCATATTTATAACCACGGTAGCAATTAAATACATGTCAAAAAAAATAACTCAGATATAGGACAGACACTTCAGAACAAACTAAATTTAGATTTTTTTGTCGGGACTATCTGTTGTTCAATGCATTTGTATGGGCTAATAGCAATAAGGCCAAAAATAATTTTTCATCAAATATTTTTGCAAGATTTTTTTAAATTCTTCAATTGTTCTTAAAATTCTAAATCAAATATCTAAATGATCCTTGGCATGACCTTCTTAAAACTATTCCTCATAGCTTAGTAGACACCCCTCCACCGGTTTACAGGGATTATCCGCTTATGGGTGAAAAGGGAACAGTTGGGAAATTATGGGAAAATTACTAGACTAAAGGTGAGGACACAACAGTTCACTTTTTTTCAATGCACTTTTATGACTCAAAGAAGAGTCTTCAACTATAAGGTGTTTTTTTGAGCTCTCCTAGCTGTGCCGTTGAGGAACTAGAGCCACTGTTATTGTTTACGCAATGCATAAACGGTCCATTATAAATCGCAATCTGTGTCAGGTGGCATAATTTGAAAGATTGTTCTATTGCCAACATAACTAGCTAAATTATAATATACAATATTAAAGTGTGAGGGAGGCGATGCACAATGCAACAAACATACTCATTCTGTTCAGGACATCCCAGGGTATAACGCCATCTCGTCTTGTAACTGTACATCATTAATGATGACACTGCATATTAAATGTGAAGTGCATATTTGGACTCATGGGTGTTTGGCTTGCTTATATGATATCAAAGTGGTATTTGTTATAATCCTCAACGTTTTATCTTTCAAAATACATAGAGTCCTCTTAATTTACAGCATTTCCCTCACTCTGTAACGACCAACGCCGGAGATGAGAAGCAGGTACGGGGAGTCAAACATTTATGGGTATACAAGGACATATGAACTTTACTGCAGAAGCAGGGAACATGGACAGATATAGGGAAGGTAATGACAGAGGTGATTGAGTCCAGGTGAGTCCAATTATTGCTGATGCGCGTGATGGCAAGTGTGCGTAATGAGGATGGCAGGAGTGCGCAATGCTGGAAAGCCTGGCACCCTCGAGCGCCAGGGGGGAGGGGAGAGAGGGAGCAGGTGTGACACACTCAGACAATAAAACACTTGCAAAAGTTGCCCAATTAGCGGAAAGATGGGGGCAAATTCCTGTCACGCGCTATGCTCAAGTTCAGACCTTCTGTCAGTCAAAACCCATACAGAGCTGTGAAGCAGAGACCCCGATCTCTGGCTACATGTATAGCATGTTAGGCACTAATCAGTGTCCAAATCTGCCAGTGTAAAGTCCTACCGTTAACATCCCAATTTCATTTAAACATTTTAACCTTTTAACATTCACACACCTAATTCGTATTCACTCCATTATACATTGTTAAACATTGATCAATAGTTTAATATTTGCTTTCTAACAGCGTTGTCAATGTGTTATTATCTTAACAGAGGGCCTTAATGTGTTCCGACATGCAAGTGATTATTTAAATAAGCTGTGACAGTAAATATATCTATACACATGTATGACCTGAGAAATCAGCCTTAGGTTAGCATGTGGAGATGATTGGCTAGATTGGAAGTTTAGGAGGGAGATATGGGAAAGAGGGAATGAGTAATATGACTACGGTATTAGACAATTCACTCATTATTGTTACAAAGTTTACAAACAAGAGGATTTAGTACAAGATCGGGGCAGAAAATAAATGCATTGTTTTCTCGCATGCAAAAAGTGGATCGTCAGTTTAGGGAGAATGTATAATAGTTGTATCACCCGAAGGGCTGATGAAAGGCTTAAACCTGTTTGACCACTTTAACCAAGTTGAACAGCCCACCATTGTTGTTGGTGTGCCACTGAACCAATCCCCTGCTACATTATTTCATCCCTGTTGCTTACTTTCACTTAGTTTTGCAGTGATAAAATACACTGAGTATACAAAATATTAAGAACACCTGCTAGAACTTTCTAAATATGAGCATGCATTTATAAGATAGTGCTGTTATTATTTTTCTTAATAGTATCTATTATTGTTACTATTTATCTTTTTCTGACCTTTTTCCATGTTATTTGGTTAGTTCTTCTTATGGCTGCAATCCCGATAACGGGATCGATATGACAACAGCCAGTGAAAGTGCAGGGCGCCTAATTCAAAACATCAAATATCTCATAATTACAATTCCTCAAACAAACATGTATTTTATACAATTTTAAAGGGTATCTTGTTGTTAATCCCACCAGAGTGTCCGATTTCAAATATGCTTTACAGCAAAAGCACCACAAACGATTATGTTAGGTCACCACCAATAAACACAGCCATTTTTTCCAGCCAAAGATATGGGGGGAGGTTTTAGTGGGTGGAATATTAGGACAATTGGAGGTTTACAAAGTTGCAGCTACAGTGCAAATATGGACACTAAATCATCATGGTGCTTTTTTATGGTAAGTTTACAAAAATTGGTTGTGGTAAGTATAATTGAAACTTGGGTATCCTTCTGGTAAGTAGGGAAATACGTATAGCCAATTAGCCAATGTATTAGCAGATAATAAAAAAGAAGATACATTTTTACATGGCTAAAAGATAAATAATTTAATTTCTATTGTTTATAGGAAACTCATTCTACAAATATAGATACGTTTGGGTGGGAAAAGGACTGGGAGAGAAATATATTTTTGTCATGGGCAAAGAAACTCAAAAGGGGTGATTATGCTAATTAATACAAATGTTTATCCGATTGTGCAAACTGTGCGAACAGATCTGCAAGAAAGATGGATTATTTTAAACATGCTATTGGACCAAAAACATTCTTGCTGGCATCAAACGTATAAAAAGTAGTAATAGGAGACTGAATGGGATCGGACAACCATCTAATTGGCCTCCATAAAACTCAGAATTTCCACGTGGACGAGGATATTTAATCAAAGCCCATTTATTGGATGACATTTATTTCTTAAATAAATCAAATTAATTCATAATTTACTTTTTTTGCACATCATAGGTACAGCAGATCCACTTATTGTATGGGTCACTTTTAAATGTACTTTAAGAGGCCATTCAATACAAAAGTCATCATTAAAACAAAAGCAGTTTAGGTCATAAGAGATAAGACTAATAAAGGAGGATTTAACAGCGCAGGTAGATGGTAAGGAAAATTGTACTAGAGTCACAAAATCGGTTAGAGGAAAAACGAAAATAAATGATCAAGTGTAATGTGTTACAAAAACAAACGAATTGGATGGAAAATGGTGAAAAATGCACAACATTTTTCTTGAATCTTCAACACAGAAATTCTACCAAATAGAATTTATAGAAACTCATTACAAATGGAGTTATCCATGATTCACCAAATTAAATTTTATAAGAGGTGCAAAATATTTTAAGCATTTGTTCTTCTTTTCTGTCTCCTCTATTTCCACTGAATGATGTTAAATGTAATGATTTATTTCATAATAATAATAATGTCAAATTAAAAATGTACAGAATGACCTGTGTGAAGGCCAACTTACAGAACAGGAACTTTTTGAGGAAATTATATATTTTCAGTCTGGAAAAACACCAGGGCTTGATGATTTTCCAGCAGTGGAATATCAGACCGTTTTTGATATAATTAAAGATCCATTATCAGCATGTTTTAATTACTCCTATACAAATGGTAGACTTTCAGGTACTCAACAATAAGGTCTGATTTCGATGTTACACTGAGAGATCCTGGCAAAATGCATATCACATAGAATAAAAAAGGTTTTACCAGATATTGTTCATCCTGATCAAACAGATTTTTACATGGACGATGGATTGGAGATAATATACAATAATTACTTGAAACAATTGAACATTATCAAACATCGAAGATACTCTTTGGTCCGATCACAGTTTAGTTAGTTAGTAATGGCACTGCCTACTCCAGATGATTCGTTTTTTAAATCATATGAGCAAAAATTATTTCGTTTGATTTGGAATGCTAAGCCAGACAAAGTTAAACGTGCCTATTTATATAATGAATATGAGTTTGGGGGGCTAAAATTATTCAATATTAAAGCTTTAAACCTCTCACTAAAAGATTCACTCATATAAGTTAGACTTAAACCCAAAATGGTTCTCCAATAGATTATTAAGAAAGGTTCATCCTTTGTTCAAAAACAAGCCTTTTTGCCTTTATACAGATTACAACTTCTCCTAATTGAACATTTAATTTTGCCTAAGTATCACTCTTTCTTAGACAAGCCGTACAAGCTGTTTACAATTTCAGTTTTATCCTCCAGAAAAGATAGAACAAATATTACAACAAATGTTATGGTTAATTGGGATCGCTGTCCCTTCCACGGAATTAGCATGAGGTTGTAAGTAACAGAAAAATCTCCCAGGACATAGACATATCTGATATTGGCAGAAAGCTTCAATTATTTTTAATCTAACTGCACTGTCCAATTTACAGTAGCTATTATAGTGAAATAATAGCATGCTATTGTTTGAGGAGAGTGCACAATTTTGAACATAAAAAGTTATTAGTAAACAAATTAGGCATATTTGGGAGTCTTGATACAAAGATTTTAACAGAAATACAATGATTCATTGGATCAGTTTGAAACTTTGCACCTACACTGCTGCCATCTAATGGCCAAAATATATATTGCACATGGGCTGGAATAATACATTATGGCCTTTCTCTTGCATTTCAAAGAGGATGGTACAAAAAAATACAAAATAACAGTTTTTTTTTCTTTGTATTATCTTTTACCAGATCTATAATGTTATATTCTCCTACATTCCTTTCACATGTCCACTAACTTCAAAGTGTTTCCTTGTAAATGGTACCAAGAATATGCGTATCCTTGCTTCAGGGCCTGAGCTACAGGCAGTTAGATTTGAGTATGTCATTTCAGGCGAAAATTTAAAGAAAGGGGCGGATACTTAAACTCAAATATACTGATTAATAAAACAACATTAGTTATGGAAAAAACTTTAAAATTGTTATTATATTTATTAATTATATCATGAAAAGAAACAGAGGAGTTATGTCACATATGCAGCTATCGCAAATATATGGGAATATCTGCTCAATCCAAATTTACAACCAAATGATTGCAGCACTACCATAAAAATGGATGAGGCAAGTGGAAAAGGGAGAAGGTAGGGAACTTGTTTACCTGCCATATATTACAGATGCAAATTGGCTGAAAGGAACTGGCATAAATTGAAAAATATATCAGTTTCATTTGAGGACAAAAATGTTGACAGCTGCACCATACAGGTTGCAAAATAAATGGGAAAAGATTTTCGATGTACCAATTCCATGACACATGGTTTATGAACTGTAACAAAAAACTAGACATTAGTCAGTTTTTTGTAGAGTTTTTTTTTTGAGTTGTTCAATTTAAATGATTATATAAAATGATTGCCACCAACAGAATGCTATATCTATGGGGCATACAACAATCTTAGCTCTGTAGATTTTGCTGCGAAGAGACAGAATCAATTGATAATTTATTCTGGTATTGCCCCTATGTAGCTTGTTTCTGTTACAAGTTCAGGAATGGTTAAAAAAATCACAACATGCACATAAAATGAACCTTACAAATAGCAGTGTGTTGCGATTTAGAAAGCCATAGTCAGTCAATAAATTGTATAATAATACTCGTAGGAAAGGTTTTCATCTTCATCTCACAATCTGTGGATACTAAACATTATGTAATACATCACTGCACAATTGAACAATATATGGCACATGGAAACCAAATGAGGGTGGTCTGGTGATAGGTGGGATGGGCTAATGTTTGGTATAGTCAGTGTATAATGACTCCATAGTATGGCCTCAAAGTTAACCGATTGGTCCTCTTCGACAGTATACGATATGCTATATTTCAATGAATTAACTTACACCTTAAGAATGCAACACTAGCCTATACCTTGGAGAAACCAAAGGCAATCAGTGGTTTTAGCAGAAAACATAAAATATGAGAGAGAGAGCGAGAGAGAGCGCGAGAGAGAGAGCGAGAGAGAGAGAGCGAGACAAGAAAAAAAGAGTAAGAGCTTCAGACTGTTGTTTTGTCATGGTGCCATCTTAGTTCGACCTGGCCTTCTCTAATGAGATGAGATGGCCCCGTAATTAGCACGGCAGTGGGGAGAGTCAACTGTGGAGAGGTGATCAGAAATTTCATCACCCAATGTGCTGCTGGACTTTAGGAGTCGTTAACTAATAACAAACAAATGATTTACGGGAGCCTGAGAGATTCTGCGGTCTCTAGCCGTTCTTTTGTTAATGAGCAGCAGAGTATGGAGGTGATAATCAGACGCTGTAACAATGTACAGTATAAAGTGATGTCATGTATACTTCCTCTCTGGCTTCGAGGTCATCAGGCTGCTGATTATTCCCGCACACCTGTCACCATCATCAAGCGCACCAGCACCTCATGACACTCACCTGGACTCCATCACCTCCTTGATTATCTTCCCTATATCTGTCACTCCCCTTGGTTCCTTCCTCGGGTGTTATTGACTCTGTTTCATGTCAGTGCATTGTTTGTTTCGCTGGTTTATTGTTTTGTTCATTTATTAAAACACTCACTCCCTGTACCTGCTTCCCGACTCCCAGCGCACTCGTTACATGTGGATGATATTGATTTGGAGGCATGGATTCAATCGAAACCCACGTGTTAATTAAGTCAAAAGCACACAAATGAAGTGTGATGTTTGATGTAGGTGGGGAAATGAGGTGCGTTTGTGATCGGTCCACTCAAAGCTAATCTGGATGCAGTTGCACATTGAAGCACGTAGTAGTTCATTTGACCCATTGAGAAAGTGCATGTGTTGCTGAAACAGAGTGTAAGCCATTCCAATAACTCAATTTTTCCTACAGAATTTCTAACAGATTCCGCAATGGTTGAGCTATCCGGCCAGAAAGGGTGCATGTAGGGTGGATGTAGCTGGCGCTCTTAATAATGTTCTGACATGAAGTCATACACGTTTAACCAGGTAATATCAATGGATTAAATAATGATCCATATCGGCTTTTAAGACAAAACTATTAATCTCTCGCTTCCCTTTGCCCCTTTTCTCCATCATATTCCTTGGACTCAGGTTATAAAAGATTGACCTTCCTTCAAAATAAAATTAATTGTTTCTGGTACTCATTATATTTGTCGTGGAAAAGCTGCTATGCTGGTGAAATGTTTACCCAAGTGTCAGCGTTTTCCTTTATTGGCAAGCACCTAAATGCATGCATTTTTTATTCTGGAAGGGTTTCATATTATGTGTAATACCCTGTTAACCAGTGATAAAGTGAATTTCATTTCAGCAATATCTAGGAGATGTAATCAACTTGCAATTTTTGCTAAGTGCACAAAACTATCATTTTTGTTAACTTTGCATATTTGCTCGGGAAATATTGCCCCACAAGAGTATATTAACGTAAGGGCCCCTAATACGTCTTCCCATCAGACCTTCAAGATCCTTGTCACCACTATCTCCCCTAATCTGTTTAATACTGTTGATGTCTACCCAAATTGCAGATGCGCTGGAGAATGACTAATGTCCTTCTCATAATTTAGTCATAGTGCCGTTCCTGGGGCCCATACATGGGCAGGGTGGACATTCAAATAGCGCACCCATCCTCAAATCAAATCAAATGCTTGTGTTCCTAGCTCCAACAGCTCCCTTTCGTCACCACATAACCAATCATCCAATCCCAACTCCCTGTTCTACCTAGGTCTGCCATAGTAAAGAGAAGACAATAAAAATGTGCCATGTCCACACAGATGATCCCTATGGGTGAGCTAATTGACCACCAGCGGTGAGAGAAAGAGATTGTTCCGAGCTGGAGGTTGTTATGACTCACCTATGCCACATTTCCAATGAGTATTTACCCCAGTGTTTTTCCCAAAAAGCTCAGACTTTTTAGTTTGCATATACGCGGGAAAGCCCCAGTGACCCTCCCCAAAAGTTTGGGGTCACTTAGAAATGTCTGTTTTTGAAAGAAAATAACATCAAATTGATCAGAAATGTAGTGTAGACATTGCTAATTTTGTAAATGACTATTGTAGCTGGAAACGGCAGATTTTTTATGGAATATATACATAGGCGTACAGAGGCCCATTATCTTCAACCATCACTCCTGTGCTCCAATTTATTTGATTTTATTTAACCTTTATTTAACCAGGTAGGCCAGTTGAGAACAAGTTCTCATTTACAACTGCGACCTGGTCAAGATAAAGCATAACAGTGTCACAAAACAACAACATAGTTACACATAAACAAACATACAGTCAATAACACAAAGGAAAAGAAAAATAGAAAGATCTATGTACAGTGTGTGCAAAGGTAGAAGAGTAGGAAGGTAGGAAATACATTTGCAATTCGTTCCAGTCATTGGCAGCAGAGAACTGGAAGGAAAGGCGGCAAAAGGAAGTGTTGGCTTTGGGGATGGCCAGTGCTGGAGCACTGCTGGAGCACGTGCTACGGGTGGGTGTTGCTATGGTGACCAGTGAGGTGAGATAAGGCAGGGCTTTTCCTAGCAAAGACTTATAGATGACCTGGAGCCAGTGGGTTTGGCGACGGATATGTAGTGAGGGCCAGCCAACAAGAGCATAGAGGTCGCAGTGGTGGGTAGTATATGGGATTTTGGTGATAAAATGGATGGCACTGTGATAGACTACATCCAGTTTGCCGAGTAGAGTGTTGGAGACTATTTTGTAAATGACATCGCCGAAGACCAGAATCGGTAGGATAGTCAGTTTTACGAGGGTATGTTTGGCAGCATGCGTGAAGGAGGCTTTGTTGCGAAATAGGAAGCTGATTCTAAATGTAATTTTGGATTGGAGATGCTTAATGTGAGTCTGGAAGGAGAGTTTACAGTCTAACCAGACACCTAGGTATTTGTAGTTGTCCACATATTCTATGTCAGAACCATCCAGAGTAGTGATGCTAGTCGGGAGGGAGGGTACGGGCAGCAGTCGGTTGAAGCATGCACTTAGTTTTACTAGCATTTAAAAGCAGTTGGAGGCCACGGAAGGAGTGTTGTATGGAATTGAAGCTCGTTTGGAGGTTTGTTTGCACAGTGTCCAAAGAAGGGCCAGATGTATGCAGAATGGTGTTGTCTGAGTAGAGGTGGATCAGATAATCACCAGCAGCAAGAGCGACATCAGTGATATATACAGAGAAAATAGTCAGCCTGAGAATTGAGCCCTGTTGCACCCCCATAGAGACTGCCAGAGGTCCGGACAACAGGCCCTCGATTTGACACACTGAACTCTATCTGATAAGTAGTTGGCGAACTAGGCGAGGCAGCCATTTGAGAATCCAAGGCTATTGAGTCTGCCGATAAGAATACAATGACTGACAGAGTTGAAAGCCTTGGCCAGGTCGATGAAGACTGCTGCACAGTATTGTCTTTTATCGATAGCGGCTATGATATTGTTTAGGACTTGGAGCGTGGCTGACGTGCACCCATGACCAGCTCAGAAACCAGATTGCATAGTGGAGAAGGTACGATGGGAGTCGAAATGGTCGGTGATCTGTTCATTAACTTGACTTACGAACATTTTAGAAAGGCAGAGCCGGATGTATATAGTTCTATAACAGTTTGGGTCTAAGCGGTCTCCCCCTTTGAAGAGGGGGATGACCACGGCAGCTTTCCAAAATGTGGGGAACTCAGAAGATATGAAAGAGAGGTTGAACAGGCTAGTAGTAGGGCTTGCAACAATTTCGGCATATAATTTTAGAAAGAGGGTCTAGATTGTCAAGCCCAGCTGATTTGTAGGGATACAGATTTTGCAGCTCTTTGAGAACATCAGCTGTTTGGATTTGGGTGAAGGAGAGGCGCCGGAGGTTTGGGCAAGTTGTTGCAGGGGGTGCAGTGCTGTTGCCAGGTGGAAAGCATGACCAGCCGTGGAAAAATGCTTATTGAATTGATCGATTATCTTAGATTTATCGGTGGTGACAGTGTTTCCTATCCTGAGTGCAGTGGGCAGCTGGGAGGAGGTGCTCTTATTCTCCATGGACTTTACAGTGTCCCAAAACGTTTTGGAATTAGTGCTACAGGAAGCAAATTTATGTTTGAAAAAGCTAGCCTTAGCTTTCATTACTGACTGAGTATATTGGTTCCTGACTTCCATGAAGACTTGCATATTGTGGGGCTATTCGATGCTAATGCAGAACGCCACAGGTTGTTTTTGTGCTGGTCAAGGGCAGTCAAGTCTGGGGTGAACCAAGGGCTATATCTGTTAGTTCTAAATTTTTTGAATGGGGCATGCATATTTAAGATGGAGAGGAAAGCACTTTTGAAGAACAACCAGCATCCTCTACTGATGGGATGAGGTCAATATCCTTCCAGGACACACGGGCCAGGTCGGTTAGAAAGGCCTGCTCGCTGAAGTGTTTTAGGGAGTGTTTGACAGTGATGAGGGGTGGTCGTTTGACCGCACACCCATTACGCACGTAGGCAATGAGGCAGCGATCGCTGAGATCCTGAAGACAACAGAGGTGTATTTTGATGGCAAGTTGGTGAGGATGATATCTAAGAGGGTGCCCATGGTTACGGATTTTGGGTTGTACCTGGTAGATTCCTCGATCATTTGTGTGAGATTGAGGGCATCTAGCGATTGTAGGACGGCCGGGGTGTTAAGCATATCCCAGTTTAGGTCACCTAACAGTACAAACTTTGAAGATAGATGGGGGGGCAATCAATTCATATATGGTGTCCAGGGCACAGCTGGGGGCTGAAGGGGGTTTATAACAAGCAGCAACGGTGAGAGACTTGTTTCTGGAAAGATGGATTTTTAAAAGAAGCTCGAATTGTTTGGGCACAGACCTGGATAGTGTGACAGAATTCTGCAGGCTATCTCTGCAGTAGATTGCAACTCCGCCCCCTTTGACAGTTCTATCTTGTCAGAAAATGTTATAGTTAGGGATGGAAATTTCTGGATGTTTGGTGGTCTTCCTAAGCCAGGATTCAGACACGGCTTGGACATCCGTGTTGGCGGAGTGTGCTAAAGCAGTGAATAAAACAAACTTAGGGAGGAGGCTTCTAATGTTAACATGCATGAAACCAATGCTTTTATCGGTTACAGAAGTCAACAAATGAGAGCGCCTGGGGAATGGGAGTGATTCTGGGGGCTGCAGGGCCTGGGTTAACCTCTACATCACCAGAGGAACAGAGGAGCAGTAGGATAAAAGTATGGCTAAAGACTAAAATAACTGGTTGTCATGTGCATTCGGAACAGAGAGAAAATGTGGCTGGTTTCTTGGCATGGAAGGATAGATTCAAGGCATAATGTACAGACAAGGGTATGGTAGGATGAGAGTATAGTGGAGGTAAGCAATGGCACCTTGCAATTATGTTAGCACAGCTGAAAACTGTTTTTCTGATTAAAGAAGCAATAAAACTGGCCTTCTTTAGACAAGTTGAGTATCTGGAGCATCAGCATTTGTGGGTTCAATTTCTAGCTCAAAACAGCCAGAAACAAAGTACATTCTTCTGAAACTCGTCAGTCTATTCTAGTTCTGAGTAAGGAAGGCGATTCCATACGAGAAATTGCCAAAAAACTGAAGATCTCGTACAGCGCTGTGTACTACTCCCTTCACAGAACAGTGCAAACTGGCTGTAACCAGAATAGAAAGAGGAAGGGGAGTCCATGGTGCACAACTGAGCAATAGGACAAGTACATTGGAGTTTCTAGTTTGAGAAACAGATGCCTCACAAGTCCTCAACTGGCAGCTTCATTAAATAGTACCCGCAAAACACCAGTCTCAACGTCATCAGTGAAGAGGCGACTCTGGGCTGCTGGCCTTTTGGCAGAGATGCAAAGAAAAATGCATATCTCAGACTGGCCAATAAAAATAAATGATTCTGATGGGCAAAAGAACACAGACACTGGACAGAGGAACTCTGCCTAGAAGGCCAACATCCCGGAGTTCATCAAAAGTTCTTTGTTTCTGGCCATTTTAAGCCTGTAATTAAACCTACAAATGCTGATGCCCCAGATACTCAACTAGCCTAAAGAAGGTCAGTTTTATTGTTTCTTTAATAAGAGAAACAGTTTTCAGCTGTGATAACATAATTTCAAAAGGGTTTTCTAATATCAATTTGCCTTTTAAAATTATAAACTTGGACTAGCTAACACAATGTGCCATTGGAACACAGGAGTGATGGTTGCTGATAATGGGCCTCTGTACGCCTACGTACGTACTATAGTCCATAAAAAAAACAGCTGTTTCCAGCTACAATAGTCATTTACAACATTAACAATGTTTACACTGTAATTCTGATCAATTTGTTATTTTAATAGAAAACAAATGTGCTTTTCTTTCAAAAACAAGGATATTTCTAAGTGACCCCAAACTTTTGAACAGTAGTGTATACATTTTTAAAAAATATATACAATATATATACAAAAGTATGTGGACAACCCTTCAAATTAGTGGATTTGGCTATCTCCATAGACAAACATTGGTAGTGGATTGGCCTTTCCAACTAGTCAGTTCGTCAAAATTCTGCTCCGCTAGGGTTGACGCAGTCAACTGTAACTGCTGTTATTGTTAAGTGGAAACGTATAGAGCAAAAAAGGCTCAGCCGCGTAGTGGTAGGCTGCACAAGCTCACAGAACAGGACTGCCGTGTGGTGAAGTGCGTAGTGTGTAAAAATCATCTGTCCTCAGTTGCAAAACTCAATACCGAGTTCCAAATTGCCTCTGGAATTAATGTCAGCACAAGAACTGTTCATCGAGAGCTTCATGAAATGGGTTTCCATGGCCGAGCAGCCGCACACAAGCCTAAGATCACCATGAGCAATGCCTAGCGTCGGCTGTAGTGGTGTAAAGCTCGCCACCATTGGACTCTGGAGCAGTGGAAACACGTTCTCTGGAGTGATGACTGACACTTAACCATCTGGCAGTCCGAAGGCTGAATCTGAGTTTGGCGGATGCCAGGAGAACGCTACCTGCCCGAATATTGCCAACTGTAAAATTTGGTGGAGGAATAATAGTCTGGGGCTGTTTTTCATGGTTCGGGCTAGGCCCCTTAGCTCCTTTGAATGGAAATATTAACGCTACAGCATACCATGACATTCTAGATGATTCTGTGCTTTCAACTTTGTGGCAACAAATTGAGGAAGGCCTTTTCCTGTTTCAGCATAACAATGCCCCTGTGCACAAAGCGAGGTCCATACAGAAATGGTTTGTCGAGTTCGGTGTGGAAGAACTTGACTGGCCTGCACCGAGCTCCGGAAGCAAGTCCCTGCAGCAATGTTCCAACATCTAGTGGAAAGCCTTCCCAAAAGAGTGGAAGATGTTTTAGCAGCAAAGGGGGACCAACTCCATATTAATGCCCATACTTTTGGAATGAGATGTTCGTCGAGCAATGTCAGCATACTTTTGGTCATGTAGTGTATATGAGGATTGGAAATTATGTAGATAATTACATTGGCAGAAGCCACAATCTATCTGCAATATCAAAGCTGATCTACCCCCTAAAAACAAGATTTAAAAATTATAACAATAACACTGGAGCTTATGTCAACATAAAACACTGGTGGCCCACTGATGTGGCTGTAAAGTCTCCCTGGAAAAGCTCCATTAGGGAACTTTGACTTATGAGGTTCCCACATTTAGCCCAGTTAATGCAAGTGAGGGCTTTGTCATTAACCTTGGGTGGAGAGGGGAAGGGAAGGTTTGATGCACTCAGATTGGCAGAGGACAATATTTCACCATGACAGGCATTACAATGAATAATTAAGTATTTAATATAATGGTCTCAGAGATAGCAAGAGAGAGCGAGAGGAAGTGGATCGGAGAAAATTATAATTCCACAATTCATTGCTACCTTGTATTGCATTGTGGGGAAACAGTGTTTTTGGTGAAACAAATAGGTTTGTGATCGCTCTGCCAGAGTATGGAAGTGGCATCCTGCAGTGCGGAGATCATGAAATTTTAAGTGGAGAATTTATACCAGAAAGACTGTGGGCTGGTGCATGCCGGGGGACATGTGTTTTCATTGGACGTGATGCTAGGCTAATGTAACTGGGAATAAATAGTTAACAAGATGGGAATATTTGTGCTACAGCAGCCTGGTGTGGTAGCTAGATAGGTTTTTCTAGAAGCATTCAGCATGATGAGACATGTTTAACAATGAGCCTATTGAAAAATGCTAACTTGTAAGTCTGCCCTGACACAAGGCTATAATTGCGACAGTTGTTGTACACCAGTAATGGAAAGCAATAGTCGGTGAACTGATTTCCCTGAGAACTTTGAATTGTCAAGAGGGATCCTGGATGCTGATTGATTAAAATTCTCTAGATGTGGGACAACAACTTCTGCAAAATACCATGACATGTTAATAATGTCATAATTCCACTGTCCCACAGCCAAGGCAGGAAATTCAACTAAACAGTGGTCAGAGTGTTGGGCCAGTAACCGAAAGATTGCTGGATCAAATCCCCAATCCGTTAACGGGATTGATTTGACAACACCCAGTGAAATAGCAGTGCGCCAAATTCAAAAACAGAAATGCTCATAATAATAATTCATAAATCATACAAGTGTTATGCAATGGTTTAAAGATTAACTTCTTGTTAATCCAGCCACAGTATCAGATTTCAAAAAGGCTTTACGGCGAAAGCAAACCATGCTATTATCTAAGGACAGCACCTCATCAAACAAACACATGAAAATCATAATTCAACCCGTCAGGCGCGACCCAAAAGTCAGAAATAACGATATAATTCATGCCTTACCTTTGAAGATCTTCTTCTGTTGGCACTCCAATATGTCCATTAAACATCACAAATGGTCCTTTTGTTCAATAAAATCCATCGTTATATCTCCAAAATGTCAATTTATTTGGCGCGTTTGATCCAGAAAATACACCGGTTCCAACTCGCGCAACATGACTACAAAGTATCTAATAAGTTACCTGTAAACTTGATCCAAACCTTTCAAACAACTTTCATAATCCAATTTTAGGTATTTTTAATTGTAAATAATCGATACAATTTAAGACGGAATAAACTGTATTCAATACCGGATGAAAACAAAGTGGAGCGAGCTTTCAGGTCGTGCATTCTACAGGAACAACTCGATTTAGCCAAAACTAAATACGATGATGTCCATCCCGAACTAGATAAATCTGAAGAGTTATCTACAAACAGGAGTACATAACTTGATAACATGCATGCAGTTTTGTTGAACGTTACTCAAAGTGACAATGTTGGGTGACAGGTCAGCAGATTTAATTGAAGTCACTGACCAAATTAATGATAAGGGAACTCAGCTGATGAAGATGGAAATATTGATTTCTAAGCAAAGGGAGGAAGTCTCATCACTGAATCTCTCGCTCCGTACTCAAGACCTCTATTTGCAAACAATGACAGATACGTTTGAGACCTTCAGGAGCAAGTGCGACACTCACGTGTCCAAAATCACTACTCTAAGTGCTCAAGTGGACTCTGCAAGGCAGCAGAATACCACCCCTTAGGTACAATCTGATAGAATTCCAGAACGGTCACGCGCTGCAATGTGACTTCCCAACCAAGCAACCGGAGCCCGGTACTAGAAGGAGTGAAGACGATAGAAGGTTTCAGACTTTGCCTCCCTCGTGTCCCTCAGTCTTCTCCTCTTGGCCATTCAGCATTGAGTAATATGGCGCCTTTTCGCCGCCAAAGCTTGGCTTCTCCTCTTGGCCTTTCGACCCAAATTTCCCCACAGGATGAAGCCAACCCTCTTCGCCCACTTGGCGTGGAACACCTTGACAAACTCGTCAAGAATTTCCCCACCTTTGACCCCTTTTCAGGTCAGCCAAATTATACTGAGACATTCCTAAATGACATAGAGGACGCATTGGATGGCTACCCGAACGGGTTCTGGCAGGCTTTACCTGTTAAAGCGAACGTCAAATAGACACGTGACGAAGTTAATTTGTATATAACAGCAACACGTGCAAAACGACTACACTAAAAATCAGTGGTTCTGGGACTTGCAAACACAATAGCTCACTGGGTAACTGTCAAACAAGCTCAGAATGAACAACCACATTCTTACTATCATAGGCTTCGTTCAGCTGACTTTGGCCTACCCACTGAAACAGGAATGGAAGAGCTGTGACCATTCATAAACATGTTTCTGTCAAACATGTATCTTCATTACCTACTTTGGCCCACGTTGGCTTGCCTATCTTACAACTCAGAGAGCTTGCAAGCACAGCTTTTGAGGCATAAAAAGCTTGCAACGCTAAGAGCCCTGACCACTCGGTTTTGAAGTTTGACCAGGAGCACCCACTCCAGTTAGTGGGTGCATTGTCAGGTATTGGAGTGTTGAGAGATGACACACAACAACTGTTTCTACCACCATACCACGAATCCAATAACCACCACGGTCGAAATAACTGTAAAGTACGTCGCCATTGAAATGACTATCCCTAACAATCGACCCGTTTGCTATGTTCCTGCACCCAACCCACACAAAGTGTCAGAGCACAAGGGTAACAAAGGGTTAAAGGACAATCAAAACGTAGACCAATGTTCTCTAGAAGTTCCACTACGTGAAGAAATAAAGCGAGGACATTTTGAGAAAAGGGTAAAAGATAAGTCACACGGACTAGACAGGGATTTGCAGGTCCGCAAATGTATCCCGCTTGATCAAGAAACAAGCCCACAGGCTTTGTCTATAGACTGATACAAAGGTTGCGAAGAAAAAGGTAAAAAGCTTTGTTAAAGCCAAGCCCACTCAAAATCCGAAAAGTCGATTTGCTTTCACCTTGAACAGAAATGCCACATCACATCGTTGACTTGTGAGGTTTCTAATCCTCTTACTGATTGCTGCTGGACCGACTGTGGTAGCATTGGTACTGGTACTCAAGGGGACCAGTTATCCTACCGATTTATTCTGAAATATTATCCTACCGGAATGATTAGAGCACTTTACTAGTTGTATTGTAGTTGAAACTACACATGGCAAGGCATGACTATTTTTGCCATTTGTTTTGGAGGCAACACATAAACTTGACCAATTGCCATTTACCTCAGCTCATTGGCTATCTTCCCAGCTAGATTTCAAGACGATCAGTGGTCATTGGGTTAAAAGACAGTCAATCAACGAAACAGCGGGCAAATCATTGGTGCACAATGATGCCATGACTTGTTGTCTTCAAATCGGTTTCTTTCAGTCAATACGTCCTGCGAAATGGCCCATCACATTTGACAAACCAGTTGATTGCAGGGAAACCAAACATGACTGGAAAAGTCACGTTCTGTGTGGGTTATTTACCTGGAATGTGTCGTCAAAAATGAATGAGACGGAATTCACGACACAAGCGGTTCACAAAATATTTCGTGTTAGGCTATAAAACAGATTTTATCAAACAAAAGATCATTCATTGTGTAACAATGAGCATTGGAATTGCAAACAGACGAAGATCGTCAAAGGTAAACAATTTATTTTAATGCAGTTTGTGATTATGTTACGCCTGTGCTGGTTAAAATTGTTGTTTTTTATGGGGCTCTATGCTCAGATAATCGCGTCGTATTATTTTGCAGTAAATCCTTTTTTAAATCTGACAACGCAGTTGGATTAGCAAGATTCTAGGCTTTCGATACATGAGACACTTGTATTTTCATGAATGTTTAATATGACTATTTATGACTATTTATGTGTGCGCAGAGGTTAAACCTATGTAAAATAGTTGTATCTTTTCAGAATTTTTTATAATGAGTATTTCTGTATTTGAATTTAGTGCTCTGCAATCTCACTGGATGTTGGCCAGGTGGGACGCTAGCGTTCCACATAACCTAGAGAGGTAAATGTGATATTTCTGTATTACATTTTTATAATAATAAAACAAAATAATACGGTATAAAAACTTATTTTCACTTTGTCACTATGGGGTATTGGGTGTAGACGGGTGAGAAGAAAAGTCAATTTAATCCATTTTGAATTTAGGCTGTATCACAACAACATGTAGAGTAAGTCAAGGGGCTCAGTTGGTAGCTCAGTTGGTAGAGCATGGTGCTTGCAACACTAGAATGTGGGTTCAATTCCCATGGGGGTCCATTACAAAAATGTGTAAGTCGCTCTGGATATGAGCTTCTGTTAAATGACTAAAATGTTTTAAAAAAAATAATACTTTCTGAAGGCAGATATATGTCGAATTTTTAACTACCGTACATGTGAGCGACAATAGCTGTAAGTAGCAGTAGAAGTATTGCGGTCTGTTAGTTTACTCCAGTCAAGGTAAGGATAGTAGTGTTTGTGATTATATATTTTTTTATAAAGGGGGATTAGAAATTATGCAAACAATTAAATTGATAGAACCCACAATCTATCTGCAATATTAAAGCTGATCTACCCTCCATTATTATATATACATATTTTTTGAAGCAAGAGTCTCGAATTGAATCATCAGAAATCATGCCCCATCCACAATAGGGAGAACAGTAAAGTTTAAGGAGCATTTATGAGATTGTTTTGTATTCCTGAAACACTAATCCAAATTAAGTTACATAGCTTACAGTAAATTGTACATACAAATTCAACACCGGCACAGTCTTATCCCACTTGGGACTATGGACACCTTTGAGGCCATACTGCCGGTTTGCTACTTCTTACCTATATAACAATGATGCTTCCTCAAACTATCAGCAAAGTGGTTAAACTTCTCAATCAACGTTGTCCTCCAAAAGTGAATCAAGGACTACATTTACACATTCCATGATTCTCAGTCCAACCACGCGTGCTGAAGCAGTCCGTGTATGTCTCAGCCTGCCCAGGAGAGAGCTACTTCCTATGACCTATGGCATCATATATGTACTGCTTGTTGCCTGTATGACAGATTCCATGCATATTCATATATACATATGGCTAGCCAGAATGAGGCCTGTCTCTTCCCTGTAGGCTCTCCCATGTCGAGCTGCATGAAGTCAGTTCATTATACTGCATGTTCTAAAACCTGTCTGGTCGAACACCTAGGGGTTCTCTCTCTCTCTCTGTGTGTGTGTGTGTGTGTCTGTGTGTGTGTGTGTGTGTGTGTGTGTGTGTGTGACAGAGAGAGAGAGAGAGAGTGTGTTTGCTAGGGTGCGTGCTTGTTTCGGCTGGGACACCCCCGCAAGGTCTCAGCAAGAGCATTCCCCTTTTTATACGTAGAGATCTTATTAAATATTCTAATTCCTAATTCTATGGTTTTATAGCTAATCTCATGCTATTGTACACATTTTGCCATGAGCCTGAGAGAAAATGTTGCTATTTTAGAGAAAATTGTCACGCCCTGACCTTAGATATCTCTGTTTTCCTTGGATTTTGGTTAGGTCAGGGTGTGACTAGGGTGGGTACGCTAGTTTTGTATTGTCTAGGGTTTTGTATTGTCTAGGGTTTTTGTATGTCTAGGGGTTTTTGTAATTCTATGTTGGCCTGATATGGTTCCCAATCAGAGACAGATGTTAATCGTTGTTTCTGATTGGGGATCATACTTGTATTTAGGTAGCCATTTCCCTTTGGTGTTTGTGGGATCTTGTCTATGTGTAGTTGCCTGTCAGCACTCGTTTGTATAGCGGTTTGTTTAGTTATTTTGTTAGTTTGTTCAGTGTTTCATTTTTTAAATAAATAAGAATGTACACAAACCACACTGCACCTTGGGCCGATCCTTATAACGAACGTGACAAAAATGTTCTGCTATTCTACACATTTTGCCATGAGGTTGAAAGAAAATGTTGCAGTTTTAAGGCAAGTTTCCTGTAATAAAACAATTTTTTAAATCATGGTTTATGCTTTCTGAGGGGGGCCCGACCTCTGGGGGAACCCAAACAAAAAAACGAAACAGCAAAAAAAACTTTGAGAGAGGGTGGTTGGTGGCCCCAAAGCTTGTGGGGCCAGTGTGTGTGTGCATGTGGTGTTTGTGCACGAGCGGTTTTCAGTGTGTGAGGTGAGAACAGAGAAAGAGGAGTCCCATAATAGGCCACCTTCTCTTGATCCATCTGCTTTTTTCCCTCAGCCCCCCATAAATTAGCAACATTGGTAATCTGCTTTGTGATACATTGTTAGTTGTCTGCATTTAGTGGTTCCTCTGTTTATGACAAATGTAACACTTTGCTGCATTTGATCATTATTCTCCCCACAAATCCCAATCTGCAGCTAACATGATACCAGAGGCCCACACATTGCCCCCTCTGTGCAGGCAGACCAGCCAGGCAACTAGCTACGTTCTGGGGAGGCAAGATGAAGGGTGCATAGAATAACTTTTTATGTAAAAAAAAACATCTGTTCGGCAGAATGGAAGGCATGTGTGTGTGCAGCCTGAAATTGCCATTCAGCATGGGCATGATGCTGTATTTCCAAATCAAATTTTATTTGCCACATGCTTCGTAATCAACAGGTGTAGACTAACAGTGAAATGCTCAGTTACGGGTTAAAGATAATGCAGAGTAAAAATAAAAGTTTAATACAAATGTTTAAATAGTGACACAAGGAGTAAAAATAACATGGCTATCTACAGGGAGTACCAGTACCGAGTCCATATGCACTGTACGTATAGGGTTAAAGTGACAATGCAAGGTAGGGTTTGGGTTGAAGTGACTTCGTAACAGGATAGATAATAGACCGTAGCAGCAGCGGATAGCAATTAGATTAGCTATTTAGCAGTCTTGTTTAGAGGTCTTATGGCTTGGAAGTAGAAACTGTTTTAGGTCCTGTTGGTTCCAAACTTGGTGCACTGGTGCCGCTTGCTGTGCGGTAGCAGAGGGGACAGTCTATGGCCTGGGTCTGTGAAAAAGTTTGGCGTCTACCTCTGACACCCTGATGAACACAGCTTGGCTGTCGAAATGTTGATTATAAAATTATTGCATCTGAGTTCCTTGAGTGTCCTTTTCTTTTTTTGCTAGCCAGCACCTCTCCTAAACAGGTGTGCATTTCATCCAACTACTTCCTTTGGCACCGCCTGGTATAGAGGTCTTGGATGGCAGGGAGCTTGGCCATAGTGAAGGAGTGGGCTGGACTCATCACCTTCTGTTGCGCCTTGCGGTCGTGTGCCATTCAGTTGCCATACCAAGCGCTGATAGCCAGTCAAGACGCTCTCAATAGTGCAGCTGCATAACTTTTTGAGGATCTGAAGGCCCATGCCAAATCTTTTCAGCCTCCTGAGCCTCCACTGCTGTAATCAGCTGCAACGCAAAACTTTTTGCGAAACATTGACACAAGACGGACCTAGGCTAGCTAATTGCTTTAAAGTATTTTCAGCTGTTTTGCTGTGGCGGTAGACTAGAGGGCATGTAGTTGGGTCAGTATTGTAATATCGTCACGCCCTGACCTTAGTTATCGTTGTTTTCTTTATTTTGGTTAGGTCAGGGTGTGACGAGGGTGGTATGTGTGTTTTTGTCTTGTCTATGGTTTTTTGTATATCTATGGGGTTTTGGTATTGTCTAGGTAAATGTAGGTCTATGGTGGCCTGAATTGGTTCCCAATCAGAGACAGCTGTTTATCTTTGTCTCTGATTGGGGATCCTATTTAGGTTGCCATTTTTCCATTTTGGTTTTATGGGTTATTGTCTATGTGTCTACGTGCCTGTCAGCACGCTTGTTATGTAGCTTCGCGGTCGTGGTGTTTGTTTAGTGTTCTTCGTTAATTAAAGAAGAATGTATACTTATCACGCTGCGCCTTGGTCTCCTCTTCATGACGACTGTGACAAACATAAAATATTTATCCACAGATCTGGGTGAATGTGAGCTTGTGATCCACTAAACTAAATGTCATGAAGATTGGCTTAGCCAGGAAATGCGAACCCATTGCAATAAGCGACATTGATGTGCAGCACTGCAGCAAAAATGGAAGAGGCACGTGGACGGGGGAGAAAGTAAGGTACATGTCTGTTGGCCCTGCATTAAAGACCAAAATTGGTTAAAGAAAAGATTGCGAAATAGTTGGGATGAGATTTTTGATATGCCGATTCCATGGCTCTGAAGAATGGCCTGAAGCAAGGATATGCATGTTCTGGGTTCCAGTCGAAAGGAAACACTTTGGATTTGTGGAAATGTGAAAGGAATGTAGAATAATTTAACACAATACATCTGGTAAAAGATAATACAAAGAAGAAAAAAAACATATTTTTTGTACCATCATTGAAATGCAAGAGAAAGGCCATAATGTATTATTCCAGCCCAGCTGCAATTTAGATTTTGGCCACTAGATGTCAGCAGTGTATGTGCAAAACTTTAGACTGATCCAATGAACCATTGCATTATGTTCAACATTTTGGAACAAGATTGCCCAAATCTGCCTAATTTGTTTATTAATATCTTTTCATGTTCAAAACTGTGCACTCTTCTCAAACAATAGCATGGTATTCTTTCACTGTAATAGCTACTGTAAATTGGACAGTGGAGTTAGATTAATAAGAATTTAAACTTTCTGCCAATATCAGATATGTCTATGTCCTGGGGATTTTGTTTTGTCACTTACAACGTCATGCTAATCACATTAGCCTACTTTAGCTCAACCGTCCTGTGGACGGGACACTAATCCCAAATAAGTTTTAATCAGCAAATCGATTTTCAGCTGTGCTAACATAATTGCAAAAGGACTTTCTAATGATCAATTAGCCTTTTAAAATTTGTATTAGCTAACAGAATGTGCCATTGGAACACAGGAGTGATGGTTGCTGATAATGGGCCTCTGTACACCTATGTAGATATTCCATAAAAAATCTGCCATTTCCAGTTACAATAGACATTTACAACATTAACAATGTGTACACTGTATTTATGATCAATTTGATGATATTTTAATGGGCAAAAAATGTGCTTTTCTTTCAAAAACAAGGACATTTCTAATTGACTCAACTTTTGAGCAGTAGTGTATGTACAGTAACAGTCAAAAGTTTGGACACAAGGGTTTTTCTTTATATTACTATTTTCTACATTGCAGAAAATTGTAACGACATCAAAACTATGAAATAACACATATGGAATCATGCAGTAACCAAACATTTGTTTTTAAATTTGAGATAAAGTAGCCACCCTTCGCCTTTATGACAGCTTTGCACACTCTTGGCATTCTCTCAACCAGCTTCATGAGGTAGTCAACTGTAATGCATTTCAATGAACAGGTGTACCTTGTTAAAAGTGAATTTGTGTGATTTATTTTCTTCTTAATGTGTTTGAGCCAAGGAGTTGTGTTGTGACAAGGTAAGGGTGGTGTACAGAAGTTAGTCCTATTTGGTCAAAGACAAAGTCTGTATTATGGCAAGAACAGCTCAAATAAGCAAAGAGAAACAACAGTCCATCATTACTTTAAGACATAAAAGTCAGTCAATGCGGAACATTTTAAGAACATTTAAAGTTTCTTAAAGGTGCAGTCGCAAAAACCATCAAGTGCTATGATGAAACTGACTCTCATGTGGACCGCACAGGAAAGGAAGAACCAGAGTTACCTCTGCTGCACAGGATAAGTTTGTTTGAGTTACCAGCTTCAGAAATTGCAGCCCAAATAAATGCCTCACAGAGTTCAAGTAACATCAACTGTTCAGAGGAGACTGCGTGAATCAGGCCTTCATGGTCGAATTGCTGCAAAGATACCACTACTAAAGCACACCAACAAAAAGACGAGACTTGCTTTGGCCAAGAAACCCGAGCAATGACATTAGACCGGTGAAAATCTGTCCTTTGGTCTGATGAGTCCAAATTTGAGATTTTTGGTTCCAACTGCTGTGTCTTTGTGAGACGTAGAGTAGGTGAGTGGATGATCTCTGCATGTGTGGTCACCACCGTGAAGCATGGAGGAAGAGGTATGATGGTGTGGGGGTGCTTTCATGGTGACACCGTCAGTGGTTTATTTAGAGTTCAAGGCACACTTATCCAGCATGGCTACCACAGCATTCTGCAGCGATACACCACCCCATCTGCTTTGCACTTAGTGGGACTATTGTTTGTTTTTCAACAGAACAGTGACTCAACACACCTCCAGGTATCATGGCATTGGAGAAGATGGCTGACGTTTTACGTGCTCCTAACCGAATGTGTTTTTTTGAGCTGTTTGTAACTTATTATTGCTGCTACCATCTCTTATGACCGAAAATATCTTCTGGACATCAGAACAGCGATTACTCACCAAGAACTGGCAAAGTTTTCTTTCCTTTAACGAGTTCGAAGAGCCCATACTGCTTTCTAGACAACAGGCCCAAATCCCAGTCAATTGCGTGAAGAGAAGATGGAGAGAAAGAGGATGGAGGTCGGGCTGCTTTCTGAGAATTCGTAGGTTATCGAATAAACCCCCACTGCCTTCTGTCCTACTAGCTAACATGCAGTCAATGGAAAATAAAAATGACGACCTACGAGGAAGATTAAACTACCAAAAGGACATTAAAAACTTTAATATCTTATGCTTCACAGAGTCGTGGCTGAACAACAACATTATTAAAATACAGCTGGCTGGTTAAACTCCATATCGGCAGGATAGAACGGCAGTGTCTGGTAAGGGGTCGACTTATGCATATTTGTGAACAACAGCTAGTGCACGTTATCTAAGGAAGTCTCAAGGTAAGCTGTAGACCACATATGTCAGAGTCAAGGCCCGCGGGCCACATCCGGCCCGCAAGAAGGTTTTTTACGGCCCCTGGGATGATCTTGATTTATTATTAGAACCGGCCCGCAGCAAGCCGGCAGCCCGCAGATCTTTTACACGCACCAATACTACATTTCCCACAATGCAAAGGTGACGCACCGAGCAGTAGGCTGCTTCATTTCAATATTTATTGGCACAGCAGTCGTCAGCATCACAGTAAAATTAACTTTCAGATACCCATCAAAAATGGCAAAACGGAAGGTGGATACTGAGAACCGGGGGTTTCAAACAAGGTGGGAGTCGGAGTATATGTTCACGAAGGTAGCTGGAAAACCTGTGTGTCTTCTGTGTGGAGAAAGTGTGGCGGTACTGAAAGAGTATAATCTGAGACGACATTATGAAACGAAACACGCGGACAAAAACAAGAATATGGACATGGAACAAAGGCTACAAAAGGCAGAGGAATTAAAACGAGGCCTCAAATCTCGACAGGCTCTGTTCAAAAAAGCCAAATCACAAGGCCAGGCTGCTGTCAAGGCCAGTTTTATTTTGGCAGAAGAGATCGCTAAATCAGCCCGGCCATTTACGGAGGGGGATTTCATCAAAAACTGCATGATTAAAGTTTGTGACGAAGTTTGCCCAGAAAAAAGGCAACTCTTTTTAAATGTGAGTCTGAGCAGAAACACCATTGCCGAGAGAGTAGACCAGTTGTCCATCAATCTAAAAGAGCAGCTTGTGAAAAAGGGAAAAGATTTTATTGCATATTCCTTGGCTGTGGATGAGAGCACCGACATTTCTGACATTGCCCAGTTGTCAATTTTCATCCGCGGAGTGGACTCCAACCTAAGCGTGACAGAGGAGTTTTTGGCTTTACGTCCTATGCATGGCACAACTACGGGGCATGATTTGTATGAAGAGGTGTCAAGATGTGTAAATGAGATGGAGCTGCCTTGGGAAAAACTCGTGGGTTTGACAACTGACGGAGCACCTGCGATGTGTGGACACAGGAGCGGACTGGTGGCGAAGATACGGGAAAAGATGCAAGAGGAAAACGCGACAGGTGAGCTGACAGCTTATCATTGTATCATACACCAGGAAGCGTTGTGCGGTAAAGCCTTGAAAATGGAGCATGTAATGAGCATCATCACGCGCACAGTTAACTTTATCAGAGCCAAAGGTTTGAATCACCGCCAGTTCAAGGCATTTCTGACGGAGTTAGAAACGGAGCATGGTGATTTGCCTTATCACACAGAGGTGCGATGGCTAAGCCAGGGAAAGGTGCTTCAAAGATGTTTCGAGCTTCGTGAGGAGATTTGTCTGTTCTTGGACAGCAAAGGGAAAGACACAACACAACTCCGAGACGAAATGTTTCTGTGTGAAATGGCTTTTCTGTGTGACATTACGAGTCATCTGAATGCAATAAACTTGCAGCTGCAGGGTCGGGATCGTGTCATCTCTGATATGTACAGTACAGTGAAGGCATTTAAAACCAAACTGACTCTGTGGGAGACGCAGATGCGGAAAGAAAATTTGAGCCACTTTCCCAGCTGCCAGACCATGAAAGAGAAGCTCTCTACCAGTGCGTTCCCGAGCACACAGTTGGCTGATAAAATAGGTATGCTTGCCGCTGACTTTCGATGCCGATTTGCTGACTTTGAAGCACAAAAAAGCAGGTTGGAACTGCTCGGTAACCCATTTGCTGTTGACGTGGAAAGCTCACCACCAAACCTCCAAATGGAGTTGATTGACCTCCAATGCAATGATGCACTGAGGGCAAAATATGCGGCAGTGGGTGCTGCGGAGTTCGCCCGTTTCCTCCCCGGCACAATGCCCCAGCTGCGCATCCAGGCTGCTCAAACGTTGTCTATGTTTGGCAGCACATACCTGTGTGAACAACTGTTTTCTTTGATGAACCTGAACAAAACATCACACAGAAGTCGACTTACTGCTGAACACCTCCACTCAATTCTGAGGATTTCTTCAGCTCAGAGCCTTACCCCGAACATTGATGAACTTGTGGAAAAGATGGGACACCACCAAGTATCACCCTCAACCTCAAACAAGTGAACATTACTGTGCAATCACATATTTAGAGTTTTTACTCAGTTCAAGTTTAAAAGTTAAAATTTAATATTTGTTTTCACTGCATGTTACTTCTCCTTAAACAAAGTGTTGTTTTTGATTAATAGATTTTTGCACTTTATTTTTTTGTATTTCAATCCAATTATATTTTAAAAATATTTCAGTTGAGTGGATGATAGAAAATTGCTATTATTGTTTTTTCTTTGAAGTAAATTTAGCCCACTTTTGCTAAAATAGAAAATATAGTCTACTGATGGTGCCTTGAATACCGGTTTCTTTCATTTAATGTTCATGTTATGGGGATATTTATATAAAGGAAATTTGTCTTTTGTGTCTGTTGAAAATTAAAGATTACTGACAGAGCCATAAGAAAATATTGCTTTATTTATCTGATCATATTGTAATATATTTGTTAGGTTTTCAGTAGGTTCAATTAGGTTCACTAGACTATATGCGTCATTTAAACATTTTTCAATGAACATTCGAACAGTCCGGCCCTCGTCTTGTAGCTGATTTTTTTATTTGGCCCTCCGTCCATTTGACTTTGACACCCCTGCTGTAGACCACACTATCTACCTAGAGAGTTTTCATCTATATTTTTCATAGCTGTCTACATACCACCAAAGACCGATGCTGGCACTAAGACCACACTCAATGAGTTGTATTCCGCAATAAGAAAACAGGAAAACGCTCATCCAGAGGTGGCGTTCCTAGTGGCAGGGGAATTTAATGCAGGGAAACTTAAATCCGTTTTAACACATTTCTATCAGCACTTCAAATGTGCAACCATAGGGAAAAAACTCCAGACCACCTTTACTCTACACACAGAGACACGTACAAAGCTCTGCCACACCTTGCATTTGGATAATCTGACCATAATTATATCCTCACGATTCCTGCTTACAAGCTAAAATTAAAGCAGGAAGCACCAGTGACTCAGTCAATAAAAAAGTGGTCAGATGCAGCAGATGCTACGCTACAGGACTGTTTTGCTAGCATAGACTGGAATATGTTCCGAGATTCTTCCAATGGCATTGAGTACACCACATCAGTCATTCGCTTCATCAATAAGTGCATCGATGATGTTATCCCCACAGTTACCGTATGTCCATACCCCAACCAGAAGCAAAGGATTACAGGCAACATCCACACTGAGCTAAAGGCTAGAGCTGCCGCTTTCAAGTAGAGGGACTCTAACACAGAAGATTATAAGAAATCCCGCTATGCCCTCCAACGAACCATCAACTAGGCAAAGCATCAAAATAGGACTAAGATCGTATTGACGCTCGTCGGATGTGGAAGGGCTTGCAAACCATTAAAGACTACAAAGGGAAGCAAAGCCGAGAGCTGCACAGTGACACGAGCCTACCAGCCGAGCTAAACTACTTCTATGCTCTCTTCGAGGCAAAAAACACTGAAACATGCATGAGAGCACCAGCTGTTCCAGACGACTGTGTGAGCACGCTCTCCACAGCCGATGTGAGTAAGACATTTAAAGAGGTCAACATTCACAAGACCACAGGGCCAGATGGATTACCAGGAAGTGTACTGGTAATGCGCTGACCAACTGGTAAGTATTTTCACTGACATTTTCAGCCTCTACCTGTCTGAGTCTGTAATACCAACATGTTTTAACCAGACCACCAAATTCCCTGTGCCCAAGAACACTAAGGTAAACTGCCTAAATGACTACCGACCTGTAGCACTCACGTCTGTAGCCATGAAGTGCTTTGAAAGGCTGGTCATGGCTCACATACACAGCATTATTCCAGAAACCTAGGCCCACTCCAATTTGCTTACCTCCCCAACAGATCCACAGATGATGCAATCTCTGTTGCACTGCCCTTTCCCACCATGGACAAAAGGAACACCTATGTGAGAATGCTATTCGCTGACTACAGCTCAGAGTTTAACAACATGGTGCCCTCAAAGCTCATCAATGAGCTAAGGACCCTGGAACTAAACACCTCCCTCTGCAACTGGATCCTGGACTTCCTTACGGGCTGCCTCCAGGTGGTAAGGGTAGGTAACAACACATCCACCAAGCTGATCCTCAACACAGAGGCCCCTCGGGTGCGCACTCAGTCCCCTCCTGTACTCCCTGTTCACTCATGACTGCACGCCAGGCACGACTCCAACACCATCATTAAGTTTGCCGATGACACAACAGTGGCTGGCCTGATCAATGAAAACGACGAGACAGCCTGTAGTGAGAGAACTGGCCATGTGGAGCCAGGACAACAACCTCTCCCTCAATGTGATCAAGACAAAGGAGATGATTGTGGACTACAGGATTAGGAGGACCGAGCACGCCCCCTTTCTCATCGACAGGGCTGTAGTGGAGCAGGTTGAGAGCGTCAAGTTCCTTGGAGTCCACATCACCAACAAACTATAATGGTCCAAGCACACCAAGACGGTCGTGGCACGACAAAACCTTTTCCCCCTCAGTAGACTGAAAATATTTGGCATGGGTCCTCAGATGCTCAAAAGTTCTACAGCTGCACCATCGAGAGCATCCTGACTGGTTGCATAACTGCCTGGTATGGCAACTGCTCAGCCTCTGACCACAAGGCACTACAGAGGGTAGTGCGTACGGCCCAGTACATCACTGAGGTCAAGCTTCCTGCCGTCCAGGACTTCTATACCAGGTGGTGTCAGAGGAAGGCCCTTCCTCTTACACATATGCTGAGCACTCTGTTTGTGTAAAAATGATTTGGTTGTGTAAATCCACAGTTTCATCAGCTGCCCGGGTGGCTGGTACCAGATGATCCCTAAGGTGAAAAAGCTGGATGTAGAGGTCCTGGACTGGCGTGGTGACACGTGCTCTGCAGCTGTGAGGCCGGTTGGATGTACAGTACAGTATTGCCAAAAATCTCTACAACAACGTTGGAGGCAGATTATGGTAGAGAAATTATTAACATTAAATTCTCTGGCAACAGCACTGGTGGACATTCCTGTAGTCAGCATGTCAATTGCATGCTCATTCAAACTTGAGACATGTTTGGCATTGTTATCACATTTCAGGAGAAGACTCAGATGCAGACAGTGTTGAAGTAACAAAAGTGTATTACTAGAACAGGGGGCAAGCAAAACGACAGATCAATGGCAGGCAGAGATGGTCAAAACTGGGAACACATGAAAAGTGGGATATATAAGGAGGGTACAGGGCAACAGAAGACGAACAGTAGAGGGGCTAAGTATCTTGGAGATGGGGAAAGGGCCAATAAACCAGGGGGAAAGTTTGTGGGCCTCCACTCGGAGGGGCAGATCTCATGTGGACAGCCATACCCTCTACCCGAGACAATACCGGGGAGCCGGGTTCCGGTGGCGGTCCACTTGTCGTCAAGACCTGGAGGTGGTCTTGAGAAGAGACAACCGTGCTCTCTTCCAGGACCTACGACAGTTGCGGACAAACATCTGGGCCGAGGGTACGCCGACCTCTCCCTCTTGCTCCGGAAAGAGCGGAGGCTGATAACCCAGGGAACACTCAAAGGGCGAGAGACCAGTGGCAAAGAAAGCAAGGAAGGGTGTTGCGGGTATATTCGACCCATACTAGTTGCTGGCTCCAGGTGGTGGGGTTGGTGAAGACCAGGCAGCGAAGAGTCGTCTCCAGGTCATTGTTGGCTCTTTCCGACTGGCAGTTGGACTGGGGGTGGAACCCGGAGAACAGGCTGGCCGACGACCCAATGAGTGTGCAGAACGCCTTCCAGAACCGGGACGAGAACTGAGGACCCCGGTCGGAGACCATGTCCACTGGGAGTCCATGGATCCAGAAGACGTGCTGCACCATGAGCTGGGCCGTCTCTTTGGCAGAGGGAAACTTGGGGAGAGGAATTAAGTGGGTGAGGTGGAAGCCTTGGGCGAGTGAAATCAAAACTTCTCTCTTTCCTTCGCTCCCATAGTAGCTCATCGATCTGAATGGTCAAGGCGATGAGAGAGTCGAGATCCGTCGGTATTTCCTGAGTTGCAAGCTCGTCCTTTACATCCTCCGATACTCTGTGCAGGAACATGTCGAGCAATGCTTCCGGGTTCCAGGCACTCTCACCTGCCAACGTACAAAAATCCACTGCTTAGTCTGCCACACTACGGGAGTCTTGACGTAGCTGGAGCAGCTTATGAGGAGCAGCTTATGAGAAGCCTCTCTCCTGGACAATGGAGAATCAAACACCTTCCGAACTTCTTCCACAAACTCCTCCAGACTGAGGCAGATGGCAGACTGTTGCTCCCACACCGCCATGGCCCAGGCGAGTGCTCTCCCGGACATTAGCGTTATGATGTACGCTATCCTCGAGCAGTCCAAGGGGAAAGAAAAAGGCTGCAGCTCGAAAATGAGGGAGCATTGGGAGAGAAAAGCCTGGCAGGTTCTGGATTCTCCAGCGTAGCACTCCTGAGGTGGTAAGCAGGGTTCTCGGAACACTGGGGACATGGGTGTGACCCGCTGCCCAGTAGGGAATCTGCAGTATTACTCCAGCAACGTATCGAACGCCTAGTCATGTTGTTCTGCCAGGGTATGGAGTCCCTCCATAAGACAATGAAGTAACTCCTTGTGTCTTCCAATGGTGGCTCCTTGCAGGGAGACATCATTGTGGAGCTGGTCTTAGTCTGCCTGGTCAGTCATGGCCAGTTTGTACTGTCACATTTCAGAAGAAGACCCAGATACAGACAGTATCGAAGTAACAAAAGTTAATTACCAGAACAGGTGGCAGGCAAAACGACAGGTCAATGACAGGCAAAGAGGTTCAAAACCGGGAAAACTAGAAAATAGGAGCTAGAAAATGACTGGAGGGGGAAAACGCTGATAAGCTCAACGAACAAAACTAACTGGCAACAGACAGACAGGTATAAATACACTGGGGATAATGGGGAAGATGGGTGACACCTGGAGGGGGGTGGAGACAAGCACAAAGACAGATGAAATAGATCAGGGTGTGACAATTGTGTTGTGTGACAAAAATACACTTTTTAGAGGGGCCTTTTATTGCCCCCAGCACAAGGTGCACCTGTGTAATGATCATGCTGTTTAATCAGCTTCTTTATATGACACGTGTGAGGTGGATGGATTATCTTGTTAAAGGAGAAATTCTCACTAACAGGGATCCAAACAAATTTGTGCATAACATTGTTTTGATTTCCTTTTTTTTGCTCATGAAACATGGGACCAACGTTATACATGTTGTGTTTATGTTTTTGTTTAGTATATATATTTCCCCAAAAATATATATGGAGGATTGGAAATGATGCAGACAATTACATTGATACAAGACACAATCTGTGTGCAATATTAAAGCTGATCTACCCTCTAAAAGTAAAAAATAAACAACAACAAAAAAACAAGACACTCCTACACATGTTATGTATTTATTTAACCTTTATTTAAATAGGAAGTGCCATTGAGGTCAGAAGATGTCTTTCTCAAGGGAGACCTGGGTGAGAAGGGCAGCTCGGCAAAAAATACATTTGTACACATTATGGCTCCAATGTACACTTCTTCTAAGCAGACAACAGTTCCTCCACTGCATGACCCCTATTGACCCCTAGAATAGCCAGCCAGTCCCAGTTGGAATAATAACAGACTCAGAGGTTATGGTCACACCGTTGCCCTATACAAAATAGCATGCCACTGGAGACTTGAATGTTTGTCTTTGACTTTAATGCGCTGGGCTCAGGCGGACATACAGTATTCTGCCACGCAGGCCTAGGTAACTGGGAGCTTACTAGTAGAACAGGTGTTGTCGGCAGACCAGACCATCAATCTCCCTGTGCCCTGTCTCTGTAGGATTCAGGGTTAATTATCGTCAAATAATCCATTAAAGAGAGTGATGAAAACGGAGGAGTGGGGATGCTAACCTTGCCAAAGAGCTGGGGTTTGGATGTATTCTGTCATTGGGATTACTATTCAATGGATCAAAAGTGAGGGGAAAAGAAGGGAAAAGGTGTTGGAATCACTATTCACATTTAAATTAAATAAATTACCTCCATAAAAGCAGTTTATTTTATAGGGCCAAGTCTTTTCCAAGGTCTTAGTGTATCCATCTTGCTCTACATCACTTCATAATGCATAAATGCCAAATGCCATTAGGGTTCATTTTAATACCATTAACATATTAACTGGCATTCGACTGCATGTGAGATCATACGGTTAATTTTATTCAGAGGAGTCTGCGACACCTGACCTATTGGAGATTTTACAGTGTGCCTGTACCTTAATTTATCTAGACAGTCACCTAGAATATTTAAGGTGGCCAATTATTACACTCCAGTTAACCTGCTGGATGGAGGAGGCTACTGTAATACATGCAACCACACAAACACACACGTGCATGCACACAAACTGACATGACCCATGTCTGACATGACACATCACACCCACACAGAGGCACACACTCTCTCTCTCACACACACACAAACATACACGCACACACTGTGACACTGACACGGACCAGGCCTGACAGTCACGTCACACGTGTCATGTTTATGAGGGCATCTACAGACTGGGTTTGTGTTTTCTGTATGCAATTGTCTTCAGAGGGTCAAAGTCAATGGGTGTCAGTATGCTCATTCCCCTTGCTGTGGCAAAATAGAATGTAGAGGATTTAGTTGCCACTGCAGCAATGGGAATCTCTAAACATGGCAATTAGCAGTCCAACAGATGTTTACCCCAGAGAATAGATGTCACTTCTAAGATATTATTCCTGCTGATGAAATATATTCCATAACATCCAAATTAAGTGAGTGATTAAAAAGAGAGGAGACTTGTCACCGTGCTGCTGTGCTCATCGTTGCTACTTGGCTATCTGCCAAACTTTTCAGTTTTTTCTTTTATTGGTAACCGTTTAATCAAAATCTGCATTTAACACATTTACCAACGTCTTAGTTTTTTCCTCGCTCAACTTTTTTCATTCCACTTTTTCACGCCGTTATCTGGACATGGTTCTACAGGACCTCCACCAGCCGAAAAAGGAGTAACATTAACGCTATGCCATCTAACTGCAGTTGCTGTACTCATAATATACAGGAGAACTATCGCCTTATGGTGAGGGCTTAAACTATTACAGACTACAAAGGGAAGCACAGCCGAGAGCTGCCCAGTGACACGAGCCTACCATGTTCGCTTCTACTAGCAAGTGGCTTCACTGACATTTTCAACCTGTCTCTGACGGAGTCTGTAATACCAACATGTTTCAAACAAATTATCCCAGAAACCCTAGATCCACTCCAATTTGCAAACCGCCTCAACAGATCCACAGAAGATGACATCTCTATTGCACTCCACACTGGACAAAATGAACACCTATGTGAGAATGCTATTCATTGACCACAGCTTAGCATTCAACACCATAGTGCCCTCAACACAGGGGCGGCAGGGTAGCCTAGTGGTTAGAGCGTTGGACTAGTAACTGGAAGGTTGCGAGTTCAAACCCCCGAGCTGACAAGGTACAAATCTGTCGTTCTGCCCCTGACCCAGGCCGTCATTGAAAATAAGAATTTGTTCTTAACTGACTTGCCTGGTTAAATAAAGGTAAAAAAAAAAAAGAAAAAAAAAAACACGGGGGCCCTCAGGGGAGCGTGCTCAGTCCCCTCCTGTACTCCTTGTTCCCCCATGACTGCATGGCCAGGCACGACTCCAACACCATCATTAAGTTTGCCGATGACACAACAGTGGTAGTGGCCTGATCACTGACAACGATGAGACAGCCTATAGGGAGGAGGTCAGAGACCTGGCCGTGTGGTGCCAGGATAGCAACGTTTCCCAAACGTGATCAAGACAAAGGAGATGATAGTGGACTACAGAAAAAATAGGTCCTAGCACGCCCACATTCTCATCGACGGGGCTGTAGTAGAGCAGTTTGGGAGCTTCAAGTTGCTTGCTGTCCACATCACCAACAAACTATCATGGTCCAAATACACCAAAACAGTTGTGAAGAGGGCACGACAAAGCCTATTTCCCCTCAGGAGACTGAAAAGATTTGACATGGGTCCTGAGATTCTAAAACAGAATTCCTTCGAGAGCACTGGTTGCATCACTGCCTGGTATGGCAACTGCTCAGCCTCCGACCGCAAGGCACTACAGAGTACAGTTTTCCCATCTCAGCCAAGGAACTCTATAGTTCTGTCAGAGTAGTCCTTGGCCCAGTATATCACGGGGGCCAAGCTTCCTGCCGTCCAGGACCTCTATACCAGGCGTGTCAGAGGAAGGCCCTAACAATTGTAAAAGACTCCCGCCACCCTAGTCATAGACTACCGCATGGCAAGCGGTACCGAGCGTGAAGTCTAGGTCCAAAAGGCTTCTTAACAGCCATAAGACTCCTGAACAGCTAATCAAATGTCTACCCAAACTATTTGCATTAGCCCCCCCCCCCCCCCCACCCTCTTTTACACTGCTGCTACTCTCTGTTTATTATCTATGCATAGTCACTTTAACTATACCTACATGTACACATTACCTCAATTACCTCGACAAAGCTGTGCACCCGCACATTGACTCTGTACAGGTACCCCCTGTATATAGCCTCGCTACTGTTATTTTACTGCTGCTCTTTAATTATTTGTTCTTTTAATTTGTTATTTTTTTACTTAAAACGTATTTTTCTTAAAACTGCATTGTTGGTTAAGGGCTTGTAAGTAAGTATTTATATTCAACACCTGTTGTGTTTGGCGCATGTGACACATCCGATTTGGTTTGACTCGTCCTCGGTATGTCTGTGTCAACTTTTCACATCTGGATTTGGAGATTTTCTTCCATTCCTCCTTGCAGATTTTCTCAAGCTCTGTTAAGTTAGACGTAGAGCAGCTTTGAACTTCAATGTCTTTCTACAGACTTTAAATGAGATTCATGTCTGGGCTTTGGCTGGGCCACCCAAGGACGTTCATATTCTTGTTATGAAGCCATTCCAGTGTTGCTTTGGCTGTATACTTGTGGTCATTGTCTTGTTGGAATGTCAATCTTCAACCAGTCTAAGGTCGTTTGCACTATGAAGCATGTTCCCATTAAGGATTTGCCTGTATTTGGCTCTAATCATTGTTCCCTCTATCCTCACCAGTCTCCCACTCCTTGCCACTGAAAAGCATCCCCATAGCATGATGCTGCCACCACCATGCTTCATGGTAGTGATGGTGTTAGACGGGTGATGAGCTTTGCTTGGTTTTCTCCAGACATATGTCTCGGAACACATAATCTTTTGCTTTAAGCTCTCAGACTCTTTCATGTGCCTTTTTGCAAACTCCATGTGCCTTTCTCTCGGGAGTGGCTTCTGTCTGGCCACTCTCCCATAAAGCCCAGATTGATGAAGTGCTGTAGAGACTGTTGTCCTTCTGGCAGGTTTTCCCATCTCAGCCAAGGAACTCTATAGTTCTGTCAGAGTAGTCCTTGGTCACCTCCCTGACCAAGGTCCTTCTTGCCCAGATGCTCAGTTTGGTCAGACGGCCAGCTCTAGGCAGAGTCTTGGTAGTTCCATACTTTTTCAATTTCCCAAAGATGGAGACCACTGTGCTTTTGGAAACTTTAGAAATAGTTTTATACCTTTCCCCAGATACATGCCTCAATTCAATTCAATTCTATCTCGACGATCTGTGGCCAGTTCCTTGGACTCTGCTTTAACATGCACTGTCAACTGTGGGACCGTATATAGACAGGTGTATTTCTTACTACATCATGTCCAATCAACTGAATTGTCCGCAGGCGGACTCCAATCAGGTTAAACAAATCAAAATATTGTCTCAAACGCAGGAAAGAAATTCCACAAATGAACTTTAAACAAGGCACATCTGTTAATTGAAATGCATTCCAGGTGACTACTTCATGAAGCTGGTTGAGAAAATGCCAAGAGTGTGCAAAGCTGTCATCAAGGCTACTTTGAAGAATCTCAAATATAAAATATATTTTGATTTGTATAACACTTTCTTGGATGAGTAGGTGTGTCCAAACTGTTGACTGTATATAGATAGACTGTATATATGTTTTCACGTGACCCTCCCCTTGTAGTGTAAAATACATACCCTCATAGAATTAACTCAAAATAACAATTGTAGCAACCCTAATTTTGACACTTCAGAATGCTTTTGTGGCACGGTCGATGCCACGCAGGGCTATCTGCCAGAAAGTTGAGGGTTCGCCGACCACCACAGATGAGCTCACTCTCCACGCCGGTTTCATTACACTACAATCAGACAATGATCAGGTACTGGGAAATCAGATGTTCAACATTTTGATGCCATATTTATTATTATATAAAATGTATGCAATGAATTTTCCACCAACAGGTTTCTGTGCCAAAGCACCACACAATCCAATAAGCAAAGCATAGTGATTTCGAGCACTTCAATATCATGGTTAGCTTTTCAACACCACAATTAGTAGACTATTTCAATCTAGACAAATAGAAAATACATCCCTCCCTACCTTGCAGGCTCACCCAGTAATCTCCAAATGTCATTACATTTTTTGGTGTTTTCTAACAGATGTATCTTTCCCATTCATCAAATGGCCGTTGCAGTCTTGTTTTATTGATTTTATTTGTCAATTTAAAAAAAATAGAGTGTCAAGAAAAGGTATGTGAACCCTTTTGAATTACCTGGATTTCTGCTTAAATTGGTCATCAAATTTGATCTGATCTTCATCTAAGTCACAACAATAGACAAACCATAGTGTGCTTAAACTAATAACACACAAATTATTGTATTTTTCTTGTCTATATTGAACACATAATTTAAACATTCACAGTGTAGTTTGGAAAAATTATGATGATCTGAACCCCTAGCCTAATGATTTCTCCAAAAGCTAATTGGAGTCAGGAGTCAACTAACCTGGAGTCCAATCAATGACACGAGATTGGAGATGTGTTTAGAGCCGCCTTGCCCTATAAAAAAGTTTGCTATTGACAAGAAGCATTGCCTGATCTAAACCATGCCTCGGACAAAAGTGATCTCAGAAGACCTAAGATAAAGAATTGTTGAGTTGCATAAAGCTGGAAAGGGTTACAGAAGTATCTCTAAAAGCCTTGATGTTCATCAGTCCACGGTCTATAAATGGAGAAAGTTCAGCACTGTTGCTACTCTCCCTAGGAGTGGCCGTCCTGCAAAGATGACTGTAAGAGCACAGAGCAGAATGCTCAATGAGGTTAAGAAGAATCCTAGAGTGTCAGCTAAAGACTTACAGAAATCTCTGAAACATGGTAACATCTCTGTAGACGAGTCTACGATACGTAAAACACTAAACAAGAATGGTGTTCATGGGAGGACACCACGGAAGAACCCACTGCTGTCCAAAAAAGAACATTGCTGCACGTCGGAAGTTTGCCAAAGTACACCTGGATGTTCCACAGCGCTACTGGCAAAATATTCTGTGGACAGATGAAACTACAGTTGCGTTATTTGGAAGGAACACACAACACTTTGTGTGGAGAAAAAAATGCACAGCACACCAACATCAAAACCTCATCTTAACTGTGAAGTATGGTCAAATCAAATCAAATTTTATTGGTCACATACACATGGTTAGCAGATGTTATTGTGAGTGTAACGAAATGCTTGTGCTTCTAGTTCCGATAGTGCAGTAATATCTAACAAGTAATCTAACAAGTTCACAGCAACTACCTTATACACACAAGTGTAAAGGGATGAATACAGTGGGGCAAAAAAGTATTTAGTCTGCCACCAATTGTGCAAGTTCTCCCACCTAAAAAGATGAGAGAGGCCTGTAATTTTCATCATAGGTACACTTCAACTATGACAGACAAAATAAGAAAAAAACATCCAGAATATCACATTGTAGGATTTTTATGAATTTATTTGCAAATTATGGTGGAAAATAAGTATTTGGTCACCTATAAACAAGCAAGATTTCTGGCTCTCACAGACCTCTAACTTCTTCTTTAAGAGGCTCCTCTGTCCTCCACTCGTTACCTGTATTAATGGCACCTGTTTGAACTTGTTATCAGTATAAAAGACACCTGTCCAAAACCTCAAACAGTCACACTCCAAACTCCACTATGGCCAAGACCAAAGAGCTGTCAAAGGACACCAGAAACAAAATTGTAGACCTGCACCAGGCTGGGAAGACTGAATCTGCAATAGGTAAGCAGCTTGGTTTGAAGAAATCAACTGTGGGAGCAATTATTAGGAAATGGAAGACATACAAGATCACTGATAATCTCCCTCGATCTGGGGCTCCACGCAAGATCTCACCCCGTGGGGTCATAATTATCACAAGAACAGTGAGCAAAAATCCCAGAACCACACGGTGGAAACATCATGCTTTGGGGCTGTTTTTCTGCAAAGGGACCAGGACGACTTATCCGTGTAAAGGAAAGAATGAATGGGGCCATGTATCGTGAGATTTTGAGTGAAAACCTCCTTCCATCAGCAAGGGCATTGAAGATGAAACGTGGCTGGGTCTTTCAGCATGACAATGATCCCAAACACACCGCCCGGGCAACGAAGGAGTGGCTTCGTAAGAAGCATTTCAAGGTCCTAGAGTGGCCTAGCCAGTCTCCAGATCTCAACCCCATAGAAAATCTTTGGAGGGAGTTGAAAGTCCGTGTTGCCCAGCAACAGCCCCAAAACGTCACTGCTCTAGAGGAGATCTGCAAGGAGGAATGAGCCAAAATACCAGCAACAGTGTGTGAAAACCTTGTGAAGACTTACAGAAAATGTTTGACCTCTGTCATTGCCAACAAAGGGTATATAACAAAGTATTGAGAAACTTTTGTTATTGACCAAATACTTATTTTCCACCATAATTTGCAAGTAAATTCATTAAAAATCATACAATGTGATTTTCTGGATTTTGTTCTCTCATTTTGTCTGTCATAGTTGAAGTGTACCTATGATGAAAATTACAGGCCTCTCTCATATGTTTAAGTGGGAGAACCTGCACAATTTGTGGCTGACTAAATACTTTTTTGCCCCACTGTATCTACATACAAATATATGGATGAGCGATGGCCATGCGGCATAGGCAAGATGCAGTAGATGGTATAGAGTACAGCATATTCATATGAGATGAGTAATGTAGGGTATGTAAACATTATATAAAGTGGCATTGTTTAAAGTGACTCGTGATACATTTATTACATCCGGTTATTAAAGTGGTTAGAGATTTGAGTCCGTATGTTATCACCAGCGACTCAATGTTAGTGATGGCTGTTTAACAGTCGGATGGCCTTGAGATAGAAGCTGTTTTTCAGTCCCTCGGTCCCAGCTTTGATGCACCTGCACTGACCTTGCCTTCTGGATGATAGCGGGGTGAACAGGCAGTGGCTCTGGTGGTTGTTGTCCTTGATGATCTTTTTGGTATTTCTGTGACATCCGGTGATGTAGGTGTCCTGGAGGGCAGGTAGTTTGTCGCCGGTGATGCGTTGTGCAGACCGAGGCGGTGATACAGCACGACAGGATGCTCTCGATTTGTGCATCTGTAAAAGTGTTTTCGGTGACAAGCCAAATTTCTTCAGCCTCCTGAGGTTGAAGAAGCGCTATTGCACTTTCTTCACGACGCTGTCTGTATGGGTGGATCATTTCAGTTTGTCTGTGATGTGTACGCCGAGGAACTTAAAACTAAATCCAAGGGTTCATACTTTTTCCACCCTGCCTTGTAAATGTTTACACGGTGTGTTCAATAAAGACATGAAAATATATAATTGTTCGTGTGTCATTAGTTTAAGCAGACTGTGTTTGTCAATTGTTGTGACCTAGATGAAGATCAGATCAAACGTTATGACCAATTTATGCATAAATCTAGGTATTTCAAAGGGTTTTTTTCTTGCCACTGTAGGCCTACACAAATGCTTTTTTTTAAAGTGATTGTACAATAAAGTTTTGGACTTTTTTCCATTGTGGTCCCTATTTTTTTTTTTTTTTTTTTTTTACATAAATACAATTAGATACAAAGATAAAGACGAACACATATTCAATCTCCAGATGTACAATTCTTTGGCTGATAGCCAAACAAGCTTATTCTTTAAGTGTTTAGGGCTGCTGTTGAACCATGATGTGCTGGCATAATCAAAGTGACTCTGGAGTTTTTAGGGTTTCGGGTTTCCATCCAATTGATGAGAGATTTTCATGCAAATATTCAAAAATATTCATAAAAATAATATGCCATTTCAGAGTTTCCTTTAAGAAAATTTGCCTCCGGACAACATGACAGGGAATATTTTAATTTAACAGTCATTTACAAAATGTAACAGATATCCATATGCATTCAGATCCGACCTGGCGCAGCCAGTGTCATCAATAAACGCAAAATCTTAGCCAAATTAACCACATTTACGTGCCCTTAAAAACCGCTATAACAAATTACAAAAACACTATTCCTTGTGTTTTGGTGTGTAGCATACGCAAAACTTTTTTTCACAATTTTTTTTTTGTATTCGTTTTTAGGCTACTTTGTCCACCTTACGGTTCAGCTGTCATAGATTTCAGCACTAAATGTATCAGCCTATGCATGGGCCTATAGGCTTAGGTGTCCACAGTATGATTGGGTTGGGCAGTTTCCAGATTTTCTCATACCATCCTTCTCTCATTCCGATATTTACGGTATTACTGGTTTTTAGTACACAAGGTGTCCCAAAACAAAAACCGTTGGGCATCTGTTACCAGAATGCTAACACAATTAGCAGAAGTAATAGTGAATTTCCATGGAGGCCGACTTGCTAAATATGCTAACGAGAGCAAACAAATTGCAAAGACAGGCAATCCAGCTCATAAAGTCCTACTGTAGGCATTACTGAATGTCATTTTTGTTGAGTTTGGACATTTACAAGAGAATGTGATCGAGATACGTTGTGCAAATGAATGTAGTTTTGATGCATTCTTGTCTGCTCTGAAGCAGCATGTGTACACACTGTGTCTTTCTGGAATCCCTAGGACAAAGGGCCTGCCTGCTCTGCTTGGAGAAGATGGGGGAGGAGCAGACCAAGAACAGAGGAGAAAAAAACAAGGAAATCAAAAGAGCAATGGCAGCTGTACAGATAACTCATCCAAAGGGAGTTGACTTTTCAAACACAGCAGAAAGCTTTCACAATGTGATGGCCCTCACCTTATTAATTTAGTAACTTACTTAGATAACTCGACCACTAAGTTTAACTTGCTAGTTAATGCAGAATTCTTCATTTTTCACACAGGCATTCTATCAGCAGACAGCGCTCTGACTGATGTGTAGCTTTTTTCTCCCAGTACTTTTCTCGGTGTAGCCAGCCTACTTTTCATACAATTCAAGAATAAATTTGAGCAAAACATTAGGAATGTAGCTGGCCATGCTAATTATTTTTTTTTGTTGCAAAAAATACCTTGCTTTTTCATTGTAAGCTCATTTACTTGTGTGGCTGCCAGCCAAATGTTTCTGAAAATGAAGCTATTTTCCCCTGAATGTGTTGCACTAATGTATTTTCAATCTATTGAAGCAAAAAAACACTGACTTTCAATATAAAACCCACCCCTGTCAATACACAGCTGGACTCACCTGCTCCCGTTTTCACCCATTCTTTTACTTACAAACAAACACGAGACTGGCTCAACTGTTCTGGGGAACAATGGTAAGCTTCATAATGTAAAATAATGTTACAGGTGAAATGAAGAATGTGATCTGCTTCATCACCTAACGTTGACTGCAGGTATTTACTTAAAAAATAGCTACAAATATAAAAATGTATTGAAAACTGTCAATACTGAAAAGTTTTACCGGCGCACAACCAATTGTGGTAAAAACCATTCCTGGGCTAATACCCCAGTACACAATATATATGGTATACCGCTCAAGCCTACTGTATGACATATACAGAATATACAGTGCATTCGGAAAATATTAAGAACCCTTCGATTTTCCACATTTTGCTACGTTGCTACGTTTGCCTTATTCTCACTCACAATACCCCATAATGAGAAAGCAAAAACAGGTTTTTAGAGATTTTTGCAAATGTATTAAAACAGAAATACCCGTTGCTGAGCAACTCAAAATTGAGCTTGGGTGCATCCTGTTTCATTGATCCTCTTCAGATGTTTCTACAACTTGATTGGAGTCCACCTATGGTCAATTCAATTGATTGGACATTATTTGGAAAGACACCAACCTGTCTATATAAGGTCCTACAGATGACAGTGTACGTCAGAGCAAAAACCAAGCCATGAGGTCGAAGGAATTGTACGTAGAACTCCGAGACAGGATCTTGACAAGGCACGGATCTGGGGAAGGGTACCAAAAAATGTCTGCAGCATTGAAGGTCCCCAAGAATACAGTGTCCTCCATCCTTCTTAAATGGAAGAAGTTTTGAACCACCAAGACTCTTCCTAGAGCTGGCCGCCTGGCCAAACTGAACAATTGGGAGAGAAGGTCCTTGGTAAGGAAGGTGACCAAGAACCCAATGGTCACTCTGACAGAGCTCCAGAGTTCCTCTGTTGAGGTGGGAGAACTTTCCAGAAGTTCTCTGCAGCACTCCACCAATAAAGCCTTAATGATAGAGTGGCCAGACGGAAGCCACTCCCGCTTGGAGTTTGCCAAAAAGCACCTAAAGGACTCTCAGACCATGAGAAACAACATTCTCTGGTCTGATGAATGCAACTCTTTGGCCTGAATGCCAAGCATCACTTCTGGAGGTAACCTAGCACCATCCCTACGGTGAAACATGGTGGTGGCAGCATCATGCTGTGGAGATGTTTTTCAGCTGCAGGGATTGGGAGACTAGTCAGGGAAATATGAATGGAGCAAAGTACAGAGAGATCCTTGATGAAAACCTGCTCCAGAGCACTCAGGATCTCAGACTGGGGCGATGGTTCACCTTCCAACAGTTCAATTACCCTAAGCACACAGCCAAGACAACGCAGGAGTGGCTTCGGGACAAGTCTCTGAATGTCCTCGAGTGGCCCAGCCATAGCCCGGATTTTAACCCAATCAAACATCTCTTTGTCGTTATGGGTTATTGTGTGTAGATTGATTAGGAGAAAACTATTTAATACATTTTAGAATAAGGAAGTAACGTAACAAAATGTGGAAAAAGTCAAGGGTTCCGAATACTTTTCGAATGCACTGTATAAAGGAAGAGAAGCTTCGGCCTAATCCCAGAGAGATAGAGATATGCCGGTGGCATGCTACGACACCGACATGCACTTCTTTATGTCAGATGGCTAATGTGTCTGCTATACAGATATAGACGTACAGAAGGAGGCTCTGAAAATCTACAGAAATCGGAACATTTTGCATAAAGATAAGCGTTATATCATAGGAGTAACTCTGGTAGGCCTGAAACAGACTTCCTTACCTCAAGTTCGACTGTCTGAGTCAGTTGGAGCGCCAGGGTGCATTGCCTTCATATGTAGGCTTGCAGTAGCTAAAGCTTAATAATAGCCGCACCATACCAAACCTTCACAAACTTTTCTAAAATGTATTAGGGTAATATCAAAGTAAGTCGAGCCATTGTTTATAGGGAAAAAACGGGCAGAAGAGTGAATGTAAACCAGGGAAAAACTCACTACCCTCCTGTGCCCAATAAAAACCACTCAACCCTCCCCAAAGCCTTCTGGACCACACCTCCCCCCAGTGAATATCGATCTGTCCCTAAGAAGCTATTTTTTGTATGTTTTCAATTAAAATTATGAAAAATAATCACACTACCCAGAATTGATTTGATATTGAGATCAAAATGGCTGCATAAAAATAAAACCAAACATGTTTGAAAATATCAGAACGAGCCCTCAGATTACGTCTCTGCCTAGCTCACATTAAACGAGCCCGGAGTAGGCAACGACATGGGGATTTTGTCTCTGGTCTCAAAAACTTGACTGGGAGAGCTAAATCGTGGCCGAAATCGTGTAGGGTACACCCGGCTTAAAGCATCCAAAGCATCCATGCAGCAATTTAGAATAAAACATCTCCAAATTGTCTGAGACATCATACCGTGTATTATATGGACGGCTTCTCTCTTCTCAAATCAGGCCAAAATTCCATGTTTCCATCTATGAAAAATGTCTGGTTACTAGGGCTCTATCATTATAGCAATCATTCTTTCACTGTTGTATCTTTTCTTCGTGGAATGCATCACTAAAGGCCTCTGCACCGTTATTTCCCAAACCACTATCATTTTGCTCAAGCGGCGATCTCCACATGCAATCTGCATCTAGTAGTAGTAGGACACATCTCCTGTCGGGAATAGGAACCAGACACCTGTCTGTCGCAGGGGGGCTCTTTACGGAGTAACACGCTGGAAGCAGCCAGGCAAAGCAAAGCATTGGAGAGTGAAAATGCATCCCGGAATGAGAGAAGTTAAAAAAAAAGGGAACATATTATATCTTCTAGCCTTCGGGGACTAATAATCATCATGCTCTCTTCCGTGTCGACTCCATCATTACTGACACCTGGGACAGTAATCACACCTTAAATGTGATCTCTGGGTCTGATGACAGCTTTAAGATTGATCATTTCTCTAAATATCCTGATATCACAGTGTATGAGGGTGATAGGAAGGTAGTTTGGCAGTGGCTGTTTTTTTTGTTGTCTGTTAGGCAGTGTGACAGTCAGTAAGGTTACTTTGGTTACAGTACTGTCAGCTTGGAGGTCCATCTGCTAAATAAGTTCCCGGGGTATCATTAAAACGTAATATTTTAAGTCCTAGGGGAAATAACACCATTCATGCTGCTGTGTGCCCTATTGACAATGTGCCTGAAGTTTGCACTATAGGCTACTGTAAGATATTAACACGTTTTGGGATGATGAAGACTGAATGGTGCCATCGGGGTAAAGACTAAACATGATATTGGATTGAAAATAGACTTTGTTAAGGGAAATAAGATGACGTTGAGACATAATCGTGAAACAGTGAAAGCGCATTTTGATGATGTCATTTGATCAACGCTTACAACAGTACTACCGGCAGAATCAAGCCAGCCACTTAAATAATGCTTATTGATTGTCAAAACACGGAGTGTATTACCGCCTTATTGATTTTAATATTGGGCAGATGAACATTGAATGAGCGAGGCCTCATACACTCCACACTTCATATGCTGTATATAAATAAACACATACAGTGTAGAACAGCTAGATTTCTCTTTAGAAATCTCCAGTGCTTTGCATTCTTTTAAATAGGGTCATTCCTCACAAACTAGTAGGGCCCCACTAGGAAGAAAGCCCACTCCAGATGGAGAAAACCACTGATTAATTAAATATAACATCTCAGAGTGTGTTAGATCATACAAAACACTTATTAGGTGATTCCTCAAGAAACTACAACAAAACAAGGATCCTTTGGAGAAAGGATTGTTGACATATTTTTTTTTACATTGGTATCTTAATTAAACTTAAGAAATCATTTAATTGAGGTTGGAGTATTTGCAACATTTTGGCCTTGTATTGATTGTGAATATCCCCAAAATCATGGTCTTGTTTAGTTTGTCGTGAGGAATCACCCAATAAGTGTTTTGTATGATCTAACACACTCAGTGGTTTTACTTCCTGGTGGGGCTCTATTACTAAACTATTCATTTTACAGATACTGCCCTCTCTAATCAATATTTTTCAGGAGAATATTGAATTGATTATGGTGATGAGGTCAAGTAGAAGAACACACTCCATATGCATCTTCCCACCTAGAAAAGGATGGGACTTGTGTATTTGGCTTGCACAATACTTATCATGAGCAGATGTTGTTAATGTCCCTCATGCACCGTTTTTCATGAATACGACAACATCAAGCTCCACCATGCCAGACCCTTGGTGAGGGACAAAGTAAATGGATAGTGTACTTCAGATATTTCCCAATGCGTCCACAGCTCTTTTAGACTTCATTTTAAGGAAGCCAGCTATTATACATATTATATTAAAAGAAAACAGTATTAAGATTCACCACAAATTACGGCAAAGAGACGGAGCGGGGTAGGTATCCAGATGGATGCCCTGAAATCTGTCTTCAATTACTCTCAACTAACTTCGTATTCCAGCTGAATTCTGATTAGCTGATCTGGCAATTTAGTGAGCTGCATGGGGCTAGAGAGCACTTGTTCCACCTCTTGAGTGCAACCTTGCTACATCTGAGTAATGTGAACCTTTGATCAGGATCCTTATTATATATAAAAGCTCATACCATTCAATGTTACATTGCCTTTTTCCACCATCTATATTAGACATGATAGACACCTTAAAGGAGATGCAAAAAAAAAACTCCGTAATCATAAAGGGAACTGAAATGAATGATAATGTGTTATAGCTCTTCGTAATTCTTCCTCCTATCCCAGCTGTCTGTAACCCCTTGGTGGGCTGTTTTGTCTGGCCTTGGTCCGTCCTCTGTGCAGCTACTCCCCTCTTGTGGCCACTCTCCAAACCATACTGTGGTGGGTTCCACATTTTCTGCTTAGGTCAACATGTTAAATGTTGGTCATGCACTTTGTAAAGCATTCAAAATGAAGTCTTAACGTTTATATTGCATAACCTCTGCAACTCACAAGAGACACAGAGACCTCTAACCCGGTCTCTGGTCTTCCTCTTCCACTCTTTCTATATAATGCAGAGCACCAGGGAGCTCTAACCCTCCTCACCATTAACATATAGAGTCTTTATTTAAATTCTGTTTCCCGTCCATTCAGAGGAGTGATGGCGGCAGGCTGCAGAGATGGCGTGGCGCTTGAGCCTGATTTGAGATTCAATTTGATTGTTTGATCTGATTGTAAACAATGGCGTGATGGATAAGATCTCATTACATTAGAAAAGTGAGGGTTTCATTGCCTGTACATGTTCCATCTTTGTTAGCGTCAGGGACAGCAGGTCGTCAATTGCATTAAGGGCCTTCGACTCCCTGGCAATGCATTTGGTGACATAAACAAAGCCTTTGGCTCACTGGGCGAACGGGATTAGGCTTGGCACAATTCTGGAGCCAGTTTGGGTTCTTGGGGGCATTAATAGAGTAAGTGGGCCTCGCCATTGTAAATGTAAAATTACTTAAAGGGATGTCATGTAGATTGGAATGGGGCAGGGGTTCCAACGCATCTAGCTAACCCTTAACATGATGCACTTATTTTCTCACATCGTTATCGAAAGAAATTATCCCACTAGGAAAACTCGTCAAATGATTCACAGAATAGCACTGCAGATGTTTGCGCTGTGTGTAAGTAAGCATCAGGCATGAAACGTGTAAAAACACTGGGGCTTCAATGTTCTGACGACATATCCATCCATTCTAAGGAAGCGAAAAATAATTAAATTAAAATGTAAAAAACTGTTTATACACACACACACACACACACACACACACACACACACACACACACACACACACACACACTGAGTGATAGTCATCACCCCAGTCCCTCTCCTCAGAGACCGCATCTCATCCCTCTGTCACTCAGACACACACACAACCCTCAATGCGCTCACTCTGTTTCTCTCATTTACATCCTTAACACACTCTTACTGTCCCCCTGCTGCCTTCCCTAGGTCTAGGGAGTAACACACACTCACAGGCACTTCCACTTACAAACGATGCTCTCTAAACAGCCTCTTTTGACTGTGTGTATCCTTGTCGTAATCCTCAGTAGAGGCCCATAGTGTTCCCTCTGAGCCTGTGGGGAGCGTGTAGTTTACTACCGCAGCAGCAGGAGGGGAAGAGGCAGGGCACTGGAGAGTTATACCTCCACTGCATGATCATTACCATGCTACATTTATATTGATTGCTGTAGTTTAATAGCTAAGCGTCAGTTATTCCCCTGGCGCAATGGCTGTGTATGTACGATACCGTGGTGGAGCTGTTGATCCAGCTTCAACATGTGCACTGTGTTTGGTGTAGAAATTGTCATATTATACAGTACCGGTATATGAACATATTAATGGCTTAATATATGAATGGACAAAGCCATCGATCACGTGACAGCATTCATTCCTATGTGAAGACTCAATAACACATTGTAGCCAAAATAAGTCAGTTACGATGGCGTCTCATGGAGACATAACATGCCGTGTTTGAGGCTAGCTCAGTGCTGCCCCCTCTCATTGAGTGCTCAAGTTGAAGTTCGCCCGGGATAATGCAGGCTGCCATGAGAAACTAAATTAGCCTTATAACTTATTCTGTGTGCGATTTTTAAATAATCGGTTCAAGGACATACATCTGGTGTATTAGAAGCAATTATTGGTACCATGAGTGTCTTTTAATTTACACAAAGATCGACATTTTCCCATTCATTATAATGGGGGATCCTGTTTTCTGCTAACAATGCCTGCAGTACCACAGTTGGCCTTGAACTTCAATGGCTTTAATTATTTTTTTATTTAACTAGAGAAGTCAGTTAAGAACAAATTCTTATTTACAATGACAGCCTACACCGGTCAAACCTGGGCCAATTGTGCGCTGCCCTATGGGACTCCCAATCACGGCCGGTTGTGATACAAACTGGAGTTGAACCAGGGTGTCTGTAGTGACACCTCAAGTGCTGCGGTGCAGTGCCTTAGACTGCTGTGCCACTCGGGAGCCCTCAATGAGAGGGGGCAGTAGTTCGCCCCTGGAACCTGTTCCCCTCACCCATCCCCCACCTTGGCCTTTCAGCAGTGATTGTAAGTGGATGATTTGTAGAGCTCGAGGATGTCGTAGTACATCATCCTCGCACTTGAGAGTGGAGGAAGAATTCGATTTGATTTGATTTTGAGTGGAAAAGGGGTGGAGAAGGTAGAAGTGGAAGTCGTGGAGCTAGTACAAGATGTTTCCAAGCTTTTTCCTGCATGTGCTCGCCGGGCTAGCTAAAGTTGCCTCCTCTACACTCCCGCAGGCAACTCTCATCCCATTTATGCATATGTGCTTGCCCTTGACATTATCATCAGCAGATGTGCTGAGGCCCTGAGGTAAGGTTGAAATACTGCTGAGGCTTTCGAGAACGAGTGACCTGCTTCAGAGTGTCCGAGGGCTAAATACGCGCCGAGAGACGGAGGAGATGAGGAGAGGGAAGAGAGGAAGAAGGAAAAGCTCAGTAACCGAACCCAGCAGAACGACCCCTCCGGGGACGGCAGTAATTAAACAGTGATTAAATGAAGGGGCGATGCAGGCAAAACGCTGGCTGATTGACAGGCAGCCTGTATGGCTGTTCCTCTACTCTACTCTCTGTAGGGTTAGGTTCTGTAGAGGTGGCGGAGCAACTTACCAATGACTATTTAAGCATTTGTTTCCATTGACCTCCAATTACTCTTTCAAAAATCTATTCTCGAAAACAGTTTTCTTCAACTGTGTCGGGTCAACAGATTAGTGTATGTATATCTGCTGAGACTGCTGTGTTGTAGAGAACTGAGAGTACATTGAAAACAAAATATTCACTCAAATGGACTGTATACAGGCATTGCGTCTGCAATGCTATCAGCGCTCTTTCAGATAAACTCACAAACTACACAGAACAATCACTTGGAAGGATGCCTTTATAGACTTTGCCCAGAGAATACAATTCGTGTTTACTTCAGATAAACTCACAAAGTACAATCCCAAGCCACCAGTGCACTCACTCCACCAGTCGACTTGCTTTCTCTGCAGTCTGGAGTAGGTCAGCTTTAGAAACACCTTATAAACACTCTCCTCCAAGGAGTAAATGCCATAAATTACCTTTGTCAACCGAAAGCAAATACATACAGGAGCTGGAGAAAAACACTAATAAAAAACCGATTTTACAAAACAATCAGAAAAATCTAAACACTGAAATTGCCTTTGGGTGGGAGAACTAGGTGGGAAAACTAGGATTCTCCACACGTCCTCTTTCACCTGTTACCAGGCCGCCTCAGCACCTCAGGCTGTATTGTATAGATTTTAATAAAGCAGGTCTTGTGCTTATGAAACTGCGTACTGAAGGTCCTTAAACAATCCTTTAAGTCATCTTACGGTAAAAGAAGATCCTCTTAGCGTCTAATGCAAATTCAAAAATAACCCTACGGTGATGGATTAGGGGGCAGACTCAGAATGGTGGGCTACTTTGGAGGATGACTTGGAGATGACGGCTATTGATGAAGTGCTCAATGAGAGGTGTGCATGCGAGAGGCCAGCCAGCACACAGCTCATGAAAGAATCATACATACACAAGGCTCAGCAAACAGACAGAGAGCCTGGCTGTAGCAGCTCCCTTATGTAATGTTGCGAAGGCATGTTTTGCTGTCTTGTATGTGCCATAGTGAGGTCAAACACGTCTTGTTCTTATTTTCCTGTGCCCTTTCTTTGAAGTAACTTGTCCTTTTATGCTTGCTGACCGCACAAGTTGAAATTGCACAATATTGTAGGCTACTCTAGGCCCTTTAGTGAATTTTTAGAAGACAATACCATACTGCCATACAAAGAACGTGTTTTCTGAATGTGTTTTGTCGACTTAGTTTCAGAAGTACTCGTCTAACCACAAAGTAAAAAGTTTTCAACAACATTCCAAAGCCTAATTCCTTTGCTTTTTGATTTAACAACAGCACAGTGGGGCACCTGGCCCTTACCTACTCCCGACGCTGGCAGCAGGGTGATGAGGGAGGATGTTCTCAAAGATAACATGTGTATCTAATTTCCCGGTGAAACACAGCGGGGTTCGGAGGAGCAAGTCTCTAAAGTATGCGTTACTGGGTCTTACTGCGTTTTGTCAGAGTTTGTGATGATGCCATGCGAAGACGACTGCTGCCATAATGGCAACAGCGCTGCCAGCCTGACCGACCTCATCATCCTTGACATTTACCACAGCGCTGAGCTGCACTCCCTCAGTCTCTCTCTGTCTCTCCCTCTCTGTCTCGCTCTCTTTTCTCAGTAAACAAACGCTGATTTACCACAGCGGTGAGCTGCACGCTCTCTCTGTCTCTCGCTGTCTCTCCTCGCTCTCTCTCGCTCATCACAGTAAACAAACGCTTTTACCCTGATTCGTATCAGTTGTGTAACAGGGCCCCAGAAGTAGAACCTAAGAGCCGAGGAGGACTTTCTTTCAGGGAGGAGGGGAAACAGCGGGAAAACTGATCTGTGCAGACTGCCATCTAACAAGGGTATCGGAGACTAATCTCAAAGGAAAGCTGTCTGATGAAACCGAGCTGTAAATGCTTGATAAAGCTTTCATAAATATGCAATTGATGGGGCTAATAGCCATTGCTAAAACCTGGCTCAGCCCTCATTATCCGTAGGCTCCGCTGAGAGGTTGTTGCTGCAAAGGATTGAAGGGGAATAAGTAAAATCCCTACATTAGCTTTCGAAGACTACAGCCCTCTTTGATCAGGTGCTCGTGAATCAGTCAGATTTTCAAAACAAAACATGGGTTAAGCTACTGTGTTGTGCTGAGTAAATCTTTAACTAAAGAGATGTTCATCTCATTTCATCTAAAATGTTCATCTCGTGTTTAGCTCAGGTTAAATGTAAAAAAACAACAACATACATTATTTTAAAGCATAATGATCTACACAGACTAGCTATGAAGATAACGGATAGTGAAGATGTAGGATTATTTGCATAGCAAAGTTGAGCAAAACTTGCAAGGATCTGGAACATTTGTCCAAAGTGGGAAAGAAGGGGAAAATGCTTTCAATATGCAATTTCTCTTACAGGAATAGCATTGATAAAGGCGCTATGTGACTTGATTACCTCTTGACATTTCTATTCATGAGTAAAGGCGGTGCTAGATAAGGCAATCATCACGTTGACACAATGTAAATATATAAATATGTATAAATATGCTTATTTATCCCTGGGCTCCAGATAAAAGCAAGGGAAATGCCTGAATGGACAATGTCTCCACATCTCTGCACAGGGGCTTGCCTGCTGGTAAGAACCTGACAGCAACATCAACGTAACCTTCATTATCACCGAGTAATGTTCATCGCAACGGCTGTATTTATCCATAAACCCAAAGTCTCACACACAATGAAGAAATGGGGGAGATAAGGTGCGGGAGACCATTTCTCTTGACATTCACGACAGAAAACTCATCAGTCATGTTGTCAGAGGCAGTGGTCTGGACTAGTTTGGGATTTATGAGGAATAATGAGGGGTTGGAAATAGCTGTAAGGCTGTGCCTTTACTTTGGTACAGAGCTGTTGGGAGTGTTGTGTATTGAGGCACACGCTCTGCATAAAAACCTATTTCTTTTGTCAGTGACCCTTGCACTGATTTCTCATCCAATCTTTCCCCATGTTTTGGGGTTTGGGTGTTCTCTGTTGTGGCTGTAAAAAAAAAGAAGACATTTCCACCTCACATGATAAAGTAGTTGAGTGCTTCTGATATGTATATTTCAAATAGAAGGGGGAGAAAATTGCATACTTTATGCTTTCCTTTGATGTATTTTATGTTTGTGTATTTTCATCTTCCATTTATTGTCTATCAAATAGATGCTTGATGTTGGTAACCATTGACACGTTCTCCATTTTTGTGACAGAAACACCGACAGGATCTCACGCATTCTGACAACAGCTTTTGTCAAGTTGTCAAGTTCTTCCTTCAAGAACGACATGTTCAAGAACGTTGAATGACAGACGGCCCCAGTGAAATTGTAAACGTTGGGCAAACTAAAACTACCGTCTATGTAACAATTAGTCATTGTGATAATATGAATATGGTCAAAATACAAGATTTACTGCAATGACATTTGAAAGTGGATTTCAGTATTGTTGTGAGAGGGATAATATGGCCAAACTGTACAAATGGCACAACTATATAAACGTAAAATATTTTATTGAAGAGGCCCCTAATGGGGTCCCTATGGAACCCTACAGCGGGGATGTCCTCCAGCACCACATTATTAGTCAATTTCAAGATACTCTGAATTATCAGGTTTGTTAATTACTATTCTTAATATATCTTCCAAGTGTGCCAGAAGATATAGCCCAACTACCTATTACATCCTAATGAAGTGTTCGACATACATTTGTATCCTATATATAACTGGTTTACTGGATTGCCTGAAAGCAGGTCTGAGGTTTTATGTGGTATTTTACAGTGGCTACATTAGTGGGCAGAGAGGTTGGGGCCATTTCAAATTGAGTGCATTAGTGAGGCCCCTTGAAGCTCTGCGGCGCTTTGATTAGAGGGGAAATTAAGCCAAATGTTTGTCACAGAGGAGAAGAGATGGTGGATAGACAGTGACATTATTACCTTACAACGCAGGTGAACACTTGATCACTTCTGTCTCGTGCTTCTCTGGGAGATAGAAAGGCAGTAATAGCAAGTAACGCATTAAGGATCAGAGGGAAAGGCAGAGTAATTGTCAAGCATGGGCTACTATATGAAGATACTTTTGAGATAGGGTTTAGTCAAATAGAAATAAGTGCTTCTGTAGGGTTTTGGTTCATGGAGAGCTATTCAAACCAAAGTCACATTTAAGACGCTGAGCATATTAATATTTGTTTGAAGCCTTATTTTTCCATGTCAATTTTTTTTTTTTTAAAGACTGCCTCATTATGTTTTGTCTGCATTTACCCTCATACTTTGACTAACTCACATATGCATATTACTCTCCATGCTGTACATGTAAAAGTTTGAGCAATTTTTATACAATAACAGGCGTGGCATTTTCCTTCAATTCATTGTTGACGATACACTGGTCAAATGTACCTGAATGCACCGCTGTGAGAACCCTCTAAAAGCCCATACGTTTTGTTTTTGCTGTTGCTTTCCTCCAGTCGTTTAGCGCCCGGGTTCAGCGACACCATATTGCTTTGTCACAGTGCTAACATTAATGTAGACAAAGCCACGTCGGACAAATCTCAGCGCTGCGAGCGCACACACACAACCAACCCGTTGCTTTTTTTCAGCAGGAAGTACACAGGAGAGCAAGGCATGTTTCCAATGCATTTAGATGAATGCAGATATCAATGATCCTGGAGAGAAGCTATCGGAGCGAAATTGGCTGTCGGGTAGACGTCACCCTGTGCATGAAAAATGACGGATCCCATTTGTAAAGCCGTGCACTTCCAGCCCCCATCGTTGGGCTTTCAACAGAGGTCTGCCAGTGGTCATTAAAACAGGAAGTGGCCCAATGACTTTGCCGGCAAAATAACAAGTGAACCGGTTAAATTGGCACTTTAGCCTTGCCATTCCATCTGGTTGTCAGGGAATTCACAGAGGACTTGGAGAATTCAATGATGAATTCAACACAGATTAATATCATGCCCTTTGTTTTTCATCTACCATTCATTTGTTGTATTCCCCAAAGGAGGAAAAAAAAAACCCAATATGCATCAGCACCAAAGGCAGACAAGACTGCAGCCTTTCAAGGATCCTTGACAAGATGGTGCGTTTAGATTTTGACGGTTTAGGGGTGCCATTGACATTACTGTAGTGTTTGTCCTTTGTTATGATGACTGTAATAGAGCAAACATCCTAAACCAACACACTACATAAATACAATACTACACAATCCATAGGGCCAGAAGACATTTGTATTACAGTACAGAACATACTGTCCTTCAGAATATCAAACTAGCCAAAGCTGCAACTAGTAGTGCAGTTCTTTATGTTTGTTATTGGTTATTTGGTTGACATAACACATTTATCATAGAGTTAAGCCATTGGGAATTGAGAGTCAAACTCATTAGTGCTACTGTAGCCACACGTCCAAAACAATATTGCTGAGACCTTGGAAATGTTCCTCAAACTCCAGTTCCAATGTCCAACAGCAGCTCTTCTACATGCTGACACTGTGGTTTGTATGATGGAGACTTTGGGAAGCCTCTTGGTCTGCTACTGTTAAACGCTGTGCCCTTGAGGGGAAGAGGTACATTTGCTAAGTTAATCACATAATGAGGCCAATTAAACATTGGAGAACTCAGGTGAAATGAGAGCCACCTCAGAGCCTGCAGCTAAATGAGCCTGATTTCCCCCCTCTGGCCAGGGGGTGGAGTAAACTACCCAATCTCAGCTGCTACAACCTCCACTAATCACAGTTAAAGTAAAACGATCAAATATGCCGACATGGATACTGACATACTGTTGATCTTAATAATAACGCATGTATCCTGGATTAGATTTGCTGTTGCCATGGTTTACAGGCATAAATGTAAACATTATTATTGTGGCTGATACAGATTATCGTCCCCCAATATTTAAGAGCTGTCATAAAAACCTTGACCCTTTCTTGACCTTTGTCAGAACAAACGCTTAAATCCATAATCGTTATCGTCACTTTATCGAGACGTGTCATAAACAACCACTTGGTTAAATCCTTATCCAGAGAGACACTATTTACTCCTTCTAATGTATACCCTCCTTAATATAATTTGGGGTGTGTGCTGACAAGAGTGTCTCTCTGCTGGAGTGCACTCGGATAGCCTACAGGTGCATAAATCTCTTCAGCTTCATTTATGGGCTTAAGTGGTCTCATACCTGCAGGTACAGTGAGTGATCTCAGCACATACCAGCACATAGACTCTGGAATGGCCGAGGGGAGCGATGGTCAGGGTTATAAACTGAAGGAGAAGATATATCACCTATTTATATTCTCCTGCTGACAGCCACTCCTCTTGGATAGAGGAGCACTAAAACAAACTGAAAACTGGAGTGGATGAAGAGGGAGACAGCCATTTTGAATCCACTTCTGCCCTGTCCCGATCATTTTGACAACACCTCCATAAGAGGCAATTAAGGAAGTGAGGACAGCATTACATTAAAATATGAATACACCAAAGACATATAGGGCTGTAATGAAATGATATTTCATCACCATTATCAGAGCTTTATAAAATACCTACTGCCCAGTCTGTCTACCAGTAATCTGGATAGTAGAGTAAGATGGACAAGGAAAATGACACCAGATACATTTTACCAGGTTATATTGCAACGATTTGTTAATCAAATGCACAATGACAACGGGAAATGTAATGCAGGGACTAAACCATCGCCGTGATTTAAACTTAATCCGTCATTATCCCGCCTTTGAAGTAACCTCGCCGGGCATGTTCCCATGGTGACCCAGAAGCACTCGCGCCGTTTACTCATTAACCAGGATGAAATAGTGCCGGTGCGTGGCGTGCTGCACAACTTTGATGCCTACACACGTCCAGCATTCAGCCTAGGCGAAAACATGATGGTTTTTAATCAATTATGGCACTCACCTTTGTGGCAGTACATTTATTAGATCTGATAGGAAGAGCTAAGGAACGACATTCCGATCGCGTGCTGATATTGAAATGAAGGTTGTGGTGGTTGGGGTTAAGCATTCTAGACAAAGATGGCAATATCACAGAGCAGAATCATAAAACACGGGACGAGATGTTAAAAAACTGTCCATTGTGCCAATAGATGGAATGCACTCGCATGAGATTTGCCGTGATGTTGACAGAGTGGCATGGGAGGTTTATTTCTTAGACTGGGTTAAGATGTCAATTTTGGGACACATCCTCAGTAGTGTGCCTTCGAATCAGTGGGTGTTTCGGCCTTTAATCACTAAACACTCTCATCAAAGGTGGCCAGCTAAAGGGTGATCAAGCCTTAGCTTGTGTCCCATGCCCAATTAAGATGTCCCACGGGACTATGCAAGGCAGGGGCGTCCTCTTCCCTGAGCCAGTCCGACAGCTGACCGCATACCTCATATGCCCTCCTCAAGTTGGAGGGATCTGAATTGGGTTCTCAGGTGGGGGTGGGGGGTCATGAAGTTTTAGCCCAGCAAGGGTCCTTCCGTTTAATCCAGATCCACTGGCTGCCTCTTTCAGCTGCTTGAGAAACTGCTCTGACGGTCTGCCGCAGAGCCTGTCCATGGATTCCAAGTTCTTTCAGCAACCTGATGGTGGAAGAAGCCACGAATCCTCTGCATCCCACTTCAACTGGCCAGACTTTTGCATTCCAGCCACGCTGAGTTGCGTCTGCTGCCAACTCTGTGTAACGCAGTTTCTTACGCTCGTAGGCCTCTTCAACAGAGTTTTCCCACGGGACTGTGAGCTCTATGATGTACACAGCCTTTCGTGAAGGGGACCAGAGTACCATGTCTGGCCTAAGTTTGGTAGAAGCAATCTCAGGTGGAAAAATTAGTTGCTGGCCAATATCGACAAGCATCTTCCAGTCCCGGGCCATGGCTAGGTGTCCAGTTTCTGGCTTTGTAGGAGGATACTTGGGCCTTTTCTGTCCCTCCCGGATGAATGTTGTTGTTTTGACAGGATTGCTTGTTTTTGGAGGTAATGAATTGGTTGCACTCCTCTTGGTCTCAAGTGCTGCAGCCAGGCTCTTGAGGACCTGATTGTGCCTCCAGGTGTAACGGCCTTGTGAGAGGCTGGTCTTGCAACCTGTCATTATATGCCTGAGAGTCGCTGGAGCTGGGCAGAGGGGGCAGGTCGAGTCCTCGCCATACCATTGATGTAGATTTTTTGGTGATGGAAGCACATCATAAACAGCTCTTATGATGAAGCTGATGTTGCTTGCCTCCATTTGCCAAAGCTCACTCCAGTTGATCTTTCTCCTCTCCAGGCCTTCCCACCGCGTCCATTGACCTTGTTTAGCAAGAGAGACAGCCTTTGCACTTCTTGCAGTCTCCTCCTGTCTGCGCACCTCCTTGACCACCAGCTTCCTGCGTTCAGATGTTGTTGCCTTATGGAACGTTGGTTTGCTTGCTGCCAGGCCAAAGCCTCCTCTTCCATGCTGGATATTCCCCACAATGTCTTGGTGTCTCAGGGCTAATGTTGCTTGCTGCACAGCCTTGGATGATGTCCATTTCCGTCCAGTTTGTAGGGGAGGTGCAGCCTTGCTAATGGTCTGGTCTTTAGAGTCCTTCAATGTCATCTGAAGTCTTACTTTAGAGCACTTGTACTCCTCCGTTAGACTTGTAAGAGGTAGTTCAAGGACCCCTTTGCCATAGAGGCCGATGTTACTCAAGCATCGTGGGACACCCAGCCATTTCTTCACGTATGAGGTAATGGTTCGCTCCATCTTCTCCACTGTTGTTATTGGGACCTCATAGACGGTGAGTGGCCACATTACCCGGGGGAGAAGTCCAAACTGTAGGCACCAAAGCTTGAGCCTCCCAGGCAGTAGGGTCTTGTTGATGTTCTCAAGACCGTCGGCGATGTCCTGCCTTACTTGCTGCACTTGATCTTTATCCCGGAGGCTTTCGTTGTACCATCTACCCAGGCTCTTGATGGGTTGCTCAGACACCGTTGGTATCGGGTCATCTCCAATGCAGAACCTCACATCTTTAAGCTGTCCCTTGACTATGGAAATGCTTCGAGATTTGCTTGGCTTGATTTTCATCCGGGCCCACTTGATGTTATCCTGCAGTTTTGCAAGTAGCCGCCTGGTGCATGCTGCAGTGGTGGTCAGTGTAGTCATGTCATCCATGTATGCTCGGATAGGTGGGAGACGGAGCCCCTCCTTAGTTCTCTCACCGCCGACCACCCATCTCGATGCCCTGATGATGACTTCCATGGCCATAGTGAAGGCCAGAGGAGAAATTGTACAGCCTGCCATTATGCCTACTTCCAAGCGCTGCCATGTTGTTGTGAAGTCAGGTGTTGTGAAACACAATTGCAGGTCTTGGAAATAGGCCTTTACCAGTGTAGTGATGGGTTCTGGTACGTGGAAAAAGTTGAAGGATTCCCAGAGGAGTTCATGGGGAACTGAGCCAAAGGCATTGGCCAGGTCGAGGAAGATGACATAGAGGTCTCTCTTGTCCTTCTTAGCTGTTTGGATCTGGTGCCAAATCATACTAGTATGTTCCAGGCAACCAGAGAAACCAGGAATGCCTGCTTTCTGTACAGATGTATCAATGTACTTGTTCCTTTCCAGATAAGTGGACAGCCTCTGTGCTATTATACTGAAAAAGATCTTCCCTTCGACGTTTAGAAGGGAGATTGGTCGGAATTGACTGATGTCTGTCGCATCCTTCTCTTTCGGGATTAGCACACCACCAGCCCTTCGCCATGCCTTTGGTATTATTTCCTTCTGCCACACTATCCTCATGAGCCTCCAAAGAAAGCGTAGAACATCCGGGGCATTCTTGTAAAGCTTGTATGGTACTCCATTAGGCCCAGGAGCCGAGGCCGCTCTTGCTCTTCGGACAACGTTCTCTACTTCCCTCCATTTTGGAGGGTCAGTGTCCAGATTAAATTCTGGTGGTTGAATAGGTGAATAGCATATTGTAAAAATCCTCACTCTATGAGCCAAGTTATAATTCCCACCAAGTGGGTTAACCCTATTGGCGCGATGCGTAGGATGTTCGCCTTTCACCCCGGAGACCCGTGTTGGCTTCCCTGCTCCGGAGTTCACAATGATATGGCCGCCTGGGCCTGGCTGAAAGTTTACATACACTTAGGTTGGAGTCAATAAAATTTGTTTTTGATACATTTCTTGACAACAAACCATAGTTTTGGCAAGTCGGTTAGGACATTACTTTGTGCATGACATAAGTAATTTTTCCAACACACTTAATTCATTGTATCACAATTGCAGTGGGTCAGAAGTTTACATACACTAAGTTGACTGTGCCTTTAAACAGCATTATATAATGGCTTTAGAAGCTTCTGATAGGCTAATTGACATCATTTGAGTCAATTGGGGGTGTACCTGTGGATGTATTTCAAGGCCTAGCTTCAAACTAAGTGGCTATTTAGTTGACATCATAGGAAAATCTAAAGACATCAGCCAAGACCTCAGAAAACAAATTGTACACCTCCACAAGTCTGGTGCATCATTGGGAGAAATTGCCAAATGCCTGAAGGTACCATGTTCATCTGTACAAACAATAGTACGCAAGGATAAACACCATGGGACCACACAGCCGTCATACCGCTCAGGAAGGAGACGTGTTCTGTCTCCTAGAGATGAACGTACTTTGGTGCAAAAAGTGCAAATCAACCTCAGAACAACAGCAAAGGACCCTGTGAAGATGCTGTAGGAAACAGGTACAAAAGTATCTATTTCCACAGGAAAACGAGTCCTATATCGACATAATCTGAAAGGCCGCTCATCAAGGAAGAAGTCACTGCTCCAAAACCGCCATAAAAAAGACAGACTATGGTTTGCAACTGCACAAGTGGACAAAGATCGTACTTTTTGGAGAAATGTCCTCTGGTCTGATGAAACAAAAATAGAACTGTTTGGCCATATTGACTATCGTTATGTTTGGAGGAAAAAGGGGGAGACTTGCAAGCCGAAGAACACCATCCCAACCGTGATGCACGGGGTGGCAGCATCATGTTATGGGGTACTTTGCTGCAGGAGGGACTGGTGCACTTCACAAAATAGATGCCATCATGAGGTTGGAAAATTGTGGATATATTGAAGCAAAATCTCAAGACATCAGTCAGGAAGTTAAAGCTTGGTCGCAAATGGGTCTTCCAAATGGACAATGACCCCAAGCATACCTCCAAAGTTGTGGCAAAATGGCTTAAGGACAACATAGTCAAGTTATTGGAGTGGCCATCACAAAGCCCTGACCTCATCCCTATAGAACATTTGTGGGCAGAACTGAAAAAGCGTGCGTGAGCAAGGAGGCCTACAAACCTGACACAGGTACACCAGCTCTGTCAGGAGGAATGGGCCAAAATTCACCCAACTTATTCTGGGAAGGTTGTGGAAGGCTACCCAAAACGTTTGACCCAATTTAAACAATTTACAGGCAATGCTACCAAATACTAATTGAGTGTATGTAAACTTCTGACCCACTGGGAATAAAAGCCACATCTTTGATTTATTTAATACTATTCCATTTACTCCACTCCAGCTATTATTATGAGCCGTCCTCAGCAGCCTCCATTGGAACACACATAGGGCATGACAAAATGTGTAGAATTGCATGTAATTAGCTTAAAACTGCAACAGTGTCTCTCTACCCCATGTGAAAATGTGTAGAATTGTAGGAAAAATCCTAGTTAACGGCAACATTTTCTTTACGCCAACAAGAGGGGTGTGAACAGTTTGGGGTCGCATGTGACGCGAGGTGGGGGTTTGTTACTATGCCGATAAATGAAAAATACCCATCCGGACCTTTCCCACCTCGGAAATCTGTGTAACCGGGCCTTCTCAAAAATTAGAGTCCCTGCTGTAGAGTACAAACTCTACTATCTTGCCATATCACTTACTGAACCACTAGGAGTTTGAGAACAGGATTACCCCCCAAAAGGAGTGATCACTCTTGCAGTTAGTAACACTACACAGATGCAATGATGTGGTAGACTAAGGTTACTGTACTCTCCCCAGGCTCAGCAATGTAATCAGCTCTGAGAAGCAGGCATAATTTGAATATGGTTGCGTTTACACAGGTAGCCCAATTCAGATTGTTTTCTTCACTAATTGGCCTTTTGACCAATCACGTCAGATCTTTTCACATCACATCTTTTTCAGAGCTGATCTGAAGATCAGAATTGGGCTACCTCTGTAAATGCAGCCTGAGTTTTTTTCTCATTTTTGATGGTATGGCAGTATTTGACGGTATTTTATATGTTTGCCCTCAGAAAATCCTCAATTTTGTCGGGGCATGGACTGTACAAGGTGTTGAAAGTGTTCCAAAGGGATGTTGACTCCAATGCTTCACACAGTTGTGTCAAGTTGGCTAAATGTCCTTTGGGTGGTAGACCAGGGAAACTGTTGAGTGTGAAAAACCCAGGAGCGTTGCAGTTCCTGACACAAACCAGTGCGCCTGGCACCTACTACCATACCCTGTTGAATTGTTGATATCCCAGACTAGTATGTGTTGTGTGTGCAATAGCCTGGGGACTACGTTACACCAATAAACACTTTACCTTGATGAAAGCCCCCAACCTAAAGATGTTGGAAGTGTATTTCTTCTGGAACCAAGTTACATGTTCCTCAGTATACAAACACGCACACAACAAAAACAAGCCATACGGTGCTGGGCCCAGTCAGGTCTCTGACACATTCACCCAGTCCCCCACTGAAAGATTAGCCACAAAATATTGGCACCATTGTAACAGGTTGTAATCAAGCCCTAGAAGAGGAATACCTGGTACTCCAAATCATCTTGGCTCTGACAGACACACAAGCTTCACAGGTCCATCAACCCATTTAAATACCTCTCACACTCTACAATAACCGGTGGATCATGAGAGAACCTTCATAAATCAGCAGAACATTAATAACCTATTTATTGACATTTTATGTAGTGTCCTGTAATAGATCGTTTGAAGTAAGACACCTTCGGCCATTCACAACACAGCCATAAAGACTCTATATTGCATGACGCATTACTTAATTTAAAGTCAGATACCGTTGGTCAATCATAACACATACATAAATGCCTTATATCATATGACGCTGTACTTACTATAAAGTAAGACACCTTTAGTCATTCATAAAACATACACTACTGTTCAAAAGTTTGGGGTCACTTAGAAATGTCCTTGTTTTTGAAAGAAAAGCACATTTTTTTGTCCATTAAAATAACATCAAATTGATGGGAAATACAGTGTAGATGTTGTAAATGACTATTGTAGCTGGAAACGGCAGATTTTTTTATGGAATATCAACATAGGCGTACAGAGGCCCATTATCAGCAACCGTCACTCCTGTGTTCCAATGGCACAATGTGTTAGCTAATCCAAGTTTATAATTTTAAAAGGCAAATTGATCATTAGAAAACTATTTTGCAATTATGTTTGCACAGCTGAAAACTGTTTTGCTGATTTAAAGAAGCAATACAACTGTCCTTTAGAATAGTTGAGTATCTGGAGCATCAGCATTTGTGAGTACTTCCGGGTCATGGAATTTTGAAACTTTTCAAAATAAAAGTCCCCCACGTAATAGTATAAAAGTATCAACAACCTGTATTTATTAATTATATATGAAAAATAAGTGTCTAAACATTAACATTCATTCAGATTTTGTTCATATTTAAGTGACATTTGTGTTAACTGTGGGTTGTAAAAAAAATCAAAGGTCATGTAAATGGCCCCATTGCTAATCACTGCTACCAATGCCACATATTGGCTTATAGAGCAAAAACTATTCTGGGTGCCCCAGAAAAAGTATTGAAGGGAGTACTCCATAGGGTCTGTAGAATGTATATATGGTGTCACTTCATGGGGCTCTGAATAATACGGAGTGGCTTTTTACTCCACCCAATCCATCATCAAATGTGCAATTTAGCGCTACAGAAAACCTTCTAACCAAACAACAGTGCAGGGCATGCTTACTGAATTAAAGGGCAACTACACTCAAAAATATATATATATATTTAGAATATATAGAAAAACATTCACAGACCTCAAAAGTCATCCCCTGATGTGGTTTAAGCATGATTGTGAACACAGAAAATCAAACGTTGTTGTTTTTCTATCAGAAAAAGTGTGAGACAAAAAAATACAATTATCCGCCATGTTGGAGTCAACAGAAATCAGTAATAACATTATAAATATTCCCTTACCTTTGATGATCTTCATCAGAATGCACTCCCAGGAATCCTAGTTCCACAATAAATGTTTGATTTGTTCGATAATGTCCATTATTTATGTCCAAGTAGCTACTTTTGTTAGGGCGTTTAGTACACAAATCCAAACGCTCGTGCAGGTCCAGCCGAACGTCGGACGAAAAGTTCAAAAACTTATATTACAGGTTGTAGAAACATTTCAAACTAAGTATAGAATCAATCTTTAGGATGTTTTTATCATAAATCTTCAGTAACGTTCCAACCGGAGAATTCCATTGTCTGTAGAAAAGCCATGGAGTGCAGGTCGCTCTCATGTGAAATGTGCGTGACCAGGACCTGACTCTCTGCCAGACCACTGACTCAAAGAGCTCTCATCTGGCCCCACATCACAGTAGAAGCCTCATTCAAGTTTCTAAAGACGGTTGACATCTAGTGGAAGCCCTAGGAAGTGTAACTTGAACCATATCCCACTGTGTATTTGATAGGGCTGAGTTCAAAAACTGCAAACCTCAGATTTCCCACTATTTCTATCCAAATGTACTAATAATATGCCTATATTAGCAACTGAGGAGCAGGCCATTTAATATGGGCACCTCTGGGCACCTTATTCATCCAAGCTACTCAATACTGCCCCTGCAGCCATAAGAAGTGTTAAACAAAACTATAAACACCTATACAGTACAACAATTACATATTACATTAAAAACACGAAAGTCTTGACTAAAAACAGCTGTCCTAAAGATAATTACACTCTTCTATGATATATACATCGATCAATTGTTTAAACTCCACCAACGAAACTAGATCATCAAATGTTTAAATGTTCAGGAGATAATTCCAGGACCACGGAGCTAAGTAACTAAAACTATTTCTACCATGACCTGTTCTAAATGTTGGTACTGTTAGAAGCAAATGAGAATGGGACTGTAATTGATATTTATTTACCGACATGACTAAAAAAGAACAGAGACAATTTAATTTTAGCCAATATGGCCTTATAAATCAGTGTATACCAGTGTTTAAGCCTACGCAAGGTCAATGACGACCAGCCAACAGCGCTGTAATGTAATGTACACCGTACCAGCTCCTTGCTGGCCTCCAAAGAAAAACAAGCCTTATGCCGGTAATAAAAAACCTATTCTCAGCTTGAGCTTCCTTATCAAATTCTCTACATGCACAGTGAAGCTCAGCTTATCATCAGCCCACACACCCAAATATGTGTACACTTTAACTTGCTCTATAGTATGTCCAGTCAATGTAGCAATGACATGATTAGTAACATGCCTAGCATTTGAAAATTCCATGAATTTAGCTTTACCCCGAATTTAGAACCAGCTTTAAATCATACAGATTCTGTTGTATGATGTTAAACGCTCTATGGGCATTTTCAAAAGCTAAAGATAAACTACTACCACTTGAATAAAGAACAGTATCATCTGCATAAAAATTTACCTTCACTCTTTCATACAAAATTAACAATAGTGGGCACAAAATAGAACCTTGTGGAACACCCACCATTACACATTGTGTATGATTTGATTGGTAATTTATAAACCAATCTAAATAAAGCATGACCAGTAATTCCACAACATTTTAGACATTGCACTAACACAGCATGGTCCACAGCCTTTGACAAATCAATAAAGACAGACACACAAGGAGACTTCTTATCAAGAGCATAGTGGATCACAATCATCGTTTCATCAGACCAGAGAATCCAAGATTCCCATGGTCTGAGAGTCTTTAGGTGCCTTTTGGCAAACTCCAACCAAGCTGTCATGTGCCTTTTATTGAGGAGTGGCTTCCGTCTGGCCAATCTACCTGATTGATGGAGTGCTGCAGAGATGGTTGTCCTTCTGGAAGGTTCACCAATCTCCACAGAGGAACTCTAGAGCTCTGTCAGAGTGACCATCGAGTTCTTGGTCACCTCTGACCAAGGCCCTTCTCCCCCAATTGCTCAGTTTGGCTGGGTGGCCAGCTCTAGGTTGAGTCTTGGTGGTTCCTAACTTCTTCTATTTTAGAATGATGGCCACTGTGTTCTTTAGGATGTTCAATAACGCATACATTTTTTGGTACCCTTCCCCAGATCTGTGCCTCGACACAATCCTGTCTCAGAGCTCTACGGACAATTCCTTCGACTTCATGGCTTGGTTTTAACTCTTACATGCATTGTCAACTTTGATACCTTATATAGACAGGTGTGTGCCTTTCCAAATCATGTTGAATCAATTGAATTTACCACAGGTGGACTCCAATCAAGTTGTAGAAACATCTCAAGGATAATCAACCTAAACAAGATGCACCTGAGCTCAATTTCGAGTCTCATAGCAAAGGGTCTGAAGACATAGGTAAATAACGTATTTCAGTTTTAATTTTGAATACATTTGCACACATTTCTAAAAAACGGTTTTCGCTTTGTCATTATGGGGTATTGTGTGTAGATTGCTGAGGATTGTTTTAAAAAAATCTATTTTATTATAAGGCTGTAATGTAACAAAATGTGGAAAAAGTCAAGGGGTCTGAATACTTTCCGAATGCACTGTATACCTTGATTTGTCTCTATTGTTGCTATTGTCCTGGCTGGAAGAAGGTTCAGTGAATGGGGAGGTGCAGCGTGAGGTCACATAGTAGGGGGAGAGCTTCTCTAATGTAATGTTTTATGCATTCTCCACACAATCGGCCTCACAAAAATGTACTCAAAAGAATGTCCTCTGAGAATGCACTCGGAGCATGAGGGTGTGAAGCACGGTAGTATGGATTAGAGGTCGGCCGATTAATCGAAATGACCGATTAATTAGGGCCGATTTCAAGTTTTCATAACAGTCGGAAATCGCTATTTTTGGGCGCCGATTTGCCTATTTGTTTTATTTTATTTATTTATTTTTTTAAATGTACATCTTTTATTTAACTAGGCAAGTCAGTTAAGAACACATTCTTATTTTCAATGACGGCCTAGGAACGGTGGGTTAACTGCCTTGTTCAGGGGCAGAACGACAGATTTTCAACTTGTCAGCTCGGGGGATCCAATCTTGCAACCTCACAAGTTAACTAGTCCAACGCAATAACGACCTGCCTCTCTCTCGTTTCACTCCACAAGGAGACTGCCTGTTACACGAATGCAGTAATCCAAGGTAAGTTGCTAGCTAGCATTAAACTTATCTTATAAAAAACAATCAATCATAATCACTAGTTCACTACACATGGTTGATGATTTTACTAGATATTATCTAGCGTGTCCTGCTGTCCAGATACTTGTATGCTTGTATGCTCAGTCAGATCATATGCAACATATGATCTGACTGAGCATACAAGCATACAAGTATCTGACTGGTGGTAGGCAGAAGCAGGCCCGTAAACATTCATTCAAACAGCACTTTCGTGCGTTTTGCCAGCAGCTCTTCGTTGTGTGTCAAGCATTGCGTCAAGCATTGCGTTGTTTATGACTTCAAGCCTATCAACTCCCGAGATGAGGCTGGTGTAACCGAAGTGAAATGGCTAGCTAGTTAGCTAATAGCGTTTCAAACGTCACTCGCTCTGAGCTTTCTAGTAGTTGTTCCCCTTGCTCTGCATGGGTAACGCTGCTTCGATGGTGGCCATTATTGTTGGGTAGCATTCCAGAGGGACATCAGAGACTGTAACGTTCTTTGCCTCACGGAAACATGGCTCACTCGAGAGACGCTAACGGAATCGGTGTAGCCAGCTGGTTTCTTCACGCATCGCGCCAACAGAAACAAACATCTTTCTGGTAAGAAGAGGGGCGGGGGCGTATGCCTTATGATTAACGAGACATGGTGTGACCACAACAACATACAGGACCTCAAGTCCTTCTGTTCACCTGACTTAGAATTCCTCACAATCAAATGTCGTCCGCATTATCTACCAAGGGAATTCTCTTCAATTATAATCACAGCTGTATATATTACCCCCCAAGCAGACACATCGATGGCCCTGAACGAACTTTATTTGACTCTTTGCAAACTGGAAACCACATATCCTGAGGCTGCATTCATTGTAGCTGGGGATTTTAACAAGGCTAATCTTTAAAACAAGACTCCCTAAATTGTATCAGCATATCGATTGCGCAACCAGGGCTGGAAAAACCTTGGATCATTGCTATACTAACTTCCGCGACGCATATAAGGCCCTCCCCCGCCCTCCTTTCGGAAAAGCTGACCACGACTCCATTTGGTTGCTTCCTGCCTACAGACAGAAACTAAAACAAGAAGTTCCTGCGCTCAAGTCTGTTCAACGCTGGTCCGACCAATCTGATTCCACGCTTCAAGACTGCTTCGATCACGGGGACTGGGATATGTTCCGAATTGCGTCCAACAACTACATTGACGAATACGCTGATTCGGTGAGTGAGTTCATTAGAAAGTGCATTGATGATGTCGTTCCCATAGCAACGATTAAAACATTCCCAAACCAGAAACCGTGGATTGATGGCATCATTCACATGAAACTGCAAGCTCGAACCACTGCTTTTAACCAGGGAAAGGTGACCGGAAACATGACCGACTACAAACAGTGTAGCTATTCCCTCCTCATTCAAACAAGCTAAGCGTCAGTATAGAGACAAAGTAGAGTCACAATTTAACGGCTCAGACACAAGAGGTATGTGGCAGGGTCTACAGTCAATCACGAATTACAAAAAGAAAACCAGCCCCGTCACGGACCAGGATGTCTTGCTCCAAGGCAGACTAAATAACTTTTTTGCCTGCTTTGAGGACAATACAGTGCCAATGACACGGCCCGCAACCAAAACCTGCGGACTCTCCTTCACTGCAGCCGAAGTGAGGAAAACATTTAAACATGTTAACCCTCGCAAGGCTGCAGGCCCAGACGGCATCCCCAGCCGCGTCCTCAGAGCATGCGCAGACCAGCTGGCTGGTGTGTTTACGGACATATTCAATCAATTCTTATCCCAGTCTGCTATTCCCACATGCTTCAAGAGGGCCACCATTGTCCCTGTTCCCAAGAAAGCTAAGGTAACTGAGCTAAATGACTACCGCCCCATAGCACTCACTTCCGTCATCATGAAGTGATTGGAGAGACTAGTCAAGGAACATATCACCTCCACCCTACCTGACACTCTAGACCCACTCCAATTTGCTTACCGCCCAAATAGGTCCACAGACGATACAATCTCAACCACACTGCACACTGCCCTAACCCATCTGGACAAGAGGAATACCTATGTGAGAATGCTGTTCATTGACACAGCTCAGCATTTAACACCATAGTACCCTCCAAACTCGTCATCAAGCTCGAGACCCTGGGTCTCGACCCCGCCCTGTGCAACTGGGTACTGGACTTCCTGACGGGCCGCCCCCAGGTGGTGAGGGTAGGTAACAACATCTCCACCCCGCTGATCCTCAACACTGGGACCCCACAAGGGTACGTTCTGAGCCCTCTCCTGTACTCCTTGTTCACCCATGACTGCGTGGCCATGCACGCCTCCAACTCAATCATCAAGTTTGCGGACGACACTACAGTGGTAGGCTTGATTACCAACAACGACGAGACGGCCTACAGGGAGGAGGCTGAAGAAATTCAGCTTGTCACCAAAAGCACTCACAAACTTCTACAGATGCACAATCGAGAGCATCCTGTCGGGCTGTATCACCACCTGGTACGGCAACTGCTCCGCCCACAACCGTAAGGCTCTCCAGAGGGTAGTGAGGTCTGCACAACGCATCACCGGGGGCAAACTACCTGCCCTCCAGGACACCTACACCACCAGATGTCACAGGAAGGCCGTAAAGATCGTCAAGGACAACAACCACCCGAGCCACTGCCTGTTCACCCCGCTATCATCCAGAAGGCGAGGTCAGTACAGGTGCATCAAAGCTGGGACCGAGAGACAGAAGCTGTTTTTCAATCTCAAGGCCATCAGACTGTTAAACAGCCACCACTAACATTGAGTGGCTGCTGCCAACACACTGACTCGACTCCAGACACTTTAATAATGGGAATTGATGGAAATTGATGGAGAATATATCACTAGCCACTTTAAACAATGCTACTTAATATAATGTTTAAATACTATACATTACTCATCTCATATGTATATGTATATACTGTACCCTATATCATCTACTGCATCTTTATGTAATACATGTATCACTAGCCACTTTAAACTATGGCACTTTGTTTACATACCCTACATTACTCATCTCATATGTATATACTGTACTCGATACCATCTACTGCATCTTGCCTATGCCGTTCTGTACCATCACTCATTCATATATCTTTATGTACATATTCTTTATCCCTTTACACCTGTGTGTATAAGGTAGTAGTTTTGGAATTGTTAGGTTAGATTACTCGTTGGTTATTACTGCATTGTCGGAACTAGAAGCACAAGCATTTCGCTATACTCGCATTAACATCTGCTAACCATGTGTATGTGAAAAATACATTTGATTTGATTTGTTGTGCTGCTGGTTCGAGCCCAGGGAGAAGCGAGGAGAGGGACAAAAGCTATACTGTTACACTGGCAATACTAAAGTGCCTATAAGAACATCCAATAGTCATAGGTTAATGAAATACAAAATGGTATAGAGGGAAATAGTCCTATAATTCCTATAATGACTACAACCTAAAACTTCTTACCTGCGTATATTGAAGACTTGTGTTAAAAGGAACCACCAGCTTCCATATGTTCTCATGTTCTGAGCAAGGAACTGAAACATTAGCTTTCTGACATAGCACATATTGCACTTTTACTTTCTTCTCCAACACTTTGTTTTTGCATTATTTAAACCAAATTGAACTTGTTTCATTATTTACTTGAGGCTAAATTTCTTTTATTGATGTATTATATTATATTATATTAAGAAATAAGTGTTCTTTCAGTATTGTTGTAATTGTCATTATTACAAATAAATAAATAAAAATCGGTATCGGCTTTTTTGGTCCTCCAATAATTGGTATCGGCATCGGCGTTGAAAAATCATAATCGGTCGACCTCTAGTATGGATATTGAGAAACACCCTGTGTGTATATGGTGAGTATATGTTCTCTAGTGAGTGTGCATAGGGTCAGTGCAAGATAGTCAGGTAAGATAGTTTGGGACCCATTAATTGACTATTTAGCAGTCTGGCTATTTAGCAGTCTTATGGCTTGGGGGTAGAAGCTGTCTCGGAAGCCTGTTGGTCCGAGAGTCGATGTTCCAGTACCGTTTGCTGGATGATAGCAGCAGGGATGCAACTTTCATGTCCCCCCCCCCCCCCCCCCCCCCCACATTCTGAAATTGCATTTTTGTCCCCCCCAGTTTTATCATTGGAATGTGATACAAAATGAGGCAACGGTGTGCTTTAGGACCATGCGGACGCCTCTGAGCGGTCGGGTAGGCTGTTTGGAGAGTTTATCCGACTGGACAAAATAAATATTATATTTATGCCTCTTCCCCCGCACTTCTAAAACCAAAGTTGCGCCCCTGGGTATCAGAGTGAACAGTCTATGGCTTGGGTGGCTGGAGTCTTCGGCAATGTTTGGGAACCTTCCTCTGACACCGCCTGAAATAGTGGTCCTGGATGGCAGGGAGCTCAGCCGGGCGATTTTTAAACAATAGTTGTGGCTGGTGCTTTAAAAGTTGGTTATATTATATATAATTTGAAAGATAATATCATGACCTTTCATAACCACTTGTCAAACAAAGTTTAAAATGTATCAGGGTTTCCTTTAAAGCAATTTATACAGTTAATTGTGGTATATACCCTATAGGTCGAAGTTCTGCTGACCTGAACATCCCCAAAATGTGTCTGACGGATAGCTGTGAATCTAAGCTTTCCAATTATGTATGATTAAAGGGTATGGAAAAATGTATAGGATGTAGGGAGATTCATATTTTCCCCAAAATCTACCGTTTCAATACAGGGAATAATTCATATCTCCAGAGTCCCTGGAAATACTGCAGAAATCAGAAGCCAATATATCAAGATTTCATAGCAAATGAAATTTATATTTAGTAATGATAGAGTAACTGTTTTTGTTCACCAAAGACATTGCTGTGAATTGTGAAAGAGGCCGTTCATAAATTCGGAGCCTTATCATGTTCCTTAATTAATTCAGTGCATTTAATTAATTCAGTGCATTTCAACCAGGGGCATAGGCATGTGTGGGCCTGAGTGGACAAAGGCCCACCCACTTGTGAGCCAGGCAGGCCCTGCCAGGCCCACCCAATCGGATTGAGCAAAAACAACACAATTCTACATTATTATTTTAAAAATTACTCGTCAACACCACCTCATTGGCCCATCCAAATTTCTGCTGGCTAACCCACATACGAATTTCTGTGCACACCACATAATTTCAACACGGAGATGTGGGTCATATTTGGTTGAGACCTTGACCAATGACATTTCAACCTTTATTCAGCCACTCAAAAAGATGGCCAAAAGTGTGTTGAATTTCCAATGTGTTATCACTATGCTTTCAACCATCTAAAAGCACAACCAAATTCCAATGGGAAAACAATGTCAGGAAATATATTGTATCACTGTGCTTCAACTAATAGCACAACCAAAGGACCTGGATTGCAGTTGAGATTACATTAAAAGTGCATAGTGCAAGTGATCAATGCTGTTCGAGATTCTGCACAGATTATTATAGCAATTGTGAAGATCTCCACAGACCTTCGTCTGTGACCTTAGCATGCTATCATGATTACGTAGGAAGAAATGTATAGTTACAGTAACCTCAATGTGGCCAAGGATGTGTTACTCAATTTAAGGTTGAATGTTACATTGGTTTGTAAAATAGCTTTAACTTTTAATAGGCTATTTACAGTATTACAAAATGCATATTGATTTGTGTTTAGTTTACAAAGCAATCAAATATCAAGATTCAACACTCAGTGGAGATGTACACCGTTCACAAAAAATGGTTCACTCCTACAGACAGTGAGACACGTGGCTTTGTATATAAAGCAGGCAGACAGGCATAAAGGTGTTCAGTTACTGTTTGATTAAACATTAGAATGGGCAAAACAAGTGACTTAAGTGACTTTGAACGTAATATGTTTGTCGGTGCCAGGCACACTGGTTCCAGTATCAAAGAAATGGCCGGCCTCCTGGGCTTTTCACGCACGACATTGTCTAAGGTTTGCAGAGAATGACACACGTTAGGTCCCTTGATACCAATTGAGCAACATTTGAACACCACACCTTGTAGAATCCATGCCCCGAATAATTCAGGTTGTTCTGGAGGCAAAGGGGGTGTCTGACCCAGTACTACTGTAGATGGATGTACTTAACACACTGTTTATCTACTGCTTGAATAGTTGCATCTGAGCCTCTGGTTGAATCCCATTCTTTAACTTTTATTTTTTGTTGAGTGGAAGAATCGAACATAAAAACCTGTGCCTTAGTCTTGCTTTAATTCCAGTTTGTCTACAAATTAATAATTGGTATGTTGGATTCACGTCAACATCTCAAACAAAAATGTAAGTTAAAGAATATAACTAAATCAAATCAAATAGTTTATCATTAATCAAAACGTAAGCTAATTTATGAGATTTGAAGATTTAAAACTTTAGTTTAGCCTATTCATTTTGATAGTGATCACCCACTCACTCTCTGACCGGACGAGTCACAACTCTCACGAACATTGGGGTCACGAGTCACCTCACCTGAACTTGAAGGCTAATTGGAAGGGCTTGTTAGAGGTGAAAATTCTAAAGGTTTATCAACAACTTAGGGTTACTGTCGTATTGATATATGATGTTTGTATTGTGATGTATATTTGTCGCCAACAGTTTGAAAATTATAATTTTTCTTTAAAAACAAATTGGGTGTGGGGAAAGACCCCTAGAGCCCGGTAGGCCACTGGAGCTTGGTAGTCCACTAGAGCTGGGTAGGCCCATAGTGTGTCAGTCCTGCACACTATCTGTGGACGGGTGGCCTCTCCTCATGCTATTAACTAGCCTTACTAGCACCAGTTAAATCTTCTACCATATTTCTCTAAGGTCAAATCATTTAAGAAGGCAGAGAAGTTGCCATCCCCCACACTCTCCTCCCTCCCCTTGCTCTACAGTCGCCATTGTCAGCAATCTGGGGATGATATCATCTAGCCTTTTTCAAGTTCCTCATCACAGAGTAATCAGTACATAAGGGCTTGTAAGTAAGCATTTCACGGTAAGGGGAATGAATACCTGTTGTATTCGGCACATGTGACAAATAAAACTTGATTTGATTTGACATACAGTTGAAGTCAGAAGTTTACATACACCTTAGCCAAAGACATTTAAACTCAGATACATAAAAAAAAATACATTTAAACTCAATTCCTGACATTTAATCCTAGTAAAAAATCCCTGTTTTAGGTCAGTTAGGATCTCCACTTTATTTTAAGAATGTGAAATGTCAGAATAATAGTAGAGAGAATTATATATTTCAGCTTTAATTTCTTTCATCACATTCAGAGTGGGTCAGAAGTTTAAATACACTCAATTAGTATTTGGGAGCATTGCCGTTAAATTGTTTAACTTGGGTCAATGTTTCGGGTAGCGTTCCACAAGCTTCCCACAATAACTTGGGTGAACATTGGCCCATTCCTCCTGACAGAGCTGGTGTAACTGAGTCAGGTTTGTAGGCCTCCTTGCTCGCACACGCCTTTTCAGTTCTGCCCACAAATTTTCTATGGGATTGAGGTCAGGGCACTGTGATTGCCGGGGTCATTGCCGGGGTCATTGTCCATTTGGAAGACCCATTTGCGACCAATCTTTAACTTCCTGACGGATGTCTTGAGATTTTGCTTCAATATATCCACATAATTTTCCTACATCATGATGGCATCTATTTTGTGATGTGCACCAGTCTCTCCTGCAACAAATCACCCCCACAACCTGATGCTGCCACCCCGTGCTTCACGTTTGGGATGGTGTTCTTCGGCTAGCAAGCCTCCCCCTTTTTCCTCCAAACATAACGATGATCATTATGGCCAAACAGTTCTATTTTTGTTTCATCAGACCAGAGGACATTTCTCCAAAAAGTACGATCTTTGTCCCCATGTGCAGTTGCAAACCGTAGTCTGGCTTTTTTATAACGGTTTTGGAACAGTGGCTTCTTCCTTGCTGAGCGGTCAGGTTATGTCGATATAGGACTCGTTTTATTGTGGATATAGATACTTTTGTACCTGTTTCCTCCAGCATCTTCACAAGGTCCTTTGCTGTTGTTCTGGGATTGATTTGCACTTTTCGCACCAAAGTAGGTTCATCTCTAGGACACAGAACGCTTCTCCTTCCTGAGCGGTGTGACGGCTGCGTGGTCCCAAGGTGTTTATTATTGCGTTCTGTTGTTTGTACAGATGAAAGTGGTACCTTCAGGCATTTGGAAATTGCTCCCATGGATGAACCAGACCTGTGGAGGTGTACAATTTATTTTCTGAGGCCTTGGCTGATTTATTTTGATTTTCCCATGATGTCAAGCAAAGAGGCACTGAGTTTGAAGGTAGACCTTGAAATACATCCACAGGTACACATCCAATCGACTCAAATGATGTCAATTAGCCTATCAGAAGCTTCTCAAGCCTTGACATCATCATGTGAAATATTCTGTCTGAAAACAATTGTTGGAAAAATTACTTAGTAGATGTCCTAACCGACTTGCCAAAACTATAGTTTGTTAACAAGAAATGTGTGGAGTGTATGTAAACTTCTCCCTGTCTCCGTCTCGCTCTGTCTTTGACTCACATCTATTCACACTGGGGGCTTTTAGCTGAGCCTCCAGCCATTAGCAGTAGCTCGCCGACAGGAAGAGAGCGAGGGGGAAAAAATAAGTGGCTCCTGGTGGCTCTGGATGATGTCAGTGTTGACTGGGATTGTAAGACTGCCTGCTAGGAGGACCACTTTAGGCCTTTCAGAGAGCTGCTGGTACATAGGCAGCATACCGGTTCACATACACTCTCTCACAAATACACACACACATACTACAACTATATCTTGATCCATCATTTATTTAAATCTTGATGCTGGTTGCTTTCTAAAATGTCACCGCGGCTAGTGGACCTAAGCATTGACGGAAGCCAGAGAAAGTAGGATATTGAGGAGGACCTTTAGTCAATCAGTCACCCAGTGATCTGTTTAAGTAAAAGCCTTGGTTATGTGTTGACTTTTACCAATATGTGATCCTTTGCTTTCTTCCACTATTGTATTTCTTTTTAGCCTGTTCCAGAATCTCTTTCAATGTTAGACAATATTCTGTCAGGATGTCTTCAAACTGTCAAAGAGTAGCTGGTTGTTCAAAAACACACAAATGAAGTGGATAGCTAGGTGATGTCTTGCATGTCTAAATGTCTTGCATGTCTGTAGTCTATAAGACCACTGACACATCATTGACAGACTGGGTATAGGAGAGTAAGCCAGACCAAACACTGCTGGACACACTCAAGTCATCCTCCCATTGATCCTGATCAATTATTCAGCTATTTGTGCTGGTCTTGCAAAAAGCAGCTGGACTGGATTTCATAAGTGCGAGACTGCAATGCATTTTGCAGGAGCCATTTGATCCATTACTCTGAGTTTGAACCTATTGTCGTGCCAAGCTACTGTTCACACTGCAATATCTTGTCTTGGGTAGACTGCATGGCACTGAGTATTACAGGTCAGCTGTCAACATGATTATTGTTGTAGTTATAGCAGATAGCCTTTAAAGTTGCACTTATGTCGCAACATGAGCTAACTGTGGAAAGGGGCTCTAAAAACAGCTATTGACCTCCATTATAGGCCAAAGTGGCTTCCATTTTTTTCACACAATGACATGCTAATGTTAAAGGAGACGTTGGGTGGCCTCTCCCATGCAGTTCACCAAAAAATAGAAAATTAGCTAATGTCTTACAACCATTGTGGAACAGTGGAAGTAGGTAATGGAGCAACCCCTGTACAGTAGATAGGCCATTATTCATTTGTGGGGAGGAAATAGTTTTTGGGTAAAACAATCACTGTCAATTTAACGATCAGAGAGCCTCCACTGGAGGCTTCATTTCACAGATATAGAGAGATAATCTACAGCTTTTGCCGCATTCGTGTTGGAGGAAAAAGTGAATAAGTGGTTTCCTTTCTCTCTCCTTGATTGCTAAGTATCTCCCAGGATTGTGCCGGGAAATATATGGTATTTACAACTAAGAGCAACTGCTTTTCTAGGGAGTTTTTCCTAGCCACCATGCTTCTACACGTGCATTGCTTGCTGTTTGGGGTTTTAGGCTGGGTTTCTGTACAGCACTTTGTGACATCAGCTGATGTAAGAAGGGCTTTATAAATACATTTGATTGATTGATTGGTTCTGAACCTTTTTTGGTTACTGTGCAACCAACTGAATTTTTCTCTACCCAGAGTACCCCCTCATGTGCATTTTACCAGTAGGCCAATGGTCTCATGAGTCTTCTCAAGTACCCCTTGTGAATTTTTTTTATTTTTTTTTATTTAACCAGGTAGGCAAGTTGAGAACAAGTTCTCATTTACAATTGCGACCTGGCAATAGGAATAGGCCAAGTATCCCCAGGGGTCCTAGTACCCCTGGTTGGGAACCACTGACATAGAGTCCTCTGCGCTCAGGCAAACAACAGAAGGTCAATACCAACAGATCTTATTCTTCCCATCACAGGGCCTCTGTGTTTTAATAGCATTGACTGTGAGAGGAGTGAATCATTTGTTTGATCCACTCCAATATCATTTTGTTACTTGTTGATTCCACCGAATTTGAATCGGCATAGTAATTCCTCTCCCCGGGAGGAAAAGTCTCTCTCAGCAGTGGTTACACTGTCCACTATGCCCGCTGATGAGGTACCAGCCCCAAAATAATTCATCAGGAAAACCTCCAAATATAATTTATCAAAAGTGCTTCTGTGAAACCCACCCAGGATCTTTGCTTCTTAATAATTAAACTCTGCAATTAGGCATCTTACCATGCGCTCAGTGTGAGGCACCATGCAATATTCATAGCCATACATAATTATGCAATATAGTCCCTGCAATAAGAGGCCATATATCTTCGGTGGGACTGCCAAGACGAAGACATTTTTATTTGGTTTATAACACGTTTAATCCCGTACATGGGGGTCTCACAAAGGAGAAGGGTGCATTGTCCTCAACTGTTTATGCTACTATAGGACTCCCTGGCTCTGGTTCTTTCTGTGTAGAGAAAGAGCGAACAGAGATGCTAATGCATTCGGAACCACAGGGTCCACCCATGTCAAAGTGCATCCAACAACACAACAAAGCCATACCTCGTTGCAATAGGTTGACCACACAGTCTGTCAACGGAAGAAATTAAAAATGGCATTCAATTAAAATGAAGGAACAGAGATGTCACTGCTGTCATAGATGCATGGTATGATAAATTATACATAATGCTCATCGCAGCATGCCCTTGATGGTGCAAAGAGCAAACAAAGAACTGGAGGAGTAGCTACAACAGATGGACACACTGGACAAGGACGGCTTTCATCTCGAGATGCAGTCCAAAGCGGACCGCGGCCAGAGCAACTGGCAATCAAAGCTAATGTGCAACTGGCCAGTGGTGCACTTCACAGGGGCCCGTCATCACAATGGCAGCTGAGATCACACGCAGACATCCCCTCTCTTCTCCTCACATCACAATGGCAAATTCTTTGGAACGTATTATTTTTCCATGGCGAAAACATATTGCTAGTGGAGTTGCTTTGAAAGGCTCTTTCATGCCATGTAACTGATGAATGAGAAGAATACATTTTCACCCATAGTTAATCAAATGTTTTTTTTTCCCCCCTCAAGTGTTCAATTCCATAGGGATATTATTTGCTCTGAGCATAAACCAGTACTCAACTTGAATATGAAAAGGCGTATCATGAAATGAACTGTGTGCTCAAATATCCACGGAACATGCAATTTACCAATGTGAAAAATATCATGACATTCCCCTTTTATAAATAACAAGAGTGGGAGATTATGTTAAACCATGGGTGCATTTCAAACTAGGGAGGTGTTAAGCAATGGAAGTGTTAATGAATTTACCTGCAAAAAAGCAGAGAACCATTAACACAGACCCAATACCTGTATTTTGGTTACAGGGTCTGTGAAAATGCGGGAATCATAATTAGATCTTTAGGTGGCTTTTAATTTGCCATGTTTTTTACCCTCTACCCCGCACAACCTACCTCTGACTGAATAAATGGTACATTGGTCTAGAAGCTGGTCACTTTTAGCTTTTCTCTGTAAAAAAAAAAGTAATAAAAAAGACTCAGTTACAAACATTGGAGCATTGCAACGCCAGGGTTGTGGGATCGATTCCCACGGGGGACCAGTATGGGGGGGGGGGGCATGAAAATGTCCCTCTGGACAAAAGCGTCTGATAAATTACTTTTTACATTTTTTTTACTGTAAATTATTTAACAGAAGACTTATGGTAAAATGAAAAACAAAATGTTTTTGACTTAAACAGTACCATCATGACCTTTGATAAATATGACAACCTGTACATCAGAACAACCAGTCATGATGCTTTACAACTTCTGTCAGTAGCCCTATCATTCACTGTAAATTACCAGGCCATTGTTCATGTTGCCAATAACTTTTGAGGGAGAATCTCCAGCAAACTGAACACTGTATTGTCTACTGTTATACAAGGAAACTCAGGACAGAATGCCCTAGTATAGAGGCCATACCTAATCCAACCTGAACGCAAATATGAAGAAAAAGCTCTTTGAAGGTAGATTTACATTTGCTGAACTGAAGAAGGTTTCCTATTTTGACCAATTGGAAAAATCCCATTGAGGATAAAGACTGGCACAGACAGATGCGGCATAACGAGGCAGTGTTGGGTTCCCTTACTGTTAGAGTAGATCCCATTAATTTCCTGTATTTCAAAATTCTCAACTCTGAAGTGGTTGTGGCATAGATGATCTATGCTTCTGAACAGATGTGTAGATGTTGTGTGATTGAATATGGGGCATACACACCAAGTCATTAAGTCTCGTTGACAAATAATGACAATTAACAGCAATGTGCATACAAATAGAAAGGACAAGTCTAGAGTTCACAATGCCAATGATGAGAAGTCAGGATTCCCTAATGGGAATATCTCTATTCCACACAAAGAGAAGGACTTAACAGACAATATTTCTATCCATTCGCTAAAATTCCCATCTCTGTCATCATGCCAGAGCTCCAGTCCAGTCAATATAAAGCAAATGTGAATATAAAGAAAATATGGGTGAGACATGGAGATGAGACGGCTTCTGTAAATTGCCTACTGTTAGCAACACAGGATGTACTTATTATGCTGCGCCACCTCAGATCGGGGACAGTAAATAACCACATGGAAGGCCCCGGTCTTTCATTATTCACTAATGGAATTCTCACGGGACAATGGAAAATGCTGGAACACCTCTGGATCACTGAATGGCCTTGCTCCTACAGACTATGATTTGTGGCCTATTAGAGAAAATTGTTTGAGCTAGGTGTGAGGCACATCCTCCGACATAGAAGAGTCTCTTTCTGTCATGGTATATCATTGTGCTCATCTACACATGATTTGAAGTCATATTCAAGAATCTGCCATTTACATTTTTGATAGTCATACATACTATTCAACCCATTTTAAAATACTGTATCCAAAATGAAATACCTTAGAAGATACAGGCAATCTAAACTAAGACCATATACAATATCCAAGGTTCTCCCCAAATAATCTAAGAGATGTGTTATCATATGAACACATTTTTTGCTCTAGATTGAAGGAAATTGCAGATACAGGTGTTTGAAAATCTCTGAGTCCTAAGGGGGGCAATGCCCCCCTCCGGGACTCTCCCCTAGCCATACTCAGCAGCACCACCATGTTAAAATAAATCCTGGGGAGAACCCTGAATATCTGTCAGGGTAGACACGATTACATGGGGAAAATAAAATGAAGGTGAATAACCCACAGTACGGGACATACTGTATGGGGCACTTTGTGAAGTGCAGGTGTGTTTAATACTAAATAATAAGTCATTTGAGATCAGGGAATGTGTCTTCAACCTCTCGACCAGATGGTAAACATAAAGTACGTTAGCTCTCCCAGATGTGTGGAGCTGCGGTTGGGGATCCGGTGACATGCGAAGGGGGAAACCGGGTAACGCTGAGTGTATTAGCGGTCTCTTTATGGTCTGTTATGGGCACATTATGTTCAATTGTGTTGTGGAGGAAACGCGGGGCTACTAGCTTGCGGTGCTACTATGCTTTGATGAACCTACCCTTGAAGAACTTGGAGATCCGTGACCTTTATTCCGCACAGCTTTGAGGACGACACCGCCTCCACCTCCTCTTTAGTCTCCTGGAACGAAGGCACATAAATCATATCTCATATCATCATCCAGACAGATTCAATGCATATGGGCCCGATTCACAAAATATGTCTCCTCCAAATGATCTATTTGATTCCTAATACTGTGGTGCATATGCAATAAATCTCTAGCTCGCTCTGTTTCTTAATCTGGCATTCCAAGACTTGTGGAGGAGACGTAAAAAACAGAGACATATCAAGTGGGAATCCCAGAGTGTCTTCTTTGTACTCCTACAGTATCTCAAAACAGGAAACCAGGATAAACAGCATGTGTTTTTCCTCCCTGGTCCAATGGCCCTTTGAGGAATAGCAGAACATCTCAGTCTGATTAATGGCTGTACACTGTCTAATGAACAGTAATTGAATGGTACAATGCAGTAGGCCCTCCAAGCCCCAGAGGAATAGCCTGGTTGCTGCAGAAGCCAGTGACATTGTCTGGGGTTGATTATAGTTGACCTTGCACGAGAGGAGAAGCTTTAGAAACAGTGAACCTAAGCTAGGGAATAGTAGCCAGGAAAACAGGACAAGACAAATGAAAAGGAATTGCATTGGCAAAGAATAGGGGAGGTCGATGGCACGAACGATAACTCTTTGATTTCTTACCACAAAATTCTGAGGAAGAAGATTGATAAAACGCCTAGTCCTATTGGCATTTCTAGTGATATTAATTAAGAATGACAAATCATCTGATATCATTAACACAACAAACGATTGTTAAAAACAGAAAATTACAACTCTACCGTTGTTTAACATCCATGAACATTCAGCTAACCGTTACCATTTCTACATTGTTTCTAGGCTAAAGGAAAACAGTATATTGCTGAGTTAAGGGGAACATAACTAAAGGTGTGAAGTTCCACCAGACATTGTGTGTCCCCATTTGGCAGACGCACATGCTGAATCTAATAACTCTTTATGTTGTTTAGTGGAACTATTCACTATTTGAATTCACTGCAATGTATCATTTCAGCTGAAGGGAAGAGGGTTTGGCTGAGAATGCAATCATGTAATTGAATTTGGTCATCAATATATACGGCATGAGGGGTATTTCACAAGCGTGGCCAGACTGGGATGCAATCTATTTCAAACTCAGCTCAGCTAGGGGTAATAGACATAGTCTCTTATTATCATTTACACTAGATGATGAAGATGGAAATATTTTGCTCGTCTTCATATACTGTAGGAGACTGGGAAAGAGTTGGTGAGAGAATTGACTAATTGTAATAGATTGTTTAGCCAGAATATTAGCTTCAAATTTTACCTGCCATCAAAGCTACAATAAATAATATTAATATTATCATCTCCAATAAAAATTTCAGCTCATAAAATGTAGCAACACAAAACACTTTAAATATATTCACTTGGGATGACTTTAATATGCTTCAGGTATTCTCTAATTGCGACAATAAACTTCAGGAAGTCAAACTTTGCTGTTAAAGCAGCAATTCCCTGTTCTAACACTAATAAATAGTCATTTTTGTACACATAAAGTTAATTTCATCAACCCTATTTCACCAACCGTACTTCAAACCACTTAAATGTACATACAGTGGGGCAAAAAAGTACTTAGTCAGCCACCAATTGTGAAAGTTCTCCCACTTAAAAAGATGAGAGAGGCCTGTAATTTTCATCATAGGTACACTTCAACTATGACAGACAAAATTAGAAAAAGAAATCCAGAAAATCACATTGTAGGATTTTTAATTAATTTATTTGCAAATTATGGTGGAAAATAAGTATTTGGTCACCTACAAACAAGCAAGATTTCTGGCTCTCACAGACCTGTAACTTCTTCTTTAAGAGGCTCCTCTGTCCTCCACTCGTTACCTGTATTAATGGCACCTGTTTGAACTTGTTATCAGTATAAAAGACACCTGTCCACAACCTCAAACAGTCACACACCAAACTCCACTATGGCCAAGACCAAAGAGCTGTCAAAGGACACCAGAAACAAAATTGTACACCTGTACCAGGCTGGGAAGACTGAATCTGCAATAGGTAAGCAGCTTGGTTTGAATAAATCAACTGTGGGAGCAATTATTAGGAAATGGAAGACATACAAAGACCACTGATAATCTTCCTCGATCTGGGGCTCCACGCAAGATCTCACCCCGTGGGGTCAAAATGATCACAAGAACGGTGAGCAAAAATCCCAGAACCACACAGGGGGACCTAGTGAATGACCTGCAGAGAGCTGGGACCAAAGTAACAAAGCCTACCATCAGTAACACACTACGCCGCCAGGGACTCAAATCCAGCAGTGCCAGACATGTCCCCCTGCTTAAGCCAGTACATGTCCAGGCCCGTCTGAAGTTTGCTAGAGAGCATTTGGATGATCCAGAAGAAGGTTGGGAGAATGTCATATGGTCAGATGAAACCAAAATATAACTTTTTGGTAAAAACTCAACTCGTCGTGTTTGAAGGTCAAAGAATGCTGAGTTGCATCCAAAGAACACCATACCTACTGTGAAGCATGGGGGTGGAAACATCACGCTTTAGGGTTGTTTTTCTGCAAAGGGACCAGGACGACTGATCCGTGTAAAGGAAAGAATGAATGGGGCCATGTATCGTGAGATTTTACACACCGCCCGGGCAACGAAGGAGTGGCTTCGTAAGAAGCATTTCAAGGTCCTGGAGTGGCCTAGCCAGTCTCCAGATCTCAATCCCATAGAAAATCTTTGGAGGGAGTTGAAAGTCCGTGTTGCCCAGCAACAGCCCCAAAACATCATTGCTCTAGAGGATATCTGCATGGAGGAATGGGCCAAAATACCAGCAACAGTGTGAAACTTTGTGAAGACTTACAGAAAACGTTTGACCTCTGTCATTGCCAACAAAGGGTCTATAACAAAGTATTGAGACAATTTTTTGTTATTGACCAAATACTTATTTTCCACCATAATTTGCAAGTAAATTCATTAAAAATTCTCAATGTGATTTTCCAGATTTTCTTTCTCATTTTGTCTGTCATAGTTGAAGTGTACCTATGATGAAAATTACAGGCCTCTCTCATCTTTTTAAGTGGGAGAACTTGCACAATTGGTGGCTGACTAAATACTTTTTTGCCCCACTGTATCTGTATATGTTATGACTTCCGCCGAAGTCGGTCCCTCTCCTTGTTCGGGCGGTGTTCGGCGGTCAACGTCACCGGTCTTCTAGCCATCGCCAATCCACCTTTCGTTTTCCATTTGTTTTTGTCTGGTTTTCCCACACACCTGCTCTTCATTCCTTCATTACATGCAGTGTATTTAACCCTCTGTTCCCCCCATGTCTGTGTGTGTAATTGTTTATTGTTGAGGTGGACACACTCCCGGCTGGTTTGCGCCGGGTTTATTTTATTACCCGTGCTTTGTGGCAGCCTGTACTTTGTACTTGTGTGTTTTATACTTTGTGCTGCCTTACTGGTTCGTTGGGCATTGTTTTGTGACGCAGTTGCGTTCTGCGCAAATGATTGCCTTAGTAAAGTGCTTTGTTCACTCATCTCTGCTCTCCTGCGCCTGACTTCGATGCATCAGCTACACTCACCTCTTGACAGTACAGGACAGAAGTGTGAATAACACAATTACAATTGCACTACTTCTTGTTAGCTGCTGCAAATCAAACATTGTTTGGTGCAGTGGTGGTGAGATGATTCCACGAATTAGCTGAGTCAGGATTGTGGAATATCATTATTCCCCATTATCTACTGGTCATTGACGGAATCTATAGCCATTCTGACTCAGCAATATTAATTCCTGAGTAAATGCGATAAGTAATAAATAAAGCTATTGATGAGGTCCTTAGCAGGGTCATAACTACCCCCCGAAGTCAATAATGATTTAGATAAGAAAATGAGAACATCTTTATTACAAAAGTGCATACCACACCAACACATCTCCCTATGCCATAATTGCCATTGGCTGAAATTATAGTTTTCATTAAACAAAATGTTCACTTGTTATTGATTGCTTAAATAAGACTCTATCTTCTAATTTCCAAAGCTGGCTTCAATTACATGGAATAGTAATATCGCCCAACTATTGTGTACGTTCATCACTGTTATGAAGCTCCCCATTCTAATTCCTTTGAGAATTATTATACCAGAATAAGTGTATTTAAATGAGTGCAATTTCTAGAAACCACACATCCATGCAGAAACATCTGTATACACAGCGCTCTAACCATTCTTCATGACATACATAATAACTAGAATAAGGGAGAGATGGGGATCTAGCACAAGTAAATGTGGTGGTTACGGTATTCTACACTAATAAGATGGGCCCATGTTGTATTTCCCCAGTATAGTAGCCATCACTGTTCATTCTGCTAGCTGGAGATAAACTGTGTGTGTATGTGTGTGTGTGTGGTGTGTGTGGCTCAGGTTCCAAAGGTGACTGTAGTCCTCCGTCTCTGGGGCTGGTCAGACCAGTGCCTCTACCTGACTCTCTGAAACCTGACAAGGGGGCCGAGGACAGGAACATGCACACAGGCACACACACCAGGAGTTGGAACTGAAATTACTGTATTTTCCAACCATTCAATTCTGAAAGAAAAACAAAAAATGTTTGTTCCGTTCCACTGTTCCGACCAGCTTTTGGAACCCAAACAAAGTATTGGTTTATATCGTTCCTTTCTGTTCCTTTTCAAACCTCTGAAACATATATTTTTTACATGTAGCTCAACATTAAATTACTTCACAAATCAGTGCGGATAGAGCAGATTGCGATTTAATCATTTAATCAGTATAGGAAAGTCGTTCAGAGCAAATTGTATTTTGCCATAACAGCATGGTTTAATCATAATGAAAGACAAACACACACACACTGTGCTGCCAGTACAGTGTAGGGAGCGAGATGCAACATAAATGTTGAGGGTGAGGAGAGAGCGAGAGAAGATGGAGGCAATGTGTGGCCATTATACATTTCAGAGGAGCCAGCAAGAATAGTGCACTATATATGTGCTTTGGGTCATTAGACACCATTAGACATGCACGTGTCTGGGGAGTGGACATGACTGTTTATTTCTGTAACAGTGCTATGGCCTAATATTTACTGTTGCTATGGTTACGCCAATTGAGAATTTTCCAGAACATGTGTGTTCATTTCAGAGGAGTTAGCAGGATGACATGTCTGTTTATTTTTGAACTATTGCTATGGCTCTCATGTTTCCATGCCCTAATATGAAGCCAAACTAAAATTAGTGCAAGGCAAAAAGATAACGGTAGCTAAATGCCAGAGGGGATGAATTATTAACATAAAAAGGAGTTACTATGTGTGTGATGTAAGGAGGAAAAATGTATTAGAAGTGTGTGCCAAGGTTGAAAAGGCAGTTTTCATGAACCAGCTCGGCTTTTATTATATTGTAATAAAAGTATATTTGAACTCACAGGCTCCGGTATTTGAGAAATATTATTGACTGAATATTTCCACGACACCGTTGGTGGTGAACTTCAAACACCATTTCCCCTCTAACGGATCAATACAGTATCATTCAATTAAATGTCTCCATCCATTCATTCATTCACAAATGCACTGCACTGTCCACATGGCAGTCCAGCCCAATGACTTTCCTGAAGCCTGCAGACACAGGCCTCTGGACAACATTAGATGCATCAGAGCCTTGGAGGAAAGCTTTGTAAGGACTGCTCGGCCAAGAATACCCCTGGTCATACTGCTCCTCCTCATCTACTACCATGGTCTCAACCTGGGGAGAAAGAAAGGGAAACCCTCTGAGTTTATTGCCGGTCAGCATACAGTAGCCCTGCATCATTTGTCTTGTACACATGTTTGTTGATGGTCAGTTTACAGCTAGCCTGGTTCCAGATCTGTCTGTTTGACCATAGAAGTTGGCAAGACAGCATCAACAGATCTGGGACAAGGCTACAGCACAACCACTTTGGGTTGTCCTTTCATATGTTTTATGACCATGTGGTGGAGGTCATCAAGGACTAACAGAGTTGATTTTTATCTTGTCAATTGGCAAGTCCATCTCACTCTGCAATCCTCTTGGACCTCATTCGCTCCCACTGTTTCCCTTTTGTCTTCGGCTCAGAACACACTGCGTTCTGTTAAAGTGATTGATCACAATTCTCGCTACTCTCTCTCCCGCTCTTTCTTTCTTGCTCTCTCTTTTTCCTCCTTAACTTCAGAAGTGATCAATGTTCATGTCAAACTACTAATTTATTTAGAGTGCACACAAAGACCTAAAGGTTACTGTAAGCCAAGACTTCTCTGCCACCCTGCGTGAGGATATGTTCCGATGTTAGTTTCTGACAGGGACAGTTTACTCTTGATGCATTTCAGAAATGCGCATCACTCTGTCCTTTGACAAAAATCCCCCAAATCTAATCTAAGTTTATTGATTGCGTTCACAGTTTAACAGATGTTAGGGTGAGTACCGCGAAATGCTTATGTTACTAATGAAGATGGCGCCGTACTGGATGGCCGGCATTTTGGAAGCTCTGACACTACTTTTCTATTTTGTGATTTATTTTGTATTTATTTAGTTTATTTTTACTTTATTTTCACAAAATGTATCCTCTAACATTTCTTAAAACCAACAAGAATTTTGACCATCAGATCGGCAGTTACTTACTTCAATTCCAGATTCAACTTCGACTTCGTGTCACGCCCTGACCTTAGAGAGCCATTTTTATCTCTTTTTGGTTTGGTCAGGGTGTGATTTGGGTGGGCATTCTATGTCCTTTATTTCTATGATTTGTGTTTCTATGTGTTGGCCGGGTATGTTTCTCAATCAGGGACAGCTGTCTATCGTTGTCTCTGATTGGGAATCATACTTAGGTAGCCCTTTTTCCCTCCTTTAGTGTGGGTAGTTAACTTTGTTTGTGGCACTTAGTCCTGTAAGCTTCACGGTCGTTTTGTATTGTTTATTGTTTTTGTTGGCGACATTTATCTAATAAAAAGAAAATGTACGCTCACGCTGCCCTTTGGTCTACTTCCAACGACACCCGTGACACTTCGACATCTTTCCTGGGCTCTTTCTGTAATTCGAACCCAATTTTTGGGCTACCCAAGAGGAAACGCCAACGAGAGGGGGGGATTTTGGCGAGATTAAGGAGAAGGGCAAACCGGCCACCTCTTCCCTCCATTCTACAGGCCAATCACTTGATAATAAAATTGATTATCTCCGATCGCAGATTTGTTACCAATGGGACTCTTGAAACGGCATTCTCTGCTTTTCTGAGACTAGATACTGACCATGGCTGTCTAACTCAATGTATTCTCCATTCACCGTGCATACAGGACAGTGGAGTCGGGGAAATCGAGAGGGGGGGGGGGGGGGGTTGCCGCCTCATCAACAACAACTAGTGTGCTGGCTCGAGTGTGTATGGAAGTGTCGAGCCAATGTTCCCCCGTCTTTGAATACCTGATGGTAAAATGCTGACCTTTCTTCCTCCCGAAGGAGTTTCCAGCTGCTATCATGACTGTGTACATTCCCCCTCAGGACAAGAAAAATAAGCTGGCACTTAACGAACTGTACGAGGCTAAAAACAAGCAGGAACACTTACATCCATATGCGATTTGAATTCTGCTTCATTAAGACATTTGATGTCCAGCTTCCATCAACATGATTTTGTCACGGACGTCCTCCTCTTCATCTGAAGAGGAGAGGCGAGAAGGATCGGGGATCGGAGGACCAAAATGCGACGTGGTATGTGTTCATCTTGAATTTTAATAAAGAAAACACTGAACACTGAAACACACTATACAAAAACAATAAACTAAATAACGACCGTGAAGCTAATGAAAACTGGGCTGACACAAGCAATCAACATAGACACGGAAACAAACACCCACAAACAAACAGTGAAACCCAGGCTACCTAAGTATGATTCTCAATCAGGGACAACTAATGACACCTGCCTCTGATTGAGAACCATACTAGGCCGAAACATACAAATCCCCAAATCATAGAAAAACAAACATAGACTGCCCACCCCAACTCACACCCTGACCATACTACATAAATACAAAACAAAGGAAATAAAGGTCAGAACGTGACAGTACCCCCCCCCCCCCCCCCCCCCCCCTCCCCCCCAAAGGTGTGGACTCCGGCCGCAAAACCTTAACCTATAGGGGAGGGTCTGGGTGGGCGTCTGTCCGCGGTGGCGGCTCTGGCGCGGGACGTGACAGTCTTCCTCGCCACGAGGGGCGATAAAGTCCTAGACCACTGTAATTCTCCCCACAAGCAAGCATACAAGGCCCTCCCTTGTCCCTTATCCCCCATTCGGCAAATCAGAACAGGAATCCGTACTCCTGTTTACAAGCAGAAGTACCCGTTGAGAGATGTTCACCAGAATCAGAGATTTATGCCACAGGACTGCTTTGCTAGCGTATGATTCTCAATCAGAGACAACTAATGACACCTGCCTCTCATTGAGAACCATACAAGGCCGAAACATACAAATCCCCAAATCATAGAAAAACAAACATAGACTGCCCACCCCAACTCATGCCCTGACCATACTACATAAATACAAAACAAAGGAAATAAAGGTCAGAACGTGAGAGTACCCCCCCTGGCTGACTGGCGGCTCTGATGGCGCTGGGCAGACTGGAGACTCTAGCAGCTCTGGACAGACAGGACACCTGTAGGGAGGAGACAGAGAGACAGCCTGGTGTCTGGAGCTGCCACAGGACCCACCAGGCTGGGAAGACCTCCAGGAGGCTTGATGTTAGGAGGAGGCACCTGAAGGACCGGGCTGTGGGGGAGCACTGGAGCTCTGGTGCGCAGCCTTGGCACCACTTCCCCAGGCTGGATAACTACTCTAGCCCGGACCCTCCAGAGTGCAGGCACAGGTTGAACCGGGCTGTGGGTAAGCACGGGAGATCTAGTGCCTAATACGCGCACCTCTCCTTTAGGCTCCACTCCCACATTTGCCCGGCACGAGCGGAGCGCAGGCGTAGGACGCATTGCACCCTCCCAGCGCCCCGGAGACACAGCACGCAGAGCCGGCGCAGGATACCCTGGCCCGAAACGGCGTACCGGCGACCAGACACGCTGAGCAGGCACCATACGCCCTGGCTGGATGCCCACACTCGCATGACACTCTCGGGGGGCTGCCCTATAGCGCACCGGGCTATGGGCACGTACTGGCGACACCATGCGCTTAACCGCATAACACGGTGCCTGACCAGTAACGCGCTGCTTATAATAAGCACGAGGAGTGAGCTCAGGTCTGCTACCTGGCTTAGCCCCACACCTCGTGTGCCACCCCCCAAAAATTTGGGGGGCTGCCTCTCATACCTGTCGCACTGCCGTGCTGCCTCCTCATATCGCCGCCGCTCAGCTTTCCCTGCCTCCAGCTCTGCTTTGGGGCGGCGATATTCCCCAGCCTGTGCCCAGGGTCCTTCTCTGTTCAAAATCTCCTCCCATGTCCAGGAGTCCTGTGATGCTGGCCGCTGTTGTTGCTGCTGCTGCTGCTGTCGTCGCTGTCTGTTACCACGTCGCTTGGTCGTTGGTTGGTGGGTGTTTCTGAAAGGGATTTCATCCTCTTCATCCGAAGAGGAGAGGCGAGAAGGATCGGATGACCAATATGCGGCGTGGTAAGTGTCCATGGTTCTTTTAATAAGAAATACTACACATGAACAACTGAATACAAAAACCAATAAACGTGGAACGAACGAAACCCAAAACAGTACCGTGTGGTGAACAACACAGACTACCGAAGTATGATTCTCAATCAGAGACAACTAATGACACCTGCCTCTGATTGAGAACCATACTAGGCCGAAACATACAAATCCCCAAATCATAGAAAAACAAACATAGACTGCCCACCCCAACTCACACCCTGACCATACTACATAAATACAAAACAAAGGAAATAAAGGTCAGAACGTGACAGTACCCCTCCCCCCCAAAGGTGTGGACTCCGGCCGCAAAACCTTAACCTATAGGGGAGGGTCTGGGTGGGCGTCTGTCCGCGGTGGCGGCTCTGGCGCGGGACGTGACAGTCTTCCTCGCCACGAGGGGCGATAAAGTCCTAGACCACTGTAATTCTCCCCACAAGCAAGCATACAAGGCCCTCCCTTGTCCCTCATCCCCCATTCGGCAAATCAGAACAGGAATCCGTACTCCTGTTTACAAGCAGAAGTACCCGTTGAGAGATGTTCACCAGAATCAGAGATTTATGCCACAGGACTGCTTTGCTAGCGGTGATTGGAATATGTTTTGGGACTCCACCGATAACATCGACGAGCTAACCACCTCCATCACTGGCTTCTTTAGGAATATGCATAGGCGACATTGTCCCCACAGTGAAGGTTCACTGCTTCCCCAATCAAAAGCCCTGAATTAACACTGAGGTTGGTGCTAAACTAAAGCATTGGGCTACCGCACACAGGGCTGTTGCAGACAGTCCATTATGGAATACAAAGGAAGACCCAGCTGTGATCTGCCCAATGATGCCTCTATCCCAGACGAATGCAATGCATTTTATGCACACTTTGACAATAACAACAGTATACCAGGTGTGAGGGCCGCCACTGACCCAGAAGATTAGGTAATCTCGTTCTCTGAGGCCGAAGTGAGTAAAGTCTTTAATCAGGTCAACACCCGCAAGGCCACAGAGCCCGATGGTATTCCAGGGCGCGTTCTCAGAGCATGCTACGAACAGCTGGCAGGCATATTCATGGTAACTTTCTACCTCTCTTTGTTCCAGTGTGTTATCCCCACATGTATTATTATTTTGTATTTATTTTACCCCCGTTTTCTCCCCAAGTTCAATCTTGTCTCGTCACTGCAACTCCCCAACGGGATCAGGAGAGGCGAAGGTCGAGTCATGCATCCTCTGAAACATGACCCGCCAAGCTGTGCTTCTTAACACCCACTCGCTTAACCAGGAAGCCAGCAGCACCAATGTGTCGGTGCTGCTCCCATAACCCAGACGATGCTGGGTCAATTGTAACACACCCTGGAATCAAACACCAGGCTGTAGTTACGCCACAACACTGCGATGCAGTGCCTTAGACTGCTGTGCCACTCAGGAGACCCATCCACACATGCTTTAAGATGACCACCATCATTCCTGTTGCCAATAACTCTAAAGCTTCATGCCACAATGACTACTGCCCTGTAGCACACACATATGTAATCATGAAGTGCTTTGAGAGGCTGGTTATGGCACACATCAACTCCATCATCCCAGACACCCTAGATCCACTCCAATTTGCATACCGCCCCAACAGAGCCATAGACGACGCAATCTCAATTGCACTCCACACTGCCCACCTAGATAAGAGAAATACCTACGTGAGAATGCTGTTCATTGGCTACAGCTCAGAGTTCAACACCAATTTCACCTCCAAGCTCATCACCAAGCCTAGGACCCTGGGACTGAACACCTCCCTTTGCAACTGGATCCTGGACTTCCTTATGGGCCGACCCCAGGTGGTGAGGGTAGACAAAATTACCTCAACCACACTGACCCTCAACATGGGGACCCCACAAGGGTGTGTGCTTAGTACCCTTCTGTACTCCCTGTTCATCCATGACTGTGTGGCCAAACACGACTTCAACCCCATCATCAACTTTGCTGACGACACGACAGTGGTAGGCCTCATCCCCGGCAAAGATAAGACTGCCTTTTTTTATTTTTTTATTTCACCTTTATTTAACCAGGTAGGCTAGTTGAGAACAAGTTCTCATTTGCAACTGCGACCTGGCCAAGATAAGGCATAGCAGTGTGAACAGACAACACAGAGTTACACATGGAGTAAACAATTAACAAGTCAATAACACAGTAGAAAAAAGGGGAGTCTATATATACATTGTGTGCAAAAGGCATGAGAAGGTAGGCAAATAATTACAATTATGCAGATTAACACTGGAGTGATAAATGATCAGATGGTTATGTACAGGTAGAGATATTGGTGTGCAAAAGAGCAGAAAAATAAAAATAAAAATAAATAAATAAAAACAGTATGGGGATGAGGTAGGTGAAAATGGGTGGGCTATTTACCAATAGACTATGTACAGCTGCAGCGATCGGTTAGCTGCTCAGATAGCAGATGTTTGAAGTTGGTGAGGGAGATAAAAGTCTCCAACTTCAGCGATTTTTGCAATTCGTTCCAGTCACAGGCAGCAGAGAACTGGAACGAAAGGCGGCCGAATGAGGTGTTGGCTTTAGGGATGATCAGTGAGATACACCTGCTGGAGCGCGTGCTACGGATGGGTGTTGCCATCGTAACCAGTGAACTGAGATAAGGCGGAGCTTTACCTAGCATGGACTTGTAGATGACCTGGAGCCAGTGGGTCTGGCGACGAATATGTAGCGAGGGCCAGCCGACTAGAGCATACAAGTCGCAGTGGTGGGTGGTATAAGGTGCTTTAGTGACAAAACGGATGGCACTGTGATAAACTGCATCCAGTTTGCTGAGTAGAGTGTTGGAAGCAATTTTGTAGATGACGTCGCCGAAGTCGAGGATCGGTAGGATAGTCAGTTTTACTAGGGTAAGTTTGGCGGCGTGAGTGAAGGAGGCTTTGTTGCGGAATAGAAAGCCGACTCTTGATTTGATTTTCGATTGGAGATGTTTGATATGGGTCTGGAAGGAGAGTTTAGAGTCTAGCCAGACACCTAGGTACTTATAGATGTCCACATATTCAAGGTCGGAACCATCCAGGGTGGTGATGCTGGTCAGGCATGCGGGTGCAGGCAGCGAACGGTTGAAAAGCATGCATTTGGTTTTACTAGCGTTTAAGAGCAGTTGGAGGCCACGGAAGGAGTGCTGTATGGCATTGAAGCTCGTTTGGAGGTTAGATAGCACAGTGTCCAAGGACGGGCCGGAAATATATAGAATGGTGTCGTCTGCGTAGAGGTGGATCAGGGAATCGCCCGCAGCATGAGAAACATCATTAATATATACAGAGAAAAGAGTCGGCCCGAGAATTGAACCCTGTGGCACCCCCATAGAGACTGCCAGAGGACCGGACAGCATGCCCTCCGATTTGACACACTGAACTCTGTCTGCAAAGTAATTGGTGAACCAGGCAAGGCAGTCATCCGAAAAACCGAGGCTACTGAGTCTGCCGATAAGAATACGGTGATTGACAGAGTCGAAAGCCTTGGCAAGGTCTATGAAGACGGCTGCACAGTACTGTCTTTTATCGATGGCGGTTATGATATCGTTTAGTACCTTGAGCGTGGCTGAGGTACACCCGTGACCGGCTCGGAAACCAGATTGCACAGCGGAGAAGGTACGGTGGGATTCAAGATGGTCAGTGACCTGTTTGTTGACTTGGCTTTCGAAGACCTTAGATAGGCAGGGCAGGATGGATATAGGTCTGTAACAGTTTGGGTCCAGGGTGTCGCCCCCTTTGAAGAGGGGGATGACTGCGGCAGCTTTCCAATCCTTGGGGATCTCAGACGATATGAAAGAGAGGTTGAACAGGCTGGTAATAGGGGTTGCGACAATGGCGGCGGATAGTTTCAGGAATAGAGGGTCCAGATTGTCCAGCCCAGCTGATTTGTACGGGTCCAGGTTTTGCAGCTCTTTCAGGACATCTGCTATCTGGATTTGGGTAAAGGAGAACCTGGAGAGGCTTGGGCGAGTAGCTGCGGGGGGGGGGAGCTGTTGTCCGAGGTTGGAGTAGCCAGGCGGAAGGCATGGCCAGCCGTTGAGAAATGCTTGTTGAAGTTTTCGATAATCATGGATTTATCGGTGGTGACCATGTTACCTAGTCTCAGTGCAGTGGGCAGCTGGGAGGAGGTGCTCTTGTTCTCCATGGACTTCACAGTGTCCCAGAACTTTTTGGAGTTGGAGCTACAGGATGCAAACTTCTGCCTGAAGAAGTTGGCTTTAGCTTTCCTGACTGACTGTGTGTATTGGTTCCTGACTTCCCTGAACAGTTGCATATCGCGGGGACTATTCGATGTTAGCGCAGTCCGCCACAGGATGTTTTTGTGCTGGTCGAGGGCAGTCAGGTCTGGAGTGAACCAGGGGCTATATCTGTTCTTAGTTCTGCATTTTTTGAACGGAGCATGCTTATCTAAAATGGTGAGGAAGTTACTTTTAAAGAAAGACCAGGCATCCTCAACTGACGGGATGAGGTCAATGTCCTTCCAGGATACCCGGGCCAGGTCGATTAGAAAGGCCTGCTCACAGAAGTGTTTTAGGGAGCGTTTGACAGTGATGAGGGGTGGTCGTTTGACTGCGGCTCCGTAGCGGATACAGGCAATGAGGCAGTGATCGCTGAGATCCTGGTTGTAGACAGCGGAGGTGTATTTGGAGGGCCAGTTGGTCAGGATGACGTCAATGAGGGTGCCCTTGTTTACAGAGTTAGGGTTGTACCTGGTGGGTTCCTTGATGATTTGAGTGAGATTGAGGGCATCTAGCTTAGATTGTAGGACTGCCGGGGTGTTAAGCATATCCCAGTTTAGGTCACCTAACAGAACAAACTCTGAAGCTAGATGGGGGGCGATCAATTCACAAATGGTGTCCAGGGCACAGCTGGGAGCTGAGGGGGGTCGGTAGCAGGCGGCAACAGTGAGAGACTTATTTCTGGAGAGAGTAATTTTCAAAATTAGTAGTTCGAACTGTTTGGGTATGGACCTGGAGAGTATGACATTACTTTGCAGGCTATCTCTGCAGTAGACTGCAACTCCTCCCCCTTTGGCAGTTCTATCTTGACGGAAGATGTTATAGTTGGGTATGGAAATCTCAGAATTTTTGGTGGCCTTCCTGAGCCAGGATTCAGACACGGCAAGGACATCAGGGTTAGCAGAGTGTGCTAGAGCAGTGAGTAAGACACACTTAGGGAGGAGGCTTCTGATGTTGACATGCATGAAACCAAGGCTTTTTCGATCACAGAAGTCAACAAATGAGGGTGCCTGGGGACATGCAGGGCCTGGGTTTACCTCCACATCACCCGCGGAACAGAGAAGGAGTAGTATGAGGGTGCGGCTGAAGGCTATCAAAACTGGTCGCCTAGGGCGTTGGGGACAGAGAATAAGAGGAGCAGGTTTCTGGGCATGGTAGAATATATTCAGGGCATAATGCGCAAACAGGGGTATGGTGGGGTGCGGGTACAGCGGAGGTAAGCCCAGGCACTGGGTGATGATGAGAGAGGTTGTATCTCTGGACATGCTGGTTGTAATGGGTGAGGTCACCGCATGTGTGGGGGGTGGGACAAAGGAGGTATCAGGGGTATAAAGAGTGGAACTAGGGGCTCCATTGTAAACTAAAACAATGATAACTAACCTGCACAACAGTATACAAGGCATATTGACATTTGAGAGAGACATACAGCAAGGCATACAGTAATCACAGGTGTTGAATTGGGAGAGCTAGCTAAAACAGTAGGTGAAACAACAACAGCTAATCAGCTAGCACAACAACAGCAGGTAGAATGGCGATTGATTAGGCAGAGAGGGTCGGATTAACTACACACAGAGCCTAAGTGCGGCTGGGGCCGACAGATAAAACATAAACAAGCAGAATGGATTACCGTGAATTAATGGACAGTCCAGCATGCATCAGCTATGTAGCCAAGTGATCAGTGTCCAAGGGGCAGCGGTGGATGGGGCAGGGAAGCTGGACTGGCGAGTGTTATCCAGGTTAGAAAACTAACAATGACTAAATAGCTTGTAGCCAGTTAGCTGGTTAGCTTCTGAAGGTTCTTGAGTGTGTTCTAAAAATGTAAAGATAATAGCGGTTCCGTATCACATTGGGTGAGGCAGGTTACCGGAAGGTATAAACAAATAAAAAATCGAAAAGGGATAGAAAGTAAATATGGGTTCAGTGAGTGTTTGGGACGCGGCGATTCAGATGGTTAGCAGGCCTGTGCTAACAAGCTAACAGTTAGTAGACGGTGCTAAACACGGTAGCAGTTAGCGGACCGGGCTAAACAAGCTAGCAGTTAGCAGGCCGAATTTGCAAGCAAGGAGATAGCAAGGGCTAGAGAGTTAGCCTTTGGGGACGTCGCGATGGGGGGAGTCTGTTTATTCCTCTTCATGCGGTGACATCAATGGACCGGTCGTGGGTCTGGATATTGTAGCCCAGGAGCTCAAAATGTTCCGTTTGCGATGGGAATCCGGGGGTGAAAAATAAAAATAAAATAATAGATAGGTCCGTTATGCTCTGGTTAGAGTCGCGTTGTTCGAACTGGCGAGAGCTTTCCGAGCTAAAGGTTAGCTGATGACCGCTAGCAATGTTTTGCTGAAGCTGGTAGTTAGTTGGCTAGTTGGCTAGCTTCAGTTGAGGGGTTCCAGATCCGAAGTAAATATAAATACTTTAGGAAAAAAAGCTACGTTGGGTGAGGCGGGTTGCAGGAGAGTATTTAGAAGAAGTTGAGGTTCAGCAAAAAGTTTTAAAGATATGTGAAGAAAAAAACGAAACGAAAACGAAACGAAAACAAACGATATATACAAGGGACACGACAACACGTCCTACTGCTACGCCATCTTGGATCGAGCTCACCCCTCGTGCCTACAGGGGTGAGGTCGGTGACCTGGCGTGCGTTGCCAGAACAACAACCTCTACCTCAAAGTCAGTAAGATCAAGGAGCTGATCGTGGACCACAGGAAATGAGGTGGAGTTGTGGAGTTGGTTGAGGGCTTCAAGTTCCTCGTGTCCAAATCACTAAGGACTTAAAATGGTCCACACACACGCAGTCGTGAAGAAGCCGCGACAGTGCCTCTTCCCCCTCAGGAGGTTGAAAAGGTTTGTTATGGGCCCTCCAATCCTCAAAATGTTATACAGCTGTACCATTGAGAGCATCTTGACTGGCTGCATCACTGCTTAGTATGGCAATAGCACCGCCCTCAATCGCATGGCGCTACAGAGGGTAGTGTGGACAGCCCAGCGAACCTCCCTGCCATCCAGGACTTCTATATTAGGCGGTGTGAAAGGAAGGCCAAGAAAATTGTTAAAGGCTACAACCACTTATGACATAGACTGTTCTCTCTGCCTCCGCATGGCAAGCGGTACCGGTGCATCAAGTCTGACACCAACAGGCTCCTGAACAGCTTCTATCCCCATGCCATAAGACTGCTAAATAGCTAACAAAATGGCTCCACTGACTCCAGTTGTCTCTATGCACACTCACAGGGCCCTACACACGCATGCTGACACACACTAGCACTCACTTCATAATTTGCTCACACACACATTTATGCTGACTCTACACATGCACACCCACTCACTTACAATCATCATATACGCTGCTGCTGCTTTGTTATTTATATCTTGATGCCTTACCTTATACATACACTATCTACCTCTATCTGTCCTGTAAATATGGTACTGGAAATGACCCTGTATATAGTATGCTTACTTACTTTATTGTGTATTTATTTGTTTTTTTGTGTGTTTTTTTCTCATGTGTATTTGTTCTACCTTGCTATTTTTAGTATTACATTGTTATTGATTACTGCATTGTCGGGTTTAGAGCTTGCAATAACTTGAAATGTGACATTAAAATGTTCAACTTGAACTCGTAACAATGCAGTACTTTACACAAGATATACTATGAATCATATATAGAGCAGTAAATAGGGCTATGAAGACCGGACGAAGTAGATAGGGCTGTGAAGACCAGACGAAGTAGATAGGGCTGTGAAGACCGGATGAAGTAGATAGGGCTGTGAAGACCGGACGAAGTAGATAGGGCTGTGAAGACCGGACGAAGTAGATAGGGCAGTGAAGACCGGATGAAGTAGATAGGGCTGTGAAGACCGGATGAAGTAGATAGGGCTGTGAAGACCAGATGAAGTAGATAGGGCTGTGAAGACCGGACGAAGTAGATAGGGCTGTGAAGACCGGACGAAGTAGATAGGGCTGTGAAGACCGGACGAAGTAGATAGGGCTGTGAAGACCAGATGAAGTAGATAGGGCTGTGAAGACCGGATGAAGTAGATAGGGCTGTGAAGACCGGATGAAGACCGCCATGAAAATAAAATAACTGTCAAAGCCGTTGAAATAGGCCTACATTCATTTTGATTCATTCTTTATTTTTATTAACTTCATTTTCATGTCGATAAACTATACCAAATAGCAGGAGTGTTTTATTAATGATTATAAGCAATTGTTTTGCTAACAGTCTGTCTACATCTCCTCCTCTTTCCGACTGTCATTTGATGCTCGAGCAGCTAACGTTAATCTGCTAGCCTATAGGCCTATAGGTTATGGCACTTCAGTAAAAAACTGATGTGTGGACATTCTTTTATATAAATCGGTCTTCTTTTAAAACAGGTTGGATGTGTCTGACTATTCATTAATTATTCAAAAGCAGTTGACAAGGTCGTTCTGGCTCGGAGGCCTGTAATGCTCTAATATTGAGTCAAATGGATGCTATCCAGCCTGGCATGGTATAATTTGATATGGAATATTTTCTTAATTTATTGACTACTAATAAACACTGATAAATAGGCTATGGACATGTTGCGTGTATTTGTTTATATTTGAATGATTGTCAGTTTCATCATCATGCTATAGCAAAGCTGTCTCTCTCCCATTCATAATTGTCTTGTCAATTCATTGTCTTCTAGCCTACTTTCGGAAAGGTGAGCCTAGATTTTTAAATACATTTTAAGGAAAGGATAAATATTTGCTTGTGTCTGACACGCTGGCGGCTTTGATTCACGTGTCTTTTTATGCTGTGTGTGTGAGTTCGCTGATTATCTCAATGGGCCTATGTCCATTCAGAAAGTTTCCTAAAGTATCCTATCTGGAATTTTATTTCAATAATAAGTATCAAAAGCCCCTGTAAAGATTTAATCTTGTTAAAGGCCTATTTTCAGTAAAGGCCCTTTCTCACCAAGTCAGTTATTTTCATCGGCATAATATGACTACGTCTTGTTTATGACTCCATTCACACCAGTTGTGAAATACAGTACTGCCACAATCCGTCAATGATTTATTCAGAACCGGTTCAATTCTTTCATCTTCTCGCATGCAATGGCTGACATTTTACGTGCTTCTAACCAACTGAGCCATTTAAAAAAATATATATTGAAGACCTACAATCAAGATTATATAACCAACGGGACATTAAAAACTGTAATATCTTATGTTTCACCGAGTCGTGGCTGAAAAACGAACTGGATAATATAGAGCTGGCAGGATTTTCTATGCACCGGCAGAACAGAGAAGCTACGTCTGTCTATTTGTCAATAACAGCTGTCTAATGTTAACAATAATAGATGTCTAAGAAGTCTCGAGGTATTGCTCGCCTGAGGTAGAGTACCTTATGATAAGCTGTAGACCACACTACAGTATCTACCAAGAGAGTTCTCATCTATATTATTTGTAGCCGTCTATTTACCACCACAGACCAATGCTGGCATTAAGACCGCACTCAACCAATTCTATAAGGCCATAAGCAAACAAGAAAATGCTCATCCAGAAGCGGCGCTCCTAGTGGCCGGGGACTTTAATGCAGAAAAACTTAAATCCGTTTTACCTCATTTCTACCAGCAAGTGACATGTGCAACCAGGTGGGAAAAAACTCTAGACCACCTTTACTCCACACACAGAGATGCATGCAAAGCTCTCCCTCTCCCTCCATTTGGCAAATCTGACCATAATTCTATGCTCCTGATTCCTGCTTACAAGCAAAAACTAAAGCAGGAAGTACCAGTGACTCGTTCAATACGGAAGTGGTCAGAAGACGCGGATGCTACGCTACAGGACTGTTTTGCTAGCACAGACTGGAATATGTTCTGAGATTCATCCAATGTCATTGAGGAGTATACCACCTCAGTCATTAGCTTCTTCAATAAGTGCATCGACGACGTCATCCTCACAGTGACCGTACGTACATATCCCAACCAAAGCCATGGATTACATGCACCATCCGCATCGAGCTAAAGGCTAGAGCTGCCGCTTTCAAGGAGCAGGACACTAATCCGGACGCTTATAATAAATCCCGCTATGCCCTCAGACGACCCATCAAACAAGCAAGTGTCAATACAAGATTAAGATCGAATCTTACTACACCGGCTCTGATGCTTGCTGGATGTGGCAGGGCTTGAAAAATATTACGGACTACAAAGGGAAACCCAGACGAGAGCTGTCCAGTGACGCGAGCCTACCAGACGAGCGAAATGCCTTTTATGATCGCTTCGAGGCAAGCAACACTGAAGCATACACGAGAGCACTAGCTGTTCTGCATGACTGTATGATAACGCTCTCGGTAGCCGATGTGAGCAAGACCTTTAAACAGGTCTTGCTGGGCCATACGAATTAACAGGACATGTACACAAAGCATGCGCGGACCAACTGGAAAGTGTCTTCACTGACATTTTCAACCTCTCCCTGACCGAGTCTGTAATACCTACATGTTTCAAGCAGACCACCATAGTCCCTGTGCCCAAGGAAGCGAAAGTAACCTGCCTAAACGATTACCACCCCGTAGCACTCACATCGGCAGCCATGAAGTGCTTTGAAAGGCTGGTCATGGCTCACATCAACAGCATCCTCCCGGATACCCTAGACCAGGTATTCCCAAACTGGGTTACGGGGGTACGCCAAATACAAATGTGATTCATATTTTCAAAAACAGTACATTTATATTTTCCAAAGGAGCTACACATTTGGGTGAGGTTTCTTTCTCGCCTGAGTAGCCTCGTTTCACTGCCAAAAATAAAATGAAACCATCTAGTGTTCAGCGAAATAACAACACAATGTCAAATACAGGAAGCCTAGTCAAATAATTAACATCCAAACACATTAATTAACAGTTACTCTCTCGCGGGAAACCTTCACAAATTTTGCTCTGTTTCGGAAATGGCAAATAAAACGTGTAAACTGTTTGACACATTAATGTTACTTACCTTACAGATCAAAAGGTCAACTAATTTCCACGCCATTCATATGCAAATTCATTTGATTGATGCACTAGCTTGTCTGGCTGGCATGTTATTTCAGTAGTCCTCTATAATGACGGATTGTTTTCTATCTCGCATAGCTCATTAGTACACCCATGTGGTTGAATATACACTACTGTTCAAAAGTTTGGGGTCACTTAGAAATGTCCTCTGTCCATTACAAATGTCCTTTGTCCATTAAAATAACATCAAATTGATCAGAAAAACAGTGTAGACATTGTTAATGTTGTAAATTACTATTGGAGCTGGAAATGGCTGATTTGTAATGGAATATCTACATAGGCGTACAGATGCCTATTATCAGCAACCATCATTCCTGTTTTCCAATGGCATACTCTAATGTACTTGTCCTCTTGCTCAGTTGTGCACCGGGACCTTACGCTCCTCTTTCTATTCTGGTTAGGGCCAGTTTGCTCTGTTCTGTGACGGGAGTAGTACACAGCGTTGTATGAGATCTTCAGTTTCTTGACAATTTCTCACATGGAATAACCTTCATTTCTCAGAACAAGAATAGACTGACAAGTTTCAGAAGAAAGTAGGCAAGAACTTTCTTAACAGATAATGAGAACATGACAACAACAGTAGCTGTAGATGATGTAATGAAAAGTTGGAGGGTGGTTGGTAATGGAGGACATCAGGTGGATCCACGTCTGCACCTTTGTATTTATTATGGATCCCCATTAGCCAAGGCAGCAGCTAATCTTCCTGGGGTCCAGCTAAATTAAGGCAGTTATACAATTGTAAAAAACATTACAATACATTCACAACAGATTTCACAACACATTCATGTGAACCCCTAGGTACTGGAGAACAGGAGCAGAGTTAAAGGGAGCAGTGTAGGGGATAGAGACGTAAACAAGCAAACGCACAGGTTACACTTTACTGTGAGAAAATATGACGGATTATTGCAATGTTATAAATGGAAGATATGTACTTTTCAACAGTTTTTGAAGGTATAGCTTACCTCAAGCTGGTCCCCCTTCAACTTCTCTGATCCCCCTCCAACTTCACTTCACTTCACTGGCTCTAGTGAATGGGATAACTCCTGGATGACTCAGACAGTCAATGGTCCTAAAGTCATCTGGAGAGGTAAATTGAAGAAGTACATATTTATTAACTCAGCATAACTACCATTTTTTTATTTTCTCAAATGTCAACCAAAGCTTAACATACTTTGTCTATTGTGCTTCACTGAAGTGTAGGGCCTCGGGGCTTTCAGTGGTCGACCGCATAACTGCTCCAACTGGAGAAGGTTCTTGTTTTCTCCGAAGTAACCATAGACAAAGATGATTTTTTTTAAACTAAAACTAGCTTCAGGTTATTTTGTGTGCAAATGCAAGTAGTTATTATCTGAGATTTTTTTGGGGTTCTGCTCTAGACAACTTCCACCTCATCAGGTGGGACTTCGGTGATCTGAAAGTACGTAATACAAAAATAGCAATAGACAAACAACAACACAAAGTCAATCACAAATGTTAAAGACTACATTATATGCAATAATTGTATATACAATTGCATTGTTTACCTCAGTCAACAGCTGCGGCTGCCATCCTTGCAGCAGGTGATAGGGCGAGAACTCGGTGGAGGCCTGTACGCTGCTGTTGTGTGCAAAGAGAATTACCTTCAGCTTGTCCTCCCACCGTTCCTGGTACCCAACAAGGGACTTTCCCATGTCAGTCTTGAGGGTCTAGTTGGTCCGTTCACCGTGCAAACCTGGAGGAGGGGGTAGGAAAGGAATATCTATTGAAATATGTCTGATTATGTACTATGGAACAATAAAGCAAAAATATATATATACATTAGTGACAGAATATAACCTATGACATCCGTACCTTGTTCCAGAGTTCACGACCTCGGTCACTCAAGATGACCTCAGGAGAACCGTGGGTGTTGAAGATGTCCATCATTGCCTTGGAGGTGGCCTCGCCAGTCTCATCTCTAATGGGTATCGCCAGTTTCATCCTTGATTGGTTTCATACAACACAAATATAAATGTTTGGTTCCAAGCACTTTTAAATAGAAAGCTACAAAACAGTTAGCCAGCTAGCTAACATTAGCTAAATAAAGCTATGGCTAGCTAGGCTGAGGTAAATAAGTACAGTAGCTAGCAATGTCTATCTAAAAACAGCTTCAATTATTTATTCCTATTTAACAACATTTTCTAATATAGGGTAAAGAAAGAGCATTCTCGTTCAAGTCTTTTCGGTCCTCTGAAGCAGTAAGTAGTCAGAGCAATTCTGAGGTAATAATTTTGCACGGACTGAGCGTACACTTGTGAGGTGAAATAGAACTAAACCTGCCCAAATCCTCCGTCCTCCGCGAAAGCTACAGGTAAAATAGAGCCAAGCAACCAGCATAGCAATAAACACTTTGGTTCATTAGGTAGGGCAGTCAGAATTTTGGAAGTTTTAGCAACAGCCCTAACAACAGAAGCCAGAACTCATTGAATCCCATTGTGACGCAGGGGGGACACTTTTTGGCATGACAGGCCCATTCTGGTTGCCGTTGCAGAGTCGTACTCTCCTCCCAGTGGGGATCCCCTCCTAGTTGTGCCCGGGGTTCGACTGTCTGCTGCCCTGGAACGAAGTCTCTGCCTGCCTCACCTGCTCCTGGCCCGGAGCCAAAGCCGGCGGGGGATTCTTCATCTGCTCCTAGGATGGAGCCTGCAGCTACTGAAAATGTCAAGTGCAGCCAGGACGTTGGAGCCTCTCCAGTCCCACCTGCCAGTACCGTGCTAGTTCCCGCCCCGAGGGTCCTGATACCTCTAGACCTTCCAGACATTGCCTTATGGGACCCGCCAGACATCACCCTGTGTGACCCACCAGAAGTCACCTCTGATGTCCCCCTTGGCATAGATGTTGAGTTCCCTTCCTTCTCGGTAGGGTCAGAGTTTCAGTTTCAAGTTGGTAGGCAGTTGCCTAGACCGCCAGGCTGAGAGCATCCTGCCCTGCTAGTCCACAAGTTGCCTGTGCTAGGTTCTGCCATCAGTCCCTATCAATAGGTCCTCAGTCTCCAGCTGTAATAGGTAGCCTAGCGGTTAGAGCATTGGGCCAGTAACCGAAAAGGTGAAAAATATGTCGATGTGCCCTTGAGCAAGGTACTTAAACCCTCATTTGCTGCAGGGGTGCCAAACTTCTATGGTTGACTATGTAAAACACCACATTTTACTGCACCTATCTGGTGTATGTGACAATAAAACATCATTATAAATTGTTTTACTAGGTCTGCAGCACTAGTCAGACCTCAGTCCCTAACCCAGGTAGGATATTTTTAGAAACGCAATCCTTTACCGTTGCTAGTTAGTTATCTGTCCAAAACTGTAATCAGTAACGTAACTTTTGAATTACCAAAACTCAGTAACGTAATCTGATTAATTTCAATTACTTTTAGATTACTTTCCCTTTAAGAGGTGCAGGTTAATAGCTGGCGAAGCGACACAGTCATACAATCTTAACTTTAAACCTAACCTTAACTGTAACCTTAACCACACTGCTAACCCTAATCCCTAACTTTAAATAACCCTAACCTTAATCATACTTCTAACCCTAAGTGTAAATTAAGACCAAAGAGCACATTTTTGTTCTCATTTATTTTTTACAATATAGCACATTTTGACTTTGCAGCTGACCTATTTAGAGGAAATCATTCACTTCTACCTCAAGAACAATACTCATCCCAATAAACATCAACCTGGTTAAGAGGCATTAGAAGAAGACAAAAAAAAATGTATATTACCAAATGAACATCCATTGCACGATAAATCAATGTCAGAGTTTACATAGCTGGCCATAAATGGATGTTGTAGTTTCCAATTGGCTAATTTATCCCCCGTCTTCTCTCCCGTAACTATTCCCCGGGTCGTTGCTGTAAATGAGAATGGGTTCTCAGTCAACTTACCTGGTAAAATAAAATAAAAATACAATAAAAATGTACTTTACGGGTTGGTTATGTAGACTTATTTTAACCCATTGCTTTCTACTGCAGGTAACAGGGTACTAGGAGTAACTAACCCCTCCTAAGAACAATGTCTAATTGCTGAGACAAAAAAGCAACATTTAGGAACAACATTAGTATGTGGATGAAGGTCATGCTTAGGCGAATATACTATCAAGGGAAATAAATGGCTACAGTTTACACTTTTTTAGTTATTTCATGGAAAGTTGTTTTTAGAAAAGGGCCGTTTTTTTTAAGTCCCAGGGTAACTGTCCCCCTCATGGCCCCCGGGAAGATTTTGGCATAGGGTTTCAAACAAGTGTGTTCAAATTAATTGAATCAGTTTTATTTAGTAAGTAATACTTTAAAGCTAAGTCTTAGTTGTCTTCTTTGAATTATTTAAATACATATGGGGGTGAAAATGGTGTTGCACATGTCACCATTAATATCCGCACTATGAGGAGACTTGATGTAAAGTCCTTCACCTGCACATTACTTTTCTTTGTTCTTTCTTTGTTGTTCCTTTACCATTATGTACAATTGCAATAAATATGATTTAAATAATGCAAGAGTTTAATTCCCGGCAGTCTTTAATATGACATTCAGGAGGAAAAGGTTTTCAATAGTTTTAATTCATTAAAACATTATTCATTGGTAAATAATATTGGAATGGAATATAACTAATAACATTAAATAACAATGGAATATAACATTTAATAACAATAACTTAACTAATTAACTCAGTGTAACGTTGATGTGGCAACTCTCTTATGCTCTGCTATTGACCGATCTAATTTGTACCTGTAGGTCACAAATAAAGCTTTCCTCAGTAAAATTGGAGCCCAATTGGAGCCCAACTCCTGCTCACACCTAATCCAGTCCGCACCTGTGACTGAAAACAGGGGGAGAGATGCCAATTGAAAGCTCTCTCTTAAAAACGTAGATAGCTATCTAGCTATATGACATAAATTGCTGTGTAAAATAGCTAAAAGTCTATAAAGTTGCATTAACTGTAAAGCTATCACTCACTAGTGATTAAAACTGAAATTAGGTCACATTATCTTTTTTAATGTATTTTACCTCAGACGATCTGCTAGTAAGGTTGCTAGCTAGTACTCCTTTTTTATTTATTACCTTTATTTAACTAGGCAAGTCAGTTAAGAAAAAAATGTTATTTTCAATGACAGCCTAGAAACAGTGGGTTAACTGCATTGTTCAGGGGCAGAACAACAGATGTTTACCTTGATTTTTACCTTGGCAGCTCAGGGATTTGATCTTGCAACCTTTTGGTTACAAGTCTGACGCTCTAGGCTACCTGCCGCCCCCAGAGGTAGCCTAGTGGTTAGAATGTTGGACTTGTAACCAAAAGGTTGCCAGATCAAAACCCTGAGTTGACAAGGTAAAAATCGGTGGTTAGGCTACCTGCTGCACCCCTGCCGCAGCCCATGCCAACCAGCTAGAATAAACTAGTGCTAACTGGGGTAGTCATTGTCTAAATAGGTAGAAAAATATTCATAAATTACCCTCTAGTGGGGGAGGGGTAACTTTACACAAAAAAAAATCAAAACAATTATCTCAAAACAAGTGGATTATTTCATAATTTGGTGACATCTTGTGGTCTTTATGTTAATTAAGGGGGGATAGTTACCCTCTACTACCCTACAATCAAGATATATCCTTACATTTAAAAAAATCTGAGCCTGTCAGATTTTCACTAATTCCAATTTATTTAATACCCCTTGATCTATAAAAATAGGATTTTGAGATATGGAAGTATAGATTAGCCAAATTGTTTGACCTGAGCATAACCCAAAAACAAAGGATTCATTAGCTTACTCTGTTGTTTAGAATTTTGTTGTCATTGAATATTGATTGGGCTCACTGCTTCAACTTGAAAATGAAATGCTGCTCCTGGAATGGCATGCTTTGAGACAAACCGAAAAGTACTATTTGCATGTGAAAAATGTATGCCAAACGCTGCATTTGCTATAGGCCTATTGTTTATGTTTTTGTTGGTGACACTTTAATATCGCGATAATTTGCAGCTGTTTAAATTTATCAAAAGTGTACGAGTTCGATCATTGGTCCGTTAGGCCTATGGACATTGTTTTGAATCAGCACCAATTAGATTAAGCAATAAAACCCCCACTCGTCTTCTTAAAGTGAACTCGGTTTTCAGACTATGGAGCAGAATACTATGGGGGAGTTTAGAAGAGAGGAACGCAAACTTTCATTCCAAAGGCTGGGATCCGCACTATCACTTTTTTCACTGGCTGTCCAATGAGGCATATTCATTATGCGGATTCTGTAGCAAAACGGCTGTAAAATGGAAGCAAGTGAAAAGAAACAGGGAGAGACCTATCTGAATTTGTCCAATAGAAACTGTCATTTTGCTCTATTTGCTTCTGTTTGGTTCTTAAATGGTAAATGGTTTCCGTAATGAATACACCCCTGGTCGCAAAAACAATGATTGATAGGCAGCTTAAACTTCTTCAATTCAACCATTATTGGGTTAATATACACATATACATGTGTGAACAGCCATCCACAACAACCACAATCCGTAATCTGCAAATAGCTAAATGAGAGAGCAGCAGTGTGCTATGTAGCAAATAATAGGCCTAAGTGATATCTGCATTGCCTGTAGGCTACACCACTGCTGTCATCCTTAATTCCAAGCATTTATTCAAGATAGATCATCTTTGGATGCCGACAGCAGTCGCACCATTGGAAGACATAGCTTGGACTGTATCCTACAAAAGTCTATTCCTGTTCTTTTGGTGTCTCATCATAGTGGTCTCTGACTTGTGGTCAAACTTGCACCTTTTTTCAATGCTGATTTGAATGTCACTGGGATAACAGAAAGGTGTCAAAAAAAATATTCCCAAACATCTTTTCTGAATTTAGAAGTAGAAGTAATCAAATACTTTTTCAAAAGTATCTGCTGATCACAATATTTTTAGCTGGTAACTTAACATATTTTAACATTTAAAAAAAATATCTGTTACATGTAATCCGTTACTACTCAGCCCTGCCCAGGTGGGTCATCAGGCTCCTTTCCGGCTCAGAGTTATCAGTTCCTTCGGTATGCCCAGAGGTTCAGAGTGGTTTTCCCTGTCAAGTCCGGAGTCACAGCCCATGTCAGGCTAAGAATCAGTTTTCTTGTCAAGTCCAGAGTCAGTCTCCCTGTCAGGTGCAGAGTCGTTCTCCTTGTCAGGTCCAGAGCCAGTTTCCCTGTCAGGTCCTGAGTCGTTCTCCCTCTTAGGTCTAGAGTGACTTTCCCTGTCAGACCCAACGTTATCAGCACTAGGCTCCCAGCCCTCAGCTGTTCTAGTTTCTCTGTCTCCAGCTCTAGTTGGCCCTCAGTCCACTGCTCCGCCAGGCTATAGGTTATCTCTAGATGTGCAGTCCCTGCCGCTAGCCAGTTTGCAGCCCCAAGCCTCAGCCGGCGCCCAGTTGCCTATGCTAGTGTTAGGTTACGAGCCTGCTGTCTCCAGTTCTACAGGGCTGCACACCTTCTAAACTGAACGACCCTCTGTCCCTAGTACCTGGGAGACCACCTGACTTCGTCTTCAGGGCCCAGCCTGCCTCAGCCTCCGGATCACTGATGGGAACCATCGCCTCCACTCCACCATGGGAACCATCGCCTCCAGCAGGTGAGTGAGCTGCCAAAGACAGTTGCGGCCGGGGTACCACATTCCTCCACCGCAGTAGGCGAGCCACCTCCTCCAGCCGTGGCCAGCCTCCGGCACAATACATAGCATCCAAGGATGGGCCCCAGCTGCCCTGCACTAGCTGAGTCAGAGGATCCTCCACCCACCCATGGCCCAGGACTGTCCCTGCGTCTCCGTGCATCTCCCTCATGTGGCGGCCCCTCAGCCCCTTGCGTGCACCGGAGCTGGCACCCTACTGGCCCCCATGGTTCTCTAAAGTCTTCGGTAATCAGCTGCCCCTCTAGTTCAGCCAGATGGACACTAGGACTGGACCCCACCTTGTCTGGTCCCTTCTCTGCTCTGCCCTTCTGTCCTGCCCATCCTGCCGAACAGGACTAGGCCCTTTCAGGACTCCCAATTGAGGTCTTTTAAGATGTGTGGATTTCGAACAGAAATCCAGGGGCGGCTGTAGAAAAGGTTGACCCTCTCAATCTGATTGGCCTTCAGATCTGTGAATCACCCACCTATTCCAACCAATAGGATGCTTGGATGCACTCCAGGGCCCTGCCCCTGACATCTCCCATTAGTGCATGTGTGCGTTCATTGAACTAAGATTGGGTATAATAATACTGAGTGATGGTTAGTTTACCGTGTAATGTAACTTTGTAGATAGGTTTTAGAGTAATACGTTGCTAGCTCTGAGCTAATGCTAGCACTGCCTGGTTCTATGTACCCTGGGCATGCTACCTCGTCCAGTTTATATTGTTTATTCATTGCTACAAGCATGTTAATTGAGTACAACTAGCCTATTCATGATTAAGTGTATTAGCAATGGTTATATGCTACTGCTGAATAGTATAGCCTCTCTCGTGTGCCCACTCAGGCACAGTTACTAATTGCTTCTGTTGCCAGGCGAGAGGGCCATGAATCTTAAAGGAATGCCCTTTATCTACTTCCCCAACGTCAGATGAACTTATGGATACCATTTCTGTCTCTGTGTCCAGTATGAAGGAAGTTAAGAGGTAGTTTTGCGAGCCAATGCTAACTAGCATTAGCGCAATGACTGGAAGTCAACTGTATGTGCTAGCAAGCTAGTAGATACCAATATACTTCCATTCATTGCATTAATGCTAGTTAGCATTGGCTCCTTCTCAATATGTTTACATGACTGATGTATGAATATCCCTGTGTTAGCCTGTATTATTATTGAAATCGTTAATGTGCTTTTATCAGGGCATATGTTTACACATCCTGGTGTCCATTTATAGTTTGCATGTCTATTTTTCTTAGTATCTTGTAAATTGATCCTAATGGTTGTATTGTTTCCCCCTTTGAGAACTACAACAATATAAATAACTTCTAATGGAATCAGCTGCATCATGTTCTGACCGGACAGCACCATAATGGGCAGATCTTAGTGAATCAGTTCAAGTTTACTAGCGGGTGAAGGCATTCACAGCCGAACACTCAGACGAGCTCCAGCTAGACGTTTTTTCCTGGTTCTAGTTCTCGCCGGATTTAGCAACCCCATAGATTTTTTCAATGACCGCTGATCTAATATCCCAAAGTTATTTTCATCTGTAGATAATTATACTAGAGACGTTCTGAGCAAATAATGTAAGAAATAACTCCTCCCAAAAATACTGCACAGTTGGCTAGGAGCTAGAAAGAGGGTGACCGTTTCTGTCGGCGCCATCTTGAATAGTTGGTAGTAAATGAATATAATTGGTCTGTGGTTAAAGTAACATATGGACCTAGAACCATTTAAAACTGTGTTCAGTTACTGTGTGTTTGTAATAGACAATCACACTGTATGTGAGCAATCTCAGTTAACCCAGAACTAAAGTCTTGCGTAATTGGTCAGATGCTTGTTAAGTTCAGGTCCATATATGTTAAGAGAAGACATAGAATGAGGATCGGAACCAGAACGAAGAGCTTCACCCTCTCTCTTTTTAAGTTACGGACAAGTCTATGGGCCAAATGTCCCCTCACCTTCCGAAATGTAAAAGATTCTAACAACTGCGAAGTTGTGATTTATCCAAATAACCAGTGACGAAAAACCCAAGCACGGGAACTAATGCTGCTCGTTATCTCACGCATCCCATTGTATCATGACAGATCTATAGTACCATTTATGTTCAAGTAGTCTGTCCACGAGAGATTAATGTGTGAGCAAGTAGTGAAACGAAAGGTCAGACATTGCCACCAACTTGGACGCCACCAAATTTAAGTATGTCACATGGTTTGCACTGCGGATCAATCCTTCGATATCAAGTTCAGAAGAAAAATCTGTGATGAATCTGCTACCAAAACCTTTGCCTCCTCTCCTGCGATAGATAGCGGATGCTTGCCAACACCACTGCGAGTCACTACGTCCTTGATAGGACCTGATTGTCCCTACGCGGCTAGAGTGATGTGTGTGTGTGCGCAGTCAGATTGATGTAGTTCAGAGAAAGCCTAGGTATTTTTCCTGTTTTTCTCCTAAACCATTAGTAATGACTTTATGAGGAGTGGGGTTCTTGCCACCAGGGTCATCACCAGATGATCAAGTGGCCAAAAAGTGTCCAGAGACTTGGGAGAGGAGCACTCTCATAACCGGGACTGTTTGGGCTGTAGACAGCCAGTTTGGCGCTACTGCACTGTCCCAATGTGAGTGGATGAAAGGATTCAACTCCATGACATAGGATGCAACTCCATGACATAGGATGCTGCTGGGTCAGCTGCAATGGGTGAAGTGAAATTCTAGAAGGGTGCTCAAACGGTGTCATGGTATATCTCAGGTCCAGAAGCATTTAAGTAATAATTTCTCAGGTCCAGAATCATTTAAGTAATCATTTCTCAGGTCCAGAAGCATTTAAGTAATCATTTCTCAGGTCCAGAAGCATTTAAGTAATACTTTCTCAGCTCCAGAAGCATTTAAGTAATCATTTCTCAGGTCCAGAAGCATTTAAGTAATCATTTATCAGGTCCAGAAGCATTTAAGTAATAATTTCTCAGGTCCGGAATCATTTAAGTAATCACTTCCCTGTCTGTCTACATACAAAGCATGTGACAAATAAAAAAACTTGACCCGGAGGTCAATTCGTTTGGGGAGCGGCATTATGTTTGTCTGTGTGTATGCGTACACACTAAAGAGACACAGGCGTAATAACTATTGGATGGTTGAGCATCTAAGGCCATCGTTGCAGTTACTATGTATTGTATAGGATATATATATATATATACCACGATCAAAATGTGTAATTGCTGCAATGCTAAATACCATTCATCTAACAGACGATTGTGTCAGCATTATGATCTCTCCCCTACATTATTGTGATGAATGACTCCCGATCATTTTGAGTCCCCCATTAGGAGAAAATTAGCATTTTGTTTTCCTGACACAGTTATCCAGGCTTTTCTGGATACATATGAAACCAAATGGCCTGATTGAATTCATCTATGATTTAGAGCGCTGGATGGTGTTTGAAGTGTTGTACTGTATATATTCACGGCGTAAAGAGATAATTCTTTCTGAGGCTGCAAACCTGTTCTGTTCCCCTGACATATGAACGTCGAGTGGAGAGCAGGGTGAGAATTCAAAGGAAGTGCTTCAGACTTTGACATGCCTCTGCTGTCTCCATACACACATGCTCAAACCGAGTGCTAAGAGAACCTTCCCTTTAACAAAAGCAAAAGGGCCAATTCCTTTTGCAGAGAGCGGGGAAAAGAGAGGGGGGGGGGGGTGTAGCGAAACAGTGAAACGCATGAAACATTGGAAGACATTTCTATAGGAATTACTCCACTTACTGCCTGTTGTGTAAAGAAGTGGGATTCTGGACACCTGCTTCTGTTGATGGGCTTTATCTTTCCCTCCTCACTAGTTTGGCTGAGAATAAAAACTCTGTGGACTTCTTGGGATGGCCCCTGGCTGTGTGCTCAAGGTGCTCTCCAAAGCCTGTGTGCGCAAACTACACAAAATGAAGACCATGGATCAAATCTGAACTTAAGTGTTTTTTTAAATTGAGAAGTATCTATTTCTTGTTGTTTTCAAAGACTCAAAGATGTTGGATTATATCTAATGTGCTTTAAAAACGTGTTCCTCCTTTCTTTCTTCCCCTTGTTTTGTTTTTTTTACATTTTCCATTGACCTACATTTTTTCATGAGTTGATATGCTTTGTGGCTCCCCAGTGACTCCCACTGTATTGAATTCATCTGGTTCCAATACATCCTGTGCAGAACCTATCAATCACTGGGGAGCACAGAAAACTAATAATTTATTGATGAAACGAGGCAGCCATGAATTTCTAACTGCTTTCCTCATATTTATCAAGCCAGATCAAACAATGAAAACCCAAACAAGCTTAAAGGGAAAGGGAGTTGCAGGGAATAACTTATTCTTAGAGCAGTCGGAAAAAGGGGCTGGGGAGCTGGGATGGGGGGGAGAGAGAGAGACAGAGCAGTGGGAAGAGGAGTTCAGAGTGATGCTTGAGACAGCACGGTACACATCTGAATGAATGCTTCCACAAAAGGCAATTTTATCCTCGCAGGCTGCTCAGGCTCACTGTAGGTAGCAAGGTGAGCTCTGTCTCCCTCTGAGGAGAAGGAAGAGCACTTAAATGTTGTTTTTCTCTTCAGCCTGGATCCCAAGGCTGACTGGAGGGCCAGTATACTGATCTCAAGCTTCCACACAAGAACACACTCCGGGCAATGGTGTTTGCGAGCCCGCTAACATGGGGTCTGGGGAATAGTGTGTCTGTGTTTCTTCTACTTGTTTGCTTTCTTTAATGCAAAGGCAGAGTTTGTGTTGATGTTCTTTTGAATTTATACAGCCGTTGGAGGACTGGAGAGGAAAATAAAACAACAAGAAAAGACTGAAGTTTGCCTTGGATATTCAGTTAGGGAAAGTTCAATCTGAGTTCACATGCTGGTGTCCACATAACAAGATCAAAGATAAAAGTACTGTACACACTGTAACAACACTTTGTTGTTATCATATAATTTGGTGTGATTTAAAGTGTAATGTTTCGATATTTGGTGTGATTTAATGTATAATGTTTTGAAATGAAATCGTACAACCCATCTGAAATATCAAAAAGAGTAAACACATCTTTAAAGTCTTGTGGCGAAACTGCTAATTCTTAAAATCAACAGAAAAAATGCCCTCTCAGAGAGAGAGAGAAAGAGGGACAGTTAGAGCTCTGGGAGCGCAGTACAGTACAACAGCAAAATACAGCATGGAAAAAGATGAAGTCATTGCTGCTGCTTCTCGTTTTGCTGGCATTACACATCTGCTATGTCCTGTGGGGCGGCAGTGTCTACCGGCCCCGCCGAGACCAGAGTCGTCTGGAATCAGTGTGAGAAGGAGCGGTTCGTAATCTCTTGCCCTCTCAAGTGGCAGAGTGGAGGAGTCAACCAGAGGACTGTGCGATATAATAGCTGGACCGGCTGAGAAAGAGCCAGCAGCAGCCAACCTCCAACCACTGTGCAATATCACAGAGACACTCCCAGTGCCTGGTCCTCAGTGGGCAGACAGATAGATGGCGACTAGGGTGTAGTGCTTTCCGCTGGGCATCAACACTTCCTATGAATGAGGTCACATGGTATGGGAACAGTCGAGTCGGAAAGGGGTGATGTCAAGATGATGGAAGCATTCTGGTTCCTTGCTCCCCCGAGTCGTTCGTTGAGTTCTTCTCATATGACCAGGTGACTGCGCCTACTGGCGCCTGTGTGGTGTCACATGCTACCGTGCTTAATGGAGCTCAAATGCAGGAGATGAATCACTCTGACCAATCCCCTTTCCCGCTCATCATCACACATAGACACATAGCTCAGCATCTAGACTGCCAACGGGAATGTACTGTACTCTCAATACGACATGCTGCAAGCAAAGCCTTCTGTGCAGACTTCGGTGACTACTCAGTGCTCCAGCTGCCCCTATACAGTACTAAGTGATCGATACGCTTTGTTGGGGAATACAGACACCATGCTCCATGCTCACACAGCAAGGTTGCAGAGCCCAAAGAAGGTTACATTTTACACCAGCCCACAAAAGGGATGTTACAGAGATTTTACAGGCATTTTACATCAGATCGTTTTTCGCTTTGTGAGGTCAAACCGAAATTAATGAGGGATACGGCCCTATAAACGTTTGTGTAATTAGTAAGCTAAACAGCTGACAGATCTAACTACAATGGACAATTTCCCTGCCTTGTTTATGAAATGTCCTCAATAACTGGTCAAATCGTATTTAGGAATTCATGATCGGTAAGAGGAGGAGAAAGCCTAAAAGTATGGCAGCGTTTCCAGTCAATGAGTAATAGTGGATCAGTTTACCGAGGGAGAGTACATAACACTGTCTCTGTCTTCCCCTTCTGGCGACAAATAAAATGACACTCCCTCTGTGCAGGTCAATGTCATGTGTTCAGTAGAAGCACATACTAAACAATAATAATACATACGGTAAGAGCGCTTGTTGGTGGAATTACGACTACATAAACCATGCAAACTGCTCTTTGTGGATTTGATCCTGCATTGCAAAAACTTGCATAATCATGCATGAGCAATTCTGCTATTTCAAAAACAAAAATGCACAAAAGTGCTTTGGTAACTGAATTCACACATCTGCTGATACTGTCCGTTTTTTTTCTTGCCATTTCCATCATGTTGATAAAGCATAATCAAATAGTTAGAACACAAGACAGCACTTCAAGTGTTAAAGAAAGAAGAGCTTTTTCTTTATCAGAAAAAAACGGACACGTCATGATGTGACTGTCTTTCATGGTTAGAAAAAAAGCGTCTGTCAGATATCTCACAATACGTCCGCTGAGTGTGCATGTTCATTCTTCTTCACTTGTTTGTATGTACGTGGTGCTCATCTTGGGCCCTGTGCAATTATCATACGACTGCAATGCATTTCACTGTCTACTTAATCACAATACAAATTGCCCCGGTTCTGGAGGAATGAGAGTTTTTTTTTTTTTTTTCAGCACGGCCCCCTGGTGAATCTGCTCACTCTATGAGACTCGCTGCTACTTGATCAAGCGGGCCAGGCTCGTTCCATTGGGATTACCTATCAAAGTGGAAGGCAATGGTAACTCAATGCCTCACCCAGACAGTGATTGATGATAGGACTGTCTCCTAACAAATCGCAGACGGAAAGGCTCACGCACAACACGTGCTGGAAATGTTAATTGAAATGCAGTACGCAAAGGCATACTTTTACAGTGTTTACTGTTCTAGGTGTGAAGACAATGTACATTACAAACTGTAAAGTATCTCCTTGAAAGAAAATGTAGGCTCAAACTCTGATCACAGCTGTTTCCTACTACCGGGTTGTAAAACATTATCTTATTTAAATGGGAAGCTTTAAAAAGGTCTTTGTTTCTTGCTTTTCCTGGAACGAGAATAATGCTTTCATGGGGGGGAATCATAAGTATGTCAGGCTCGTCATAACGAGGAGACCAAGGAGCAGCGTGAGATGAATACATTCTTCTTTATCTAAACAAAACGAACATGAAGCTATAAACACGAGTGCTGACATGCAACTACACATAGACAATAACCCACAAAAGGCTCTGGACTGCGGATCCTCGTCGTAGGTCCCGGGCTGGGAACTCTCGCTGCGTGAATCATCGCTGGAGGCCCCAGACTGTGGCCCGTCGCTGGAGGCCCCGGACTGTGGCCCGTCGTTGGAGGTTCCGGACTGTGAACTGTCGCCGGTCGCTCCGGACTGGGTACTGTCGCCGGACGCTCTGGACTGCCGAGGTGTACAGTAGGCCTGGTGCGTGGTGCTGGCACTGGTGGTACCGGGCTGGGGACACGCACCTCAGGGCGAGTGTGAGGAGCAGGAACAGGGCGTACTGGACCCTGGAGGCGCACTGTAGGCCTGGTGCGGGCACTGGTGGTACCGGGCTGGGGACACGCACATCAGGGCGAGTGCGAGGAGCAGGAACAGGGCGTACTGGACCCTGGAGGAGCACTGGAGGCCTGATGCGTGGTGCCGGTACTGGTGGTAACGGGCTGGGGACACACACCTCAGGGCGAGTGCGGGGAGGAGGAGCAGGGCGTACTGGGCTCTGGAGGCGCACAGGAAGCCTGGTGCGTGGTGTTGGCACTGGTGGTACTGGGCTGGTGACACGCACCTCAGGGCGAGTGCAGGGAGGAGGCACAGGATACACTGGACCGTGGAGACGCATTGGAGATCCAGAACATAGAGCTCGCTCAATACGTCCTGGCTGGATGCCCATTCTAGCCCGGCAAATGCCAGGAGCTGGAATAGAGCGCACCGGGCTAGAATAGCGCACTGGAGACACCGTGCACATCTCTGCATAACATGGTGCCTGACCAGTTACACGCTCCCAACGGTAAGCATGAGGAGTTGGCTCAGGTCTCCTACCTGATTCATGCAATCTTCTCGTGTGCCTCCCCCAAAAAATGTCTTGGGGCTGCCTCTCGGGCTTCCGTGCTAGCCATGTACCTTCATATCGTCGCTGTTCCTCGTAGTATCGCCGTTCCGCTTTCGCTGCCTCTAACTCCTCCTTAGGACGGCGATACTCCCCTGGCTGTGTCCAGGTTCCTGCTCTATCTAATATTTCCTCCCAGGTCCATTTCCCCATTAAGTGCTGTTCCTTCTTTTCACGCTGCTTGGTCCTGGTTTGGTGGGTTATTCTTTCACTTTCGTCATAACGAGGAGACCAAGACGCAGCGTGAGATGAATACATTGTTCTTTATTTAAACAAAGAACACTAAACAAACCATCAAAATAACAACACGAATGTGAAGCTATAAACACGAGTGCTGACATGCAACTAGACAATAACCCACAAAACCAAAATGGAAAATGGCAACCTAAATAGGATCCCCAATCAGAGACAACGATAAACAGCTGTCTCTGATTGGGAACCAATTCAGGCCACCATAGACCTACATTTACCTAGATAATCCCAAACCCCATAGATATACAAAAAAAAAAACCTAGACAAGACCAAAACACACATACCACCCTCGTCACACCCTGACCTAACCAAAATCACAAAGATAACTAAGGTCAGGGCGTGACAAAGTAGCAGAGGCCGATTTCTTAAGTCTTTCCACAGATTTTTTATGGGATTCAAGTCTGGGCTTTGGCTGGGCCGCTCAATGACTTTCACGTTATTGTTCGAAAGCCATTCCAGCATTACATTGACTATATGGTTGGGGTCATTGTGCTAGAACGTACATGTTTGTCCCGGTCTAAACTTTTAGAAAAAAAGGGTTCTTCGGCTGTCCCCATAGGAGAACCCTTTTTGGCATGTGTCTTTTTCTCAGGAATGGCTTCAGTCTGGAGTCTCTCCCATAAAGCCCAGATTGATGAAGTGCTGTAGAGAATGTTTTCCTTCTAGCAGGTTCTTCCATCTCAGCCAAGCAACTCTATAGTTTTGTCAGAGTGGTCATTGGGTTCTTGGTCACCTACCTGACCAAGGTCCTTCCAGCCTGTTGCTCAGTTTGGTCGGACGACCAGCACCAGGCACCAGAGTCTGGGTAGTTCCATATTTTTTCCATTTCCCAATGATGGAGACCACTATGTTCTAGGAAACGTTCAACACTAGAAATGATTTTATACCCTTCCTCAGATATATGCCTCATCACAATTCCATCTCGGAAATCTACAGACAGTTCCTTGGATATCATGGTATGGTGATGCCGAAACGTTGGTAAATACCCATTAAATTGCTGGAAGATTATACATGGGGTGTGCGACTTTCTTTATTTTGATAGTTTATAGTTTATTCGCCGTTGGACAACACCCACCTCCACACTAACTATTGTTCTGGGTGTGCGCCAGCTCATGTTTTTTTTATGGTTTCTGCCCTGACATGCATTGTCAACTGTGGAACCGTATATAGAAAGGTGTCTTTCTTTCTAAATCATGTCCAAATAATTGAATTGGCCACAGGTGGATTCCAATCAAGTTGTTGTCACATCTTAAGGATGATCAAAGGAAATTTGGTGCAACTGAACTCAATTTGAAGTGCCATAGCTAAGGGATGTGAATACTTGCAGTTGAAGTCGGAAGTTTATATACACTTAGGTTGGAGTCATTTTACTTCTTGCTCCTACCTGAGACGCAGATGTCTCATCTAGACACCTGGAAATGCAAATGCGCTACGCTAAATGCTAAATGTACTCGTTAATAAGTCTACCCCCTCCTTTTTCAAACATTCTGTTAAAAATCGCGCAACATTTCAGCGTCCTGCTACTCATGCCAGGAATATAGTATATGCATATGATTAGTATGTGTGGATAGAAAACACTCTGAAGTTTCTAAAACTGGTTAAATCACGGCTGTGACTATAACAGAGCGTGTGTTTCATCGAAAAGCAAGAAAAACTGGTCACTGAAAACTGAAAAAAATATCCATGCGCCACTTGCATGTATTGTTTAAAGGGCACCAAATTAAATAGGGCCGAGGTTGCAATTCCTACAGCTTCCACACGATGTAGCCAACAACGTCATTTTCATTGACAAAAATCCTTTGTGTCATGACAAATAGATCCTTCATTCCGTCCAGCATACAGCAATCGATTTTGGGAGAGAGAAAAAGGGACATTGTTTTCTTGAGTAGCTGCTATTGAATACAGATCGCCCAGTGATCAATTTGATCGCTTATTAACGTTTACAAATACCTAAAGTTGGGTTACAAAAGTAGGTTGAAGTGTTTTGTCAAAGAATATAGGCAACTTATATAATTTTAAAAACTGCGTGTTGGAAGAGAGCTTTTTTCCTGAACCAGACAGGCTATACAAATTGATATTTTGGGCATACATGGACGGATTTAATCGGGAAAAAGACCCAATTGTGATGTTTATGGAACATATAGGAGTGCCAACAAAGAATACCATCAAAGGTAATGAATGTTTTATATTTTATTTCTGCGTTTTGTGTAGCGCCGGCTACGCTAATTCTTTTGTTTACGTCCCCTTCAGGTATATTGGGGGGTTGCATGCTATCAGATAATAGCTTCTCATGCTTTCGCCGAAAAGCATTTTAAAAATCTGACTTGTTGGCTAGATTCACAACGAGTGTAGCTTTAATTCAATACCCTGCATGTGTGTTTTAATGAACGTTTGAGTTTTAACGAGTACATTTAGCATTTAGCGTAGCGCATTTGCATTTCCAGGTGCCTAGTTGAGACGTCTGCGTCTCAAGTAGGATCAACAGGTTAAAACTCAAACGTTCATTAAAACACACATGCAGGGTATTGAATTAAAGCTACACTCGTTGTGAATCTAGCCAACAAGTCAGATTTTTAAAATGCTTTTCGGCGAAAGCATGAGAAGCTATTATGAAAAACTGAGTTTAAATGTATTTGGCAAAGGTGTATGTAAACCTCTGACTTCAACTGCATGTAAATGAGATATTTCTGTATTTCATTTTCAATACATTTGCAAAAATGTTTAAGAACATGTTTTCACTTTGTCATTATGGAGTATTGTGTGTAGATGGGTGAAAAATTATAATATTTAATCAATTTTGAATTCAGGCAGTAGCAACAAAATGTGGATTAAGTCAAATGGTATGAATACTTTCTGAAGGCACTGTACTGTATGTTGTACATACTGGTAGGCTTTTGCTGCTCAGTAGGTCTGCTTACCATATCCTTAACATATTTGCCAGTTTGTGAGAGTGTACTTCGGTATCAGTATGCAAGCTGGAAGAACGAACACATCTTCATTGGTAAAAACGCTACAAAATACAACTCATGAAACTCAGTACCTTTTTAAGGGCTTGCAGTTTCAACATGGTTATGATCATTGACATGTTCAACATCAGAAATTTAGTAGGCTTGGCCTAGCCTAGATAAGTCGATCAAATCGAACAAACTATTCTGCTGTGAACTACAGGTGGGATCTGTGATTTAAAACAACAGAAATAAAAATGATTACAGTTATTACCAAGAACCTTACAATCTTGGAAGATTATTGTGTAAATGTAACATTGATAGCCTAGGCCAAGGGTAGTCATCCAGGGGTCCGTGATACTGCAGGGGGTCCATGGAAATATTTGTAAAAAATGATTATAAAAATAATATTTCAAAGTTTTTAGGAATATTATGAGCAACAAAAAAAATGCTTTATTACACACCGCCAGTAGAAAAGAGGAGAATAACTTATTTGTAATGATGTCACCTTTATTCCCAACTCCTAATATTGAAGAAATTACACTCACTGGAGTACCTAGCATGGGCGTTGAAAAAGCACCCGCAAATAGGCTAGCAGCGCAGTAAGTGGGTGTTGCTGCTAGTAAGCTTTCTTGACTTGGACATATATTTTTGCCAACACATGGCTAACCTTTGTTTTACCAGCTAAATAGCTGCTCTTAGCGAAAATGTGTTTGGAGTTAACTTTCTAGCTAATAGGCTGTTAGAGTTTACACTTCCTCTTCCAATTATAATGTGGGGAGGTAAAAAAAATGAAAAACGATATCTCCCAAAGCTAATCATTTTAAAAGGTTGATTACTTCTCCTTACCATCATCCTTCACCTGATGATAAGACAGTGGCATGTGTTCATGAACCAAGGGAAGCCAGGCTCCCCCCAAAAAATTACAAAGAAAATAAAAAACGTGATTTTGGTTCTCAGTGTTTCATAAATGTCCTTCAATTCGCAAGAGGCTGAAAGTATCTCACTGGAGAAAGCATCCAAGCGAATGAAACAGCACCCCCTCTGTCTCAGTATATGTAGCCCATCCACAGTGCATTCGGAAAGTATTCAGACCCCTTGACTTATTTCGCATTTTGTTACGTTACAGCCTTATTCTAAAATTGATCAAATATACTTTTTTTATCATTCATCTACACACAATACCCCAAAATGACAAAGCAAAAACTGTTTCTTACAATTATTTGCAAATGTATCTTATTTACATAAGTATTCAGAACCGTTGCTATGAGCTCAGGTGCATCCTGTTCACATCGCTCATCCTTTAGATGTTTCTACAACATGATTGGAGTCCACCTGTGATAAATTAAATTGATTGGACATGACTTGGAAAGGCACACACCTGTCTACATAAGGTCCCACAGTTGACAGTGCTTGTCAGAGCAAAAAAGTAGGCATGAGGTTGAGTGAATTGTCCGTAGAGCTCTGACACGGGAGTGTGTCGATGCACAGATCTGGGGAAGGGTACCAAAAAATATCTGCAGCATTGAAGGTCCCCAAGAACACAGTGGCCTCCATCATTCTTAAATGGAAGACGTTAGGAACCACCAAGATTCAGGGGAGAAGGTCCTTGGTCAGGGAGATGACCAATAAGCTGATGCTCAATCTGACAGAGCTCCAGAGTTCTTCTGTGGAGAACCTTCCAGAAGGACAACCATCTCTGCAGCACTCCACCAATCAGGCCTTTATTGTAGAGTGGCCAGACGGAAGCCACTCCTCAGTTAAAGGCACATGACAGCCTGCTTGGATTCTCAGACCATGAGAAACAATATTCTCTGGTCTGATGAAACCAAGATTGGACTATTTGGCCTGAATGCAAAGCGTCACGTCTGGAGGAAACCAGGCACCGCTCATAACTTGGCTAATACCATCCCTACAGTGAAGCATGGTGGTGGAAGCATCATGCTGTGGGGATGTTTTCAGTGGCAGGGACTGGGAGACTAGTTAGGCACGAGGGAAAGATGAACGAAGCACAGTACAGAGAGATCCTTGATGAAAACCTGCTCCAGAGCGCTCAGGACCTCAGGCTGGGGAAAAGGTACACCTTCCAACAGGACAATGACCCTAAGCACACAGCCAGGACAATGCAGGAGTGGCTTCGAGACAAGTCTGAATGTCCTTGAGTGGCCCATGTAGAGCCTGGACTTGAACCTGATCTAACATCTCTGGAGAGACCTGAAAATAGTCATGCAGCAATGCTCTCCATCCAACCTGACAGAGCTTGAGAGGATCTGCAGAGAAGAATGTGAGAAACTCCCCAAATACAGGTGTGCCAAGCTTGTAGAGTGATACCCAGAAGACTCAATCTGAATGCTTATATAAATTGGATATTTCAGGTTTTTTTATTTGTATAAATATGCTCAAATCGATCACAACCTGTTTTTTCTTTGTCATTATGGGGTATAATGTGTCGATTTATTTAATTCATTTTAGAATAAGGCTGTAACATAACAAAATGTAGAAAGAGTGAAGGTTGTCTGAATACTTTCCTTATGCATTGTATCTGATGCTGTCTGGTCAAAAAGAGTATGACGCTGTTGTCGCCTGTAGCATTGAATGCAAGGGAAGCCAGTGAGCATTTGACCTCCCTTGATTAAAAGAAAGTATAAAATAATAGCCAATCAGCGTTGAGCTAAACTGAATGAGCTCAGCTATGAATGGTCCTGGAGCACTAAAAAAATGTCAAGGGAAGCCAGTTTGAAATTGGCTTCACACCAATCACATCAGAAGGCAAACGTCATTGACAGAAAAAAACTTGAATTGTTGTATCTGGTTGTGTAGTTGTCCTCCGGTGGCTAGATAGCTAGTTAAAATCACCAGTTTCCTAAATCAAATCATATTTTATTTGTCACATGAGCTGAAGAGAACAGTGACCTTACAGTGAAATGCTTTCTTACAAGGCCTTATCCAACAATGTCGTTTTAAGAAAATATCTATAAAAAAAAGTAAGAGATAACAATAACAAATGATTAAAGAGCAGCAGTAAATAACAATAGCGGGGCTATATACAGGGGGTACCGGTACAGAGTCAATGTGCGGAGGCACCGGTGTCGAGGTAATTGAGGTAATATGTACATGGTACATGTAGGTAGAGTTATTAAAGTGCATATGCATAGATAATAACAGAGAGTAGCAGCAGCGTTCCAGAGGGGGGAGGGGGGCAATGCAAATAGTCTGGGTAGCCATTTGACTAGGTGTTCATGAGTCTTATGACTTGGGGGTAAAAACTACTTAGGAGCCTCTTGGACCTAGACTTGGCGCTCCGTGTACCGCTTGCCGTGCGGTAGCAGAGAGAACAGTCTATGACTAGGAAGGCTTGAGTCTTTGACAATTTGTAGGGCCTTCCTCTGACACCGCGTGGTATAAAGGAATAGGTTTTGTTGTGCCCCTTCACGACTGTCTTGGTGTGCTTGGACCATGTTCATTTGTTGGTGATGTGGACGCCAAGGAACTTGAAGAGCTCAAGCTGCTCCTCTACAGCCCCGTCGATGGGAATGGGGGGCGTGCTCGGTCCTCCTTTTCCTGTAGTCCACAATCATCTCCTTTGTCTTGATCGAGGTTGAGGGAGAGGTTTCTGTCCTTGCACCACACGGTCAGGTCTCTGACCTCTTCCCTATAGGCGGTCTCATCATTGTCAGTGATCAGGCCTACCACTGTTGTGTCAAATTAGCCATGGATGGAGAAAGGGATTTGGACTTGTGGTTTTACTTAATTCTCCGTACTGGCCTATGATTATAATGATGATTCTGATCCAACCTTAAAGTCATACATTGTTCCCCTGGCCTGAGTGAATGGAAGTTTAACATGTAGTAGGGTAATGTTAACTAGCTGACCTAGCATATTGTTGCTCATGAAAGGATGTTAGGCTAGCCAGCAAGCATTTTCGCCAGGTAGCCTAGGACAACAAAAACAAAAAGCGTGTACTGTGTGACAGAGTCATAGACCGTTTAGGTAACATGAAAGAGGATGGCATTGGTGTTGCTCTACAAGTAAGGATGTTTTTCCTCAGTTCCATAGATGGCACACACACAAAAATCAGTGACAGCCACATCATATTTAGCTAACGTTGATTGGACCAAATCATTTTTGGTATGTTTTAGTCACTTGTGATTTTTTGCACCCAAATAACCTGGCAATGACCCCTCCTCAAAAAGTAAAAGTAACAATCATTCAATAATGATCCTTCTCTCCCAGCATACTACCAGAGAGACACAGGACCACAAAATTAAGGTATGAACCCAGCATTTATTTTCCACAGGTTGGAACTCAACAATTAATCAGGTGCTGATTGGCAGAACTCCAAACCCCCTTACTGTCAAAAAGGAATAGAAATTACAAACATACTAATCTACTAAATACCAACATCTCACCCCTCCTATTCCTCAATCAGATTAAAATCCACATAAGGCCTTGAAAAGAACCATAGAGGAACATTCCCCAGTGCCACAGATGGTCCTATAACCAGATCCCAGCGACCCTACTTAGCTATCCTTTTTCAAATCACCCAGTCAAAACCCCTCTGAAACACTACCACGTTTAAGGCCTCAACAGGTGCAGTCTTAAAGGCACTATTACACATCCCAAGTGCACTCTATTAGAGCCTATCAAGTTGCTACCGCACGGTTATTTCCACAAAGCATCCTTAATCATCAATTGATGACCTGCACAGAGTTGGCAAGGAATCTCCCTTTACATAAACAGACCTATTTGATTCCGATTGAGCGCCGGTATAATTATTCACCGAAATGTCCGTATAAGGTCTTCCTGTTAGGCCAATAGCCTATGGAGTTCATGCAAGGAAACCATTCCAACATTAATTCTAGATTATGCAGCTATGCCCATATATGGAGTTCCTGTCGGGGGAACCATTCCAACATTAATTTCGCCCAATTTTGACTCAGCTCCTGACGAGAGTATAGTACCTATGCTGCGTTCAAGGTCATGGCATCTTTTCAAATGTTTTCACCAGATGTAATGGAAAAGTTGTTATACGTGCAGACAGTCATCCAAAACGTTTGCTTCTGTCTCTGGTCGGATTAGAAGTAGGCCTAAATATTTGTACTTATTTTACAGACATTGGTATGTGAGGAAAAGGTACTTGTAAGGACTTCACTAAATGATTTTAATTTAAGAAATAGTATTCCCATGCATAATAGAGAGACACGTAATCGTATACAAATGTAAGCAAGGTTTGAAATTTTTTCGGTCAATTTTCAGTCTACAAATGATTTGTGATTTTGTTTCCGGCCCCCCTCATGCAAGGAAACCATTCCAACATTAATTCTAGATTATGCAGCTATGCCCATATATGGAGTTCCTGTCGGGGGAACCATTCCAACATTAATTTCGCCCAATTTTGACTCAGCTCCTGACGAGAGTATAGTACCTATGCTGCGTTCAAGGTCATGGCATCTTTTCAAATGTTTTCACCAGATGTAATGGAAAAGTTGTTATACGTGCAGACAGTCATCCAAAACGTTTGCTTCTGTCTCTGGTCGGATTAGAAGTAGGCCTAAATATTTGTACTTATTTTACAGACATTGGTATGTGAGGAAAAGGTACTTGTAAGGACTTCACTAAATGATTTTAATTTAAGAAATAGTATTCCCATGCATAATAGAGAGACACGTAATCGTATACAAATGTAAGCTAGGTTTGAAATTTTTTCGGTCAATTTTCAGTCTACAAATGATTTGTGATTTTGTTTCCGGCCCCCCGATCATCCACTCAACATAAAATCGGCCCACAGCTGAATCTAGTTGATGATCTCTGTTGTAGATGATGCAAGTATCATAAACCTATTTGCTCACATGCAAGGTATGCTGGTTGAAATTGAATAATGTGTTTTGGTTTCCTAGAAATAGCTACATCTGGTTTACTTTACCTTATACATGTTGAACATAATTTTAATTTGGTAGCATCTTGGAAAAACATTCTAAGTAGCTTTTAACTACCCTATCATATGTGAGATTAACAGTGAACAGTGGTAGCAAGGTTTTACTATTAGCCACTAGGTGGCAGTAGCCTACACAATACACCAGTAGGACACTTATACAGCGTTTAAATCAACAAAATAATGACAATTGTAGACTACCAGTATTATTTTTTAAATGTAATTTAATTTTGAACAATACAGGCAAATCATATTCCACCCTGCATCTCCAGAGACTTACTTTAAACATCAGCTATCTGAGCAGCTAACCGATCGCTGCAGCTGTACACAGCCCATCTGTAAATAGCCCATCCAATCTACCTACCTCATCCCCATATTGTTTTTATTTACTTTTTTGCTCTTTTGCATACCAGCATTTCTACTTGCACATCTATCACTCCAGTGTTAATTTGCTAAATTGTAATTACTTCGCTACTATGGCCTATGTATTGCTTTACCTCCTCACGCCATTTGCACACACTGTATATAGACTTTTTTTTCTATTGTGTTATTGACTGTACGTTTGTTTATTCGATGTGTAACTCTGTGTTGCTGTTTGTGTAGCACTGCTTTGCTTTATCTTGGCCAGGTCGCAGTTGTAAATGAGAACTGGCCTACCTGGTTAAATAAAGGTGAAATACATGTTTTTATAAATAAAATAAAAATCTCTTAGGACAGTACAGCGGCTGCCAAAGGTTCCAAATTTCAGAATAGAGAAATGTAGTATGAGTTCATAAAGCCTATTAGCAAAACATTATCTCCATGTTTGATTCTGAACATACCTGAAAACATTACATTTTTCTAACCAATTCGTGCCACACAACCTCTTAACCATCATTCATTCAGCCATTGTTGTCTGTCAGATGACCTCTCGTGCACTTTCAACCCTATCTCAAACTATTCCAACCTATACACTGCACATAGCTTAGCTTACATGGTTTATATTAGTGTTCCTGTGTGCATTCCAATAAATGGATGTCATTAAAAGTTAGAAGACCAACATACAAGACATAGTCTTGTTTTTTTCCAATATGGATTAGGCCTAGGTAAATCGTAATACAAATTTGAATCACTTCAATAACTCACTACTTTGAAGAGTTTGCATGGTAAGGTAATATAATAAAAAGTTCAATATTCAGTATAGCAAAAAATAAATATGGTGAATAAAATGACTGTGTAACGCTTGAAGAGTGATGGGTGTGGAGTCAGGCGCAGAGAGCAGACGATACGAGGGAAAAACGCTTTAATGTCCAAAAAAACAGGAACACGTACAACTGGGTGAAGCCAAAACACAGGCGCAAACACAACCCAAGGACCACTGGTAATAACCAGGACAGCGAAAACCCTAACAATAAACAATACACCTCTTACGTACATAGCAACAAGCCCGCACAAACACAAGTGGGCTAATCGAACTTAAATAACACCAACCCAAAACAATTAGACAAAACCAAACGAAAGGGAAAAAGGATCGGTGGCAGCTAGTAGACCGGCGACGACGACCGCCGAGTGCCACCCGAACAGGAAGGGGAGCCACCTTCGGTGATATTCGTGACAGTACCCCCCCCCCCCCCAGTCGCGCGGCTCCTGCAGCGCGACGACCCGGGGTGCGAGGCGCAGGGCGATCCGGATGGAGGCGATGGAACTCCCTTAGCATAGATGGGTCCAATATATCCCCCACCGGGACCCAGCACCTCTCCTCCCAGTCCACGAGGTACAGTAGGCCCCTCACCCGGCTTCTCGAGTCCAGAATGGCCCGTATCGTGTTCGTCAGGGACCCCTCGATGTCCAGAGGGGGCGGAGGGACCTCCGGAAACTCACCTTCTTGCATGGGACCAGCTACCACTGGCCTGTGGAGAGACACATGAAACGAGGGGTTAATACGATAATACGAAGGAAGTAATAACCGATAACACACCTCGTTTATTCTCCTCAGAACTTTAAATGGCCCCACACAATGCGGACCCAGCTTCCGGCAGGGCAGGCGGAGGGGCAGGTTTCAGGTCAAGAGCCAGACCCTGTCCCCCGGTGCAAAACACGGGGGCCTCACTGCGGTGACGGTCAGCGCTTCTCTTCTGCCATCCACTCGCCTGACGCAATGACCCCTGGACGACTCTCCAGGTCTCCTTAGAGCGCTGCACCCACTCCTCCACCGCAGGAGCCCTGGTCTGGCTCTGATGCCAGAACCGGCTGGTACCCCAACTCACACTCAAAAGGTGACATATTGGTAGAGGAGTGGCTTAGTGGGTTCTGGCCCATTTCAGCCCAGGGGATGAATATCGCCCACTCCCCTGGCCGGTCCTGGCAATACGATCGCAGAAACCTACCCACTTTCTGGTTCACTCTCTCCACCTGCCCATTACTCTCCGGGTGATACCCCGAGGTCAGGCTGACCGAGACCCCCAGACGTTCCATAAACGCCCTCCACACTCGGGATTTAAACTGGGGACCCCGATCAGAAACTATGTCCTCGGGCACCCCATAGTGCTGGAAGACATGGGTGAACAGAGCCTCCGCAGTCTGTAGGGCCATAGGGAGACCGGGCAACGGGATAAGACGGCAGGACTTCGAGAACCGATCCAAATCAAATCAAATTTTATTTGTCACATACACTTGGTTAGCAGATGTTAATGTGAGTGTAGCGAAATGCTTGTGCTTCTAGTTCCGACAATGCAGTAATAACCAACAAGTAATCTAACTAACAATTCCAAAACTACTGTCTTGTACACAGTGTGAGGGAATAAAGAATATGTACATAAGGATATATGAATGAGTGATGGTACAGAGCAGCATAGGCAAGATACAGTAGATGGTATCGAGTACAGTATATACATACACAATGACCAGGATCGTCGTGTTCCCCTGAGACAGGGGAAGATCAGTGAGAAAATGTACCAAAAGATGGGACCATGGCCGTTGTGGAACGGGGAGGGGTTGTAACTTCCCTCGTGGCAAGTGCCTAGGAGCCTTACTCTGGGCGCACACCGAACAGGAGGAGACATAGAATCGCACGTCTCGCACTGTCCTCGAAATACCCGGGTGACCTGACGAGGGTAGACTATGAGCCCACCGAATCAATTGATCACGAACAGCGAGCGGCACGTACCTACGACCCTCCGGGCACTGTGGAGGCGCAGGCTCCTCCCTTAGCGCCCGCTCGATGTCCGCGTCCACCTCCCATACTACCGGTGCTACCAGCCTAGCCGCCGGAATGATGGGAGTAGGATCGATGGACCGGTCCTCTGTCGGCTTTAGTGTTGAGGGAACCTGGTCGATACGAGATCGTAAAACGAAAGCGGGTGAAATACATGGCCCACCTTGCCTGACGAAGATTCAGTCTCCTAGCTGCTCGGATATACTCCAGGTTACGGTGGTCAGTCCAGATGAGGAAAGGGTGCTTAGCCCCCTCAATCCAGTGTCTCCACACCTTCAGGGCTTTAACCACAGCCAACAACTCCCTGTCCCCCACGTCATGGTTTTGCTCCGCCGGCCTGAGCTTCTTCGAAAAAAAAGCACAGGGGCGGAGATTCGGTGGCGTACCCGAGCGCTGTGAGAGCATGGCTCCAACCCCAGCCTCGGATGCATCCACCTCTACAATTAACGCCAAAGAAGGGTCCGGATGCGCCAACATTGGTGCGTCGGTGAACAGCGCCTTCAAATGACGGAAAGCTCCGTCCGCCTCTGTTGACCACTGCCAACGCACCGGACCCCCCTTCAGTAGTGAGGTAATAGGAGCCGCTACCTGGCCAAAACCCCGGATAAACCTACGGTAGTAATTGGCAAACCCTAAGAACCGCTGCACCTCCTTTAACGTGGTCGGAGTCGGCTAATTACGCACGGTCTTGACGCGGTCACACTCCATCATCACCCCCATGGTGGAAATGCGATAACCCAGGAAGGAAACGGCTCGTTTGGAAAACTCACATTTCTCCGCCTTCACGTACAGGTCATGCTCCAGCAGTCGCCCAAGAACCTTGCGCACCAGAGACACATGCGCGGCGCGTGTGGCGGAGTAGATCAAGATATCGTCAATATACACCACCACACCCTGTCCGTGCAGGTCTCTGAGAATCTCGTCGACGAAGGATTGAAAGATGGCTGGAGCATTCTTTAACCCGTACGGCATGACGAGGTACTCATAATGGCCAGATGTGGTACTAAACGCGGTTTTCCACTCATCTCCCTCCCGAATACGCACCAGATTATAAGCGCTCCTGAGGTTCAGTTTCGTGAAGAACCGCGCCCCGTGAAATGATTCCACTGAGGTAGTGGGTAACTAAAACCCACCGTGATGGAATTGAGACCTCAATAATCAATGCACGGACGCAAACCACCCTCCTTTTTCTTCACGAAAAAGAAACTTGAGGAGACAGGTGACATGGAGGGCCGAATGTACCCCTGTCCCAGAGCTTCCGTGATATATGTCTCCATAGCCAACTTCTCCTCCTGGGACAAAGGATACACATGACTCCTGGGCAGTGCAGCGTTTACCTGGAGATTTATCACGTAATCCCCCTGTCGATGGGGGGGGGGGGGGGGGGGGGGTAATTGGGTCGCCTTCTTTTTACTGAAGGCGATAGCCAAATCGGCATACTTAGCAGGAATGTGCACGGTGAAAACCTGGTCTGGACTCTCCACCGCTATCGCACCGATGGAAACTCCTACACACCTGCCTGAACACTCATCAGACCAGCCCTGGAGAGCTCCCTGTCTCCACGAAAATCTTAGGATTGTGAATAGCCAGCCAGGGAATCCCCAGCACCACCGGAAACGCAGGTGAATCGATAAGGAACAGACTAATCCGCTCCTTATGATCCCCCCACGTAATCATCTCCAGAGGAATCGTGGCCTCCCTGACCAGCCCTGACCCTAACGGTCGACTATCTAAGGAGTGCATGGGGAAGGCGGGGGTCTACATTAACTAACGGAATCCTCAACCTCTGGGTGAGACCACGATCTATAAAGTTCCCTGCTGCGCCTGAATCGACTAGCGCCTTATGCTGGAGAGAGGGAGAAAACTTAAGGAAACAAATTAATAAAAACATGTGACCAACAGGAAGCTCTGGGAAAGTGTGGTGCTGACTCACCTGGGGTGACCGAGGAGTGTTCTGCCTGCCCTCTCGACTCCCAGATGGACTCCTCCAGCACCGACCTGAAGTGTGCCCTCTCCGGCCACAGCTGGTACAGGAGGAGCCTCCTCCGGTCTCCCTGGATGCAGCCCCCCCTAGCTCCATCGGTATGGGAGCGGGAGGGCCAGGAGGTGGGACAGACAGGACCCTTTCAGAACGTCCGCGAGCAGCCAGCAGATGGTCTAGCCGGATCGACATGTCTAAAAGCTCGTACAGGCTGAGCGTAGTGTCCCTGCGGACGTCCTCTCTCAGGCTACACCTGTAATGGTCTATCAGGGCCCTGTCGTTCCACCCCGCTCCAGCGACCAAGGTCCGGAATTCCAGCGCGAAGTAGAGCTCTAGTTGAAGCAGGAATCCCTGGCACCCCGCCGCCGCTCCATCGTACTCCCTCGGAGGCGTAATACGCAGAGCGCTGGCACCGGATTCCGCTGGAGGAAATGGTAGTGTTGCCGGTGGGAGGGGTAGTAGGGAGCCACTCCTCTCCCAACGGTCCTTCTGATCCATCCGATGCGATGGAGGTGTGATGAAGGACTCGCTCCTCCATCGTGGGGAGAGGGGTGGTCGCTGCTCCTGCTGATTCCATATTTTATGGTGCGGGCTTCTGTAACACTTGAAGAGTGATGGGTGTGGAGGGTGAAGAAGATACGAGGGAAAAACGCTTTAATGTCCCAAAAGAACAGGAACACGTACAACTGGGTGAAGCCAAAACACAGGCGCAAACACAACCCAAGGACCACTGGTAATAACCAGGACAGCGAAAACCCAAACAATAAACAATACACCTCTTATGTACGTAGCAACAAGCCCGCACAAACACAAGCTGTAACGGATCTCGTCCTCCTCTTCTGAGGAGGAGTAGCGAGAAGGATCGGAGGACCAATGCGCAGCGTGGTAAGTGTCCATAATGTTTACTCAAAACACTACAGAACACTGGAACAATAAACGTGAATAAAAGAAACAGTCCCGTGTGGCAACAAGCGGGAGACAAACACCCACAACTCAAAAGTGAAACCAGGCTACCTAAGTATGATTCTCAATCAGGGACAACGATTGACAGCTGCCTCTGATTGAGAAACATACTAGGCTGAACACAGAAATCCCAAATTATAGAAAAACGAACATAGAAAACCCACCCAACTCACGCCCTGACCATACTAAAACACAGACCTAAATAAAATAACCAAGGTCAGAACGTGACACAAGTAGGCTAATCGAACTTAAATAACCCAAAAACCCCAACAAGGAACAGGTGAAAACAATTAGACAAAACCAAACGAAAGGGAAAAAGGATCGGTGGCAGCTAGTAGACCGGCGACGACGACCGCCGAGCACCACCCGAACAGGAAGGGGAGCCACCTTCGGTGATATTCGTGACAGACTGGAAAGAATATATTTCTTAAAAATTGTGCAGTAAATTTAAGCCATGTAAAAATTGCTAAATATATTACTTCAGATGATTTACACAAATTATTTTAACTTTAACCAAGGAGAAGTGGCTGATAAACTAAAATAATACATTTGTTAAGGGTCATTTTGACCCAAAAGGTGCTTTTTCATGACTTCGCCAATCAACTTGTTCTTAATAAATCTAAATAATTGTTTAGTGTTTCTGAATGAATATGGACTGTGAAAAAATTTAATTCCGGCTATTTTTGACCCCAGACAACAAAAAAACTTATTCCCCCTATAGAAATTTGATAGAGATGACCTTTATTTGAATCTAGGTTTCTCTGAATACAGAAGTATGGAGATGGAGCACCTTATGCACTCGCCCATGGTAATAACTAGTTATAACTAGGTATGAACGTGTACAAAATCTAAATGACCTTAGACATATGCTTAGTTGCAGTCAAAACAGTCTGTCAATGGTATGAATACTTGACAGAACTGTAATACAGAAACCAGCTACTCTCTGAATGTACACACTGTGCTGTATTGGTGTGTAATCTAAAACATATATTTCTTGGTGTGTAATCTAAAATGTTAGAAAATAGCATCATTCCTATAATACCCTCCAATATGCTATATGTGCAATTTGTTATGGCATTTTGGTTGCTATAACATTTGGTTTAAAGTGAGGGAGGATTTGGGTATGCATCCTGCCATAGGCCCTACAACTCCCATTGTTTTACCTTTAGTGATGCTAATACTGGCTGTGGGGGTAAGTAAATAAAGAAGACTAAGCCATATTTTTGGTCATTGTTTCTCAGGATGAATAACTTTTTGCCCCCAAAAATGTAGTATATTTAAATGTTGATGTACTGCCCCTTTAAATGGATGTAGTTTTTACTACATAAATATGACAAAATGAATGTTTACTTCAAAATTCTAAAAACTGAATGATACTACAACAAATGATAATACCACAAAAAATGATGGTAACTGAGATTTTTAGTACTGATTTGGATTGTATGCCTACTTTGGCAAAAGACTGTACATTATAAGGGAAAAATATATATTTTAGTTTACAAAATATGAAAATTAACTGTAGATTTTATACAATAACAGCCTGTTTTGGTAATTTTCTTTATTTTAGATAACATTATTTACATGTCTAAGGATGTTTTGAAAATAATGTCTAAGTTGATATTTTGCAATGATTGTTGCTTTTTCCAATAGTCCATGTAAAGTGGCTTGCGAAAGTGTTGGCATTTTTTCTACTTTGTTACCTTACAACATGGCATTAAAATTGATTTCTTCGGGGTTTGTATCATTTGATTTACACAACATGCCTACCACTTTGAAGATGCAAAATATGTATATGTTTTTTGTGAAACAAACAAGACACAGACATGACTGTCCATAACTATTCACCCCCCTAAAGTCAATACTTTGTAGAGCTACATTTTTCAGCAATTACAGTTGCAAGTCTCTTGGGGTATGTCTCTTTCAACTTGGCACATCTAGCCACTGGGATTTTTGTCCATTCTTCAAGGCAAAACTCCTCCAGCTCCTTCAAGTTGCATAGGTTCTGCTGGTGTACAGCTATCTTTAAGTCAGACCACAGATTCTCAATTGGATTGAGGCCTGGGCTTTGACTAGGCCATTCCAAGACATTTAAATGTTTCCCCTTAAACCACTTAAACAAGTGTTGCTTTAGCAGTATTATTAGGGTCATTGTCCTGCTGGAAAGTGAATCTCCATCCCAGTCTCAAATCTCTGGGAGACAAACAGGTTCCCCTCAAGTATTTCCCTGTATTTAGCGCAATCCATCGTTCCTTCAATTCTGACCAGTTTCCCAGTCCCTGCCAATGATAAACATCTCCACAGCATGATGCTGCCACCACCATGCTTCACTGTGGGGATGGTGTTCTCGGGGTGATGCGAGGTGTTGGGTTTACACCAGACATAGTGTTTTCCTTGATGGCCAAAAAGCTCAATTTTAGTCTCATCTGACCAGAGTACCTTCTCCCATGTTTGGGGAGTCTCCCACATGCCTTTTGGCAAACACCAATTTGTTTGCTTATTTTTTTCTTTAAGCAATTGCTTTTTTCTGGTCACCCTTCCGTAAAGCCCAGCTCTGTGGAGTGTGCGACTTAAAGTGGTCCTATGGACAGATACTCCAATCTCCTCTGTGGAGCTTTGCAGCTCATTCAGGGTTATCTTTGTTCTCTTTGTTACCTCTCTGATTAATGCCCTCCTTGCCTGATCCATGCGTTTTGGTGGGTGGCCCTCTCTTGGCAGGTCTGTTGTGGTGCCATATTCTTTCCATTTTTTAATAATGGATATAATGGTGCTCTGTGGAATGTTCAAAGTTCTGATATTTTATAACCCAACCCTGAGCTGTACTTCTCCACAACTTTATCCCTGACCTGTTTGGAGAGCTCCTTGGTCTTCATTGTGCCGCTTGTTTTGTGGTGCCTCTTGCTTAGTGGTGTTGCAGACTCTGGGGCCTTTCGGAACAGGTGTACATATACTGAGATCATGTGACACTTAGATTGCACACAGGTGGACTTTATTTAACTAATGATGTGACTTTTGAAGGTAATTGAGTGCACCATGTCTTTAGGGGCTTCATAACAAAGGAGGTGAATACATATGCACACGGCACTTTTCCGTTTTGTTTTTTTGTTGTGTTTTGAAACAAGTAATTTTTTTCATTTCACTTCACCAATTTGGACTATTTTGTGTATGTCCAGTACATGAAATCCAAATAAAAATACATTTAAATTACAGGTTGTAATGCAACAAAAAAGGAAAAACGCCAAGGGGATGAATACTTTTGCCTAGGCACTATATGTAACTATGTTAGTGGTTTGAGGGTTAAAAATCAGTTCACTTCAAGATACAATATATACAGTGCCTTGCGAAAGTATTCGGCCTCCTTGAACTTTGCGACCTTTTGCCACATTTCAGGCTTCAAACATAAAGATATAAAACTGTATTTTTTTGTGAAGAATCAACAACAAGTGGGACACAATCATGAAGTGGAACGACATTTATTGGATATTTCAAACTTTTTTAACAAATCAAAAACTGAAAAATTGGGCGTGCAAAATTATTCAGCCCCTTTACTTTCAGTGCAGCAAACTCTCTCCAGAAGTTCAGTGAGGATCTCTGAATGATCCAATGTTGACCTAAATGACTAATGATGATAAATACAATCCACCTGTGTGTAATCAAGTCTCCGTATAAATGCACCTGCAATGTGATAGTCTCAGAGGTCCGTTAAAAGCGCAGAGAGCATCATGAAGAACAAGGAACACACCAGGCAGGTCCGAGATACTGTTGTGAAGAAGTTTAAAGCCGGATTTGGATACAAAAAGATTTCCCAAGCTTTAAACATCCCAAGGAGCACTGTGCAAGCGATAATATTGAAATGGAAGGAGTATCAGACCACTGCAAATCTACCAAGACCTGGCCGTCCCTCTAAACTTTCAGCTCATACAAGGAGAAGACTGATCAGAGATGCAGCCAAGAGGCCCATGATCACTCTGGATGAACTGCAGAGATCTACAGCTGAGGTGGGAGACTCTGTCCATAGGACAACAATCAGTCGTATATTGAACAAATCTGGCCTTTATGGAAGAGTGGCAAGAAGAAAGCCATTTCTTAAAGATATCCATAAAAAGTGTTGTTTAAAGTTTGCCACAAGCCACCTGGGAGACACACCAAACATGTGGAAGAAGGTGCTCTGGTCAGATGAAACCAAAATTGAACTTTTTGGCAACAATGCAAAACGTTATGTTTGGCGTAAAAGCAACACAGCTCATCAGCCTGAACACACCATCCCCACTGTCAAACATGGTGGTGGCAGCATCATGGTTTGGGCCTGCTTTTCTTCAGCAGGGACAGGGAAGATGGTTAAAATTGATGGGAAGATGGATGGAGCCAAATACAGGACCATTCTGGAAGAAAACCTGATGTAGTCTGCAAAAGACCTGAGACTGGGACGGATATTTGTCTTCCAACAAGACAATGATCCAAAACATAAAGCAAAATCTACAATGGAATGGTTCAAAAATAAACATATCCAGGTGTTAGAATGGCCAAGTCAAAGTCCAGACCTGAATCCAATCGAGAATCTGTGGAAAGAACTGAAAACTGCTGTTCACAAATGCTCTCCATCCAACCTCACTGAGCTCGAGCTGTTTTGCAAGGAGGAATGGGAAAAAATGTCTGTCTCTCGATGTGCAAAACTGATAGAGACATACCCCAAGCGACTTAGCTGTAATCGCAGCAAAAGGTGGCGCTACAAAGTATTAACTTAAGGGGGCTGAATAATTTTGCACGCCCAATTTTTCAGTTTTTGATTTGTTAAAAAAGTTTGAAATATCCAATAAATGTCGTTCCACTTCATGATTGTGTCCCACTTGTTGTTGATTCTTCACAAAAAAATACAGTTTTATATCTTTATGTTTGAAGCCTGAAATGTGGCAAAAGGTCGAAAAGTTCAAGGGGGCCGAATACTTTCGCAAGGCACTGTAACTCACATAAACATGATGAGAAAGACAAAAAAAAGTTTCATCTTCAAAAAGCAGATTCCAAGTAGATTAAGAGATCAGGGTAGAAATTGCTGTATCCATTAAATGCAATGGTTTATAAAAACATCATCCATTCAAGTCAAACATTCAAGTCAAAAAGGAAGAAAACTAACAACTGAGAAGAAACACCATGTCTTTACATAACTGTTGTTGCATGTCAGTACTCAATCTTTCATACTGTACAATGATATTTAGCATAGATATTTAAATGCAGCTGTGTCAAAATAATTGTACATACTGAACAACATCTGTAGAACTCGATAAAAGGCTTCTCTATAATTCACTACCACTTTCAAACAAATGCTCCTTAGACACTGTCCTTGTCAAACTCACAGACAAAGTACATGGTGGGGTGGCAGGCCACATCGGTCCAGTCCCCCACCGCCACCATTTCAGCACAGTCCTCGTCATCGTAGGCATTGTTGGGTTCCCCTTCCCTCCACTTACTGAAGGTGCTCATTGGGGAATTATCCACGTAGGTGAAATGACCCTCGCGGTCTATGTCGTTGATACCAATGTACACCCGGCTCAGGCCCGCCTCTGTGATGTACCCAGCGATGGCCGCATTGGCCCCCTCGTCCTTGGGCATGGCCAGGTGTCCACCCCTCCCCTGACAATAGACTTCTGCATCGGTGTAGCGTTTCTCCTCCTTGACCAGCAGATAGACCTTGCTGTCGGTCTCTTTGATGCCGGCGACAGCTGCAGGGGAGGGCAGTGCTGAAAAATGAGCACTTGTATTTCTATAATCACACCGACATATAAACCCAGCATTTACTTTGTGAATAGAAGAAAGCAAAGCAAAATGGTCTAAGATACGAGCATTGAAACTAATACTGAAAGGAAGCTGACAGCTCTATGTCTTTACATTATTCATTGGAAATTCCTAATTTAACATTCAACCAGACATCCTGAAAGCGTACCATTTTTTATGAACTTCAGCTCATTGGATAACTGTGTCACTAGGATGTCCATCTCACCAATAATTTTCCTCAGGGGTGTGCATTCACATGGAACACCTGGTGAGACAAAACAAAACATGGCTTGGGCTTATTGTTAACTAGACCTAGAATGTTTCTCCAAACAAATAAATGTTGTACCTGGATCACCATTCGGGCCCCTTGATCCAGCATCACCCATATCTCCCTTTACACCTGAGAGTAGAAACATTGTTAAAGTACATGGAAAATATAGCGATGCATCCCTAAACAGAAGTGTAAATGCAAGTTGTTCTGTTTTTTTCCTACCTTTGACTCCACTGGGGCCAATCTTCCCATAATGTCCCATTATACCCTTCTGCCCTTTAACTCCCAGATGTCCTGTAGAGAAATATGTTTTACAGTTATTAGAAGTGTGTTGTTACTGATTTCAGAATCAAATAAGTGGGTTAAATAACAAAGCCTCTGCATCTCATGTAAATGAGAATGTGTTCTCAGTCAACTTACCTGGTTAAATAAAAAAATATGTATTTTAGATAGACATTGTCTGAGAGCCATCTCCATTTTGAAGTAGTGAATTTTATTCTTCTACTAGTTCTATGACAAAAACTGAAAGGGTGCATACTGCAATTTACTGCCAATTGCAGTTATGGAATGTTTATTCACAGGTAAACCCATTGGCTGCTCCCACCTGGTGACCTGGATGGAATTATGTGATCCTTCCTTAACCCATAGGAAGTCCCACCCAGTTGACTACTTCAAAAATGTTGAAAGTCCTCAATGGTGCTGCCCATGCTAAAATCGGCTTTTGGACACTAGGGTACTCCATCTAGCTCTATGACCAGTCCTCATTAACAGCTGCTGTAAACAATTGTCAGTGATTCAGGGGATTCTGGGTAAGGTTTCTCACACAACCTCTGACCTAAAGTAAACATTCTGTTGCTCTGGACTGCCTAGCAGTAACCAGCGCACAACATCCTCTAGGAGAAATGATTGTCAGTACATGCTGTGATCTTTACTCTAGTTCCTGCAATAACGGTCCAATTAAATAAATACCCCATAGAATCATGTTGTTAAAGGAAATATGATTTTAAACCATTCTGGAAAAATATCTGTATGGTTCTAGTCTATTGTAAAATAAATAAGTCCACAAATGTAGTGAGACACCCTAGTGATAGGCCAAAGGGTTATCCAAAGACCTTTTCCGAAGGGAAATCAGTAGGCGTGTCCAAAAAGCTTTTCATGACAACCAAATTAGCTAGCAGATAACTACTCCCAACATCCTACAATGCTGAAAAACATACCACGCCCAAGTTTCCCAAGTCCAGCCTCCATAGAGTCAAAACTTTGTGATATTGTGAGGGATATCATCATCAAAGCATAGCACCTGTACAGAGAGAATGCTGAACGTTGTTTTTTCTTCTGTTTTTAAAGATAGAGGCTTACCTATCTCCCCTGGTGGACCCATTCTTCCTGGTCTCCCAGGTGCTCCTTTCACTCCCTTTTCTCCTTCCTCTCCTGTCAAATGGAGAGAAAGCTTCATGAATCAAAACACAAACTGCACAACTCTGAAATGTTATTACTGTTGATAAATAGTGCACACTGCAATCCTATGAGTCCTATACGATTTCTGAGCGTGTTTTAAACTCTTTAATTTTTGATGAAAGCGTGAGTGTATGCCTTTGAGTCCTGGGACGAGAATTTGGACAGAGCAGGGTTCGTCTGACATGTGCTGTCCATGAGCTGACTCCATCAGGGTCAGCCCCAGTAGAGTGATAAGTACACAAGGCATCAGCTTCTCTCCTCTCATCCTGCAACATGGATGGGTTGATGGACTGGAAGAAATTGTATGAGATATACACTGACAAACACACACACAGATACAAGTAACTGCCAAAATAAAATAAAAACACCAACATAAAGTACAGTGCCTTGCGAAAGTATTCGGCCCCCTTGAACTTTGCGACCTTTTGCCACATTTCAGGCTTCAAACATAAAGATATAAAACTGTATTTTTTTGTGAAGAATCCACAACAAGTGGGACACAATCATGAAGTGGAACGACATTTATTGGATATTTCAAACCTTTTTAACAAATCATAAACTGAAAAATTTGGCGTGCAAAATTATTCAGCCCCTTTACTTTCAGTGCAGCAAACTCTCTCCAGAAGTTCAGTGAGGATCTCTGAATGATCCAATGTTGACCTAAATGACTAATGATGATAAATACAATCCACCTGTGTATAATCAAGTCTCCGTATAAATGCACCTGCACTGTGATAGTCTCAGAGGTCCGTCAAAAGCGCAGAGAGCATCATGAAGAACAAGGAACACACCTGGCAGGTCCGAGATACTGTTGTGAAGAAGTTTAAAGCCGGATTTGGATACAAAAATATTTCCCAAGCTTTAAACATCCCAAGGAGCACTGTGCAAGCGATAATATTGAAATGGAAGGAGTATCAGACCACTGCAAATCTATCAAGACCTGGCCGTCCCTCTAAACTTTCAGCTCATACAAGGAGAAGACTGATCAGAGATGCAGCCAAGAGGCCCATGATCACTCTGGATGAACTGCAGAGATCTACAGCTGAGGTGGGAGACTCTGTCCATAGGACAACAATCAGTCGTATATTGCACAAATCTGGCCTTTATGGAAGAGTGGCAAGAAGAAAGCCATTTCTTAAAGATATCCATAAAAAGTGTTGTTTAAAGTTTGCCACAAGCCACCTGGGAGACACACCAAACATGTGGAAGAAGGTGCTCTGGTCAGATGAAACCAAAATTGAACTTTTTGGCAACAATGCAAAATGTTATGTTTGGCGTAAAAGCAACACAGCTCATCACCCTGAACACACCATCCCCACTGTCAAACATGGTGGTGGCAGCATCATGGTTTGGGCCTGCTTTTCTTCAGCAGGGACAGGGAAGATGGTTAAAATTGATGGGAAGATGGATGGAGCCAAATACAGGACCATTCTGGAAGAAAACCTGATGGAGTCTGCAAAAGACCTGAGACTGGGACGGAGATTTGTCTTCCAACAAGACAATGATCCAAAACATAAAGCAAAATCTACAATGGAATGGTTCAAAAATAAACATATCCAGGTGTTAGAATGGCCAAGTCAAAGTCCAGACCTGAATCCAATCGAGAATCTGTGGAAAGAACTGAAAACTGCTGTTCACAAATGCTCTCCATCCAACCTCACTGAGCTCGAGCTGTTTTGCAGGAATGGGAAAAAATGTCAGTCTCTCGATGTGCAAAACTGATAGAGACATACCCCAAGCGACTTACAGCTGTAATCGCAGCAAAAGGTGGCGCTACAAAGTATTAACTTAAGGGGGCTGAATAATTTTGCACGCCCAATTTTTCAGTTTTTGATTTGTTAAAAAAGTTTGAAATATCCAATAAATGTCGTTCCACTTCATGATTGTGTCCCACTTGTTGTTGATTCTTCACAAAAAAATACAGTTTTATATCTTTATGTTTGAAGCCTGAAATGTGGCAAAAGGTCGCAAAGTTCAAGGGGGCTGAATACTTTCGCAAGGCACTGTATCTTAATAGGGCCTATGGGCCACCAACGAGCCGCCAGAACAACTTCAATGCACCTTAGCATAGATTCTGCAAGTGTCTGGAAATCTATTGGAGGGATGCGACACCATTCTTCAACGAGAAGTTCCATAATTTGGTGTTTTGTTGATGGTGGTGGAAAACGCTGTCTCGTGCGTTGCTCCAGAATCTCCAATAATGTTAAATTAGGTTGATATCTGGTGACTGAGACGGCCATGGTATATGGTTTACATAATTTTCATGATCATTACACCATTCAGTGACTACCCGTGCCCTGTGGATGGGGGCATTTCCACTGCACACAGATGTCAATTCAATGTCTATTCCACATTGGTTCAATGTAATTTAATTGAAATGACATGGGAACAACATTGATTCAACCAGTGTGTGCCCAGTGGGTTGTCATCCTATGGGGGCATAGACATGGCAATAATGGCCTGCCCAGCATTTTTATACAAGATTAAAATTAAAATTCAGGAACCACACTGTGTGGAAGCACCTGCTTTAAAAATCCTTTGTATCCCCCCCCCCCCCCCCCCCCCATTTAATGTTTCCATTATTTTGGCAGTTACATGTACATCTGAAGAGCAGAGTTAAGACTGTTTTGCAGTAAATTGAGAAAAAACAACATCATGGTACAATTAAGTCTGATATGAGTAATGATTACCCAGGTCTATGTGATAGTGTGCTTTTACACAGTCCATCACAACAACAGATTGGAGACCTCAAACCAACCCTTTCACATCACTCAATATAACAACAACAACAAATTGGTGAAACTTGCAGTAGCCTAGGCCAGAATGTATCTGACCTAAGACCAAAATTCCTTATCTGGCTTTGAGGTAAATTCCCTTGAAAAGTGCCTTGGCACATGCCAGATGAAACAATAGAGTGCTGTGACAAATCACATACAGCCAAACAACATCCAAAGATAAACCAACCAAGGTTGCTTCATCATGACATACACAGGATACTGTTATATGGGTCTCAGGTCACATCAATATTTCTAAATGTAACCTACCTTTTGTGGAGTTTTCCAGACCCACAAAGCAGCAAGTAGCTTCAGCTTGGGATTTTTTTCCAAATGATCAACATGAGTTAACATGGGGTTGCACACTGGTGTTTTTTCCAGGGATTTCATGTTTCCTGCTCAGGACCCTAGAATGTGTGTGATAGGTCGTTTCACAGATAAAGCCAAAGGCAGCTGGGGCTTCAAAGATAATTGGATGGGAAAGCATTGGGGGTCATTGACAACATCCACTTCTGATAACACACAAACTAAATTAAAGGGGATTAAAAACTATAAGGTCCATTCTTGATTTTCACATGAATACTGAAATATATGTTCTGTGAATAGGTTATGATGTAGCTAGTACAAAACAACAACCTAAGAGTTGCAATGTCAGTTCTCAGTTTACACAAAAACATTTAAGTACAACATCTATAAGGTGCTTTTCTGCTAGCCTGAGTACCAGTCGCTTTAGCTAACGTTCTACTCGTCATTACCAAACTGGTCTTTCAGCAATCTTCAAATATGAACATTCTATCATTAATGAGCTCGAGGTTATCCTGATTCAATAACCAATCACAATATATATGCGAATTAGACTGATAGGAAGACGTTAACTTAATTCAATAATTTTATTGGGTTGACCATAGTCCTACTATATTGCTACTTCTGGGACACGCATTGGCCTAGGCTACTGGTTCCAGGGCTATACAGAGGAATACAGAGGATGGAAGCGAGAGAGGCCTGGGAAATAAAATCAACAAATACCCTACCATCTAACCCTACACTCATTAAAAACCCACCACCATACTCCACTATTTAAACCTATCTAGTCCTACCTCAGGCCTGAAAGGACAGGACACAACTACTCAACAAACCCTGTAACTCTTCTGACGTCAAATCTCGCACACCCAAATACTTCTCTGCAGCTGCCACCACAACCTCTGTTTTCTGTGATTTACGTTCCATCCTTGCAGTACAGTTTATAACCATTGCTATGAATGCTAAAAAAGCCAATCTTACTAAAGCATATATTACTCGTTGGCCTATCCCTCTGTATTGATACAGATCGACACTACTCACACGAATCCTCTTTGACCCATCTTCCTCAACTTCCGCTGCCTCAGCGTACGGCACAATATGCTCTACTCTAAGTAACCTCAACCTGCCTTTCTTGCACCAGACATTTCTGATTCCCACCCAGCCCCATGGGTACCCATACAATTAACACACACCGCTTCTTACCCCAATGCTACACACTCCTTTGTCTAGTGCCCGTCTGCACACTTCTCACACCTAGGAACCTCCCTTCTACAGACTGCTGCCACATGCCCATAAACTTGACACCTGTAATGTCTTAAATTTATTTGGCATATAAACTTGTACGGGATAAATGGAATATCCTAACATCAATCACTTTGTCAGGCAGAGACTCAATATCAAAAGCTATGCAAACCAGAGACAAACATTTTTTTTGTCTGACGCAAGTTTTGTGCCAATGAATTGAAGTTGAAAATGCGTTAATTTAATTAAATGTGAAGGAAAAAAAAGCATAGTGCCTAAGTCTATTTAATGAATCCCAACAGATCGCAAAGCAGGGAATCCCCATTCCCCACTGAGTTCATTTTTGGAAGTGTCAAATTCACGTTCTCATCCATAAATGCATATCAAATACAAGCGTGCTGCCCAGCAGCTCACATCAGCAGGATGGATGGGCGTCTAACGTGGATCGCTAGAATAATGATTATGATCACATTTCCTCAATTTAAATATTTAGCCTATGGGGACACCTATACATTTGGAAGCCAAGCACGAGTGATCACTGAAGCCTTAATATCGTCTAGGCCTGATGTTAAAATATCATTACGCCTAGAATAAAAAACACCAGACTTCTGCCATAGACTTAATTTAATGGAAAAGGTAAAGAATTACAGGGGGTAGTTTAGAAAAATGAATCCGTGCAAATCTTTCTCAGGAATAAGGCACATGCTTGGATAATAATTACATAACCAACATCTCTAGTACAGTGGTGGAAACACTACCCAATTGTCATACTTGAGTAAAAGTAAAGATACTTTAATATAAAATGACTCAAGTAAAAGTTAAAGTCACCCAGTAAAATACTACTTGAGTAAAAGTTTTAAAGTATTAGATTTTTTTGAAACACGTAAGTATCGAAAGTAAATGTAATTGCTAAAATATACTTAAATTTCAAAAGTAAAAATAAAAGTATAAATAATTGTAAAAATCTTATATTAAGCAAACCAGACGCCATAATGTTATTGTTTTTTAAATGTATGGATAGCCAGGGGTACACGCCAACACTTTGACATAATTTACAAACAAAGCATGTGTGTTTAAATAGTCCACCAGATCAGAGGCAGTAGGGATGACCAGGGATGTTCTCTTGATAAGTGCATGAATTGGGCAATTTTCCTTCATGCTAAGCAATCAAAATGTAATGAGCACTTTTGTGCTTCAGGGAAAATGTATGGAGTAAAAAGCACATTATTTTCTTGAGGAATGTAGTGAAGTAAAAGTAAAAGTTGTCAAAAATATGAATAGTAAAGTAAACTACTTAAGTACTAAAAATACTTGAATGTACTGTTTAAGTAGTTTTTGGGTGTATCTGTACTTTACGATTTATATTTTTGACATTCCTAAAGAAAATAATATTATTACTCCATAAACCTTCCCTGACACCCAAAAGTCTTCGTTACATTTTGAACGCTCAGCAGGACAGGAAATGGTACCGAGATAACATCCCTGGTCCTCCCTACTGCCTCTGATCTGGCGGACTCACTAAACACAAAATGCTTCGTTTGTAAATAACCTCTGAGTGTTGTAGTGTCCCTGGCTATCTGTAAATAAATACACAAAAAAAGACAATTGTGCCGTATGGTTTGCTTAATATAATGCATTTTACATTATTTATACTTTTACTTCTGATACTTAACTATATTTGGTCGCTCATTGTTACAATGTGATGAACAGGCATCTGAGGCGCTGATTGGCTCAGCCTCCAATCAATGTTGAACGTTCACATTTTGATGACACCACGGATAGGTGGCTATAGGTGGGCGTGCGAATAATTTCGGTCATCTTCAGAATTGCAGACATGTTCTGGGAAAAACAAGGCTAGTATTTTGCTAGATTCATGAAAAGTTACATTAACCAACCATAATAGCTGTGTATGCAATCCGTTCATATCAAGCTAGCGAGCGAACTGATTAGCTGGCTAAATTAGCTACGACATTTACGTTAGCTAACTATCACGGTTTGTTTATCCAGTTCAGAAGAATGTTTTGCGTTTCAATTCACATAACATTCGTCTACTCTCCAACAGTTTAGTTAATATTGCTAAGAGAGTGGTTATTATTTTTTTTTGTTGTGAAAATAACTAACTAACGTTAACATAGTACCGAATGAAAGAAGAAAGCTAGCTAAAGATAACCCTTGCAAGTTGGACCTCGGTGACAGTGAAAAATATTGATGTTTTTCCAATGAATATATGTTTATCTTACTTTGGTAGCAACCCAGCAATGCAGTTCTCATGCTTAGTGTTGTGGGTAGGCTAAATAAAGGATGGGTGACTAATGGATTTGCATTTCCTCAATTTGATATGTTTTATTTTCCAACAGTTTTACCTGCAGTGCTGACTGACAAATGAAAAAACGTTGTGCAAATCAACCTTTGAAAAGATCTCTCAAAGGAAATGCCATTGGACTCCATATGTTGGGAATTGGCAAGATGCCTAGGTATGTGTTTATATGAAGTTTAGTTTGCTTAGCTACAAACTCATTCATGTTTAACAATTATATTTTGCTTTTGAAAATCCACATATTTTAAAACTCACTTTTTTTGTCACCACAGCTCTCAAACTGAAGCAGTGCATTTCAGCACAGTCCTCAACGGCAGTGACTACTTCTTTCTGAGCCAGGTACCCTCTCCAGGAGTGGTTGTCCAAGGCAGCATCTTCCAACATGCGTTTACCCCTGCTTTCGTGCTTCAGAATAATGCCCAAAGGTGAGGTATCCCTTATTTAAAAGGTCATGAAGGATTTTAAAAATGTATCACTCATGTCTGGAATGCATTATAGGATTGACGGCACAGTATGTCTTCAAGCAGAAGAATCGCCCAAGAAAAATCCTTCTCTCCTACAACCTGCAGGTAAATTGTTATTCACTTGACTGCCATTTCATAAGAAGCCTACTGTACAGAGTAAATCCAATCCTTGACATAATGCTTATTGTTTTTATGTAATTGTGTTGTCAGGTGATGACAAGGAAGAAACCTCAGTCTGTTCTGGTACACCAACGTCAGGGACTAGTCACTCCTCACCAACGCCCTCTGGTGGCAGTTTGGAGACAGTCGCTGATGACGATGACTTCACAAGCAATTACTTTACCAACTCCAAAACCAGACGACCAAGGAAGAAGCGAATGAAAGACCCGGTATCAGAAACACTCAATGCTGTGTAGCCGTAGTCTGTCAGTCATAAAAGGTCAATTGGATTCTTGATAAGAATCTTGACTGGTAAAATGACTTAGTCAAGGGAAATGTCACATTTGAGTGACCTATCTGTACACACCAAATACAACCCTAATGTATGTGATTTTGTTTATACCTATTAACACCATCTGTTATTTCATGTTTTTTACCATTTTTAATGCTTCCCTTCAAAGTTTGGAAAGTTGGTCCCAGACAAATCTACCACAAAACGGCGAAGAGTCAAACAGAATCATCCCATATCACCTCCTCCTAAAAATACATCTGCTGACATTTCTGAGGGGATTGATGTGTTCTGCAGATGTGTGAGAGTGGGGACAATGCGCAGGACACCTTCCAAGCATGTCACCGTAAGCTTATTTCAGTATAATATTGAAAAAAGTACAGTATTTCAAAATTAAAACTCTTTACCAGTTGAGAACACAACACTGATATTCCAGTATTGCTCTGACTCAGGTTATTTGACTCTGTTTCAGTTTACAGCAGAGTACATCCAGATCGATGAACAAGGTAAGAAAGAAAGCCCTTCAGTCTGAATTTGTGCCTTATTGGGATAAACCACAGGAGGTTGGCGGCACCGTAATTGGGGAGGACGGGCTTGCTGGTATTGGCTGTAGCGGAATAGGTGGAATGCTATCAAGTACATCAAACACATGGTTCCCATGTGTTTGATGCCATTCCATTTACTCCATTCCAGCAATTATTATGAGCCGACCTCCCCTCAGCAGCCTCCACTGGGATGAACATATGAGCAGCAAAGAGCTGAAGCTGTTAAAAGTGAGTCATAAAACTGAGGTATGTAGCACACAGACGGTATGTAAAGGCCTTAATACATTTTTCCATCCCTAATCTGTTAATGTTAGTGCGGCTGTGGTCGTATAGTCTGGCCAGCTGTGCGTGGTGCCATGCCCGAAACTTGCCTGCCCTTTTCCTCAAGACCACATCAGGGGAGTCCCAGCGCCTCCGCCTTCTCCTCAAGATGTCCCGAGCCAACGGGGGTGCCTGGTATGACAGTAAGGGCCAACGTGAGTATTACAGAACACTTCTCAAAGAACTGACCAAGGGAACTCTTAATACTGTAGATTTTCGTCTGTAGACTCCCCTGTTTCCCCAATGTAAGTTCAGTTTGCTGACTTCATCAAACTTAATCCCTCGGTCTATATATCTGAAGTTTGTCGTCTTTCGTCAGATCTCGGCGAGAACTACATAATCTTAGTGTTTGAGAATATGCTGTCTGACCTGGAGAAAGTTGAACTGGAGAAAATCTTTAGAGGAATTGGCAGAGCAAATAAAGCTCCTGAGGATTTCACATTACAGTTGCCATTTGTGGAGGCCAACAGAATACTGATGCATTCCTCCCATCCAACCCCAGAGAAGGTAAGCATGCTGAACATGTAATGTTACTGATGGGGCATGGTGGAAAGTTTAATAAATGAAAATCCATTTACTTATGCACTCTTGAGTTGTAGGCATTTAATGGAGCATCATCCACAATGACATAACCTGATGAAGCATCTATGGATTTTATGTGTCCTCTGTTTTCCTCTCTGCAGCAAGTTTCAGAGCCCTTTGCATGCCCACCTAAATCTCCTCCTCGCCCAGCTTCATCATTTATGCACAAGGTATCCCAGGCCATTTCAAGTCCATCTAAACCTCCGACCTCTGATGCGTTTCATCAGAAGTTTTTGGATTCCATTTGTGGCTCCAGTAAACAGACACCATCTTCCAAGCCTCTTGCCCCAAGATGGATTGCACCTGCCCCACAACTGATCTCTCTTGCCCCGCCACGGATCTCTCTTGCCCCACCACAAATCTATTTTGCCCTACCACGGATCTCTCCTCCCCCAGCATGCCTGTCTCCTCCCCCAGCATGCCTGTCTCCTCCCCCAGCATGCCTGTCTCCTCCCCCAGCATGCCTGTCTCCTCCCCCAATACAAGTCTTGGATGATGATGAAATAATGGAGATTGAATCCACCTTCAAAGGGCCAGTCAAAAGGTGAATGACAATTCCCTTTGTGCTCTTCTTATAGTGAAAAATTGACTACTTCTGCTAACCCCATTGTGATGTTTGGGTTGTCGTCTTGCTAGGATAATACTGTACCCCCCTCATCCAGCCAGAGGGGGGATATCTGTCACCAATGAAGACCTGCACTGTCTCAACGAGGGAGAGTTCTTGAATGATGTCATCATTGACTTTTACCTGAAGTGAGTGAAGTCTGTAAGATCTGCTTTTACATTGCTCACAGTGGGTATTGTAGTGGGTTAATATAGGTGTATGTTTCAGTATCTGCATTCCTATGGAATTAAGTTGCTTAATTTTGCTTTACGTTATACTTCATTGTTTGTCAAGGTACTTGGTCTCTGCAATGCTGAAAGAGGAGGATGCCAACAGGAGTCACATGTTCAGCTCCTTCTTTTACAAGTGCCTCACTCAGACAGAGCAGAGAAAGACCCCATGCTATGAGGACCTACCGTAAGTACTGTAGTATGCCGACTGTACTTAACCAGTGCCCAATAGGTTCCAGCTCTGTGGGACAATTAAACTGAACCTCAACCGTTCATTCCAGTGTGAAGAAAAGGAGACACAACCGAGTGAGAACATGGACCAGGAATGTTGACCTCTTCCAGAAGGACTTCATCTTTGTCCCCATAAATGAATCGTGAGTCCATCCTCTCATGCATACTATTACAGTATATACTCGGTCATAAATTGTCATGATATTGCTTTGCATCTTATTTAAGGTATGCTTTCCTCCAAAATGTCAATGTTCCCATATATGGTTTAGTTTACCTGAGTCACCTTCTCAACTCTTCTTTCCATCTATGTCAAAACACCCTCTTCTCCCCAGGGCACACTGGTTCCTGGCGGTCATCTGCTTCCCTGGCCTAGAGGACCTCCAGCAGGAGCCCCTGTCTCCAGACTCCCCATTCCCAGCCTGGCTGGAGGAAGCAGAGAGCAGCTTGGACAAGTGCTTCCTGATGGACTACACCTCCCCCAACCCCATGTCCCTGTTCTTCAGCCCCCCGGGCAGCAGCACCAGGGGTCAGCCAGGCCCAGAAGCCCCAGACTGCGACCTCACCATAGGGGTGAGGCTGTGTGTGTGCTCAAACGGTGGGGGCGGAGAGGAGCTGGAGTCGGTCATGAAGGAGCTCAGTGTGAGCCCCACCACCACAGGTCTGATAAAGAAGCAGCTCCTCTCAGGTGAGTGAGAAGAGAATACAGTCTAGTTAATCGTTAACTGCATTATAAATGGAATTGCATTTAGTCATGACCGCTCAACTGCTGAATTGGGAGCATGTGAACTATGTTTTAGATGATTGCAACGGATATGAAATAGAAAAGGATATCTTTGCCTTTTCTCCTGTTCAGGATTCAAATCAGGTAATGGATCTGTATATATATTTTGACATTAGTTTTTTTGACAGTATACTACTATCAAAAGGGGTGATTAGAGAAAGAATGGCCTGAAAGACACTATCAAGTATGTTACGTCAGAATTTGACACTAAAAATCTTTCTCGATATCAAGGACCAGTGCAATGAGAGTGAACAGCAGGACAGTGTCGATGTCTCCTCCCAACCCACTACCTGTAAACAGTAAGTTCCATGGGCTAGGGTTTTAACCTGCTCCTTTACCTTACAGCTAGCTGCCTTGTAGACTATTGTAGTTCTCACACTAGTTGAACATGTATTATTCCTGCAAGAAAATGTTATTCACTCATGTCACTAGATGGCACCAGAATCATTCTTTGTATGTACCATAAACTGATAAGATTTACAATGTCCTCATGGTGAGCAATACCTTGAATTATCACAGACTGTCTGATCATATCAAATCTTTTGCTTTTTCCTCAAACAGACCTTGTATCCTGATCATGGATTCCCTAGGAGGCCATGTGAGATCGGGGGTCGTGAAGATCCTGCAAGAGTAAGATTTTATCTACTATTTATCCACCTATCAGGTTAGCAACACCTTTGCGACTGTAGTACGGACTGATTTTGGAAATGTGTGTGAATGCAGATACTTGGAGGTGGAGTGGGAGGTGAGGAAAGGCAGTCTGAGGAGTTTCTCTAAAGATTCGATGAGGGGCTCAAACCCCCAGGTCCCTCAGCAGGACAACTACAGCGACTGTGGTGTTTACCTGCTTCAATATGTGGAGAGCTTTTTCCAGGTGAGGACATACATTGTTGAGTTCAGTACATAAAAATCAATAGGATGAATCGGGTCAGTTTTTTTTTTTTTTTTTTTTTTTTTACCGTGATATGATCAGGAAATAAATACTGGTTAGATAACTCCTGGCCCCACAAATGAGACTTGTACCATGCTAATATTTCAGAGATTTCTAAAGAAGTCTTTATTTTTAAAATTTATTTTTGGGGATTTAGAATCCCCCAAAAGATTTTGAGCCGCCCATGGACCTGAAGGAATGGTTTCCACTGATGCTGGTGAAGCGCAAGCGAGCAGATATCAGGAAACTCGTCCTCAAAATTCAACATCAACAAGAGGACACACATGACTCATAACCTCCATTTTAAATGGATATAGTATTCAATACGATGAAATTCACCATTTGATTTGGTGGGGTTATTTAGTCTGCCTTGGTCCAATGGACCTGGCTCAGTGACTGTACATTTAGTTCCTTTACCTTACTCTGTATCACATTGTTACTGTATGTATGTATATATACATACCTCACCTTTTTAATTTTAAGGCATAACCGGTTTATTCTTAATGTCCTGTTATGCTTGAAAATGTAATGTCAGAGACATGAGATTGTTGTAATTTATTGTTTTGTACATTTTTGAATGTCTCTAAGTTCTCATAGCACTTGCATTATTTGTGAGGGGCACTTTGTTGGATTGCCCATCTGTTAAGCGAGCAGCCTAGCATTGTTCAATTTCATTTGAAGTAGAAGAAAGTGAAAAATAAAGTAAATGTTTAAGTACCAATTCATGTTTGGTGGTCCTTTTTATAAAGCAGTTATTTTAAGGACCGGGTAGTTGCCTATGCAAAAACGAGACTGTAAGAAATGTTTAACTGCCCTATCAACCAACCCACTTTAGGAGAGATGTTGATTTCACTGCAGTTTCATCATGTGCTCTGCCTTGTTCCTTGTTTACGCCCATCTCCGGATGTGGGATTCCCCTTGCATGGTGGTCTGTTGACTCAACAGAGGTGACGGGAGCTCAGCCTCAGATGTACTGCTCTATTAATCTAATTTAAATTGTCCTCTATTCCATTGGCTCAGCCTCAGCTCTCCAGTTGTCATAGTCCCTCCCTGAAAGACAAAGCTTTCCTATCCTTCTATCCTCAGTCTCAAATTGACTCATCCACTCTTCCTCGGGTTGTCAATGAGATGTTCTCACTGATCCCAATCAATTATATGGTTGGATAAAGGTTAATTCCTCCAATGGTTCACCCTTGTGGTCAGTTACCCAGAAAACTACTGTTTGACTGGCATTGTGTGCAGTTGCGGTCTTTGACATGTGAACTGGACATGGAGGACAGGATTATAACATGAACAAAGAAAGTAAACATTTAATGTGATGTTTACATGCATTCTCCCTGTGGTAAATGTGATACAATGGGTATCATATGTCCTAATTAGATCTACAAACCCATTATAGGCTTCAATGAGGAATATGTTGTCTTCAGGTGATGTCTTAAAAAAGTGTTAGGGTAGTGAGGTCTGCACAACGCATCACCAGGGGCAAACTACCTGCCCTCCAGGACACCTACACCACCCGATGTTACAGGAAGGCCATAAAGATCATCAAGGACAACAACCACCCGAGCCACTGCCTGTTCACCCCGCTATCATCCAGAAGGCGAGGTCAGAACAGGTGCATCAAAGCTGGGACCGAGAGACAGAAGCTGTTCTTCAATCTCAAGGCCATCAGACTGTTAAACAGCCACCACTAACATTGAGTGGCTGCTGCCAACACACTGACTCAACTCCAGCCACTTTAATAATGGGAATTGATGGGAATTGATGTAAAATATATCACTAGCCACTTTAAACAATGCTACTTAATATGTTTACATATATACTGTACTATATCATCTACTGCATCTTTATGTAATACATGTATCACTAGCCACTTTAAACTATGCCACTTTGTTTACATACTCATCTCATATGTGTATACTGTACTCGATACCATCTACTGCATCTTGCTCATATCTTTATGTACATATTCTTTATCCCTTTACACTTGTGTGTATAAGGTAGTAGTTTTGGAATTGTTAGATTACTCGTTGGTTATTACTGCATTGTCGGAACTAGAAGCACAAGCATTTCGCTACACTTGCATTAACATCTGCTAACCATGTGTATGTGACAAATACATTTGATTTTAATTTGATTTGATTACCAGCCTCAAATATTTCTGAGCTTGAAGTAGCATTTTACACACCTTTTATTGAAACCATTGTGATGTATGTTAATTTGCTGTACTTTTCCCCATTATTATCTGGGGGAAAGGGGGAAACAATATTATAATTTAAAAGCAATCCTATAGCTATAAAACATTAAACAAGGACAAATGCATGACTTTTATCTGTATCAAGTGAGAATCAATATCCTTCGACAATATAGTACATCCGAATGCAGATTATCAAGTTACGCTGCAACTAATACAACTTCTCGACCTTTATGCTACAGGTATCATTATGATTACGTTTACTGTTCCTTAGAAAGAAGCTCATTCCCAGTGACGTCATCTCTGCCTCCCAGGTGGACTTCAGTCCGCTCAGCTGTGGGTAGGCTGCTGCTGAATTACCGGTCGACAGAGTACCAAAGTAAGAGTTCGGATATTGTCAATTATATTTTGTATGCGGGAATTTTAACCGGTTTTTCGTTGAGCCACATCAAGAATACAGACGTATCGTTTAAGGGACACATTGATGTAAGTTCCTCTGTAGTATTCTTGCAAACCATTTACCGAGGTAGCTAGATATAACCTATAGGCTACACTTGTTAGCTCGTGGCTAGCTAACGGAGTGGTTAGCTAGCTATGTGATGATGGTGGAGCGAGCGCAGTTTGCAAAAACCAACGAGATAGACTTCGTCAAAATACTGATATAGCTAGGTAGCTAAAATTATCCGCATTCATTTTAATTTTGCGTTGTATTATGTCTCTAAAATGTCTAAGTGGAATTGTCTCACAATGCTGTAGCTACAGAAGCTGCCTAAGCATGCCATTTGCAAATGTTATTAAACGGTTCTAGTTAGCTCATAACGGTATTACTATCTATCTCGAGCCTGCCTGCTTTTGTTCGGTAAATGTAGCCATTGTCTTGATTGATACTCCATATTTAGCTAGGTAAATATGTCGACATGTGACTTAAGCTGTCAGGTTAGAATGTAAGTATATGCATGTGACATTTTTATTAGACAATATCTAGTTAATATTTTTATCCAATGATTGTTTGACAAAGCTATACAGTAGCTCTTACTGTAACTGTTTATTGAAGTGATGTGCATGCCATGATTCTTCAGTTGCCATGAAATCAGCATCACAAAAATATTAGTGGCGTAATTCTGGCTTGTTATCAACAGCGGAGTTTAACCATCAAAGTAGCTATGTTCTGAAGGTACATCCAATGCACTAAGCCAGGAATCATCAACTAGATTCAGCCGCAGGGTTATTTTGTTCCTGAACGGATCCTCATGGTGCCGGAACATAATTACAAATAATTTGTAGACTAAAAATTGTTCGTAAGAAGCCCAAACAGATATAATATTTGACTAATAATGTCAAACCCGCTGTCTGCTAGTTGGGTCACCCTGCATTAGGCTTATTGATAATGTGCTTAATCAATGCTGTCTGTTCTGGATAATAATAAAAGATTTTGCTAGAATACCCGCTAAGAAAAAATACCAAGTTACTCTCTGACAAGCCCCGAATGGCCTCCTTTAGGTTGGAGGCTAATGTTGCATTGATCACTGACTCACCAGCACCACTACACTCTTCCCTACATCCTGTCAGGCTACAGCAGATATCCCAAGGTATTTTCCATATCCTCTCTTCCATAGAGGGAACAGGAAGCTTGTGAGGCAGGCAGGAGGTTCGGTGTGTATGTATGTTCCAGGAAACCCTCCTTAACCTATGAACCTTGGTCTGCCCATTACTGCACTGGTGTCTGCATCACCCCACATACTTTTTTTTTTTTTTAAATTTATGGGCTGACTGGGAACCGCACCGTACGTACTTCAACAGGCCTGATAAATATCTCACTTCCATTCAGTCTTAGGAGCCATAAGAGGATTTACATGTAGACTCAAAGCTACCCATGATGGGACCTGTATTAGGTGGATGGTTTATTCATGTGATGTAGTCAACTATCAAGATGTAATATGCAATGTTATAATGCTGTAGCATAACATTTCTGATGTTGAACATTGTGCCCATTTTGTGTTTAAAAAAAAAAATCATACATTATGCTCCCTCTGCTGCTTTGGTATTGACAAAATTCCTGCAGACTTCAATCTTTAAACATCAGAAAGGATGTTAGTTATGTGATGTCTTTGTAGTTATTGGTTATATTTCCAGTTGAGGCCATCAAACATGGAAGCAGTGGACTGTGGACAATTATTGTGCTAAGGACAGATTAAGATGTGTGGGAATTTATTGGAGCTTGTCTGCTGGTGTTTTATGCCCCCCCCCCCCCACAAAAAAAATAATAATAAATGCTCCGATAACCGCCTAATTAAACCACCCTGGGAACCCTGTCTTACATATGCCATTTTGCAGCTGCTTTAATCCAAAGCGACTTAGTCATGTGTACATACATTTTTTATGTATGGGTGGTCCCGGGAATCGAGCCCACCATCTTGTCATTGCAAGAACCATGCTCTACCAAATCTGAGACAGGAGAGGGGATGAGATTGCACCGTTTCGATAGAATAAGCCGATGCCAATACTACGGGCAGATTATCAGCACAAAATGTAATCGCTAAGAGAGCAGACATACATCTCAAGCAAAAAACATCAGCAATGCACTCACCAGCTTTTGTTTGTGACATGGACATGCTCCAACCTATTCCATTGAGTAAAGACAAACACCATGTAAGCACAGACAATAATTGAATGTCCTATTGACACTTATATTCATTATGATGCCATTGTTTTTGTTCTGATTTTCACTTTATCAAGCACATTTGGTGCTTATGATGTTTAGGCTACTGATTGATGTGTCCATAATTTCACCACGAGTCTTGCTGACCATGCCTCGGTGGTTGGGGTATTTTTATTTTGACATAAAAAATAAGCTGTTACCCCATTCCAACAGACTTGCTTTCTGTTTCATAATTGTAACAAAGGCAGTCCACAAAAAAAAAATGAATGGAACACTTTTTTTTGTTTTTACATATAGCCTACAGTAACAAACTAATGAAAATGCACCACATTCTGTTATTTTACAGCCTTATTCAAAAAAAGAAAAGGGATACCTTATTTACCTTATTTATTCAGACACTTTGCTATGAGACATGAAATTGAGCTGAAGTTCATCCTGCTGTTTCCGTTGATCATCCTTGAGATGTTTCCACAACATGATTGTGGTAAATTCGATTGGACATGATTTGGAAAGGCACACATCTGTCTATATAAGGTCCCACAGTTGGTGAAGCATGGTGGTGGCAGCATCATGCTGTGGGGATGTTTTTTAGCGGCAGGGACTGGGAGACTAGTCAGGATCGAGGGAAAGATGAACGGAGCAAAGTACAAAGAGATCCTTGATGAAAACCTGCTCCAGAGCACTCAGGACCGCAGACTGGGGAGAAGGTTCACCTTCCAACCGGACAACGACCGGCCAAGACCACGCACACAGCCAAGACAACGCAGGAGTGGCTTCGGGACAAGTTTCAATGTCCTTGAGTGGCCCATCCAGAGCCCGGACTTGAACCCGATCAAATATCTCTGGAAAGACCTGAAAATAGCTGTGCAGCCTGACAGAGCTTGAAAGCATCTGCAGAGAAGAATGGGAGAAACTCCCTAAATACAGGCGTGCCTAGCTTGTAGCATCATACCCAAGAACACTCGAGGCTGTAATTGCTGCCGAAGGTGCTTCAACAAATTACTGAGTAAAGGGTCTGAATACTTACGTAAATGTGATATTTAAGTTTTTTTACAATTATAAATTAGCAAAAATGTGTAACTTGTTTTTGCTTTGTCATTATGGGCTATTTTGTGTAGATTGATGGGAAAACAATTTTATTCCATTTAAGAAAAAGGCTGTAACATAACAAATTGTGCAAAAAATAAAGCGGTCTTTATTGTTTCCGAATGTACTGTATGACATGTAGAAATTACACTGTTAGTGTGTTGTAGTCAGAATGACTGCTCATTAGCTTGAAGGGGGGTCCCTAGAGGCTCAGCGGTTCTAGTGTTAAATCCACCAACTAATTCCTTTTAATTTAGTGTTAAATGACAATTTTTTTGTGAGCAAATGTTTCATTTTGGCATTATAATAAGATTGGTAGCTAGCAGATGTACCTTGACACAATAATGCGAAACAAATTGTGCAAAAAGTAAAGCGGTCTGAATAGTTTCCAAATGCACTGTATGAAATGTAGAAATTACTGTTAGAATGTTGTAGTCAAAATCCACCCACTAATTCATTTTAATTTAGTGTTAAATAACACAATTTTTTGTGAACAAATGTTTCATTTTGGCGTTATAATAAGATTGGTAGCTAGCAAACGTACCTAGACACAATAATACCAAAGACAAATATCAGCGTGGAAAGTAGCTAGTTAGCTGTAAAATCACCTAAACAAACTGCACTATCAATTTAGGAGTCTACAATCTCAGCATGTTCAACCTGCTGATTGATGTGCCTCACAGAGTAGTGTTTGACATTTGCAACGGCAGATATACTTTTGAGGAGATGGGGAAGTGTTGCCCATGCTACGTCCATGGGCCGTGCGGTGCATTCTGGGACAAGGAGCTCTACTTCAAAGAGTGAATGGGAGTCTATTGGGTGCTTGCTCAAAACCCAACATTAGCAAGAATTTTGTCAACAAGAAGTACAACGTTACAAATCTTTTCAGAGATGTGAGAAACTTGCTGTCTGTAATATTGTATAGCTTTGGAATCATGACATTACGAGGAAAATAGGCACATTTCTCGACATTGAGACAGGACAGCTGTAGCCAGCTTAGCAACCGTGTGACGCAGCATGACACCGTGAACGCGATTGGTCGACAGTCTGCTGGGTGGGGCATTATATGTTCCTTCATTCATTGGATTCCAATATCTGGCAACAGCACCATGCAATGCACTCTGGACTATATTATTCATTTTTATTTAACCCTTATTTAACCAGGTAAGTTGACTGAGAACACATTCTCATTTACAGCAACGACCTGGGGAATAGTTATGGGGAGAGGAGATGAATGAGCCAATTGTATGGTGTGGATGATTAGGTGGCTATGATGGCCAGATTGGGAATTTAGCCTGGACACCGGGGGGTTAACACCTCTACTCTTACGATAAGTGCCATGGGATCTTTAGTGACCACAGAGAGTCAGGACACCCATTTAACGTCCCATCCAAGAGACGGCACCCTAAACAGGGTAACGTCCCCAATCACTGCCCTGGGGCATTGGGATATTTTTTAAAGATAATGGGCATAATGCCAACACCCAGAGTTGGTGCAAGTGGGCCTCCAGCGCCACTTCCAGCAGCATCTGGTCTCCCATCCAAGGACTGGCCCTGCTTAGCTTCAGAAGCAAGCCAGCAGAGGGATGCAGGGTGGTATGCTGCTGGCCTAAAGAGGCAGACAAATATGAAAGATGTGATAGAACCTCCATTTAAAATACACATTTCTTGAGGTAGGAATATCGCAAAAATGTGATCAATGGCTCATTCGAGAGAAGACATCCTCCCAAGTTATGATATATGCCAATATTAAAATCTTTTTTTTAATTTTTACGATCTAAAAGTCGTATTACTATTAACTTGGAGTGTAATGAGCGACTTTATCACAGTGCTGCGTCATACCAGCCAAATTTCTTCCTGTTTGAACGCCAATAACTCGCATAAACATGAAATGACCTAGGGAATCGATAGAACATCACTCAGAGATGCACAAAAACAATGTAACATTCAAAATGGGTCAACCTTTTCTTTAACAAGAACTCCATTGTGAAGATGGGATCAGTGCAATATAAAGCAGGGCAATATAACAATACCTGAAGTGAGCAGGGGGCACTTCACATTTGGTTCTGTGGACTTTTTAAGTATACTGTATGTATGTATGGTTTGCATATTATAAAATATTTAAGGGATATCTATGTTCAGCATACAAACCTTGTCTGCTACGTAGTTCCAAGATCCCAGTTATGGCTGATTTTATCTCATGGCTTGCTAACCCAACCCAACCTTACCTAGACACCGACCCAGCCTTCCCAAGCACACTTTCTATAACAGATGTAGGGCAGTGGCCACAGCTGTTGTCTTGTCTATTACCCTGTCTTTATTGGTGGGACTTTGACATGAAGGCAGTTTTGAAGTGTAGCCTTTGTTTTCCTTTTTAGGATAATGTTCTCCCCATTGATGGTTCTCATCAATGATAGTGTGTGTTGCAATAAAATGGGGCGTATCTAGTTTGCTGGAAATAAATAAAATCAAAGTTTATTTGTCACGTGTGTCGAATAGAACAGATGTAGACCTTAAAGTGAATTGCTTACTTACAGGCTCCAACCAACAGAAAGTAGCAGTAGCTTAAAAGAGGGGTTGGCGGGTGGCGGGACACAATACCTGGATAGCTAATATGCGGGAGCACTGGTTGGTCGGCCCAATTGAGGTAGTATGTACATGAACGTATAGTTAAAGTGACTATGCATATATGATAAACAGAGAGTAGCAGCAGCGTAAAAAGAGAGGTTGGTTGGGGGGGGCACACAATGCAAATAGTCCGGGTAGCCTGTTCAGGAGTCATATGGCTTGGGGGTAAAAACTGTTGAGAAGCCTTTTTGTCCTAGACTTGGCACTCTGGTACCACTTGCCATGCGGTAGTAGAGAGAACAGTCTATGACTGGGGTCTTTGACCATTTTTAGGGCCTTCCTCTGACACTGCCTGTTGTAGAGATCCTGGATGGCAGGCAGCTTAGCCCCAGTGATGTACTGGGCCATACGCACTACCCTCTGTAGTGCCTTGCGGTCAGAGGCTGAGCAATTGCCCTACCAGGTAGTGATGCTCTTGATGTTGCAGCTGTAGAACATTTTGAGGATCTCAGGACCCATGCCAAATCTTTTTAGTTTCCTGAGGGGGAATAGGCTTTGTCGTGCCCTCTTCACAACTGTCTTGGTGTGTTTGGACCATTCTAGTTTGTTGTTGATGTGGACTCCAAGGAACTTGAAGTTCTCAACCTGCTCCACTACAGCCCCGTCGATGAGATTGGGGGTGTGCTCGGTCCTACTTTTCCTGTAGTCCACAATCATCTCCTTAGTCTTGGTTACATTGAGGGATAGGTTGTTATTCTGGCACCACCCGGCTAGGTCTCTGACCTCCTCCCTATAGTCTGTCTCGTCGTTGTCGTGATCAGGCCTACCACTGTTGTGTCGTCGTCAAACTTGATGGTGTTGGAGTCGTGGGTGAACAGGGAGTACAGGAGGGGACTGAGCACGCACCCCTGGGGAGCTCCAGTGTTGAGGATCAGTGTGGCAGATGTGTAGCTACCTACCCTCACCACCTGGGGGCGGCCTGTCAGGAAGTTCAGGATCCAGTTGCAGAGGGAGGTGTTTAGGTCCCAGGATCCTTAGCTTAGTGATGAGCTTTGAGGGTACTATGGTGTTGAACGCTGAGCTGTAGTCAATGAAGAGCGTTCACACATAAGTGTTCCTTTTGTCCAGGTGGGAAAGGGCAGTGTGGAGTGCAATAGAGATTGCATCATCTGTGGATCAGTTAGGGCGGTATGCAAATTGCAGTGGGTCTAGGGTTTCTTGGATAATGGTGTTGATGTCAGCCATTACCAACCTTTCAAAGCACTTCATGGCTACGGACGTGAGTGCTACGGGTCGGTAGTCATTTAGGCAAGTTGCCTTTGTGTTCTTGGGCACAGGGACTATGGTGGTCTGCTTGAAACATGTTGGTATTACAGACTCAATCAGGGACATGTTGAAAATGTCAGTGAAGACACCTGCCAGTTGGTCAGCACATGCCCGGAGCACACGTCCTGGTAATCCGTCTGGCTGTTTAAAGGTCTTACTCACGTCGGCTATGGAGAGCATGATCACACAGTCGTCCGGAACAGCTGATGCTCTCATGCATGCCTCAGTGTTGCTTGCCTCGAAGCGAGCATACAAGTGATTTAGCTCGTCTGGTAGGCTCGTGTCGCTGGGCAGCTCGCGGCGGTGCTTCCCTTTTGTAGTCTAATAGTTTGCAAGCCCTGCCACATAAGACGAGCGTCGGAGCCAGTGTACTATGATTCAATCTTAGCCCTGTATTGACGCTTTGCCTGCTTGATGGTCATTCGCAGGGCAAAGCAGGATTTCTTATAAATAATGAATTGGTTGCGCCAATGTCCTCCATGTTTTCAGGGGGGGTGGTTATTGTTTTGGGTTCAAAAACACTCCAGGCCACTCTTGAACGTCTCAAACTATACTAAACAAAAATATAAACCCAACATGTAAAGTGTTGGTCCCATCTTCCATGAGCAGAAAGAAAATATCCCAGAAATGTTCCATATGCACGAAAAGCATATTTATCTTGAATTTTGTGCACAAATTTGTTTACATCCCTGTTATCTAGCATTTCTCCTTTGCCAAGATAATCAGCATGATAATTACACAGGTGTACCTTGTGCTAGGGACAAAAGGCCACTCTAAAATGTGCAGTATTGTCACACGACACAATGCCACTGACGTCTCAAGTTTTGAGGGAGCATAAAGTTGACATGCTGACTGCAGGAAGGTCCACCAGAGCTGTTGCCAGAGAATTTAATATTAATTTTATAAGATACCTTTAACGTAATTTTAGAGAATTTGGCAGTACGTTCATTCAGCCTCATAACTGCAGATCATACGTATATAACCACACCAGCCCAGGAACTTCACATCTGGCTTCTTCACCTGCGGGATCGTCTGAGACCAGCCACCCGGACAGTTGAAGAAACTGTGGGTTTGCACCTGTACCCGCCTTCAAATCAAATTGTATTTGCCACATACGCCGAATACAACAGGTGTAGACTAGAGGTTGACCAATTATGATTTTTCAATGCCGATACCGATTATTGGAGGACCAAAAAAAGCTGATACCGATTAATCGGCCGATTTAAAAAAATAAATAAATAAATAAATACAAAAAAATTAAAAAATTATATATATAATTGTTAATAATTATAATTAAATATATATATATATATTTGTAATAATGACAATTACAACAATACTGAATGAACACTTATTTTAACTTAATATAATACATCAATAAAATCAATTTAGCCTCAAATAAATAATGAAACATGTTCAATTTGGTTTAAATAATGCAAAAACAAAGTGTTGGCGAAGAAAGTAAAAGTGCAATATGTGCCATGTTAGAAAGCTAACGTTTAAGTTCCTTGCTCAGAACATGAGAATATATGAAAGCTGGTGCTTCCTTTTAACATGAGTCCCAGGTAAGAAGTTTTAGGTTGTAATTATTATAGGAATTATAAGACTATTTCTCTTTGCAATCTCTGCCCTCTGACATTTTACATAAATCTCACAAACTAATTGGATAGCTGAGCCAAGGGTTAGTTCTGTATGGGAACCCTACACCATAGGATTACCAATTAATGGTTGGTAAAGTGTACGGTACAGCTATCAGCACTATCGTATGTGTTGGGTGTGCTTGTTGATGATTTGCATGGAGTATGAATGTCGAAGTCAATCCATGTTTGGATGTTTTATTTCATTTATATTTTTGATGAATGGCTCTGGTGCACACAGTTGTTTCTTAACTCTAGCATTGGAAAATAATTGTAAGCCTCTGCATGGTGACACTGCCAAATGATGACACACTGTAGCCCTATGTTAGGAACAAAATTGATTTTGCCTGTGTCAAACCAACTACAGAACTGACCTAATACGGTCCACGTACTCATAGGACCTACATTCGTAGATTTACTGTAGGCCTAAACTTAGTCTGCTTTTGAGTTCATCTCCATGCCCAAGCTAACAGGCATTGTTGATCTAATCACTAAGTGATTGGCCAAGCGTAAGCTGAATAATTAACAAGTGCACTGGAAGAATCTCCCAGGCCTCCATGCTGTATCTGGGTCACTGCCAAACACCCAGCAAGCCCTCTGTGTCCTGAGAAAACACACACACACACACACACACACTGTCTGGTCTGGGAAGCTGCTAGCTAGGAGAACAATCACTGAGTGATGCTGTACAATGGAACTCTCCAGTCACCCCTCACACAGACAGATCAAACCTCTAGGGGCTGGTGTGACGGGGTGTATTTCACGCTCCTGCTCTGACTACTGCTGTTGGGAGTCATTGTTACGCCACCATCAACAGCTGGTATATGCTTGGCTCCCTCAGTTCACCCACTAAAATCATTTTTGAAATATAATTGGTCTCAAAATAGGCCAAATAGTAACTATTCGTAACTAACTTTAGGTGACCAGAAGTGTTTAGCGTTAGTCCTTGATATACAGTGTAATCGCACCATTGTTAGCAGCACTCAATAACTATTTTGCCAAGCAAAAACTGCACTTCACTCTTGATTGTACACTTTCAGTTTGTGAGAGCCCAAGTTTTACTGAAGTCCCCTCCTTTGACTCCCTTCTGGTGTCAAAATGACTCAAGCTCTGCTCTCAAGTGGAGAGTCTCTCTGGAGATATACCTAGGTCCTGTTCCCTCTATATGGCAAATCCACTTTTACAATCAAGGGAATAACAAGATAATGGAATGGAAAAGTAGCACAAGCTAGGGTTGCACACACTTACATGGTTGGATGAATGCTGCCATACAATTTTGTATATGTCTATACATGTTTATCCAAATGAAGTATGGAGCATGGCATGTTTATTCAATCAGGGATGTACAGAAGGTAGACTTGTAGATAGATGAATAGCTTCATACTTTATTAAACTACCCCACAAGGGGAAGTTAAGTAGTATTTTGTTGTTGGCATGCATATCATCAGGCTTCTACCTCCTGACTCTTCTCCTCTCTCCATGTTGTGCAGAGCCCACAGGGTAGCTGTAGTTAACCATGGAGGATGGGAAACCAGTGTGGGCACCCCACCCCACCGATGGGTTTCAACTGGGCATGATCGTGGACATTGGAGCTGGCGCCCTCACCATCGAACCATTCAACCGGAAGGGCAAGGTCAGTCAGACTCGGCACAGTTTAGAACACGTGTAAAACCCATTCCATGGAGGGCCGAGTGTATGCAGGTTTTAGCTTCTCCCTTGTACATATTGATCAATTAAGGTTATTGATTATTTAGGAACTCCCCTCACCTGGTTGTCTAGGTCTTAATTGGACACAAATTGAAAGGAAATAACAAAAAACAGCATATACTCGGACTCAGCCCTCCATGGAATGAGTTTTACACCCGTGATTTAGAATGTGTCTGCTTATGTTCTGTATTACATACGCGTCACACAATCACTCCAACCTGTATTTTATTTATTAATATTTTTTTGTATTACCTTTTTACCCCTTTTTCTCCCCAATTTCGTGATATCCAATTGGTAGTTACAGTCTTCTCCCATCGCTTCTCCCATCGCCCAATCATTGTTATTGGGTTACTAGGTGAATAACGTAATGTCATAATTAGGGCTGTGACGATACCAGTATCGCAATATTTTTTACAAGGCAAAAATTAAAACACGAAGCAGATCAAACTCTTTGGTCGTTTAAAAACCTGCTGTATGTCAAATATTGTGTGCTAAAGCTTGGAAAATAAACAAAATGTGACTGGATTTCAACATGTTTGTTTTCAACATTAAGGTTGTTTTCCAAAGAAGTTAAATCCACTTTATTTCTTGTTTCCTTCCAACGATACTAACGAGTATCATGATGCTGGTATCGTTCCGGCCCTAATCGAAAGTGGCTGGTACACTGCAGCATGTTCCCCTTTCAGAAAGCACTTGACCTGAATTACAGAGATGTTTGAACAGATAATATGATAAATGTAAGAGTATGTAAAACAGTCCTGCGCTATATCAGTGTCACTAACAGAGGCCATCAATAAGTAATGGGAGCAACAGCAGAAGAAGGTGTGGTGATTGCGTTACCTGGCGGGAAAGGTCATTAGAGGAAAAAGAGCCACCTCATGCACTATACCTTATGTCACTCCCCAGTGCATTGCTTTCACTGAATTAATTCACCAAAGCCTGAGTGTATATACTGTTGAAGGCAGAAGTTTACATACACTTTAGCCAAATTGCCTTTAAATTGTTTAACTTGGGTCAAAAGTTTTGGGTAGCCTTCCACAAGCTTCCCATAATAAGTTGGGTGAATTTTGGCCCATTCCTCCTGACAGAGCTAGTGTAACTGAGTCAGGTTTGCAGGCCTCCTTGCTCACACACGCTTTTTCAGTTCTGCCCACAAATTTTCTATAGGGTGGAGGTTAGGGTTTGTGATGACCATGCCAACACCGTGACTTTGTTGTCCTTAAGCCATTTTGCCACAACTTTGGAAGAATGCTTGGGGTCATTGTGCATTTGGAAGACCCATTTGCGACCGAGCTTTAACTTCCTGACTGATGTCTTGAAATGTTGCTTCAATATATGCACATAATGTTCCTACCTCATGATGCCATCTATTTTGTAAAGTGCACCAGCCCCTCCTGCAGCAAAGCACCCCCACAACATGATGCTGCCACCCCCATGCTTCACGGTTGGGATGGTGTTCTTCAGCTTGCAAGCCTCCCCCTTTTTCCTCCAAACATAATGATGGTCATTATGGCCAAACAGTTCTATTTTTGTTTCATCAGACCAGAGGACATTTCTCCCAAAATTACGATCTTTGTCCCCATGTGCAGTTGCAAACGGTAGTCTGGCTTTTTTATGGCGGTTTTGGAGCAGTGGCTTCTTTCTTGCTGAGAGGCCTTTCAGATTATTTAAAAATATATATATATATATTTTACTAGAAAAGTCAGTGAAGAACAAATTCTTATTTTCCATGACGGCCTAGGAACAGTGGGTTAACTGCCTTGTTCAGGGGCAGAACGACAGATTTTTACCTTGTCATCTTGGGGATTTGATCTTGCAACCTTTTGGTTACTAGTCCAATGCTCTAACCGCTAGGCTACCTGCCGCCCTATTATATCGATATAGGACTCGTTTTACTGTGGATATAGATACTTTTGTACCTGTTTCCTCCAGCATCTTCACAAGGTCCTTTGCTGTTGTTCTGGGATTGATTTGCACTTTTCGCACCACAGTATGTTCATCTCTCGGAGACAGAACGTGTCTCCTTCCTGAGTGGTATGACGGCTGCGTGGTCCCATGGTGTTTACACATGCGTACTATTGTTTGTACCGATGAATGTGGTACCTTCAGGCGTTTGGAAATTTCTCCCAAGGATGAACCAGTCTTGTGAAGGTCTACAGTTGTTTTTCTGAGGTCTTGGCTGATTTCCCATGATGTCAATCAGAGGCACTGAGTTTGAAGGTAGGCCTTGAAATACATCAACAGGTACACCTCCAATTGACTCAAATGATGTCAACTAGCCTATCAGAAGCTTCTAAATCCATGACATCATTTTCTGGAATTTTCCAAGCTGTTTATAAACACAGTTAACTTAGTGTATGTAAACTTCTGACCCACCGGAATTGTGATACAGTGAATTATAAGTGAAATAATCTGTTTTTAAACAATTGTTGGAAAAATTACTTGTGTCAAGCACAAAGTAGATGTCCCAACCGAATTGCCAAAACTATAGTTTGTTAGCAAGAAATTTGTGGAGTGGTTGAGAAACTAGTTTTAATGACTCCAACCTAAGGTTATGTAAACTTCCGACTTAAACTGTAGCTAGCTGACAGCGTGGTTAGTTAGCTAACTCTTGTTCATATTGGCAGTTTGAAGTGACTCAAATATAATTGTTTTGCATATCTGATTCAAATCTTCTTCTTTTTTGTCCTGCAGTCTGAACAGCCAAAATGCAAATGGAATCAGATATTTCAAGCCGACCTATAGGTGGTTTGAAATAAGATACAAATCTGAATCCTGGTCATGTAACTTGTCTGAAAGGTCCAATCTGATTTATTTTCCCTCAAGTGGTTTTTAGACTAATATTTGGCATATCTTGTTGCTTGCTAGCGACTCTGTTGACAGTTTTGAGAAGAACATGTGGTAGCCAACTAGCTTGTTAATTGTGTACAAATAAATTACTGAATGTGCAAGCTAAACATTTGACTGCTGTGGCTAGAAAAAATGACTTGTTTATAATGTTGGATCTTCTTATGCTTTGAGTCTTTAAAAGTGTTCTTACACTATGATTTTGAACATTCAAAGCTTGGAAACGGCCATGGAAGGCATTGTTGTCACCTTAGCTTGCTACATAACTTCTGAGTGATAGGATGCACGAGCACCACCACCAATCAGGCTAAACCACTGTACACACACCCGTTGTTACCATGACAACTAGCATAGCCATGTCAGCAAATGAGTGCTGTCTGAACACACACACACACACACATCTGATTTGATCACTTCTAACATACTGTTTGGACAGTCAGTATTCCAGTATTTTCAACGGTAAAGGAAAGGTTCACCCATTCTTAATATTTTATCTGAATGATGATCTATCGATTCCCTGGGTAATTTCATGTTATGTGTATCTGATAGTCCCAAAATAATATCAAAGGAAGTTTGTTCTGAAGTGTCTCTCCTATATCCGAGAGATATAAGAAAGATCAGGAAACATTTGTTATTTTTTTTTTTTACAGGTATTTAACCCTATATGTTTGGTAACAGGCTCCATATACGGTGCATTCTGAAAGTATTCAGACCTCTTCACGTTTTCCACGTTTTGTTACGTTACAGCTTTATTCTAAAATTTATGAAATCGTTTTTTCCCTCATCTACACACAATACCCCATAATGAGAAAGCAAAAACTGTTGTTTTTTTTAAAGATTTTTGCAAATGTATTTAAAATATCACATTTACATAAGTATTCAGACCCTTTACTCAGAACTTTGTTGAAGCAGCTTTTGGCAGCGATTACAGCCTTGTCTTCTTGGGTATGACGCTACAAGCTTGGTACACCTGTATTTGGGGAGTTTCTCCCATTCTTCTCTGCAGATCCTCTCAAGCTCTGTCAGGTTGGATGGGGAGTGTCACTGCACAGCTATTTTTAGGTCTCTCCAGAGATGTTAGATCGGGTTCAAGTCCGGGCTCTGGCTGGGCCACTCAAGGACATTCAGACTTGTCGCAAAGCCACTCCTGCATTGTCTTGGCTGTGTGCTTAGAGTCGTTGTCCTGTGAACCTTTGCCCCAATCTGAGGTCCTGATTGCTCTGGAGCAGGTTTTCTTCAAGGATCTCTGTACTTTGCTCCATTCCTTTCCCTCGATCCTGACTAGTCTCCCAGTCCCTGCTGCTGATAAACATCCCAACAGCATGATGCTGCGACCACCATGCTTCGGTACAGACGCTACAGACAGACGATGGCAGATCGTCTGTACAGACTTCAGACGAGTCTCCTGACACTTATGGAGGTCATAGAGCAAAATAAACACCATTGTTTTTGTGACAGTAATAGAGAGGTTTGTAGGCCATAGTTTGTAGCCAAACCGTTTGGACGCTACAGACAGTTTTGTGAGAACAGCGATTTTCGGGATGTCTCATGGTTTGACAAACACCGCTCTACCCCTGTCACATTTCACTGCAGATCCGGAAGTGCGACATAGGCGGAGCGGGGGATTGAGACGCATCCAATGCAAAAATAACATATCTCTATTTTAAACTAACAGATTTTTATGGGGATTTTTTTATTAGCAAATTAGAATTCCACGGGGTTGTGATTTTAAGGGCTGCATTATGAACAAGGCTTTATTACCCTCCCTGTTTACTTTTTATCCTTAACCAGAAACCATTATGAACTGTTTAACAGCAAAACAGGCCCAGAACCAGTCATTAAGGGATACAGGGCCTAATTGAACAACTTTCACTGCTCACTTCTGCTCATTAAATCATAGCTCTGCCTATGACCCTCTGTCAGCCCGGGGCTAGAGCATCCTGGCTATGTCTTGTTAGCAGGGAGTAATGCTCCCATTGTTGTTGGGGTTGGCAGCTCTTTATTAGCCGCTGCACACAAAGCTTATTCTGTTTTTGCTTACATCCTGTTTGTGCCAGTGGGGTAAGCAGCTTAGACATACATATACACACACAGACGCGCACATACCTATACATACGTAGAGCTCATAAAATGATCTGGGCAGGAGTGGGTTTAGGCCTGTCAGAGTGTGTATAAGGTGTCGTAAATATGTAAATACACGGCTGTGTTCCCACAGTAAAAGTACAGAATCAAGTCTGAGCTCATATCGCTAGCCAGGACACACACAGCTCATATCCTGTTTCCCTCCCACTAAATTATTCATCAGCCTGCCATGTCCCTGGCCTTGTTTCTCGTACAAGCAGCTTGTTCCTTTCAATTTACAGTGCTTTCAGAAAGTGTTCATATCCCTTGACTTATTCCACATTTTGTTGTTACAGTCTGAGTTCAAAATGGATTAAATGGGATATATTTTCTTATCCATCTACACACAATTCCCAATAATGACAAAGTGAAAACATGTTTTACATTTTTTTGCACATTTATTGAACATTTAAATACAGATCTCATTTACATAAGTATTCACAGCCCTGAGTCAATACTTTGTGGAAGCACCTTTGGCGATGGTTACAACTATGAGTTTTTTTGGTTAAGTGTCTAAGAGCTTTGCAGACCTGGATTTTACAATATTTGCCCATTCATTCTTAAAAGGATTCTTCAAGATGTTTAAGCCGATTTTAAGTCAAAATCGTAACTGTGCTTATAGCTGTATACCGTTTATTTTTATCCCCCCAAAATCCTAATCCTTGCCGATGACAAGCATACCCATATCATGATGCAGCCACCACCATGCTTGAAAATATGAAGTGGTACTCAGTGATTGTGTTGGATTTGCCCCAGACATAATAATTTGTATTCAAGACAGAAAGTTAATTTCTTTGCCATTTTTTTTTGCAGTATTACTTAAGTGCATGTTTTAATCTGTATAGGCTTCCTTCTTTTCACTCTATCATTTAATTTAGTATTGTGGAGTAACTACAATGTTGTTGGTCCATCCGGAGTTCTCTCATATTACAACCATTAACCTCTGTAACTGTTTTAAAATCACCATTGGCCTCATGGTGAGATCACTGTGCAGTTTCCTTCCTTGCCGGCGAGTTAGGAAAGACACCTGTATCTTTTTTAGCAGGCTTTCTGTTCGGAAAATGTGGCACCGTGACCGGGAAGATTTAAATTTACCAGTCATTTCAGAAATGTGCATCTTAACAGAATATGCAACTCATGTAATGAGGGTAATTTGTGGGAAAACACTATTCTAAACAGCACACCTGGGGGAAAAAATATTCTAAACAGTGCACCTGATAGCGCATGACAGAGATGGGGAATCTAAAGATGCAACAACTAGGATGGGTTGCTAATATGACTAGGATTGTGCCTTTGGCTTCTGAACAACAAAAGAAGGTTCATATAAAAACCAATAGAGCAAGAGAGAAATGACATGGGTCCAATGCAGTGGGTCCAATAGGGAAGTAAATGGAAATACATTTGCCAGAATTATATAATTACGACTGTCTATGGAAATAAATCAAATAATTAAAAATACTTTAGCTTAGTATTAGCTCATTTAATTTTAAAAAACAACGCTGTTGTTTGTTTCAAATTGCAAGCTCGTAGGCCTATGCCTGTTTTGGAAGGTCGCAATTTGCGCAGTGCGCCTGGCAGTAGGCCTAGCTGATTAAATGGTAACTGTCAGTGAAAAGCATCTAAAATATGTGTGAAGATAATGTTTCTTGAGTATAATATAAAATGTTAAGAAAAGAAGGGTAGGTGTGTGTGGCGAAGAATTAGGCGAGTCTCCAGAATGGCTCAGCTGTCTCCCGCCAATTCTTACGCATTCATTGTGTGAATTGTTTGGACTTTGATAGATATTTTTTGAATCAATTCCCCTTATACAGTATGTCACTAATAGTAAATGTACTGTTAATCCCCTTCATTTGGTTACATTAATTACAGTCATTTGCCGTTCTCATTCTCTGAGTGGAAACATTGTTTGCACAGTTCACAACCTGCTACACTTGTGAGAAACAAGTTTTGGTTTATTTCATTACCATAAATTTTACGGGATTTGTCAATTTGTTGTATTTTGTTTGGAGTGCTCCATATGAGCAATGAGTGTGTTTGGTTTCTCTGTCCTGATAATGTTGCGGGAGTGCACGCACCTAGCATTACATCCATTATCAATGAAAATATAGTAAAACTATAGTTCCTCACAGTAGACTATTTGAAAAATCTTTCCAACAATCTCTCCCTCGATAATCACCAATCCCCGATGTGAAAGAGTGATGGAAGGCCTACTGCTGCATAGGGCTGGGCGACATACTGTATTTTACTATATACCGGTATTTTTTGCACAGACTGGTTTTGGTTTTTATTTTACCTTCTAACGGTATTTTAATGGTTGGTTTGTTAAATGTGATACGCCTTGTGTAACATCCATTTTTATAGTTTACTCTGCTACTTGAGTCATCCCTCTCAGCTCTCTCTCTCTCTCCTTGCCGCTTTCCACACAGACCTAGTCCCACCTCCTGTCACAGAAGCGCATTTGTTGTTGCTTGACCACGAGTCATTTTCATTCAGTCTGCATGGTCAATGCAGCACATGCAACAATGTTGATGACAACGATGTTGTTTCCACTTTGATCTTAATATAAATTCACAAGCGTTCTATAATTACAATATTAGTTTGTTTCTTACATCTGCAAACAGCTAGTTTGTATTTTCTTAGCAAGTTAACCTTTCTAGGGCAGGCGTTCTGCTAGTGTAACCCCTCGACAACATTCCGCTGAAATAGTAGCACGCGAAATTCAAAAATATTATTTTGAAATATGTAACTTTCACACATTAAGTCCAAGTCCAATACAGCTAATGAAAGATAAACATATTGTTAATCTACCCATCGTGTCCGATTTCAAAAATGCTTTACAGCGAAAGCACAACATATGATTATGTTAGGTCATAGGCCAAGTAAAAAAAAAACTGCAATTTTTCCAGCCAAAGATAGGAGTCACAAAAAGCAGAAATATAGATAAAATGAATCACTAACCTTTGATGATCTTCATCAGATGACACTCATAGGACATCATGTTACACAATACATGTATGTTTTGTTTGATACTGTGCATACTTATATCCAAAAATCTCAGTTTACATTGCCGCGTTACGTGCAGTAATGTTTTGATTCCAAAACATCCAGTGATTTTGCAGAAATACTCATAATAAACATTGATAAAAGATACAACCTTTATTCACAGAATTAAAGTCAGACTTCTCCTTAACCTCTCTGGGATAGGTGGGACGCAATCGCCGATAGCCAGGGAAAATGCAGAGCACCAAATTCAAATAAAATACTATAAAAATCAAACTTTAATTAAATCACACATGTAAGATACCAAATTAAAGCTACACTAGTTGTGAATCCAGCCAAATAAGGCCTAGTTTTTTGCCCATATCGTGGCAGTGTGGACGTTATCTCAAATGAGTGCAGGAAATGCAGAAGTTGATGGAAATACAGCAAATTATTTTAGGTTGAAGTTGAATTGAAACGTATAAAACAATCAGAATGGAGAAACACCAATTGAAACCATTAAGAAAATATGTGTTGCCACCCGTGGGTCACGCACTACACTTAAAATAAATGTAGAACTTTTATTAAGAAAAAAAATGAAAAATACCATGATATTTTAGCCATATCACCCAGCCCTACTGCTGCATTGGCATATAAAGGCTATGAATTCCACACACTAATTTTTCTAGCATCAAATGGATCACAGCGTATCAACGTGTCTACAGTGGGGCAAAAAAAGTATTTAGTCAGCCACCAATTGTGCAATTTCTCCCACTTAAAAAGATGAGAGAGGCCTGTAATTTTCATCATAGGTACACTTCAACTATGACAAAATGAGAAAAAAAATCCAGAAAATCACATTGTAGGATTTTTTTATGAATTTATTTGCAAATTCTGGTGGAAAATAAGTATTTGGTCACCTACAAACAAGCAAGATTTCTGGCTCTCACAGACCTCTAACTTCTTCTTTAAGAGGCTCCTCTGTCCTCCACTCGTTACCTGTATTAATGGCACCTGTTTGAACTTGTTATCTATCAGTATAAAAGACACCTGTCCACAACCTCAAACAGTCACACTCCAAACTCCACTATGGCCAAGACCAAAGAGCTGTCAAATGACACCAGAAACAAAATTGTACACCTGCACCAGGCTGGGAAGACTGAATCTGCAATAGGTAAGCAGCTTGGTTTGAAGAAATAAACTGTGGGAGCAATTATTAGGAAATGGAAGACATACAAGACCACTGATAATCTCCCTTGATCTGGGGCTCCACGCAAGATCTCACCCCGTGGGGTCAAAATGATCACAAGAACGGTGAGCAAAAATCCCAGAACCACACCTAGTGAATGACCTGCAGAGAGCTGGGACTAAAGTAACAAAGCCTACCATCAGTGACCCACTACGCTGCCAGGGACTCAAATCCTGCAGTTCCAGACATGTCCCCCTGCCTAAGCCAGTACATGTCCAGGCCCGTCTGAAGTTTGCTAGAGAGCATTTGGATGATCCAGAAGAAGATTGGGAGAATGTCATATGGTCAGATGAAACCAAAATATAACTTTTTGGCAAAAACTCAACTCGTCGTGTTTGGAGGACAAAGAATGCTGAGTTGCATCCAAAGAACAGCATACCTACTGTGAAGCATGGGGGTGGAAACATCATGCTTTGGGGCTGTTTTTCTGCAAAGGGACCAGGACGACTGATCGGTGTAAAAGAAAGAATGAATGGGGCCATGTATCGTGAGATTTTGAGTGAAAACCTCCTTCCATCAGCAAGGTCATTGAAGATGAAACATGGCTGGGTCTTTCAGCATGTCAATGATCCCAAACACACCGCCCGGGCAACGAAGGAGTGGCTTCGTAAGAAGCATTTCAAGGTCCTGGAGTGGCCTAGCCAGTCTCCAGATCTCTACCCCATAGAAAATCTTTGGAGGGAGTTGAAAGTCTGTGTTGCCCAGCAACAGCCCCAAAACATCACTGCTCTAGATGAGATCTGCATGGAGGAATGGGCCAAAATACCAGCAACAGTGTGTGAAAACCTTGTGAAGGCTTACAGAAAACGTTTGACCTCTGTCATTACCAACAAAGGGTATATAGCAAAGTATTGAGATAAACTTTTGTTATTGACCAAAAACTTATTTTCCACCATAATTTGCAAATAGATTCATTGCAAATCCTACAATGTGATTTTCTGGATTTTTTTTCTCATTTTGTCTGTCATAGTTGAAGTGTACCTATGATGAAAATTACAGGCCAAGTGGGAGAACTTGCACAATTGGTGGCTGACTAAATACTTTTTTGCCCCACTGTATTTCCAGTGACTGGTATTTCCAACAATGAATAAAAAGCATTATTTTGCACCATCCAAAGCCTAGTTAATTAATAACCATGCTCAAAGGGATTATATTCAACGTCTGCTTATTGTATTTTGAAACATCTACCAATCGGTGCCCTTCTTTGCGAGGCATTGAAAAACCTCTGTGATCTTTGTGCTTGAAAAAGTCTGTGCTTGAAATTCACTACTCAATTAAGGGACCTTAGGTATGAAAGGGGTTGACTCAAGACATTTCAGCTTTTAATGTATATTGTATGTATATGTGTATATAACAATATTACACTTTGACATTATGGGGTATTTTGTGTAGATTGATGAGGGGGGGAGGCATTGAATCAATTTTAGAATAAGGCTGTAACAAACAAAATGTGGAAAAAGTGAAGGTCTGACTACTTTCGAAATGCACTGTATATATGTAAAAAATTATATATATAATAAAAATGTAAACTCAGAAAAAAAGAAACATCGCTTTTTCAGGACCCTGTCTTTCAAAGATACAGTGGGGAGAACAAGTATTTGATACCCTGCCGACTTTGCAGGTTTGCCCACTTACAAAGCATGTAGAGGTCTGTAATTTTTATCATAGGTACACTTCAACTGTGAGAGACGGAATCTAAAACAAAATCCAGAAAATCACATTGTATGATTTGTAAGTAATTCATTTGCATTTTATTGCATGACATCAGTATTTGATACATCAGAAAAGCAGAACTTAATATTTGGTACAGAAACCTTTGTTTGCAATTACAGAGATCATACGTTTCCTGTAGTTCTTGACCAGGTTTGCACACACTGCAGCAGGGATTTTGGCCCACTCCTCCATACAGACCTTCTCCAGATCCTTCAGGTTTCGGGGCTGTCGCTGGGCAATACGGACTTTCAGCTCCCTACAAAGATTTTCTATTGGGTTCAGGTCTGGAGACTGGCTAGGCCACTCCAGGACCTTAAGATGCTTCTTACGGAGCCACTCCTTAGTTGCCCTGGCTGTGTGTTTTGGGTCGTTGTCATGCAGGAAGACCCAGCCACAACCCATCTTCAATGCTCTTACTGAGGGAAGGAGGTTGTTTGCCAAGATCTCGCGATACATGGCCCCATCCATCCTCCCCTCAATACGGTGCAGTCGTCCTGTCCCCTTTGCAGAAAAGCATCCCCAAAGAATGATGTTTCCACCTCCATGCTTCACAGTTGAGATGGTGTTATTGGAGTTGTACTCATCCTTCTTCTTCCTCCAAACACGGCGAGTGGAGTTTAGACCAAAAAGCTCTATTTTGTCTCATCAGACCACATGACCTTCTCCCATTCCTCCTCTGGATCATCCAGATGGTCATTGGCAAACTTCAGACGGGCCTGGACATGCACTGGCTTGAGCAGGGGGACCTTGCGTGCGCAGCAGGATTTTAATCCATGACGGCGTAGTGTGTTACTAATGGTTCTTCTTCTTTGAGACTGTGGTCCCAGCTCTCTTCAGGTCATTGACCAGGTCCTGCCGTGTAGTTCTGGGCTGATCCCTCACCTTCCTCATGATCATTGATGCCCCACGAGGTGAGATCTTGCATGGAGCCCCAGACAGAGCGTGATTGACCGTCATCTTGAACTTCTTCCATTTTCTAATAATTGTGCCAACAGTTGTTGCCTTCTCCCCAAGCTGCTCGCCTATTGTCCTGTAACCCATCCCAGCCTTGTGCAGGTCTACAATTTTATCCCTGATGTCCTTACACAGCTCTCTGGTCTTGACCATTGTGGAGAGGTTGGAGTCTGTTTGACTGAGTGTGTGTACAGGTGTCTTTTATACAGGTAACGAGTTCAAACAGGTGCAGTAAATACAGGTAATGAGTGGAGAACAGGAGGGCTTCTTAAAGAAAAACTAACAGGTCTGTGAGAGCCGGAATTCTTACTGCTTGGTAGGTGATCAAATACTTATGTCATGCAATAAAATGCAAATTAATTACTTAAAAACATACAATGTGATTTTCTGGATTTTTTTCGATTCCGTCTCTCACAGTTGAAGTGTACCTATGATAAAAATTACAGACATCTACATGCGTTGTAAGTAGGAAACACTGCCGATTTTGCAGGTTATCAAATACTCCCTACTGTAATTAGTCAAAATCCAAATAACTTCACAAATCTTAATTGTAAAGGGTTTAAACACTGTTTCAATCAACCATAAACAATTAATGAACATGCACCTGTGGAACGGTCGTTAAGACACTAACAGCTTACAGACGGTAGGCAAATAAGGTCACAGTTAAGAACACTTACGACACAAAAGAGGCCTTTCTACGACTCTGAAAAACACCAAAAGAAAGATACCCAGGGTCCCTGCTCATCTGCGTGAACGTGCCTTAGGCATGCTAAAAGGAGCCATGAGGACTGCAGATGTGGCCAGGGCAATACATTGCAATGTCCATACTGTGAGACACCTAAGACAGCACTACAGGGAGACAGGATGAACAGCTGATCGTCCTCGCAGTGGCAGACTACATGTGACAACACCTGCACAGGATCGGTACATTCGAACATCACACCTGCGGGACAGATGGCAACAACAACTGCCGGAGTTACACCAGGAATGCACAATTCCTCCATCAGTGCTCAGACTATCCGCAATAGGCTGAGAGAGGCTCGACTGAGGGCTTGTAGGCCTGATGTAAGGCAGGTCCTCACCAGACATCACCGGCAACAACGTTGCCTATGGGCACAAACCCACCGTCGCTGGACCAGATAGGGCTGGCAAAAAGTTCTCTTCACTGTAGACGTCAACCGATTATGATTTTTCAATGCCAATACCGATTATCGGAGGACCAAAAAAAAGCCGATACGGATTAGTCGGCCGATTTAAAAATGAAAAAAAGTATTTATTTATTTATTTGTAATAATAACAATACTGAATGAACACTTATGTTTAACTTTAATATAATACATCAATAAAATCAATTTAGCCTCAAATAACTAATGAAACATGTTCATTTTGGTTTAAATAATGCTAAAACAAAGTGTTGGAGAAGAAAGTAAAAGTACAATATGTGCCATGTAAGAAGTTCCTTGCTCAGAACATGAGAACATATGAAAGCTGGTGGTTCCTTGTAACATGAGTCTTCAATATTCACAGGTAACAAGTTTTAGGTTGTAGTTATTATAGGAATTTTACGACCATTTCTCTCTATACGATTTGTATTTCATATACCTTTGACTATTGGATGTTCTTATAGGCACTTTAGTATTGCCAGTGTAACAGTATAGCTCCCATCCCTCTCCTCGCTCGAACCAGGAACACATCGACAACAGCCACCCTCGAAGCAGCGTTACCCATGCTGAGCAAGGGGAACACCCACTCCAAGTCTCAGAGCGAGTGACGTTTGAAACGCTATTAGCACGCACCCCGCTAACTACCTAGCCATTTCACATCGGTTACACCAGCCTAATCTCGGGAGTTGATAGGCTTGAAGTCATAAACAGTGCAATGCTTGAAGCACAGCGAAGAGCTGCTGGCAAAACACACTAAAGTGCTGTTTGAATGAATGCTTACGAGCCTGTTGCTGCCTACCACCACAATGTTATGTCATAATTACGTAAAATTCTGGCAAATTAGTTCGCAATGAGCCAGGCGGCCCAAACTGTTGCATATACCCTGACTCTGCGTGCAATGAACGCAAGAGAAGTGACACAAATTCACCTGGTTAATATTACCTACTAACCTCGATTTCTTTTAGCTAAATATGCAGGTTTAAAAATATATACTTCTGTGTATTGATTTTAAGAAAGGCATTGATGTTTATGGTTAGGTACACGTTGGAGCAACGACAGTCCTTTTTCGCGAATGCGCACCGCATCGATTATATGCATCGCAGGACACGCTAGATAAACTAGTAATATCATCAACCATGATAACTAGTGATTTTGATTGATTGTTTTTTATAAGTTAAGTTTAATGCTAGCCAGCAACTTACCTTGGCTTTTTACTGCATTCGCGTAACAGGCAGGCTCCTCATGAGGCAGGTGGTTAGAGCGTTGGACTAGTTAACCGTAAGGTTGCAAGATTGAATCCCTGAGCTGACAAGGTAAAAATCTGTCGTTTTGCCTGAACAAGGCAGTTAGCCCACCGTTCCTAGGCCATCATTGAAAGTTAAATAAAGGTATAAAAAATTACAGATTTCCGATTGTTATGAAAACTTGAAATCGGCCCTAATTAATCGCCCATTCCGATTAATTGGTCGACCTCTAATTACAACCTGTATTTTAAATGGATTTTTATTTGGATTTCATGTAATGGACATACACAAAATAGTCCAAATTGGTGAAGTGAATTGAAAAAAATTACTTATTCAAATAAATAAAAACGCAAAAGTGCACCATGATGACCAAGGAGCTCTCCAAACAGGGCTGGGACAAAGTTGTGGAGAAGTACGGATCAGGGTTGGGTTCTAAAAAAATATCAGAAACTTTGAACATCCCACGGAGCACCATTAACCTCTCTAGGGTATGTGGGACTCTAGTGGCAACAAAATAGGAAAAATAGCCAAGGAGGGTGAATACTTTCGCAAGCCACTGTATTTTATAAACTGTCAGCAGAGTAGCTAGAAAGCAACAAGTTATACCAAATAAATCAGATTTGTCCCGTGGCCAGGAATCAGATTTGTATCTTATTTCAAACCACCTACGAAGGTGGCTTGAATTATCTGATTCTATTTGCTTTTTGACCGTTCAGACTGGAAAAAATAAAGAAAAAAGATTTGAATCAGATGTGCACTTCAATCTGCCAATGTGAACAAGGCTTAAGACTTAGCTAACTAACCACGCTGTTAGCTATATATATATATACATACATACATACACACACACACACACACACACACACACCGTTGAAGTCGGAAGTAAAATAAAATATATTTTGATTTAACACTTTTTTGGTTACTACATGATTCCATATGTTATTTCATTTTTTTGATGTCTTCACTATTATTCTACAATGTAGAAAATGGTAAAAAAAAGAAGAAAGAAAAACCCTTGAATGAGTAGTGTATATCTATATACACTACTCAAAAAAATAAAGGGAACACTTAAACAACACAATGTAACTCCAAGTCAATCACACTTCTGTGAAATCAAACTGTCCACTTAGGAAGCAACACTGATTGACAATAAATGTCACATGCTGTTGTGCAAATGGAATAGACAACAGGTGGAAATTAAAGGCAATTAGCAAGACACCCCCAATAAAGGAGTGGTTCTGCAGGTGGTGACCACAGACCACTTCTCAGTTCCTATGCTTCCTGGCTGATGTTTTGGTCACTTTTGAATGCTGGCGGTGCTTTCACACTAATGGTAACATGAGACGGAGTCAACAACCCACACATGTGGCTCAGGTAGTGCAGCTCATCCAGAATGGCACATCAATGCGAGCTGTGGCAAGAAGGTTTGCTGTGTCTGTCAGCGTAGTGTCCAGAGCATGGAGGCGCTACCAAGAGACAGGCCAGTACATCAGGAGACGTGGAGGAGGCCGTAGGAGGGCAACAACCCAGCAGCAGGACCGCTACCTTCGCCTTTGTGCAAGGAGGAGCAGGAGGAGCACTGCCAGAGCCCTGCAAAATGACCTCCAGCAGGCCACAAATGTGCATGTGTCTGCTCAAACGGTTACAAACAGACTCCATGAGGGTGGTATGAGGGCCCGTCATCCACAGGTGGGGGTTGTGCTTACAGCCCAACACCGTGCAGGACATTTGGCATTTGCTAGAGAACACCAAGATTAGCAAATTCGCCACTGGCGCCCTGTGCTCTTCACAGATGAAAGCAGGTTCACACTGAGCACATGTGACCGACGTGACAGTCTGGAGACGCCGTGGAGAACGTTCTGCTGCCTGCAACATCCTCCAGCATGACCGGTTTGGCGGTGGGTCAGTCATGGTGTGGGGTGGCATTTCTTTGGGGGGCCGCACAGCCCTCCATGTGCTCGCCAGAGGTAGCCTGACTGCCATTAGGTACCGAGATGAGATCCTCAGACCCCTTGTGAGACCATATGCTGGTGGGGTTGGCCCTGGGTTCCTCCTAATGCAAGACAATGCTAGACCTCATGTGGCTGGAGTGTGTCAGCAGTTCCTGCAAGAGGAAGGCATTGATGCTATGGACTGGCCCGCCCGTTCCCCAGACCTGAATCCAATTGAGCACATCTGGGACATCATGTCTCGCTCCATCCACCAACGCCACTTTGCACCACAGACTGTCCAGGAGTTGGCAGATGCTTTAGTCCAGGTCTGGGAGGAGATCCCTCAGGAGACCATCCGCCACCTCATCAGGAGCATGCCCAGGCGTTGTAGGGAGGTCATACAGGCACGTGGAGGCCACACACACTACTGAGCCTCCTTTTGACTTTTTTTAAGGACATTACATAAAAGTTGGATCAGCCTGTAGTGTGGTTTTCCACTTTAATTTTGAGTGTGACTCCAAATCCAGACTTCCATGGGTTGATAAATTTGATTTCCATTGATAATTTTTGTGTGATTTTGTTGTCAGCACATTCAACTATGTAAAGAAAAAAGTATTTAATAAGAATATTTCATTCATTCAGATCTAGGATGTGTTTTTTTAGTGTTCCCTTTATTTTTTTGAGCAGTGTATATCTCCTAAATTGAACTAGAACATGTTATGGCTCTTAGTACACCGCTACTGGTGGAGGATGTCATGTTGTCTTGTCTCTGTCCTTTCCCTTCACCCTGTCTCCCTCTGCTGGTCGTGTCAGGTTACCTTTTCTCCCCTTCTTTCCCCCAGCTGTTCCCTGTCTCCTCCTAACTACCCATTCACCCCGTTCCCCACCTGTTCCCTTTTTCCCTCTGATTAGGTCCCTATATCTCCCTCTGTTTCTGCTCCTGTCCTTGTCGGATTCTTGTTTGTTTGTGTTTCATGCCTGAGCCAGACTATCGTCATGTTTGCTGTAACCTTGTCCTGTCCTGTCGGAATCTGCCGGTCTATCTGAGCCTACCTATGTTTTGTTATTAAAGAAGCTCTGTTTAAGTTAGTTCGCTTTTGGGTCCTCATTCACTCACCGTAACAGAAGAATCCGACCAAGAATGGACCCAGCGACTTCGGATCCTCTCCACTCAGCCGTCGGGATCCAGGGAGCGATGCTAGGCAGACACGAGCAGGAAGTGTCTGCTGCTCGACATGCCGTTGAGACCCTGGCCACCCAAGTCTCCAACCTCACAGAACAGGTTCACCATCTCCGCCTCGATCCACCGGCCACTTCCAGGGCTTTCGAATCTCCGGAGCCCAGAATCAATAACCCGCCGTGTTACTCTGGGGAGCCCACTGAATGCCGCTCGTTCCTCACCCAGTGTGATATTGTGTTTTCTCTCCAGCCCAACACTTACTCCAGGAGCACTGCTCGTGTCGCCTACGTCATATCTCTCCTTATTGGACGGGCTCGTGAGTGGGGCACGGCAATCTGGGAGGCAAGGGCTGAGTGTACTAACCAGTATCAGGACTTTAAGGAGGAGATGATACGGGTTTTTGATCGATCTGTTTTTGGGGAGGAGGCTTCCAGGGCCCTGTCTTCCCTATGTCAAGGTAATCGATCCATAACAGACTACTCTATTGAGTTTCGCACTCTTGCTGCCTCCAGTGGCTGGAACGAGCCGGCTTTGCTCGCTCGTTTTCTGGAGGGTCTCCGCGCAGAGGTAAAGGATGAGATTCTCTCCCGGGAGGTCCCTTCCAGCGTGGATTCCCTGATTGAACTCGCTATTCGCATTGAGCGACGGGTTGATCTGCGTCACCGAGCTCGTGGAAAGGAGCTCGCGTTCTCCGTTGCCCCCCTCTCCGCATCACTACCATCTTCCTCTGCCGGCTCGGGAGCTGAGCCTATGCAGCTGGGAGGTATCCGCATCTCGACTAAGGAGAGGGAACGGAGAATCACCAACCGCCTCTGTCTCTATTGCGGTTCTGCTGGTCATTTTGTCACTTCATGTCCAGTAAAAGCCAGAGCTCATCAGTAAGCGGAGGGCTACTGGTGAGCGCTACTACTCCTGTCTCTCCTTCAAGATCCTGCACTACCTTGTCGGTCCATCTACGCTGGACCGGTTCGTCAGCTTCCTGCAGTGCCTTAATAGACTCTGGGGCGGAGGGCTGTTTTATGGACGAGACCTGGGCTCGGGAACATGACATTCCTCTCAGACAGTTAAGGGAGTCCACGGCCTTGTTCGCCCTGGATGGTAGTCCTCTCCCCAGGATTCAGCGTGAGACGCTACCTTTAACCCTCACTGTTTCTGGTAATCATAGCGAAACCATTTCTTTTTTGATTTTTCGTTCACCTTTTACACCTGTTGTTTTGGGCCATCCCTGGCTAGTTTGTCATAATCCTTCCATTAATTGGTCTAGTAATTCTATCCTCTCCTGGAACGTCTCTTGTCATGTGAAATGTTTAATGTCTGCTATCCCTCCTGTTTCCTCTGTCTCTTCTTCACAGGAGGAGCCTGGTGATTTGACAGGGGTGCCGGAGGAATATCACGATCTGCGCACGGTGTTCAGTCGGTCCAGGGCCACCTCTCTTCCTCCACACCGGTCGTATGATTGTAGTATTGATCTCCTTCCGGGAACCACTCCCCCCCGGGGTAGACTATACTCTCTGTCGGCTCCCGAACGTAAGGCACTCGAGGATTATTTGTCTGTAGCTCTTGACGCCGGTACCATAGTCCCCTCCTCCTCTCCCGCCGGAGCGGGGGTTTTTTTTGTCAAGAAGAAGGACGGGTCTCTGCGCCCCTGCATAGATTATCGAGGGCTGAATGACATAACAGTTAAGAATCGTTATCCGCTTCCTCTTATGTCTTCAGCCTTCGAGATCCTGCAGGGAGCCAGGTTTTTCACTAAGTTGGACCTTCGTAACGCTTACCATCTCGTGCGCATCAGGGAGGGGGACGAGTGGAAGACGGCGTTTAACACTCCGTTAGGGCACTTTGAATACCGGGTTCTTCCTTTCGGCCTCGCTAACGCTCCAGCTGTCTTTCAGGCATTAGTCAATGATGTCCTGAGAGACATGCTGAACATCTTTGTTTTCGTTTACCTTGACGATATCCTGATTTTTTCACCGTCACTCCAGATTCATGTTCAGCACGTTCGACGTGTCCTCCAGCGCCTTTTAGAGAATTGTCTTTTTGTGAAGGCTGAGAAGTGCACTTTTCATGCCTCCTCCGTCACATTTCTCGGTTCTGTTATTTCCGCTGAAGGCATTAAGATGGATCCCGCTAAAGTCCAAGCTGTCATTGATTGGCCCGTCCCTAAGTCACGCGTCGAGCTGCAGCGCTTTCTCGGCTTCGCGAACTTCTATCGTCGTTTCATCCGTAATTTCGGTCAGGTGGCAGCTCCTCTCACAGCCCTTACTTCTGTCAAGACGTGCTTTAAGTGGTCCGTTTCCGCCCAGGGAGCTTTTGATCTCCTCAAGAATCGTTTTACATCCGCTCCTATCCTTGTTACACCTGACGTCTCTAGACAGTTCGTTGTCGAGGTTGACGCGTCAGAGGTGGGAGTGGGAGCCATCCTTTCTCAGCGCTCCCTCTCTGACGACAAGGTCCACCCATGCGCGTATTTTTCTCATCGCCTGTCGCCGTCGGAACGTAACTATGATGTGGGTAACCGCGAACTGCTCGCCATCCGGTTAGCCCTAGGCGAATGGCGACAGTGGTTGGAGGGGGCGACCGTTCCTTTTGTCGTTTGGACTGACCATAGGAACCTTGAGTACATCCGTTCTGCCAAACGACTTAATGCGCGTCAGGCGCGTTGGGCGCTGTTTTTCGCTCGTTTCGAGTTCGTGATTTCTTATCGTCCGGGCTCTAAGAACACCAAGCCTGATGCTTTGTCTCGTCTCTTCAGTTCTTCAGTAGCCTCCACTGACCCCGAGGGGATTCTCCCTGAGGGGCGTGTTGTCGGGTTGACTGTCTGGGGAATTGAGAGGCAGGTAAAGCAAGCACTCACTCAAACTCCGTCGCCGCGCGCTTGTCCTAGGAACCTTCTTTTCGTTCCCGTTCCTACTCGTCTGGCCGTTCTTCAGTGGGCTCACTCTGCCAAGTTAGCCGGCCACCCTGGCGTTCGGGGTACGCTTGCTTCCATTCGCCAGCGTTTCTGGTGGCCCACCCGGGAGCATGACACGCGTCGTTTCGTGGCTGCTTGTTCGGTCTGCGCGCAGACTAAGTCCGGTAACTCTCCTCCTGCCGGCCGTCTCAGGCCGCTTCCTATTCCCTCTCGACCGTGGTCTCACATCGCCTTAGATTTTGTCACCGGACTGCCTTCGTCAGCGGGGAAGACTGTTATTCTTACGGTTGTCGATAGGTTCTCTAAGGCGGCCCATTTCATTCCCCTTGCTAAGCTTCCTTCTGCTAAAGAGACGGCACAAATCATCATCGAGAATGTTTTCAGAATTCATGGCCTTCCGTCAGACGTCGTTTCGGACAGAGGTCCGCAATTCACGTCTCAATTTTGGAGGGAGTTTTGCCGTTTGATTGGGGCTTCCGTCAGTCTCTCTTCCGGCTTTCACCCCCAGTCTAACGGTCAAGCAGAACGGGCCAATCAGACTATTGGTCGCATCTTACGCAGTCTTTCTTTTCGCAACCCTGCGTCTTGGTCAGAACAGCTCCCCTGGGCAGAATACGCCCACAACTCGCTTCCTTCGTCTGCGACCGGGCTATCTCCTTTTCAGAGTAGCCTCGGGTACCAGCCTCCGCTGTTCTCATCTCAGTTCGCCGAGTCCAGCGTCCCCTCCGCTCAGGCTTTTGTCCAACGTTGCGAGCGCACCTGGAAGAGGGTCAGGTCTGCACTTTGCCGTTATAGGACGCAGACTGTGAGGGCTGCTAATAAGCGTAGAACTAAGAGTCCTAGATATTGTCGCGGTCAGAGAGTTTGGCTCTCCACTCAGAACCTTCCCCTTAAGACGGCTTCTCGCAAGTTGACCCCGCGGTTCATTGGTCCGTTCCGTATTTCTCGGGTCATTAATCCTGTCGCAGTTCGACTTCTTCTTCCGCGATACCTTCGTCGCGTCCACCCGGTCTTCCACGTCTCCTGCATTAAGCCCGTTCTTCGCGCCCCCGCTCGTCTTCCCCCCCCCCCCCCCCCATCCTTGTCGAGGGCGCACCCATCTACAGGGTCCGCAGGATTTTGGACATGCGTCCTCGGGGCCGTGGTCACCAGTACCTTGTCGATTGGGAGGGGTACGGTCCTGAGGAGAGGAGTTGGGTTCCCTCTCGGGACGTGCTGGACCGTGCGCTGATCGAGGATTTCCTCCGTTGCCGCCAGGTTTCCTCCTCGAGTGCGCCAGGAGGCGCTCGGTGAGTGGGGGGGTACTGTCATGTTGTCTTGTCTCTGTCCTTTCCCTTCACCCTGTCTCCCTCTGCTGGTCGTGTCAGGTTACCTTTTCTCCCCTTCTTTCCCCCAGCTGTTCCCTGTCTCCTCCTAACTACCCATTCACCCCGTTCCCCACCTGTTCCCTTTTTCCCTCTGATTAGGTCCCTATATCTCCCTCTGTTTCTGCTCCTGTCCTTGTCGGATTCTTGTTTGTTTGTGTTTCATGCCTGAGCCAGACTATCGTCATGTTTGCTGTAACCTTGTCCTGTCCTGTCGGAATCTGCCGGTCTATCTGAGCCTACCTATGTTTTGTTATTAAAGAAGCTCTGTTTAAGTTAGTTCGCTTTTGGGTCCTCATTCACTCACCGTAACAGAGGACTTCTCATTAAAATGTTTAGATGGTGTAAATGTTTATAACAGAAGTGCTTTTGATGTTGCAGACCTTTCTGGCTTCTATGAACCAAGTGTTCCCTGCTGAGGAGGATGTCAACAAACATATGGAGGATAACTGTAAGTTCACACATTACTTTTGTCTATCCTCAAGTTGGCTTGACTGGTATGGACTTTATGTTGGTGTATGTAACTTAATGTGCAGATGTTTTTAAAGACATGCTCCGGTACTTGGGTGACTAAGATTATTATCTTTAAACCTCCCGCTTTGGGCTAGAGGTGTCAATGTGTAGTTCATACAGTGGTTGCTCCACTAAAAGTTTTTGCGATTATGCTGCAGGACTTAGAGGTCATTTGTGGTTTTGTACGGTACTCTGCGTCACCACTTCATTGCTTCATACCAGCACAACGGGGAGTTAGAGCACTGATTATGCTTTCGGGTCCTACTGTGTCTCTGACAATGAATGGGTGACATAAACCTAAATAGAAACTGATACTTGTGCACGACTTCAGTATTACTTACTAAAACTGTTGTTACGCTAAGGCTTTTATTCTTATATTTTGTTAAGATTATTTAGCTCTTACTGTAGCCCACTCCTGGCCGGTCATGTTATTTATTTGTGACATTGTGGTTACAATAATGAAATGTAAACAAGATGCTGTGTTTTTATTTACAGTAGTGGCCCGATTAGCACTTGTGGCCCGATTAGCAGGACAATAGACTCTTAATAGCCTGGCTACAGTAGGTGTGAACTTCCACCTGCCTGCAATGTATTCAATGATTAAGTACTCTGAAGTGTTACATTTCTAACTCAAAACAGCAGTACAGTATTTCTTCATCAATATCTTTATGCTTTCGTTAATATAATTATGATAAAAATACTCTTTCAAAATGCTGATGTTTATTTAGTTATGGATCCATTACAAATTACTATGGGAATAAACATCACTGAATTACAGAAATATTAGAACCAAGTTGTCTAATGAAGGTAAACAAATGGTTGCTTACTGGAAAATACTCTTTCAAACACACACAGTCACATTGTACAGCGCCATTATATCTATTAGCAGGTAGCTGGAGAATAGACTTGCCTAGAAGGAGGGTAGGGGAGAATTCTATCGTCAAATGTATTTCTAAGTTAGGTTGGCTGTATCACAACCGGACGTGATTGGTTGCAATTTCAGTTTAATCCACCAGAAAAGACCAAACAAATAATACAACAAAAACTATTATTATGTATCACAGCTTACCGTGATTGGGAGGCACATAGGGCAGCGCACAATTGGTCCAGCGGTAAAAACAGAAATAAATGTTTTGGCCTTTACAAATACAATTTTTACCTTTATTCAGATTACAATCGCTCACTTTCGTTTTTTTTCATATGAAATCACCTCCAAAATATCGTTATACAGTGGGGCAAAACAAGTATTTAGTCAGCCACCAATTGTGCAAGTTCTCCCACTTAAAAAGATGAGAGAGGCCTGTAATTTTCACCATAGGTACACTTCAACTATGACAGACAAAATGAGAAACAAAATCCAGAAAATCACATTGTAGGATTTTTAATTAATTTATTTGCAAATTATGGTGGAAAATAAGTATTTGGTCACCTACAAACAAGCAAGATTTCTGGCTCTCACAGACCTGTAACTTCTTCTTTAAGAGGCTCCTCTGTCCTCCACTCGTTACCTGTATTAATGGCACCTGTTTGAACTTGTTATCAGTATAAAAGACACCTGTCCACAACCTCAAACAGTCACACTCCAAACTCCACTATGGCCAAGACCAAAGAGCTGTCAAAGGACACTAGAAACAAAATTGTAGACCTGCACCAGGCTGGGAAGACTGAATCTGCAATAGGTAAGCAGCTTGGTTTGAAGAAATCAACTGTGGGAGCAATTATTAGGAAATGGTAGACATACAAGACCACTGATAATCTCCCTCGATCTGGGGCTCCACGCAAGATCTCACCCCGTGGGGTCAAAATGATCACAAGAACGATGAGCAAAAATCCCAGAACCACACGGGGGGACTTAGTGAATGACCTGCAGAGAGCTGGGACTAAAGTAACAAAGCCTACCATCAGTAACACACTACGCCGCCAGGGACTCCTGCAGTGCCAGACGTGCAGTGCCAGACGTGTCCCCCTGCTTAAGCCAGTACATGTCCAGGCCCATCTGAAGTTTGCTAGAGAGCATTTGGATGATCCAGAAGAAGATTGGGAGAATGTCATATGGTCAGATGAAACCAAAATATAACTTTTTGGTAAAAACTTGTCGTGTTTGAAGGACAAAGAATGCTGAGTTGCATCCAAAGAACACCATGCCTGCTGTGAAGCATGGGGATGGAAACATCATGCTTTGGGGCTGTTTTTCTGCAAAGGGACCAGGACGACTGATCCGTGTAAAGGAAAGAATGAATGGGGCCATGTATCGTGAGATTTTGAGTGAAAACCTCCGTACATCAGCAAGGGCATTGAAGATGAAACGTGGCTGGGTCTTTCAGCATGACAATGATCCCAAACACACCGCCCGGGCAACGAAGGAGTGGCTTCGTAAGAAGCATTTCAAGGTCCTGGAGTGGCCTAGCCAGTCTCCAGATCTCGACTCCATAGAAAATCTTTGGAGGGAGTTGAAAGTCCGTGTTGTCCAGCAACAGCCCCAAAACGTCACTGCTCTAGAGGAGATCTGCTTGGAGGAATGGGCCAAAATACCAGCAACAGTGTGTGAAAACCTTGTGAAGACTTACAGAAAACGTTTGACCTCTGTCATTGCCAACAAAGGGTATTTAGCAAAGTATTGAGATAAACTTTTGTTATTGACCAAATACTTATTTTCCACCATAATTTACAAATAAATTCATAAAAAATCCTACAATGTGATTTTCTGGATTTTTTTTCTCATTTTGTCTATAATCGTTGAAGTGTACCTAATGATGAAAATTACAGGCCTCTCATCTTTTTAAGTGGGAGAACTTGTGCACTTGGTGGCTGACTAAATACTTTTTTGCCCCACTGTATACAATTATGGTGTAGAAATGTTATGCTCTTAGTGTAACCTTTATTTAACTAGGCAAGTCAGTTAAGAACAAATTCTTATTTACAAGGACACCCTACCCCTTCCTCCCAGTTGGGGAATTGAACCCCTGTCCCGCACAACACAGGGATTCTTTAGCTAAATAGCCAAGTACTGTAGCCTACTCCCAACTGTCACGTTGTACAGCACCATATTTTCCTTTCCATCCTAACAGAAACCCAGAGGGTTTTTAGTTTTTCTTGAATTAGAAACCCCGTAATATTAAGCAAATTAATGAAGCAAAATTTCTTAAAATCAGTCCCATATACTATGTTCTTACAAAAAAGGTTTTAAAATGTTCTAGTACAGCTTCTATTGATGGCTATCAAATGCTTCTCAAAGGTGCCCTCTGTTGGTCAAACTAGCACTAACTAGCATTAATGGTACCAGTGGTTGGCACTTAAATAACGTTCCGTAGAATTCTGCGGCACCATGCAAGCTGTGCCGCCATGCAAGCTGCACATACAGTATCTGCACATATGTGACATAGTAAGCAGTTTTTGGGGACCACTTCTGGCTCGTGAGTGCTACTTTCATAACTACTGGCTAAAAAGTATTCAAAAGTACCGGAGAATCTCTTTAAAGGATGCTTTCTCATGAGTGACTGTTTTTCTCTCTTTCAGGTTCTCTTATGTACCTGAATGAAGGCACACTCTTAAACAACGTCCGAGTGCGGTACAGTAAAGACAAGATTTATGTAAGATGTCCTCATCTCATTACAAATCAATTGTAGATTAATCCTAGGCCTTTAAGATAGACCATTCTCTTCCTGTAAGAGACATCTGTTGGTCATATGCCTAGTTGTGAAATTCAGATGCTCTAGCTCTCGGGTGTCAAACTCATTCCACGGAGGGCCGAGTGTCTGAGGATGTTTGTTTTTTTCCTTTCAATTAAGCCCTAGACAACCAGGTGAGGGGAGTTCTTTACTAATTAGTGACCTTCATTTCTCAATCAAGTACAAGGGATGATTGAAAACCCGCAGACACTCGGCCCTCCATGAAATGAGTTTGGCCACGTGTGCTCTAGCTCATGTGATGATTAAAAATGTGACTTTTTGCTACACAGACTTATGTGGCCAACATCTTGATTGCGGTGAACCCTTACTATGACATACCCAAACTGTACGCTCCAGAGACCATCAAGTCTTATCAGGGCCGGTCCCTGGGCACTCTACCACCTCACGTCTACGCTATCGGTGAGGGCAGACATCTCTATTACATCAGTGGCTGCTATACTGCCTGGTTACTGGTCATAAATGTAGTGTGTTTAAATGTAAAGCAATGGCTACATTTGACATACATTTGAATAAAGCCTAGGACTATGTCATGTAAAAGTGTTGCCAAAGCATCAGATCATTACTTGATTGATTGTGTTTTCTTTGGCTTTCTGTCTTTCAGCGGACAAGGCTTACCGGGACATGAGGGTGCTGAAGATGAGCCAGTCTATCATAGTGTCTGGAGAATCTGGGGCCGGGAAGACAGAAAACACAAAGTTTGTCCTCAGGTCTGGCCTAAAATACTACTGACTACTATGATCTTGTTAGTTACTACAGACAACCTTTTAAAATATTAAAGATAGACTGAGCGAGATAACATTTCACGGCGAAAACAATGGGTCAATTTCCGCAACAATTAAGAGTGTTGTAGCGCGAGACTAAACTTCTCAGCTGTTTTGGCCCTGTAGCTATCACGTTGAAGCAGTATGAAGCGCACCCTTGCATGTGCACAGTAACTCTGTGTGACTCTGGGTCTCAAAAGGCTGTTATTAGTGATTTTTAACAGTCTTCTGTTATGCTGTGAGCTGTTCCACACGACAACCAGTTGAGAGCTGTGCACTCTTGCCCAACAGATTTTCCGCTCAAAATAGGCAATGTGTACTGTGCGTTCGTGATAAATAATCTACAGACCTAATAGCTTTAGGAATTTCTTTATTTGTTTTATCAATTATTATATAGCCTAAATTGAAAATAGCATTATTACAATATTTGTATCACTGGCACAAGTGGGCCACTGACGTGGATGATTGACAGATCCAGAGGGTTTCCTCAACCCCCCTGGGCCAGCGGGTAGCCCTGTATGTCGAGCCCTGATGTTGTGTAATGACGTTGGTCGTCAGTGTATAAGCCATGTTTTCTGTAATTTCACTGATCTAAAAGTAGGGCTGTCAAACAATATACAGTGCCTTGCGAAAGTATTCGGCCCCCTTGAACTTTGCGACCTTTTGCCACATTTCAAGCTTCAAACATAAAGATATAAAACTGTATTTTTTTGTGAAGAATCAACAACAAGTGGGACACAATCATGAAGTGGAACGACATTTATTGGATATTTCAAACTTTTTTAACAAATCAAAAACTGAAAAATTGGACGTGCAAAATTATTCATCCCCTTTACTTTCAGTGCAGCAAACTCTCTCCAGAAGTTCAGTGAGGATCTCTGAATGATCCAATGTTGACCTAAATGACTAATGGTGATAAATACAATCCACCTGTGTGTAATCAAGTCTCCGTATAAATGCACCTGCACTGTGATAGTCTCAGAGGTCCGTTAAAAGCGCAGAGAGCATCATGAAGAACAAGGAACACACCAGGCAGGTCCGAGATACTGTTGTGAAGAAGTTTAAAGCCGGATTTGGATACAAAAAGATTTCCCAAGCTTTAAACATCCCAAGGAGCACTGTGCAAGCGATAATATTGAAATGGAAGGAGTATCAGACCACTGCAAATCTACCAAGACCTGGCCGTCCCTCTAAACTTTCAGCTCATACAAGGAGAAGACTGATCAGAGATGCAGCCAAGAGGCCCATGATCACTCTGGATGAACTGCAGAGATCTACAGCTGAGGTGGGAGACTCTGTCCATAGGACAACAATCAGTCGTATATTGCACAAATCTGGCCTTTATGGAAGAGTGGCAAGAAGAAAGCCATTTCTTAAAGATATCCATAAAAAGTGTTGTTTAAAGTTTGCCACAAGCCACCTGGGAGACACACCAAACATGTGGAAGAAGGTGCTCTGGTCAGATGAAACCAAAATTGAACTTTTTGGCAACAATGCAAAACGTAATGTTTGGCGTAAAAGCAACACAGTTGAACACACCATCCCCACTGTCAAACATGGTGGTGGCAGCATCATGGTTTGGGCCTGCTTTTCTTCAGCAGGGACAGAGAAGATGGTTAAAATTGATGGGAAGATGGATGGAGCCAAATACAGGACCATTCTGGAAGAAAACCTGATGGAGTCTGCAAAAGACCTGAGACTGGGACGGAGATTTGTCTTCCAACAAGACAATGATCCAAAACATAAAGCAAAATCTACAATGGAATGGTTCAAAAATAAACATATCCAGGTGTTAGAATGGCCAAGTCAAAGTCCAGACCTGAATCCAATCGAGAATCTGTGGAAAGAACTGAAAACTGCTGTTCACAAATGCTCTCCATCCAACCTCACTGAGCTCGAGCTGTTTTGCAAGGAGGAATGGGAAAAAATGTCAGTCTCTCGATGTGCAAAACTGATAAAGACATACCCCAAGCGACTTACAGCTGTAATCGCAGCAAAAGGTGGCGCTACAAAGTATTAACTTAAGGGGGCTGAATAATTTTGCACGCCCAATTTTTCAGTTTTTGATTTGTTAAAAAAGTTTGAAATATCCAATAAATGTCGTTCGACTTCATGATTGTGTCCCACTTGTTGTTGATTCTTCACAAAAAAATACAGTTTTATATCTTTATGTTTGAAGCCTGAAATGTGGCAAAAACTCGCAAAGTTCAAGGGGGCCGAATACTTTCGCAAGGCACTGTATATATATTTTTTATGGAGTGTTTTTAAAAAAAATGTTTTTAGCTGTATAGATGATGTATTTTGGATGTTTTCAGTGTATTTTGAACGCTTTCAGACAATGCGATAAATCATGGTGAAAAAATGTGTCCACTCAAATTACAAAAAGTTAACTTGAGTTGATAGCCCTAGTCCAAAGATTAACGTCATATACTGTAGCATCATTGCTATTCTTCATCCTATAGATATTTAACAACATCATACGGAACGGGTCAAGATATTGATGAGAGAATTGTTCAAGGTAGGATTTAACAAATAACTTCACCAATAACTTCCAAATCGTACTTTGGCCATCCAAAGTAGAAGAGATCCCAATACTTATTTTGTGCCTGTACATTTCAGCAAACCCCCTGCTTGAGGCCTTTGGAAACGCCAAGACAGTCAGAAATAACAACAGCAGTCGGTTTGGGAAATTTGTGGAAATCCACTTCAATGAAAAGGTTAGACATCATTTTCTGTGGCTAATACATTTTCAAATAATGCATATTTTGGTCAATTTCATTGTTGCTTCATTGGCCCACATTGTGTGTGTGTGTGTGTGTGTGTGTGTGTGTGTGTGTGTGTGTGACAGAGTAAAGTGGTGGGTGGCTTCGTGTCTCACTACCTGCTGGAGAAGTCAAGGATTTGCATGCAGAGTAAAGAGGAGAGGAACTACCACATCTTCTACAGGCTATGTGCCGGAGCATCTGAGGACATCAGACAGAGGCTGCACCTTGACTCCCCTGACAGCTTCAGGGTCAGTGGTACACACACACACACTATGCATACACAAGCGGGCATACTGCACAATCTATAGGGTGACCTGTGTATTACTGTGGAGTGTAACTAGAGAGCATCTTTCGATACCAGGTTGGGTGGATGGAAGGATGAGTCCTTTCAAAGAATGCTGCAAATAGCACTCGCGTGTGAACTCCCTGTTCCCCATGCCTGACTGGGTTCTTTGCGAGAGAGATATTCTGTGTCCCTCTCCCTACCTAATGAAGTAACAAACATCTTCCAGGCAAATTCTTCCACCATGATGCAAATTGTGTCAATTGGAAAATTCTATTGTATCTTTGGTGAAAATGTTCCAGTGTGTTCTGTTTTAGTCTGACATTTTCCACCAACATTTTTCCCTTTTGACATAATCTTGCTGCCAAGTGGTGTGAAAGTAGTTATAGACAACGATGAAGCTTTCGATTATGTCCACAACTGAACCAGATATAGGCATATCTCTGTTCATAAATGTAAATCTGTTCTCTATATGACCACTAGATGTCATGTGTGTTATATATAATATACAAAGCCTCTAATTTATATTGTGGAGAGATTCTGCACACCTACTTACCATTTGTTTTTCATTTCTCAGTTTCAGCTGTGCCCCCAGTAAAACTAAGCTCACCTTTGTGAACTTGGGATTTGTAATGTAATTATAATTACGATCAGTGTTCTAGAACCAACACCCACACTAAAGGTGTTAGGGGATTGCCTAAATTAGTTGGTTCATTTCACCTGCGCTCTAAATAACTCTATAATAACACTAATATAATAATATACCATTTAGCCGACTCTTTTATCCAAATCGACTTAGTCATGAGTACATACATTTTATTTAAATATATTTAACCCTTTACACTCATACCCGTATACGGGTTGAAAATGGCAGATTTGATAAGCGCCTAAATTGGAACACAGTGGCTGTACAGTAATGTGCTATACAGGACGTCAGAGCTCAGGGTCTCCGCTTGACAGCTCTGTATGGGTTTTGACTGACAGCCGTTCTGAACTTGAGCACCGCGTGTGACAAGAAGTTGCCCCCACATCCCTCCCGCTAATTGGGAAACTTCTGCAAATGCTTTGTTGTCTGAGTGAGGGAAATACTGTAAGTTACGAGGACTATGTATTTTGAAAGACGACGTGATGATTATAATAATTAGAACTTTGATGTTATACAAGCAAGCCAAGCACCTGTGAGTCCAAATGTGCACTTCATATTTCCATATCGTAAAACTCACATAGTATACAGTGTCAACATTTATGATCGATATGTTTGATGTACAGTTACAAGATGACATGGCATAATACCCTGGGTTGTCCTAAACAGAATGAGCCTTGGTTTGTTGTATTGTGAAGAAAATTGGCAACGGACCACACATCTGAATGCACTCCATTCTATGCGCACAAAAGCTACAATCTGTTTCTCGGAATTACCTTTTGAAAGCCTTGTATTTTATAATTTAGCTAGTCGTGTTGGCAACAGAACAAATTTTCAAATTATGTCCACCTGACCCAGATTATGATTAATAATGGACTGTTTTTGGATGGCGTAAACAGCCAGAATAATTGTGTAAAGGCAGGGATGCGGTTCTGTGGTCCAAACAAAACATCTACAAGTGTGCTCTCTCTAGTTCGTCAACGGCACAGTTCGGGGAGCTGAAAAAAAGCACCTTATAGTTTAAGACTCTTTCTTTGAGTCAGAAAAGGGCATTAGAATTACTTAGGAACTGGCACACTTTGGAGACAGTGTGTGGCCACTTTTAAACACCAGTTAGACCTCAATACAAACCTTGTAATATTTTTGTATTATGTTGCACCTACCCAAAATTTCCCAAGAACATTCTTATCGTGTTACTGAATGTATCCAGGTTATTTTCAGATTTTGTTATCAACAAATGCGGCTTAAAGTGTAGACAATTTCGACTGCACATAAAATCAAGAGTGTAATGTTTGGATTCAGTCTTGTTTCAGATGAACTGTTGTCCTCACCTTTAGTCAAATAATTTCCCCATAATCTCCAAACTGTTCCCTTTTAATTACCACGATGGTTATGCATATTCTTTCGATATTTCTTCTGTAAGAAATTTAGCCCTATCCGTATAGGCCAAGGGGGTTAAACGGAATGTTATTAAGACCAAGGCCTGATTTTCAAGGGAGCCCTGCACACAGTCATACAAATTCACAATATTTACAATTCTAACGCAATCAAAACATAGTATGTATAAGCAATTTAAAAGAAGTTACTTACAAAACACATTGGATTGGATGGTTGGATGTCGATCCAGAGCATCCCAAACATGCTCAGTGGGTGACATGTCTAGGTGAGTATGCAGGCCATGGAAGAACTTGGCCATTTTCAGCTTCCAGGAATTGTGTACAGATCCTTGCGACATGACCATGCATTTTCATGCTGAAACCTGATGGCGGCGGATGAATGGCACAACAATGGGCCTCAGGATCTCATCACGGTATCTTTGTGTATTCAAATTGCCATCTGTCGCTTATGCCTGCCCATACCATAACCCCACTGCCCACCATAGTGCCCTATGTTCACAATGTTGACATCAGCAAACCGCTGGCCCACAGGTGCTGTATGCCATCTGCCCAGTACAAACCAGGATTCATCCATGAAGAGCACACTTCTCCAGTGTGCCAGTGACTATTAAAGGTGAGCATTTGCACACTGATGTCGGTTACGACGCCAAACTGCAGTCCGGTCAAGCTCCCTCAACTTAAGACATCTGTGGTATTGTGTTGAGACAACTCCTTTACAGTGGTGCCTAGTGACTTGGATCTACAGTTGCGCTCAGCTCAACACTGGGATAGCTTTTGAGTAAGTTTGAGGGGACATTGTAACACATGGTAATGTGTGAAACTTACTGCTCAGCCTGAAGTGCCCCCCACTTGCACCAGCAAATAACAAACTTTTCATGTTGCAGTGACTAGTAAGACCTAGACACCTAATAGTCACAATGAACAGAGTAGGAAGTCACCTGTCAAAATATATATCTGAAACAGTGTTCCATCATGGCAGCAGAGCCATAGTAGTTGAGGAAAAAATATGTGACAAAAAATGTAAATTTACCATTGACAACAAGTTAAATGCAGCCCTCAATAGAGGAGTCTGAACAGCAGACAGAGCTGACAGATACCTCGTTAAAATATAGGGAGGGGGGGAATACAGAGATAACACTAGAGTATGGAATCTAATTTCAATAAATCAGAGAAGAGAGTACATGTTATTTTAGCCTGTAAGCTTTATTAATTTGACCTCCTGGGGAGAAATCCACAGACACTTCTCTGAAGCCCCCCGAGCAAAGCTGTCTACGCACCTGCATTGGACAATTCTCTCTCTGTAATGATGCATACGGAAGCTGTTTTAGGAAGTCCCCTGCTGGTGACTTTCCATCTCAAAGTACTCTCAAACAGCTCAGCCAAAACCTGTAGTCAAGGGTTGATGAACCCTGGCTCTCTGGAACTTTCCTCAACCTGTTATGATTGGTTGACAAGGTCACAACTTGGGACTTTGACACTGTGTACAGTCTCTGTTACAATATGCCATGACAATTTTAATTGCCAAATATTTTAATAAAGTTACTGTTCATTAGTAGTAAAGGCTTACATTTAATGACCGCCATTTTTAGTAACACAGTATGTTTTCTACATGAACACAAAGTTCAAATGTCATATGTCTTTGCGTGTTTTGCCATTATCTGTTGTCATAATACATACCTTCTGAAAGAGGTCATGCCATCTCTTCTGCCTCGGAGCTGGCCTGTTGCCCGATCGGCAGGCCAAACCCCTGTGGTGGCAAATGTTCCCAAGCGGGACATCTACTCCTTTATGGGGCTTTTTAAACGTCTGAAACCAACATGATGAGTGTGTCACACTACTGCAAGAACAATTAGCAATACATAGTAAACCTAATGTAAACAAGGCTAATACAGTCAGCTCGCGAAATTTGTCAGTATTCAAGCAAGTAGGCCAATCAAGCATCATGGCAAATTAGTCAACTTAGGCTATATCAGGGAGGCTATATCATGGACTGATTGATTTTACATAGGTAATGTTAGCTATGGCTAGAGACGTTTATAACCATAGTTTGTCCCCTGGATATCAAAGCATTGACATCAAAGCATTATCTAACTTAGCTGGCATAATAATATAGCTACCTAGCTAGCTAGTCAAAAGAAAATGAGGTGACGCTAACTATGAAAGCTCCCCCATTTGAAAAATAATGGTCCTGTAACATTACCAAATGATAAACATGACCATACTGTAAGCTGTTTTCTAGATAGCTAATGAACTTAGCGAGCTGAATAGCATTTACTAAAACGGACTAACTTAACCTTGGTAACATTAGCAGATTGCATTATATTTTAGATATAACCAACTTTGATAGTTCTCACTAACCTATGAAAATGAATGCTAGAGCTACTTTACTTTACTTTACTGTACTTTACTGCTACTTTAACTTTACTGTACCATTACCATGCCAGCTAGCTAGCTTGCCACCAGCTAAGTTAAGCAACAACTATTGACAACTATTGGCCAGTAACCGAAAGATTGCCGGATGGACTCTCCGACCTGACAAGGTAAACGTCGGTCGTTCTGACCCTGAACAAGGCAGTTAACTCCCTGTTCCCTGGTAGGCCGTCATTGTAAATAAGAATTTGTTCTTAACTGACTTTCCTATTTGAATGAAGGTTCAATTAAAAAAAGTATAATAGTAAATATCACCATTGCAGTAGCTTTCATGTTTTTACCTTGTGGTATGAAAAGCTGATAGGAGAAGGTTAGTTGGCTGGCTAGCTAGCTACAGTTCTGTCTCGATCGTGTAGTGTCTGGACGTCTCTATTTTATTTCCAGGTGGTTGTCTGAGTCAACCAATAGTGTCGCACCCCTCCATCTTTCGAAAGATGGAAAGATGGAGGTGTGCGACGCTAGAGGCTGTGTCCTTCTTCCAAATAATGAGAAGTTATACATGACTGGCTTTTGAAACATGCACAGGGAGATGATTGGACATGGTTGGCAGCCTAATGTGAGTAAAATAGCACCATGTTCTACCAAGTGAGCTACAGGGGTACAACACCAATTATAGTTGTTCTTTTGGGTATTTTTCACGGTATGATTATAGCAGGTCTACACAGTGACAAGCACATCAACAGAAGCAATAAACTAAACTCAGCAAAAGAAGAAACGTCCTCTCACGGTCAACTGTGTTTATTTTCAGCAAACTTAACGTGTAAATATTTGTATGAACATAACAAGATTGAACAACTGAGACATATACTGAACAAGTTCCACAGACATGTGACTAACAGAAATGAAATAATGAATCCCTGAACAAAGGGGGGTCAAAATCAAAAGTAACAGTCAGTATCTGGTGTGGCCACCAGCTGCATTAAGTACTGCAGTGCATTTCCTCCTCATGGACTGCACCAGAGTTGCCAGTTTTTGCTGTGAGACGTTACCCCACTCTTCCACCAAGGCACCTGCAAGTTCACTGACATTTCTGGGGGGAATGGCCCTAGCCCTCACCCTCTGATCCAGCAGATCCCAGACGTGCTCAATGGGATTGAGATCCGGGCTCTTCGCTGGCCATGGCAGAACACTGACATTCCTGTCTTGCAGGAAATCACACACAGAACAAGCAGTATGTCTGGTGGCGTTGTCATGCTGGAGGGTCATGTCAGGATGAGCCTGCAGGAAGGGTACCACATGAGGGAGGAGGATGTCTTCCCTGTAACGCACAGCGTTGAGATTGCCTGCAATGACAAGAAGCTCAGTCCGATGATGCTGTGACACACCGCCCTAGACCATGACAGACCCTCCAACTCCAAATCGATCCCGCTCGAGGGTACAGGCCTCGGTGTAATGCTCATTCCTTCAACGATAAACGTGAATCCGACCATCACCCCTGGTGAGAAAAAACTGTAACTCGTTAGTGAAGACACCTTGTTTCCAGGCCTGTCTGGTCCTGCGACGGTGGGTTTGTGCCCATAGGCGACGTTGTTGCCGGTGATGCCTTACAACAGGCCTACAAGCCCTCAGTCCAGCCTCTCTCAGCCTATTGCGGACAGTCTGAGCACTGATGGAGGGATTGTGCATTCCTGATGTAACCTGGGCAGTTGTTGTTGCCATCCTGTACCTGTCCCGCAGGTGTGCTGTTCGGATGTACCGATCCTGTGCAGGTGTTGTTACACGTGGTCCGTCCTGTCTCCCTGTAGCGCTGTCTTAGGCGTCTCACAGTTCGGACATTGCAATTTATTGCCCTGGCCACATCTGCAGTCCTCATGCCGCCTCGCAGCATGCCTAAGGCATGTTCATGCAGATGAGCAGGGACCCTGGGCATCTTTCTTTTGGTGTTTTCCAGAGTCAGTAGAAAGGCCTCTTTTAGTGTCCTAAGTTTTCATAACTGTGACCTTTAATTGCCTACCGTCTGTAAGCTGTTAGTGTCGACCGTTCCACAGGTGCATGTTCATTAATTATTTATGGTTCATTGAACACGCTTGGGAAACAGTGTTTAAACCCTTTACAATGAAGATCTATCAAGCTATTTGGATTTTTATGAATTATCTTTGAAAGACAGGGTCCTACAAAAGGGCCGTTTCTTTTTTTACTGAGTTTACAATGAAATTAAAGCGAAGTGAACTGTGAAGCCACGTTTGGATATTAGATAGTTCATCTTTGAACATGACAAAAACAATGCCACCATTCTTGCATGCATTGTTACCCTACAACATAATAATAAATATACTGGCTTATAGGTTGTGTCTACAGATGTGTCATTTCTGGAATGCTAATTGTTTGTGTATGCTCTCCTTTGTCCCTCATAGTATTTGAATCGAGGATGCACGAGATACTTTGCCAGCAAGGACACAGACAAACAGATCATGCAGAATCGCAAGAGTCCTGAGGTACTGTACCTTTCAGCGTATTGTCTTCCACCTCTCTTCAATGTAGAAAATAAATAACCCTGGAACTTTGACTGGTACTAATATACTAATATGTGTATATATATATATATATGCCCTATATTTTTCTTTAATTTGTACTTTTACTCCTTTTTCGTGATATCCAATTGGTAGTTGCAGTCTTGTCCCATCGCTGCAACTCCCGTACGGACTTGGGAGAGGCGAAGGTCGAGAGCTATGCGTCCTCTGAAACATGGCCCTGCCAAGCCGCACTGTTTATTGACACACTGCTCACTTTACCCGGAAGCCAGCCGCACCAATGTGCCGGAGGAAACACCGTACAACTGGCGACCGAAGTCAGCATGCATGTGCCCGGCCCACCACAGGAGTTGCTAGTGCGCGATGGGACAAGGACATCCCGGCCGGGCCAAACCCTCCCCTAACCCGGACAACACTGGGTCTCCCTGTTGCGGCCAGCTGTAACAGCTTGGGATAGCTGTAACAGCTTGGGATAGAACCCAGGTCTGTAGTTACGCTTCTGGCACTAAGATGCAGTGCATTAGACCGATGCACCACTCGGGTGGCTCTAAGACAAGATTTTTTTTAATGGAAAAACTGGTTTACTCTAGTAAAAGGAAGATAAACTGCACTGATTCCAGCAACAAAAAAATGTGCCTAGGCTCTGAAGACTGAGCTGCCTCATGCTAGCCAGCTGGAAAACAACAACATAGTTAAATACCAATACATTGAAAATGTGTCCTATGTTTTTGTCGATTGTAGGACTGTAGCCACCGAATTCTACATTCGTAAAAGGCTAATATCGGCCGATAACATCAGTCACCCAATAAATCGGTCGGGATTTAGTCATGGTATCGATATTAGTATTTTTGAGGCATCATTTCCAAATCAACCCAAAAGTAGTGTTGTCTGTACGATACCAGATTTTCCTTGGCAATTCGTTTTTATCTTGAAGCAGACTAAAATCTATGGTCCTTTTTAAAACCTACTTTTGTAAAATATTGTGTTCTATAGGTTGCAAAATAAACAAATGACTCTGGGTGACAAGGCTGTTTTTCCAACATTAGGACTGTTTTCTTCAAGATATGTATGTATATGTATTTTTTTGGCTTCCTTGCGAAAGTATCTAAAATGTATTGTGTCACTTATAGATGATTAGAACATACCAGTGTCTACATATATGAAAATGGAGCGTGGTTAACAAGATAAGAAGAAAGTTCCTGAAATATGCTTCTCTGTGTGATCACAGGGTAGGATTAAAGGAAGAAAAACACAGATTTTCAAAACTTGCAACAAGTTTCTAGCCAGAGAGAGGTCACCGCTAATCCCCACGTCACCGCTAATCTCATAGTATTTCAAAATCACTGTTTTAAATTTTTTTAATTTTTTTAATATTAATCGGGTATAACTTTCTTTGTAAAAATGCGCCATTTTCACATACAGTGCATTTGGAAAGTATTCAGACCCCTTGACTTTTTCCACATTTTGTTACGTTACAGCCTTCTAAAATTTATTTAAATTGGTGTTTTTCACCCTCAAATCTACTCGCAATGCTCCATAATGACAAAGCAAAAACTGGTTTTTAGAAATCATATTTACACAAGTATTCAGACCCTTTACTTAGTATTTTGTTGAAGCACCCTTGGCAGCGATTACAGCCTTGTCTTCTTGGGTATGACGCTACAAGCTTTGCACACCTGTATTTGGGGAGTTTCTCCCATTCTTCTCTGCAGATCTTCTTAAGCTCTGTAATGTTGAATGGGGAGTGTCGCTGCCCAGCTATTTCAGCTATTTGCCCCAGTCTGAGGTACTGAGAGCTCTGAAGCAGGTTTTCTTCAAGGATCTCTTTGGACTTCCACCAATTGGAGTAAACTAATAAACAATAACACTTAGGCTTCTACCTTCTTTTTATACATCTTATACACATTTTACAGACACAATCTATTTTACAATAGTTATATTTTGTTTATTTTTAAGTTCTTCCTCTATTTCTGATTTTTGTTTTCTATTTGTAACTGTGCTATTTCACAGAACTTCTGTACCTACAGTGCCTTGCGAAAGTGTTCGGCCCCCTTGAACTTTGCGACCTTTTGCCACATTTCAGGCTTCAAACATAAAGATATAAAACTGTATTTTTTTGTGAAGAATCAACAACAAGTGGGACACAATCATGAAGTGGAACGACATTTATTGGATATTTCAAACTTTTTTAACAAATCAAAAACTGAAAAATTGGGCGTGCAAAATTATTCAGCCCCTTTACTTTCAGTGCAGCAAACAGCAAATACAATCCACCTGTGTGTAATCAAGTCTCCGTATAAATGCACCTGCACTGTGATAGTCTCAGAGGTCCGTTAAAAGCGCAGAGAGCATCATGAAGAACAAGGAACACACCAGGCAGGTCCGAGATACTGTTGTGAAGAAGTTTAAAGCCTGATTTGGATACAAAAAGATTTCCCAAGCTTTAAACATCCCAAGGAGCACTGTGCAAGCGATAATATTGAAATGGAAGGAGTATCAGACCACTGCAAATCTACCAAGACCTGGCCGTCCCTCTAAACTTTCATCTCATACAAGGAGAAGACTGATCAGAGATGCAGCCAAGAGGCCCATGATCACTCTGGATGAACTGCAGAGATCTACAGCTGAGGTGGGAGACTCTGTCCATAGGACAACAATCAGTCGTATATTGCACAAATCTGGCCTTTATGGAAGAGTGGCAAGAAGAAAGCCATTTCTTAAAGATATCCATAAAAAGTGTTGTTTAAAGTGTGCCACAAGCCACCTGGGAGACACACCAAACATGTGGAAGAAGGTGCTCTGGTCAGATGAAACCAAAATTGAACTTTTTGGCAACAATGCAAAACGTTATGTTTGGCGTAAAAGCAACACAGCTGAACACACCATCCCCACTGTCAAACATGGTGGTGGCAGCATCATGGTTTGGGCCTGCTTTTCTTCAGCAGGGACAGGGAAGATGGTTAAAATTGATGGGAAGATGGATGGAGCCAAATACAGGATCATTATGGAAGAAAACCTGATGGAGTCTGCAAAAGACCTGAGACTGGGACGGAGATTTGTCTTCCAACAAGACAATGATCCAAAACATAAAGCAAAATCTACAATGGAATGGTTCAAAAATAAACATATCCAGGTGTTAGAATGGCCAAGTCAAAGTCCAGACCTGAATCCAATCGAGAATCTGTGGAAAGAACTGAAAACTGCTGTTCACAAATGCTCTCCATCCAACCTCACTGAGCTCGAGCTGTTTTGCAAGGAGAAATGGGAAAAAATGTCAGTCTCTCGATGTGCAAAACTGATAGAGACATACCCCAAGCGACTTACAGCTGTAATCGCAGCAAAAGGTGGCGCTACAAAGCATTAACTTAAGGGGGCTGAATAATTTTGCACGCCCAATTTTTCAGTTTTTGATTTGTTAAAAAAGTTTGAAATATCCAATAAATGTCGTTCCACTTCATGATTGTGTCCCACTTGTTGTTGATTCTTCACAAAAAAATACAGTTTTATATCTTTATGTTTGAAGCCTGAAATGTGGCAAAAGGTCGCAAAGTTCAAGGGGGCCGAATACTTTCGCAAGGCACTGTATATACATTTTACAGACCCCGTATGTTTTACATTGGTTACCTTGTTATTAGTCTCACCCTTCAGCTCCATTCAACCCCTCCCATCTATCTCTTAACCAACCATTTTGGATTTCTATTTGCCATATATTTTTTAACTGAGCTGAGCTTCACAAAAGTACTGAATCTTTCTATTCTCATAGCTTCTACAGATTGTAAATTGAAGATAAACATTTTTGCAAAAAATGACTATGGCTTTTCAAATCACCCAGTATTGCTATCTGCAGTGTTAGTTCTAGGCATATGTTGCAATTCTTCAGCTATTCCTGGACCGGTCACCAAAAACAAGCTACATTTGCTCCATTCATCTTTCCCTCGATGACTAGGGAACTAGTCATCGACTAGTCTCACCGTCCCTGTCGCTCAAAAACGTCCCCACAGCATCACCGTAGGGATGGTGGTAGGTTTCCCCCAGACTTAATGCTTGGCATTCAGGGAATCATCAGACCAGAGAATCTTGTTTCTCATGGTCTGAGAGTCCTTTAGGTGCATTTTGGCAAACACCAAGTGGGCTATCATGTGCCTTTTACCGAGGAGTGGCTTTCATCTGGCCACTCTACCATAAATGCCTGATTGGTGGAGTCCCTCTGGAAGGTTCTCCCATCTCCACAGAGGAACTATGGAGCTCTTTTAGAGTTACCATCGGGTTTTTTGGTCACCTCTCTGACCAAGGCCCTTCTCCCCCGATTGCTCAGTTTGGCCGGGCTCTAGAAAGAGTCTTGGTGATGATGGAGGACACTGTGTTCTTGGGAACCTTCAATGCTGCTGAAATGTTTTGGTACCGTTCCCCAGATCTGTGCCTCAACACAATCCTGTCTCGGAGTTCTACGGACGATTCCCTCAACCTCAGCTTGGTTTTTGCTCTGACATGCACTGTCAACTGTGTGACCTTATATAGACAGGTGTGTGCCTTTCCAAATCATGTCCAATCAGTTGAATTGACCACAGGTGGACTCCAATCATGTTGTAGAAACATCTCAAGGATGATCAATGGAAACAGGATGCACCTGAGCTCAATTTCGAGTCTCATAGCAAAGGGTCTGAAGGCTTATGTAAATAATGTATTTCAGTTTTCCAATATTTTATACATTTGCTTAAAAATGTTTGCTTAGTCGTTATGGGGAATTGTGTTTAGATTGATGAGGGGGAAAAATTATTTAATCAATTTTTGAATAATGTGGGAAAAGTCAAGGGGTCTGAATACTTTCTGAATGTACTGTATGTAGACACTGGTATCGTACTGGATATGATGAAAATAAGGTTAAAAAGTGGTGGAATTGCCCTTCAAGACTAGTTAAAAGTTATGTACTAGATATTCATAACAGTATATTTCCCAAATATTCAAATATCCTAAGAAGTTGTTGGCACTTTCAAAAAGAACAAGAATGAAAGTCTTATTCTATAGGCCTAGGCATCTTCTCAATCATATCTTTATGAGAGATTGAACAAACAATATTAAGATAGGAGGATGCAAATAAAGCCGTTATTATCTAGTTCTGAAGACTGTCTAGACTTTTCTTCTATCTAGCCCTTGATTTATAGCCTAACTTTCTGCGGCAAGACAGCCCGTTCATCAGTTGACTGTCACTTTGCGCCGTCATGTGTGTGCCACATTGACACAGACAGACACACACAAACCTCTTCCATGCTGAAGCTTCACCAGAAAGAAATATTAAAAAAGGTTTGCTTGCACTTAGCCTCTGCCCAGGCTTTCAACATTATCTTTCGTCATGATTCGCCCAGTTGTTAGCATGCAATTTCGCACTATAGGCCTACGGTGGTTTTTAACAGAGTTTAAAAACACTCACATTATTACACTTTTTGGGTTTGGCCAATAGGGAGCAATACCATCATATATCATGAGGTTTTATGAGTACATAATCACAATAGGACAAAAGTTGACATCGCCCAACCTTAGATATAGGGTATAGGAAGTATTCATGCCAAACTGTATCAAGGATTGTCTTTCAAAATAAATAACTTCCAGTGCTTTGGCTTAGGTGAAAGTCTGGCGAATCTGTTGTAGGCTATGTGTGAATTGTTACATTCAGACAAATTTAAACAGGCCAATGTATTTACTATTTTAACAAATGAACCAAATGTACCTTTTCACAGCTTCCATGCAGTGTGTTGAGAGAGCAATGATCTCATGACAGTTGCGGTGTAACTAATAAAGCTTGCACGTCTCTTTGCCCTGCCCCGGGTCTATGTAATGCAGGATGATGAGGTGATGATGCTTTCCTTAGAAGACCCTCTTTTGTTTTGCTCACTATGTAAACTCCATGCTTGAGATTGTAGTGCAAACAGGAGCTATGCAGAGCATGCTTCTTTATCATTGTGCATGGGATTTGTCTTTATCCAGCTTCTGTCAGGCTCAGAATGTCACAGTGTGGTGAATTATCCGTCTAAGGAGATACTGTTACAGACACATACTTATGACTGGTCAGGGGGAAATCCAACAATCAAAATCTCACAGAAGTGAAGTAGTGTTGGAACAACATCACACTGTGACATTCGCTTTAGTGTGCCTCTGCTTTTAAGTCTGCCAACCTTCATTCAAACCAGAAACCACAAATCCACTGTACGTATCTATGCTTCTGCTTTTATCTGTCAGTGGTGGATTTCTAATTTCTGATATTAGGGGTGAGACGTAGCATTTGACGCTAGGTCAGTCAAGGCTACTGTAGCACGGCAGTCTTGTTCATACTGTAGGAAGGTAGGATGTGTGTGTGTGTGTGTGTGATGGCTCTCACATGAAAAATGACAGCCTACAAGGGAGGCCAGGAGTCTTTCCTAGTCGGGTCACACAATAGCACTGGAAAGACTCTTGACTTTAGCTAGCACAGGGCCTGTATTCACAAAGATTGCTGATCTAGGATCAGGTCACCCTGTCCATAATCGTATTCAGTATAATCTAAAAGGCGAAACTGATCCTAGTTCAGCACTCTTACTTTGAGACTCTCTGTGAATACGGGCCTAGGTGTAGTATCCTGACTCTCCTGTCTCTCCGTCCTCCAGCATGTGAAGCTGGGCGCCCTGAAGGACCCTCTGTTGGACGACCAGGGAGACTTCAACAGGATGTGCGGGGCCATGAAGAAGATTGGCCTGGACGACACGGAGAAGCTGGACCTGTTCAGGGTTGTGGCCGGGGTGCTGCACCTGGGTAACATTGACTTTGAGGAAACCGGGAGTACATCGGGTAAATCAAGTTACATACCTAACATATCTCTCTTAGTGTAGCTCTCTGGAGTATTAGAATGTACACATACTTACGCAGATACGTGTGTGTGTGTGTGTGTGTGTGCAAGCACTCATCTGCATACGCTCAATGGGGCTTATTGGTCCTTTTATTGTTCTGACGGCATTGAATCCCTTCTATAATGTGGCAGGAGGTCTACCCCCCACCCCTGGCTGACACATTATTCTCTGTCGGGTCTCACTGTCCCACTTTTGAAGTACACCCATTGAAAAGGACATGCTCTGAATCCACTCGCCTACCAGCTGCACAAGAGTGATGCAATACATCTGTCGTATAAGAAAATTGATGATTCAAGCTTATCTTGAGATGGATGATGTAATCACCCCAAAACCAGTTCTTCAGATTACTGCACCTGTACATAGCCCATCTATAATTTAGCCCAAACAACTACCTCTCCCCCTACCCTATTTATTTATTTATCTCCTTTGCACCCCATTATTTCTATCTCTACTTTGCACATTCTTCCACTGCAAATCTACCCTTCCAGTGTTTTACTTGCTATATTGTGTTTGCTTTGCCACCATGGCCTCTTTTTTTTTGCCTTTACCTCCCTTATCTCACCTCATTTGCTCACATTCTATATAGACTTACTTTTCTACTGTATTATTGACTGTATGTTTGTTTTACTCCATGTGTAACTCTGTGTTGTTGTATGTGTCGAACTGCTTTGCTTTATCTTGGCCAGGTCGCAATTGTAAATGAGAACTTGTTCTCAACTTGCCTACCTGGTTAAATAAAGGTGAACTAAATAAAAAATAGATTGCTGCCTCGAGAGCAGATATTACCTGGAACGTCGCACGGTGCTCACTCTCTGTTGAAATGGTTACATGTTGACAGTTAATTTCCCTCTCAGACCATCTGTCTGTCTCTGCCCTTCAAAAGTACGTTACTACTTCACTGTCTGCGACAAAGACGGTACTTCTTCTGCAGAATGTGTGGCGTGGATTCCCAGTGTGGCTGTATTCAAGCATTTGGCAGGAGAAAGAAAGTACTAAAATCCATCCAAAATCCAATTGAGGAGGCATAATGGACGCTGCTCCATTTTCTTTTTGTGCGCACCAATAATTTGTTTGGGTGTGCGCGTGGTGCGTGCGCGTGTGTGTGCGTGTGTGTGTGTGTGTGTGTGTGTGTGTGTGTGTGTGTGTGTGTGTGTGTGTGTGTGTGTGTGTGTGTGTGTGTGTGTGTGTGTGTGTGTGTGTGTGTGTGTGTGTGTGTGTGTGTGTGTGTGTGTTTCCAGGCGGCTGCATCCTGATGAACCAGTCTAGTCAGAAGCTGGCCTACTGTGCTGACTTGCTGGGCCTAGACCAGGAGGACCTGAGAGTCAGCCTCACCACCAGGGTCATGCTCACCACAGCAGGGGGCGCCAAAGGAACAGTTATCAAGTAAGACTACCTCTAATGCTGCGTTTAGATGGTATGAGGTAGACGGTGAGAGCACGACGGTAAATGACGTTGAGGCTGGCAGAATACCGTCGTGCTGGCTTACTTTTGCCATCACCATCTTTCTTGCTTTCTTGTCCCGCTATGCCGACTGATATGACGGTTTTTGCTTCCCTTGTCTGAATGCAGCATTAACCTACCTGCTGCTGCACTTTTATACTTTTAAAGTCTAATGCCCCATTTACATTGTGGCTTATTTAATTATGCCGTACGTCATCTTCACGGAGTCTTGCCCCGCTACTGAACAATCAAGTGTAGTATTTGTAATGCAAGATGGAGGAGAGCCTGTCTCTCGTCAGAGATCGCATAAATACATTGTTTCAGGTGATAGTAAAACATGAGACTGAACATGAATAGATTATAGATGAGAATATGGGGTGGGGAAAGTGGGCAGTAATGGCACCTACAGTAACTACAAAGGGTAAAAGGTTTGCTCTGAACCTGCTGCTTCAGCTCGATGCCTGTCCAGAAAAAAACAGAGAGCAAAATACTTTTGGAATGTTTGAATTTTGACGAGTATTCCAGTCCACTCCGTCCTGCACAAAAATTGATATTTGAAACTAAAATAAACCTTAATCTTACACAACAAAATAGATTTAGGCAAAACTAACAGTTAAAAATAAGTAAATAAATGTACATATCTAGTATTGGCACAGTGAACTCACTGTGGACTGGAATACTGAGACTGAGTGCAGGACAGAGTGCTACACCATAGCTGAACTTGCTCACTTCAGAAGAACTCCACTTTGTTCATAATCATCAACCCCTTTGAATAATTGAAGCCAAATGGTGTTGGAGAGTGCTAGAGGAATTAGTCAGCCAGGGTTCAGGGAGTACAGTCACTTCTAATGGCTTGTCTTTCGACCTCCTTACCTACTTGTTTTAGCAAAGCAATACCATCCTGTAAAAACGTACTCTTTAAGAAACAACTCAAACTTCCTTTGCACATAAACCTGAAATGAGAAATGACTGTATTAATTAAAAGGTATTTTTTAAATTTTTTATTAAAGAGTAGCCCAGTTTCGGCCTCTCACTTAGTTCTTTCCCCCCAGGGTGCCTTTGAGGGTGGAACAGGCGAACAACGCCCGGGACGCAATGGCCAAGGCCGTGTACAGCTGCCTCTTCGATCACGTGGTCAGGAGGGTCAATCAGTGTTTCCCCTTCAAAACCTCCTCCAACTTCATCGGGGTGCTGGATATCGCCGGCTTCGGTAAGTCGGCCTAGAGCAGTGAGTTTGTCTCACAGTTTGTCTGTTTCTCTGTACGTTTGTTTCTCTGTCTGCCTGTCAGTCTATCTAGCCATATTTCCGTTAATTTATCTTGTAGGTGTTCGTTTCCTTCATGTCCTCACATAAACTCTTTTCCTCGTCACGTCCTAAAAACTTTACTAACAGAATTTGATATATTCAGCACCAGTAACTGCCTGAAGATGAGCATTATTCATTCCCACTTCAGACGTGGCAGATCATTTTCACTTTCATATTGCTTCTCACACCCCTCAGAGTATTTTGAACACAACAGCTTTGAGCAGTTCTGCATCAACTACTGCAACGAGAAGCTGCAGCAGTTCTTCAACGAGCGCATCCTGAAAGAGGTGAGTGAGAGTGAAGTCTGGGGGTGCAGAGGTTGCTCGCTAGTGTTGTCACGACTCCAGAATTTTGACTTTGATACCAGGTTTAGTATTTCTTTTTTTAGGAAGCCATGTATGCATTAATTAATCAATTATATAATCATACAATCAATTTGACTTTGTTTTTACCACTAACTACAAAACAACAATGGTAATAATTTATTTGAAAGATACATCTCTATTGGTTAACTGGGTAAATCAAGATGTAGCCTAGGTCTATTCACAATACAGGTGAATGGATATTATTCAATAGGAGTGTGTGCATTCATTGAGTTATTGAGCTTGTTTAGCTGATTTCACGGGCTACAGGTGACAAACAATCCCTACCATTTAGGACTTGTTTTATTGGCGACTGCTAGGAGAACAGATCATTTCTACATGCATTGTTGCATTATTGAATTGTGCTAACTCAGCATGAGTGAGGAGCTAACAATGCAGCCCAGAAAGCTCTAGCGAGGGGTTAAAGTTCTCTGTCATGGATTTACGAGAGATCAGTGTAGATCCGGTTTGGAGATGGCATAGCCTAATAAAGACAGAAGCATATCTGTTCTACGAAATGTATTCCCAAATAACTGTATTCTCAAATATTTTATTTTTTCTGTTATACTGTGTGCACTGAACTTTCATGCATGATTGTTGATGACACGCCGATGTTCAGAGGATGGGAATGAAATAGTCTGTCCTCTATAATGCTCACAACAGCAGCGCTCAACTCAGACAGCGGTGTGTAACATACTGTAGCTGCTGGCAAAGTCATTCAAAGCCTGTACTATAGCGTTTAGGATGTAACTTTTCAGTGCCACTATTTTTGCCATGTAATGTTGTTAAACCAAAATCAGACAACCGCATAGTAGAATAGTTTACCTAGTTTACCCCCTCATCAATCTACACACAATACCCCATCATGACAAAGCGAAAACAGTTTTTAAAAATAAAAGCCAGATATACCTTATTTACATAAGCCTTCAGACTCTTTGCTATGAGACTCAAAATTAAGCTAAGGTGCATCCTGTTTCCATTGATCATCCTTGAGATGTTTCTACAACTTGAATGGAGTCCACCTGTCGTAAATTCAATTGTTTGGACATGATTTGGAAAGGCACACAACTGTCTATATAAGGTCACACAGTTGACAGTGCATGTCAGAGCAAAAACCAAGCCATGGGGTTGAAGGAATTGTCCGTAGAGTTCCGAGACAAGATTGTGTTGAGGCACAGATCTGGGGAAGGGTACCAAAACATTTCTGTAGCATTGAAGGTTCCCAAGAACACAGTGTCCTCCATCATTCTTAAATGGAAGAAGTTTGGAACCACCAAGACTCTTCCTACAGCTGAATGCCCAGCCAAACTGAGCAATTGGCAGAGAAGGGCCTTGGTCAGGGATGAGACAAAGAACATGATGGTCACTCTGACAGAGCTCCAGAGTTCCTCTGTGGAGATGGGAGAACCTTCCAGAAGGACAACCTTTTCTGCAGCACTCCACCAATCAGGCCTTTATGGTAGAGTGGCCAGACGGAAGCACATGACAGCCCGGTTGGAGTTTTCCAAAAGGCACCTAAAGGACTGACCATGATAAACAATATTCTCTGGTCTGATGAAACCAAGATTGAACCCTTTGGCCTGAATGCCAAGTGTCATGTCTGGAGGAAACCTGGCACTATCGCTACGGTGAGGCATGGTGGTGGTAGCATCATACTTTGGGGTTGTTTTTCAGTACTGGGAGACTAGTCAGGATTGAGGGAAAGATGAACGGAGCAAAGTACAGAGAGGTCCTTGATGAAAACCTGCTCCAGAGCGCTCAGGACCTCAGACTGGGGCGAAGGTTCACCTTCCAACAGGACAACGACCCTAAGCACACAGCCAAGACAACGCAGGAGTAGCTTCAGGACAGACTGGGGCGAAGGTTCACCTTCCAACAGGACAACGACCCTAAGCACACAGCCAAGACAACGCAGGAGTAGCTTCAGGACAAGCCTCTAAATGTCCTTGAGTGGCCCAGCCAGGGCCTGGACTTGAACCCGATCAAACGTCTCTGAAGAGACCTGGAAATGGCTGTGCAACAATGCTCCCCATCCAACCTGACAGAGCTTGAGAGGATCTGCAAAGAAGAATGGGAGAAACTCCCCAAATACAGTTGTGCCAAGCTTGTACCGTCATAACCCAAGAAGACTCAAGGCTCTAATCTCTGCCATAGGTAATTCAACAAAGTACTGAGTAAAGGTTCTGAATAGTTACTTAAATGTGATATTTCAGTTATATTTGATAAATTAGCAACAACAAAACTATTTTTGCTTTGTCATTATGGGGTATTGTGTGTAGATTGAGGGGGGGAAATGATTTATTCCATTTTAGAATAAGGCTGTAATGTAACAAAATGTGGAAAAAGGTCAAGGGGTCTGAATACTTTCCGAATGCACTGCATTTACCTGTTGTATGCCAGATAAATATTCCTGTCGAGGCGCATTCAAGTCCTGAGAGCCATCGGACAAGCAGTCAATGCACAACTATTCTTTGTGGGAGAACACTTTTGAAAGCAGTTTTGGCCTTTGTTTAAAAAAAGAGCGTGATCCCAGTTTTACATTGCTACCACATTTATTTCTCTACTCCTTCAATTGCGAGTGTGTCAAATTTTACAAATGCAGTAAACGGTAATTGAATAACCGTGTAACTGATGGATGAAGGCCGTCATGAAAATATAATAACTGTCAAAACCGTTTAGCCCTACATTCATTTTAGGTTTTATTTGTATTAACTTTACTTTGATGTAGGTAAACTTTACCTAATAATGGGGGTGTTTACTAATGATTGTAAGAAATAGTTTTGCTAACTCAGTCTATTAAACTTTCTACATCTCCACTTTCCAACTGATGATGTGAGGAGGTGTAGAGCACTATAGGCTATGGCACTTAATAATTTATTTTTTATAGTTTGATGTGTGGACTTTATTTTAATAAATAAATCTGTATTTTAAAAAAGGATGGATGCGTCTGACTATTGATTAATTATTCAACAGCAGTCGACAAGGTTGTTCTGGCTCTGAGGCCTATAATGTGTCGAATGGAAAATGCACCAATCCTTTTCTTAATTTATAGACTAATCAACGCTGATCATACCCCCGGTCCTGACCAATATGTCACCCTAGGCGAGACTAAAAAAAATGCCACCCTCCTATCCCACATGGTAGAATAGTAGCCTGGGCTATACTGTGTCAGCCCGCGATGCAATTTTGTGAATGCCTATGTGGTAATCTACCTTTTGTAAAACAGGCAATTTACCGTTAATCCATGTCATTTGGTTACATTAATTTCTGTTAATGCGTGTATTAATTACAGTCATTTACTGTTCTTATTCTCTGAGTGTAAATGTTATTTGCTCACAACCTGCTACACTTGTGAGAAACAAGTTTTGATTTATTTCATACCGTCATATGTGTGTGAACGATGAGTGTGTGGCTGGTTTCTTTGTCCGCTTTGTTGACAGAGCGCTTGCACCTGAGCACGCATTGAAGTACCTGCCCAGCTGGGCTTTTAAGTAATTTCTTATTCACATCACACAGTAAGTCAAGTCTTTAAACAAAATATACAGTATATACATTCAAATTATAATAGTTCCACACAGTATTTGAAAAATCTTTCCAACACTCACCCCCTCGATAATCCGCGTCGCTGATAAATAGGCTGTGGACATGTTTGAATTATTGTCAGTTTCATCTTCATACTATAGCATAGCTCTCCCCTTCATTAATTCCTTGTCAATTCATTATCTTATAGCCTACTTTCGGAAAGCCTAAGGTAGGCCTAGGTTTTTTAATATGTTTTAAAGAATGGAGAAATATTTGCTCTTGTGTCTGATATTCGCTGGTGGCTTTGATTGACGGGCACTTTTACTGCGGTGTGCTGTGTGTGAGTTCGCTGATTCTTTCTACAGGCCTATATGTCCAGCCAGAAAGTTTTTCCTAAAGTAGTCTGTCTGGACTCCATCTCTTTAATAAGAATCAAACACTCCTGTCATGATTTAATCTGGTAAATGGCCTATTATCAGTAGCTTAGGCTACATTAGCTCTCTCATTACAGCGTCTTCCCTTTGAAGAATGGTCGAATGACCTCAGCAGCAGGGTTTGTGATATGTTAATATTTTGGGGAAAATGTGAGAACCCATCAGACTTCGTTTTAATGGTTTTGTGCATTGATATACAGTGCCTTGCGAAAGTATTCGGCCCCCTTGAACTTTGCGACCTTTTGCCACATTTCAGGCTTCAAACATAAATATATAAAACTGTATTTTTTTGTGAAGAATCAACAACAAGTGGGACACAATCATGAAGTGGAACGACATTTATTGGATATTTCAAACTTTTTTAACAAATCAAAAACGGAAAAATTGGGCGTGCAAAATTATTCAGCCCCTTTACTTTCAGTGCAGCAAACTCTCTCCAGAAGTTCAGTGAGGATCTCTGAATGATCCAACGTTGACCTAAATGACTAATGAGGATAAATACAATCCACCTGTGTGTAATCAAGTCTCCGTATCAATGCACCTGCACTGTGATAGTCTCAGAGGTCCGTTAAAAGCGCAGAGAGCATCATGAAGAACAAGGAACACACCAGGCAGGTCCGAGATACTGTTGTGAAGAAGTTTAAAGCCGGATTTGGATACAAAAATATTTCCCAAGCTTTAAACATCCCAAGGAGCACTGTGCAAGCGATAATATTGAAATGGAAGGAGTATCAGACCACTGCAAATCTACCAAGACCTGGCCGTCCCTCTAAACTTTCAGCTCATACAAGGGGAAGACTGATCAGAGATGCAGCCAAGAGGCCCATGATCACTCTGGATGAACTGCAGAGATCTACAGCTGAGGTGGGAGACTCTGTCCATAGGACAACAATCAGTTGTATATTGCACAAATCTGGCCTTTATGGAAGAGTGGCAAGAAGAAAGCCATTTCTTAAAGATATCCATAAAAAGTGCCGTTTAAAGATTGCCACAAGCCACCTGGGAACACACCAAACATGTGGAAGAAGGTGCTCTGGTCAGATGAAACCAAAATTGAACTTTTTGGCAACAATGCAAAACGTTATGTTTGGCGTAAAAGCAACACAGCTGAACACACCATCCCCACTGTCAAACATGGTGGTGGCAGCATCATGGTTTGGGCCTGCTTTTCTTCAGCAGGGACAGGGAAGATGGTTAAAATTGATGGGAAGATGGATGGAGACAAATACAGGACCATTCTGGAAGAAAACCTGATGGAGTTTGCAAAAGACCTGAGACTGGGACGGAGATTTGTCTTCCAACAAGACAATGATCCAAAACATAAAGCAAAATCTACAATGGAATGGTTCAAAAATAAACATATCCAGGTGTTAGAATGGCCAAGTCAAAGTCCAGACCTGAATCCAATCGAGAATCTGTGGAAAGAACTGAAAACTGCTGTTCACAAATGCTCTCCATCCAACCTCACTGAGCTCGAGCTGTTTTGCAAGGAGGAATGGGAAAAAAAATTCAGTCTCTCGATGTGCAAAACTGATAGAGACATACCCCAAGCGACTTACAGCTGTAATCGCAGCAAAAGGTGGCGCTACAAAGTATAAACTTAAGGGGGCTGAATAATTTTGCACGCCCAATTTTTCAGTTTTTGATTTGTTAAAAAAGTTTGAAATATCCAATAAATGTCGTTCCACTTCATGATTGTGTCCCACTTGTTGTTGATTCTTCACAAAAAAATACAGTTTTATATCTTTATGTTTGAAACCTGAAATGTGGCAAAAGGTCGCAAAGTTCAAGGGGGCCGAATACTTTCGCAAGGCACTGTATATTTTTGTGCATGCATATATATATATATATATATATATATATATATGCATGCACAAAAATGAAATATATATATATATATATATATGCAGAAAAGCCAACAGCTTTTTAATTGGACTCTCTTAATGTTGTCAATACAAAAATGCTACAGATCTTCTTCAACCTGGCATTTCTTCATTTGTTGATGAATATTTAATCATTTAAAATACCATGATAATAATGAAGTGTAATGGCTTCTTTCAAATAGGTTTTTATTAAGAAGCATATCCATTTAAACAGGTGTACAAACTGAATTGTGACCTCTCCTTTTTTTTTGGGGGGGGGGGGGGGGGGGCTATATGCATGGTCCTTTTTTGGAGGGGGTATCAAAAAAGTACTGAAGTTTCGGTATACCGTGCAACACTAAAGAGGACTCACACACACCGAACACACTCTTCTCCCTGCAAGAGTCAGTCTACACGTTACACTCATTAGAATGGTAATCTTTCTCTCTGTGGAGATGACAGCGTTTCTCTTCTGGGAGCTCTTGTTTTATTCATTGATTTTTAAGGTCTCCAATTAATGATCAAATTAAAAAAATTAAGGGATTTCATGGCGTTTGAATCACATTGGAGTGCAGAGATATTTGTGTTGGCCTGAAATTACCCAGAGAAGCATGTTTACATATTTTTTTTAAATATACATTTTGAAAAGGAGTTTGTGTACCTGATTCAGTAAGTCATGATTGTTGACAAATCTAGGATCAGATTACACACTAACCATTAGGAGGATGAAAAAAGATCTGACCTGGTAAAAGTGGTTAGGAGCAACATCTTTGTACTTTAATGTTGACTTACCATTCTTTCTGCAGGAGCAAGAGCTATATCAGAGGGAAGGACTGGGAGTCAATGAAGTTCATTATGTCGACAACCAGGACTGCATAGGTGGGTGCCACTGTCAAACCTTTGTCACCTTACTCCACACTATGATTATTAGACATGTCTTGTGTATTTCTTCTGCAGTAGACTGTGCCCATAGATATTGCTATGTTATATTTCATTCTATGTTGGAGCTCTTTCATACATCCAAAATATATCTTGATATTGCACCATATTTAGATGCCAGACCAGTGAAACAGGAAATTTCTCCCAGCCTCTTTCACACATTCAGTTTATCAACTTTTCATGGTGCAAATTCCCCAAGAGCAGCTCCTAAACTATTTTACTTGTTTAATATGTGGGACAGCACTCTATGCGATGCATATTGTACCTGCACTGTAAGCTTCAATGTCAAACATAATGCACGGACTGGCTTTAGAAGGAAAAGATGGAATCTCTTTCTGTGTCTGCTGACTAGGAGTTGCCACTAGGAACCAAACGGAGATGCAAGGAGAGGTGTGTGAGCAGAGATTGGAGTGGAAATCTCCAGCTTCTGGATGCCTTAGAGTGACATACAGAGAGAGACATGATTAACTTGAAGCCCTGTCTTTTTATGTTTGACATTGAAGCTTACAGTGCAGGTACAATATGCATTGCATAGAGACTTACAGAGACATGATGAGAGATACAGCCCTCGACAGAGCACTCTCACTTTTCAGAAAATGTGATTGCATGAAACCAGCCCCACGACATGAGTTTGCACTGACTTCCTTCGATTGCACATTTAGGGCCCTTTAAAATCTGCAGAGAACGCTGACTGTATCACGTAATCCAGACATGACATCGGAAGTCAACAAAATAATACATTTTTATTGAACTTAGTAGGAAATCAACTAAATGTATTGAATAGATTAGAAAATGTATTAATTGGCCTCCCGGGTGGCGCAGTGGTTAAGGGCGCTGTACTGCAGCGCCAGCTGTGCCATCAGAGACTCTGGGTTCGCACCCAGGCTCTGTCGTAACCGGCCGCGACCGGGAGGTCCGTGGGGCGACGCACAATTGGCCTAGCATCGTCCGGGTTATGGAGGGCTTGGCCGGTAGGGATGTGGCGACTCCTGTGGCGGGCCGGGCGCAGTGCACGCTAACCAAGGTTGCCAGGTGCACGGTGTTTCCTCTGACACATTGGTGCGGCTGGCTTCCGGGTTGGATGCGCGCTGTGTTAAGAAGCAGTGCGGCTTGGTTGGGTTGTGTATCGGAGGACGCATGACTTTCAACCTTCGTCTCTCCTGAGCCCGTACGGGAGTTGTAGCGATGAGACAAGATAGTAGCTACTAAAACAATTGGATACCACGAAATTGGGGAGAAAAAGGGGTCAAATAAAAAATTAAAAAAACATGTATTAATTTGCTTAAGATTATCGTAAGACATTAACAAAATGCATCAGGGATTTGCATTTTCCTTAAACTTTCTGAAGAGGCAATGCAGGAATGCCCCTGTCTGTGTGTCCACGTTTGTCTACCAGTTTATGTAGCCGTTAGCAATGAAGTCAAAGTTAACATTGCCTACCTGGCAAAATGATATTGTGATTATTTGCATCAATCGAGTGGTGATTTGTTAAGCAAACTCTGAAATCACGTGTGCTACAGAAACACCACTAACCGAACAAGTCTCTTGCTGGTGTGCACTTGAATGAAAGAGGTATCTACACCCAAAAATTAAAATTTCTTAGATTTTTCCCAGACCTTAAGTGTTTTCCTGATGTGGTTTAGGCATTGTTTTGAACTTAGAACATTCCATTTTGTTGTTTTTCTATAAACAGTTTGAGACCAAAAACCTGTAAAAAAAAACAGGGGGAAATCATAAACTTAGAAAAACAATACATAGAAAACAGAATTAGGCAACAAATAATACTGATTTTATAGGGCCCTATACAATATAACTTCTCTGGAGTTAGTGGCGAAGAGGGACCACAACCAGTGGCTCCTCATTAAACCAGGAAGTTGCCATTGTGTAATGAGCATTTGTCATTGTCAGTGCTCTTTTTGTTCCCCTCTGCCTATGTTTTCACAACCCAAACCTCCATTGAAAAGGATCAAATGTCCTGTAGGTGGCAACGTGATCTATTTCGATTTGTATTTCAAACAGGGTTTTGATTAGTTTTGATTAGTCAGGTGCCAGGTTAACTGGCAGCCATGAATAATGTTCGTAAGACTTGCAAATTACTCGCTGGCTGTCCATTAATTCGCTCATCAATCCCCCCCCCCAATTTATGCCCAGGTGCCTATTCATGCAAATGTATTGGTGTGCCTCCGTCAGATGTTATTCCAAACAGAATGTCCTGTATGAATAATTCACTAGGAGAGATTATGATGAGCATCCGGATATACAAGGCATTGTGCCTCCAATTTGAACACCCAAAGCCTCAGACACAGCGCACAGTAGAAATACACAAAGGTTGTCAATGTTCCAGGAAAGGGAACATTGAGACACCGATTGCATCTTTCCAGACATTCCGACAGTTGACCGCTCCCCTCTGGAATATGTTAGAATTTAACTTTATTTTCCTTATGACTTCACACAGTGACATTGAGAAATGTTCAAAACACAGACCGCATTACAACATTAGTAGCACGAGACAAATTTCCCCCTTGCACATCAATAAAGTACTTATCTTATTCGTATCTTAATAATTTGACGTGAATTGACTATGCTGCTGACTACATCTGTAATAATGCATTCATTTATCCCCATAGACCTGGTGGAAGCAAAACTTGTGGGCATCCTGGACATTCTGGATGAAGAGAACCGTCTACCACAGCCCAGCGACCATCACTTTGCCAACACCATCCACAGCCAGCACAAAGACCACTTTAGACTGACGGTGAGAGCTGTGGGTGGAAGTTGCCTGCAGGCACATATCTGGGATCAGCTTACCCAGCCTGGATGCTAGCTTGAACCATCTATGTTGTAAAATGCTAAACTTACCTTAGATCAACATTTAGTGAACTGATACTGATACTGTTACTGCCCTCTCACCACACTTTCATGCCAAGGGGTCACAATGGTATTGTAATGGACATTCTGGTCTATGTGAAACATTAGAGCTATTGTGAACCAGCAGCCCCAGTCCCTTTTCTTAGGGAACTTTTGTCCCGCTTTCTGTAAGCTTGACAGGCGTAAAATCCTGTTTGAAATGCAGCATTGATATAAATTCAGACCAACAGATTAGACTGGGCTGGCGACAGCTGGTTTTTAGACAATATTAATTGTCATTTTCATATGGAAATGTGGAATATTCTCTCAGATGTGTATGGTCATATAATATTAATTCATGACTGCCTTAGAGTATGATACTACCACAGATAGGTGAGTATCCTAATAGTGGCCACAGATCATACACAATGATGAGGGTCTTAATAAAGGACTTTTGCCATCACCTCTTCAGCCCGGTCTATCTTACACCATCTTACACCATGCAGAAATAAAGACAGACAGACACACACACACACACGTTACGTACAGTTAAAGTCGGAAGTTTACATACACTAAGGTTGGAGTCATTAAAACTTGTTTTTCTACCACTCCACAAGTTTCTTGTTAAACTATCGTTTTGGCAAGTCGGTTAGGACATCTACTTTATGCATGAATCAAGTAATTTTTCCCAACAATTGTTTACAGACGTATTATTTCGCATATAATTAACTGTATTACAATTCCAGTGAGTCAGAAGTTTACATACACTAAGTTGACTGTGCCTTTAAACAGCTTGGAAAATTACAGAAAATGATGTCATGGCTTTAGAAGCTTCTGATAGGCCAATTGACATCATTTGAGTAAATTGGAGGTGTACCTATGGATGTATTTCAAGACCTACCTTCAAACTCATTGCCTCTTTGCTTGACATCATGGGAAAATCAAAAGAAATCAGCCAAGACCTCAAAAGAATTGTAGACCTCCACAAGTCTGGTTCATCCTTGGGTGCCAAAGGTGCCAAACACCTGAAGGTACCACGTTCATCAACACAAACAATAGTACGCAAGTATGAACACCATGGGACCACACAGCCGTCATCCCGCCCAGGAAGGAGATGCGTTCTGTCTCCTAGAGATGAACGTACTTTGGTGCGAAAAGTGCAAATCAATCCCAGAACAACAGCAAAGGGCCTTGTGAAGATGCTGGAGGAAACAGGTCCTATATCGACATAACCTGAAAGGACAGCTCCAAAACCGCCATAAAAAAGCCTGACTACGGTTTGCAACTGCACATGGGGACAAATATTATACTTTTTGGAGAAATGTCCTCTGGTCTGATGAAACAAAAATATAATTGTTTGGCCATATTGACCATTGTTATGTTTGGAGGAAAGGGGGGGGGGGGGCTTGCAAGCCGAAGAACACCATCCCAACCGTGAAGTACGGGGGTGGCAGCATCATGTTGTGGGGGTGCTTTGCTGCAGGAGGGACTGGTGCACTTCACAAAATAGATGGCATCATGAGGTAGGAAAATTATATGGATATACAGTGCCTTGCGAAAGTATTCGGCCCCCTTGAACTTTGCGACCTTTTGCCACATTTCAGGCTTCAAACATAAAGATATAAAACTGTATTTTTTTGTGAAGAATCAACAACAAGTGGGACACAATCATGAAGTGGAACGACATTTATTGGATATTTTAAACTTTTTTAACAAATCAAAAACTGAAAAATTGGGCGTGCAAAATTATTCAGCCCCTTTACTTTCAGTGCAGCAAACTCTCTCCAGAAGTTCAGTGAGGATCTCTGAACAATCCAATGTTGACCTAAATGACTAATGATGATAAATACAATCCACCTGTGTGTAATCAAGTCTCCGTATAAATGCACCTGCACTGTGATAGTCTCAGAGGTCCGTTAAATGTGCAGAGAGCATCATGAAGAACAACGAACACACCAGGCAGGTCCGAGATACTGTTGTGAAGAAGTTTAAAGCCGGATTTGGATACAAAAATATTTCCCAAGCTTTAAACATCCCAAGGAGCACTTTGCAAGCGATAATATTGAAATGGAAGGAGTATCAGACCACTGCAAATCTACCAAGACCTGGCCGTCCCTCTAAACTTTCAGCTCATACAAGGAGAAGACTGATCAGAGATGCAGCCAAGAGGCCCATGATCACTCTGGATGAACTGCAGAGATTTACAGCTGGTGTGGGAGACTCTGTCCATAGGACAACAATCAGTCGTATATTGCACAAATCTGGCCTTTATGGAAGAGTGGCAAGAAGAAAGCCATTTCTTAAAGATATCCATAAAAAGTGTGGTAAAGTTTACCACAAGCCACCTCGGAGACACACCAAACATGTGGAAGAAGGTGCTCTGGTCAGATGAAACCAAAATTGAACATTTTGGCAACAATGCAAAACGTTATGTTTGGCGTAAAAGCAACACAGCTGAACACACCATCCCCACTGTCAAACATGGTGGTGGCAGCATCATGGTTTGGGCCTGCTTTTCTTCAGCAGGGACAGGGAAGATGGTTAAAATTGATGGGAAGATGGATGGAGCCAAATACAGGACCATTCTGGAAGAAAACCTGATGGAGTTTGCAAAAGACCTGAGACTGGGACGGAGATTTGTCTTCCAACAAGACAATGATCCAAAACATAAAGCAAAATCTACAATGGAATGGTTCAAAAATAAACATATCCAGGTGTTAGAATGGCCAAGTCAAAGTCCAGACCTGAATCCAATCGAGAATCTGTGGAAAGAACTGAAAACTGCTGTTCACAAATGCTCTCCATCCAACCTCACTGAGCTCGAGCTGTTTTGCAAGGAGGAATGGGAAAAAATGGCAGTCTCTCGATGTGCAAAACTGATAGAGACATACCCCAAGCGACTTACAGCTGTAATCGCAGCAAAAGGTGGCGCTACAAAGTATTAACTTAAGGGGGCTGAATAATTTTGCACGCCCAATTTTTTAGTTTTTGATTTGTTAAAAAAGTTTGAAATATCCAATAAATGTCGTTCCACTTCATGATTGTGTCCCACTTGTTGTTGATTCTTCACAAAAAAATACAGTTTTATATCTTTATGTTTGAAGCCTGAAATGTGGCAAAAGGTCGCAAAGTTCAAGGGGGCCGAATACTTTCGCAAGGCACTGTATTTTAGAAACATCACAAGACATCAGTCAGGAAGTTAAAGCTTGGTCGCAAATGGGTCTTCCAAATGGACAATGACCCCAAGCATACTTCCAAAGTTGTGGCAAAATGGCTTAAGGACAACAAAGTAAAGATATTGGAGTGGCCATCGCAAAGTCCGGACCTCAATCCTATAGAGAATGTGTGGGCAGAACTGAAAAGGTGTGTGGGAGGAAGGAGGCCTACAAACCTGACTCAGTTACACCAGCTCTGTCAGGAGGAATGGGCCCAAATTCACCCAACTTATTGTGGGAAGCTTGTGGAAGACTACCTGAAACATTTGACCCAAGTTAAACAATTTAAAGGCAATGCTACCAAATACTAATTGAGTGTATGTAAACTTCTGACCCACTGGGAATATGATGAAAGAAATAAAAGCTGAAATAAATCATTCTCTCCACTATTGTTCTGACGTTTCACATTCTTAAAATAAAGTGGTGATCCTAACTGACCTAAAACAGGGAATTTTTACTAGGATTAAATGTCAGAAATTGTGAAAAACTAAGTTAAAATGTACTTGGCTAAGGTGTATGTAAACTTCTGACTTCAACTGTATATCAATCTATATCAATCTAATGTCACTGCCATCTCTCAGGTCCCTAGGAAGTCGAAGCTGGCTGTTCACAGGAACGTCAGAGATGATGAAGGCTTCATCGTCAGACACTTTGCCGGAGCTGTGTGCTACGAGACGGTAACCATCACGCACATCGATTATATTTTGATTTGTTCTTGTGATTGCTTGTTGTTTAAGCATGTATTATTGTATGATGTAACTTTGTCAGACTATATGCAGTTATATCCCAGACGTTGTGTAACTATGCAGCCATTTTAAATATTTCTGCTGGTAATAGTCTTCTCAGCTTGTTAGTAGGGCTGGGAATTGCCAGGGACCTCACGATACAATATTGTTACAATACTTAGGTGCCGATATGATTTGAATGGTCTACATTTTTAAACATGTATTTTTCCATTAATAGACACCATGGCTGTTCCTGAATAATAAATCAAATCAGCAAAAAAAGAAATGTTCTCTCACTTTTCAGAAAACAAGTTCCACTAACATAAATGGAATAATGTGTCCCTGAACAAAGGGGGGGGGGTCAAAATCAAAAGTAACAGTCAGTATCTGGTGTGGCCACCAGCTGCATTAAGTACTGCAGTGCATCTCCTCCTCATGGACTGCACCAGATTTGCCAGTTCTTGCTGTGAGATGTTACCCCACTCTTCCACCAAGACACCTGCAAGTTCCCGGACATTTCTGGGGGGGGGTGGCCCTCACCCTCCAATCCAACAGGTCCCAGACGTGCTCAATCGGATTGAGATCCGTGCTTTTCGCTGGCCATGGCAAAACACTGACAATGGGACCATCCACCTCCAAATCGATCCCGCTCCAGGGTCCAGGCCTCGGTGTGACGCTCATTCCTTCGACGATAAACACGAATCTGACCATCACCCCATGTGAGACAAAACAGCGACTCGTCAGTGAAGAGCACTTTTTGCCAGTCCTGTCTGGTCCATCGACGGTGGGTTTGTGCCCATAGGCGACGTTGTTGCCGGTGATGTCTGGTGAGGACCTTTCTTACAACAGGCCTACAAGCCCTCAGTCCAGCCTCTCTTCGCCTATTGCAGACAGCCTGAGCACTCTTGGAGGGATTCTGCGTTCCTGGTATAACTCGGGCAGTTGTTGTTGCCATCCTGTACCTGTCCCACAGGTGTGATGTTTGGATATACCGATCCTGTGCAGGTGTTGTTACACGAGGTCTGCCACTGCGAGGACGATCAGCTGGCTGTCCTGTCTCCCTGTAGCGCTGTCTTAGGCGTCTCACAGTTCGCACATTGCAATTTATTGCCCTGGCCACATCTGCAGTCCTCATGCCTCCTTGCAGCATGCCTAAAGCACGTTCACACGGATGAGCAAGGACCCTGGGCATCTTTCTTTTGGTGTTTTTCAGAGTCAGTAGAAAGGCCTCTTTAGTGTCCTAAGTTGTCATAACTGTGACCTTAATTGCCTACCGTCTGTAATCTGTTAGAGTCTTAACGACCGTTCCACAGGAGAATGTTCATTAATTGTTTATGGTTCATTGAACAAGCATGGGAAACAGTGTTTAAACCCTTTACAATGAAGATCTATGAAGTTATTTGGATATTTACGAATTATCTTTGAAAGGCAGGGTCCTGAAAAAGGGAAGTTTATTTTTTTGCTGAGTTTACATTTTTATATTGGTTGACCGAGAGTCATCTGTTCTTTCGGCTAGTCGATTGGTCCAAATTTTGAAACGTGTATTTTTCCATGCAGTGCCTTCAGAAAGTATTCACACCCATTTACTTTTTCCACATTTTGTTGTGTTACAACCTGAGTTTAAAGTGGATTGAATGTATATTTGTTTGTCACTGGCCTACACACTATACCCCATAATGTCAAAGTGGAATGATGTTTTTTCGTGGGGCGAGTTTGAGAGGGAAACGGAATAGAGCTAAGCACAGGCAACATCCTAGTGAAAACCTGGTTCTGTCTGCTTTCCACCAGAAACTGGGAGACAAATTCATCTTTCAGCAGGACAATAACCTAACCTAAAACAAGGCCAAATATACCTGGAGTTGCTTACCAAGATGACATTGATTGATTTGTTCCTGAGTGGCCTAGTTACAGTTTTGAATTAAATTGGCTTGGAAATCTATGGCAAGACTTGAAAATGGCTGTCTAGCAATGATCAACAACCAACTTGACAGAGCTTAAAGAATTTAAAAATAATGTGCAAATATTGTACAATCCAGGAAAGCTCTTATCGACTTAGCAGAAAGACTCACAGCTGTAATCACTGCCAAAGGTGATTCTAACATGTATTGACTAGAGGTTGAATATTTATCTAGTGAAGATATATTAGTGTTTTATTTCTCATAATTTTTTAGAAATGTTTGACTTTTTCTTCCATTTTGACAGAGTATTTTGTCTAGATAGTTGACAAAATAATTTCAATTAAGTCCATTTTAATCCCACTTTGTAACACAACAACATGTGGAAAAAGTGAAGGGGGTATAAAGGGGTGTGAATACTTTCTGAAGACACCCTTTGTGTTCTAATAAAAACAACTGTCTTAACAACACACTAACGCAACATGCAACAATTTCAAAGAATTACTGAGTTACAGTTCATATACAGTTCCTAATCTATGGATTTCACATGACTGGGAATACAGATATGCATCTGTTGGTTACAGATACCTTAACAACATGTATGGGTGTAGATCAGAAAACCAGTCAGTATCTGGTGTGACTGCCATTTGCCTCATGCAGCGCGACACATCTCCTTCACATAGAGTTGATCAGGCTGTTGATTGGCCTGTGGAATGTTGTCCCACTCCTCTTCAATGGCTGTGCAAAGTTGCTGGATATTGGCAGGAACTGGAACACGCTGTCGTACATGTCGATCCAAAGCATCCCAAACATGCTCAATGGGAATGGGTCACATTTCTGGTATGAGTATGCAGGCCATGGAAGAACTGGGACATTTTCAGATTTCAGGAGTTGTGTACAGATCCTTGCGACATGGGGCTGTGCATTATAATTCTTAAACATGAGGTGATGGCGGCGTGTAGATGGCACAACAGTGGGCCTCAGAATCTCATCACGGTATCTCTGTGCATTCAAATTGCCATCGATACAATGCAACTGCTCTCGTTGTCCGTAGCTTATGCCTGCCCATACCATAACCCCACCGCCACCATGGGGCACTCTGTTCGCAAGGTTGACATCACCAAACCACTCGTCTACACGACGCCATCTGCCCGATACAGTTGAAACCAGGATTAATCCGTGAAGTGCACACTTCTCCAGCATGCTGGTACCATCATAGGTGAACATTTGCCCACTGAAGTCTGTTATGAGCGCGGACTACAGTGAGGTCAAGACCCTGGTGAAGATGACAAGCACACAGATGAGCTTCCCTGAGAAAGTTTCTGACAGTTTTTGCAGAAATTCTTTGGTTGTGCAAACCCACAGTTTCATCAGCTGTCAGGGTGGCTGGTCTCAGACCATCCCGCAGGTGAAGAAGACTGAAGTGGAGGACCTGGACTGCCTTGGTTACACGTGGTCTGTGGTTGTGAGGCCGGTTGGTTGTGGTAAGCAGTTGTGTGGTAGTGGTCAGCAGTTGAATGGTCAGTAGTTGTGTGGTCAGCAGTTTGGTTGTGGTCAGTAGTTGTGTAATTGTGGTCAGCAGTTGAGTGGTCAGTAGTTGTGTGGTCAGCAGTTGTGTGGTTGTGGTCAATAGTTGTGTGGTTGTGGTAAATAGTCGTGTGGTTGTGGTCACTAATTGTGGTAAGCAGTTGTGTGGTTGTTGTCAGTACTTGTGGTCAGTAGTTGTGTGGTCAGCAGTTGTGTGGTTAGTAGGTGTGTGGTCAGAAGTTGTGTGGTTGTGGTGAGTAGATGAGTGGTCAGTATTTGTGTGGTTGTAGTCAGTAGTTGTGTGGATGTGGTCAGAAGTTGTGTGGTCAGTAGTTGTGTGGTTGTGGTCACTAACTGTGGAAAGTAGTTGTGTAGTTGTGGTCAGTAGTTGTGTGGTTGTGGTCAGTAGGTGTGTGGTCGTGGTCAGTAGTTGTGTGGTTACTAACAGGAACCACAAAACTACTGACAGTAACCACACAACTGTCAGAAGTTGTGTGATTCTGGTCAAAAGTTGTGTGGCTGTGGTCAGTAGTTGTGGGGTTGTGTGGTCAGTAGCTGTGTGGTTGTGGTCAGTAGTTGTGTAGTCAGAAGTTGTGTGGTTGTGGTCACTAACTGTGGTCAGTAGTTGTGAGGTTGTGTGGTCAGTAGATGAGTGTTCAGTAGCTGTGTGTTTGTGGTCAGTAGTTGTGTTGTTACTGTCAGAAGTTGTGTGGTTGTGTTCAGTAGATGAGTGGTCAGAAGTTGTGTGGTTGTGGTCAAAAGTTGTGGTAAGCAGTTGTCATTACTGTCAGAAGTTCTGTGGTTGTGGTCAAAAGTTGTGTGGTTGCGGTCCGAAGTTGTGTGGTTGCGGCCATTAGTTGTGTGGTTGCGGTCAGTAGTTGTATGCTTGTGGTCAAAAGTTGTCGTAAGCAGTTGTGTGGTTACTGTCAGAAGTTCTGTGGTTGTGGTCAAAAGTTGTGTGGTTGCGGTCCGAAGTTGTGTGGTTGCGGCCATTAGTTGTGTGGTTGCGGTCAGTAGTTGTATGCTTGTGGTCAAAAGTTGTCGTAAGCAGTTGTGTGGTTACTGTCAGAAGTTCTGTGGTTGTGGTCAAAAGTTGTGGGGTTGTGGTTGTGTGGTAAAATTTGTTTGGTTGTGGTCAGTTGTTGTGGTCAGTAGTTGTGGAGAACAAGCTATAGGATGAAAAATACCAGAGTTTTGGCTCATGTACAGCCGACTAGCACTAACTAACACTACCAAAAAGAAACTACTGTGTCTTTATAACATCATCCAAAATAATATTGCAATATGTAACTGTATTGATGTTTTCCCCTATCACTACTTGTCAGCACACACGGCAGTCTATGTAAACAGTCTGTTTATGTATTTGTCATGTTTTTTCTGTGTGCGTGCGTTTGCAGATCCAGTTTGTAGAGAAGAATAATGATGCCCTCCACATGTCTTTGGAGAGCCTTGTGTGTGAGTCCAAGGACAAGTTTGTGCGAGAGCTTTTTGAGAACTCTAACAACAGCAAGGACTCCAAGCAGAAGGCTGGCAAACTCAGTTTCATCAGTGTGGGCAATAAATTCAAGGTGAGGAAGGAGACTGTAGCAGCACCTGGCTCTGAGATGACACTTTTGAAGGAAAAACGCACCACAAGTTCTTATTAGTTTGTGTAAATATAAAATTCTTACAGCGTTTGACATTGTTTCACATTCTGCTTTCGCTATTGAAGTGAATAGTGTCTTTAGTTTGTAGTCTAATGCTTTTCCTATTGCTTATTTCAGATTGTTGTTTCAGAAGTTATCTGACACATTAGAGAAAACGCTGCGCACTATTTTCCAACTTTTACCTTTGAACTTCTAACGCCTCTCCCCTCCTTCCCGCTTTTCTTCCATCCCTCCTTTCCTCTGTAGACCTCCAGTCTCCTACCTCTTTTTCCAAGAAATCCTTGTCAGCTAGAGAGGGGGGCGAAAGAAAAAGTGTGGAAAAAGTCAAGAGATAGAAAGTAGCAGCCAGGCTAAAGTCGGTCACAAAGAAGTATAGTCAGCCAGGGACAGAAGGTAACTTGTCTCACTGTAGATTGTTTCAACAACACCATACTGTATCAGCAGATGCACACAGAGCACCCATCACTGACTTCCTGTCATATTTCCCCTCCACCTGTCTTTGTCTATGGTCTTTGTGTGCCGTGATGCTTGAGTTGACGCTTTTAGCACTAACTCATAAGATAATATGGACACAATGACCTGAGGGTAGCGTTGCAGAGAAAAGAGCAAGACCGGATCTTTTCAGCTTAATGACACAAATGTGCTTTAATAAAACATAAAATATAGATCAAAGTTAGACATTGTGAGGCAATATATTGCAATGCTGTGAGGAAGGGAACACAGTCCAGTTTTATTTCTGTTTAAAAGATTCCCTACTATGAGCAGTGAAAGGTGCGTGTACTCAGGACACTCATTCATTCATCAGTTATCGTTCACTTTTTCTGGAAAACATCCCAAAAAGTATCTACTTGGCACAGTTGCAGTCCATTTTTTATATATCTCGAGAAATCATCCAGATTCATTTAGGATTGATTAAAGCAAATCCCATTGAGAACAGTGCAAGTGGCTTTTGCAGAATTGTCATGAGTCATGCATGGTTTTCCTTTGTCTTTCCGTGTGCTGTTATCCCTCACCTAATTCACGTTTTACTTTCTTGTCAGCATTATAATTATTGCTTTTCTTCAGTTGTAAATGTGCAATGTCAAATATAATCCCAATTTGTTTGTATGTGCTCCTTACCCCCTTTTTGTGCAGTGCGATGGGACTTAGATTAGGTATTAAGGAAGCTTTTTCTCTGCCTGCCTTCACAGACCCAGTTGAACCTACTGCTGGAGAAGCTTCGCAGCACTGTGAGTATCTGTCAGGAACTGGCCTCAGATTGGATGTGATCGATGGATATGTAATGGATATGATTTACCTGTCTTTCAAAGGGCTCCAGCTTCATTCGCTGTGTAAAACCCAACTTAAAGATGGTGAGCCACCAATTTGAAGGAGCCCAGATTCTGTCTCAGCTGCAGTGTTCAGGTATGGGCTTGGAGAGGAAGAACATTGTTTTGAGAGTATCATTAACACAATCACATTGTAAAAAAATGAAGTAAACTTTAGTTCATAATCAGTTATAAAGATTAGTAAAGACACACGAACACACACCTCTTTAAGACATTCTCTTCCCTTTCCTCACCAGGCATGGTGTCAGTGCTAGACCTAATGCAGGGCGGCTTCCCCTCACGAGCTCCCTTCCATGAGCTCTACAACATGTACAAGCAATACATGCCTGACAAGCTCACACGACTGGACCCCAGGCTCTTCTGCAAGGTGGATGGCTCCCCCAAACACAGTATTACGTTTCAAAGGTAACTTTGCTCACATGTTTACACATTTTAAGAGACTGATGGTTTTGGTTCTTGCTCCTCTGCAGGCTTTGTTCAAAGCACTAGGGCTGAATGAGAATGACTACAAGTTTGGGTTGACCAGAGTATTCTTCCGTCCTGGGAAGGTAAGCACTGCTTTCTGCTCTCTTTTTAATACTCTGCAGCAGTGTTTCCTAAACTCGATCCGGGGGATCCTAATAGGTACACGTTTTTGGTTTTGCCCCAGCACTACACGGCTGATTCAAATAATCAACTCATCAAGCTTTGATTATTCAAATCAGCTGTGTGTCGTGCTGGGGCAAAAAAACAAAATGTGCACCCATTAGGGTCCCCAGGACGAGCTAGAGAAAAGCTGCTGATTTACATAGGCCCAAATGACCTTGAATGATTCTGTTGATGTCCTGTTTCTGGGTCAGTTTGCAGAGTTTGACCAAATCATGAAGTCGGACCCGGACCACCTGGCAGAGCTGGTGAAGAAGGTCAACCAGTGGCTGGTCATTAGCCGCTGGAAGAAGGTCCAGTGGTGCTCCCTCTCCGTCATCAAACGTATGCTTACTCATAGTCGCACTGAGCTGGACGACATACCGTAGAACAGTAGCACTCCTGCTAGTTAAAAAATAATAATGTATTTAGTTGTTAAGGACAGATACAATTAAAACATTGACGCATTGAATCATCATTAAGAGTCAGTTGCGTTGCACCATCATGCTTTAGCATTAGTCACTAGACAGGCTTAAAAATGGCAAAAAAAAGAAAACAAAGGAATATAACTTTTAAAACAACCCCCGTAACAAAAAAGGTTCAAAACGATTTCTGCTGAATCAGAGTTGCTAAACTTCCCCTTCAGGATATCTCATAGCTGAGGCTATATGCACTGGTACGGCTGGCTGCACTTCCATTTATTTTCCTTCAAAAAACTCCAACTTAATATCCCTACAAGCTCAGTCAACAGATCATAGGGAGTGTGTGTAGCTTCATCTCTGTTTGTGTGAATAGGCCCAATGCTGATGATTGGATCTCCCTCTTACTCACTTTCTCTTTTCTCACTTTCTCTCACTCTTTTCGCTTTCTGTCTTACTCACTTTCTCTCTCATGCTCTCTATCTCTACCCCCCCCCCCCCCCCAACACACACACACAGTGAAGGAGAAGATGAAATATCGTGCCTCTGCCCTTATTACGATTCAGAAGACCGTCCGCATGTGGCTCTGTAAGAGGAAACATAAGCCACGGTGGGTGTACACACACACACACACACACACACATTCTCTTTGTTTGAAAGTGCTTAACACTGTGCCTTTTGATAGCTTCTACACATTGTGCAGTTAGAAGTTCAAATCAATCTTGAGAGCTCAGCCGTGACTCCTGGCACACTCTTGTCACCTTATTACATTAAGAAATGTTAGTCTTACTGTATTGCTTTTGAAGATACAGTATGTCGTTGTCGTATTGCCTTTGGAAAATATATATTGCTTTTGTGAATGGGACCATCCGTGTGATGAGTTTTTTGAATTGACTGCTCAGGACCCTAGAATGTGTGTAATAGGTTGTTTGACAGATAAAGCCAAAGGCAGCTGAGATTTCTGTACTTCATTTGAAATACATTTGCAAAACAAAATGTAAAAGCATGTTTTCACTTTCTCATTATGTGGTATGTGTAGATTGGTGAGTAAAACAAATTTGATTAAAACATTTTGAATTCAGGCTGTAACACAACAAAATGTGGAATACATCTAGGGGTATGAATACTTTCACTGTATATGATCTGTGAATAAGTTATTATGTAGCTAGCACAAAATGTCCGTTTCACACGAACCATTTTCAAGCATAAAAACTAAAATAGGCTTTTATTCATCTCAACTAATACGATGTGTGTGTGTGTGTGTGTTGGCACGTGCGAGCTTTAGTGCTCACACTTATGTGGGTGCACGTATACTTGCATTTGCTCCTATATGTGTTTGTGTTCATATGTATGTGTGTGTTGCGGCCACAGCATCGATGGCATGGTGAAGGTGCGTAACCTGAAAACACGGATGGAGCGCTTCAACGAGGTGGTGGGCGCACTGAAGGAGGGCAAGCAGGAGATGGCCAAGCAGATCCAGGAGCTGGGGACCTCCATCGACACCCTTATGGCCAAGATTAAGGTGAAGGGCAGCTCCGTTAGTGAAATTGCTCCTAGGCACAGATCTAGGATCAGCTTCCCCTCCCCCTATCCTAATCTGGGAATTGCAAAACTGACCCAAAATCAGCATCCAGGGGCAACTTCACCCTAAACCGAAAAGGACAGGGTGACTCACCTCTCTTACTTTTCTGATCTAATCCCGCAGATCTCGTCTCTCTGTCATCTCATCAGGAAACCGAAGTAGCTTCGGTTGTTTTTGATGTTCCCTCAAAACAATGACAGCAAAATTTGACAGACAGAAATTTTATATCTGCTGAGCGCAAAGTAGGGAAAATTCTGAGGCTTTAAAATTACAGTTTTAACAGTGGCCAATAGGCTACTGTGGCTTTTTGATCATAATGTAGTCCTACCAGAGTGGCCTACCATCCAAAACAATGGAGAAAATGCGTCCCATAATATTTTAACATAGCGATTGAAGTAGCTATTGAAACAGCTGTTCTATGATACAGCCTACAGTAGCAGCCAATGTGTGGTGTTCAATGTAGGCCTACATTCCATGAGACTTTTGAAAAAATTCAGGGCTTGGCAGTATCCTGTTGAGCCACTTAAACAAGGACGTGACTGAAATGTTTTGTGTTTGAAGAAGCCTCATCACAAAATAAAATATTATTCCCTGACAATTATTATTATTACAGAGAATCAGACAAAAAAAGTATATGCTACACACTGCCTATTGGCTTCTTGGCTTATTCAAACCTGTCTCAAAATACAACACTGCCCCTTTAAGGCATAAAAAAATATCTTTACTTGACTCGTTTTTTCTTCTAGGAAGCAATCACCAGAAATGAGTTGTAACTGGGCTAGTAACTGACTAACTAGCAATGAATTTGAACACTTGCACACGCGGCTATGCACTTTGATCTCAAAACAAGCGCATCTACTCGTGACCACTCGTGCCCGTCAATTCAATAGAATCTACCGACAATGCGCTTTACCTAAAACAAAATCACAGACTGTCTTATAAAGTTAGATTTGTTTCTGTATGTTGCATTAAAAGGGGCTAATACTATCTTGATTCGATCACAATTCTCAAAGTAGAGGGAAATGTTGATAGTTTATACTAACGGGGCCAACTGTAGTAAAGTTGAGTGAAGTTCAATCTCGTGCATCTCTTTTCGCGGGCTGTAATTTCTTCTGCGCTGCAGTCCAGGTGGAGCTTTGCGAGTGCACATAGCTTAGAGGGAACATTGATTGATTTGATGTGTAATCCTCTAATATGGATAAATATGGTTAGGGAACTCGCCTGTCTCCCTCTGCTAGAAACAGAGGGCCTCTAGATGGGCACACATGCTATCCAGACTCTGAAATTGATTCCCTAATTGTTTTAGTGTTGTCTGTAAACTTTGTCTTTGTAACCCGGATGTGTGTTATTGGCAGAGGTAGCTAGCCAGAGCGCTGGTAGTGCTAGACTAGATGACTAGATGACTGGAATCCGTGCAGAACATTTTCCATGTGAGCAACTGTCTCATTCTCCCTTTCTCTCCTTCCCTCCCTTACTCCCTAGTTCAGCCACCTCTGTGCGTCTGCCCAACCCTGCGCTCCTCTGTTAGCATCCGCTCTGTGTTCACTAGCGCCTGGTGATGTTCTCTAGCGCCTGATGATATTCTCAGCCCTATATGAAGCCTGTAGCTTTAGCATCGCTCGCTGAATTAAACATGAGTCATAAACAATGGCTGTCATTTAGTTAATGGCGTCAGACCCCGTTCCCGCAGGGAAAACCCTCAAACCCATGGACAGTTTTAATTAAACATTTGTATGTGCAGAGGAAATTAGGAAAGTTGAATTAAACGAGATTCTGGGATATTGGGAATGTAATGTTACTTTTAACGTTTACCCCACAGGCTTTTTATTGTATCTCATTTGTTTAAGTCATTATGAAAAACATCAGTCCTATTAAACCTACTGTATATGCTGTATGCATTTATAATAATGACCATGACACACTTTGACAACACAAGTCCAAATAATTTAGCCTATACAAAATTGAGTAATAAGCCTATGTGATTATGCCAAAGACGTTGACCTATGACACAGCTCCTTTGACCTATGCCCCCTCCAATAGGCAACAGTAATGACCCGGAAGGAGATTGACCAGGAGTACCAGGGTCTGGTGAAGCGCTCGGAGCAACTGCTCTCCTCTATGCAGAAGAAGAAGCAGGAGGAGGAGGAGATGGAGAGGCTGCGGCGCATCGAGGAGGAGATGGCGCAGGAGAGGAGGCGAAGGGAGGAGGAGGACCAGCGACGCCAGAAGGAGGAAGACGATAGGAGGATGTAAGTGGAGGGGAGGGAAGGGTGAATGATGGTGGTATCAGGGGTACAAATGAGAACATAAATGGGCTGGTAGTACTGGGGTACGCAATTTAAGTAGTGGATGGCTTCACTGTGTGCAGGCTTTTGGTTCTAGTGTGTTAGTGCTGGGCTGGAACAAAAGCCTGCACCAACAGCAAAGTGCACCAACAGCAGCACTTCATGATTGGAGTTGTCCACGCTTGCACTGTTTTAGTTGAAGTCATTGACATGAATATCAATTTTAAAGAAACCCCCCAACAGGATATGTCCAGAGTTGATGTTCAGAGATTGAGCTTATACATTATTCATGGTTTGATCGTGTCATTGAGTACATCTGTGATTTTGAAGTGACATGGCGTTTTGCCATTTAAAGGCATTAACCACCTCTGTCCTCTGTCATCCCTGTCCCCTCTCATTAGGAAATCGGAGATGGAGCATAAGAGGAAGCAGGAAGAAGAGGAAAGGAAGAAGAGGGAGGAAGAGGAGAGGATAATGCAGGTTTGTGACCCCACTGAAGTGCAAAAGGAGAGCTTTGTTTGTTTTAAAAAAATTATTATGTAACCTTTATTTAACTAGGCAAGTCAGTTAAGAACAAATTCTTATTTACAATGATGTCCTACACCGACCAAACCCGGATGGCCAATTGTGCTCCGCCCTATGGGACTCCCAATCACGGCTGGTTGTGAGACAGTCTGGATTTGAACCCGGGTGTCTGTAGTGACGCCTCTAGCACTGAGATGCAGTGCCTGCCACACTCGGGAGTTACTGACCCTTCCTTTCCCACTAGAGAGACCCTAACACTGGTCCACTTCCTCAGACATTGACCTTAATTCCTGATAGTCTCCAATGACTTTCTATGGAGCAGTAATGGATTGATTTCTTACCTGTCGTGTTTGTTGTACTAAGACCGAGGTCGTGGCATTGGTCAGATTTCCCAATGGGCCGTCCCTTTCTTGTGATGGATCACTCCTGCTGAGTTTCTCCTTCCCCTTGCCTTCCCAGAACCATCCTCCTCCCTCCCGCTGTGCCTGTCCTCCGCTTCCCTTAATGATCATGCCCTCAATTACCGTTTGCAGTTACCTCCTTTTTTTCCTCTACCATTTCTTCCCATCCCCCTTCTGTCCTCTTCTGCCCTGTAATCCCATATGCATTTTCCTCATTTTCTCTTCCTCTGCCCTCTCTTCCCACCCTCATCCCCCTTTTCTTCTGTCCCTTATTACCATATGCTGTTCTCTCTTTCTCTCCTCCTCTGCCCTCTATTCCCAGCCCCTTTCCCGCTCTCTTTTTTTTCTCTATCCCCTCATTCCCACAACCTTCTCCAGTCCTCAACCCTCCATCAAACCTCTTCCTTCCTCATCCATCACTTATTTTCATCCGTCTCTCTTCTTTTTCTTCACTACTGCTCTCCTTTATCCTGCCCTCTTATTTTGGTAGTCTTTCATCTCTAATCCCCTACTTCCTTTGTGTGTTCTCCTCTTCTCTTCTCTCTGTAATCCCTACTTCCCTCTCCCCCCGCCATCCCATTCTCTTCCTCTCAACACACCAGTCCTCCTCTTTTCCATGCCCTCCTGTTCTCTCCTGCAATGGTCTCTATCCTGGGGGTTCACCACCTTTCACTGGCTCTAATCTACCCGGGCTGGAAGCCCGGGCCTGTCAAAGCACTCCTGCTACTGTAGGAGTACTAGAAGTACTGATGCTAGTTAATTTCATGGGACGCAAGCAGAGGCACCCATGTCTGCCCTCCCAAACTCACCCCAGCACAGCATTGATATTCATATATCTTCCCCCCCGGTGCTTTTAGTAGCCTGATTCACATGCACAAAGCTGAGTTTCCGATGCGTCTTTAGCCTTGGCTCATCCTACTTCAAAGCCTTAGAATAGTGGAAATGGGCTTTTTTGGAGGGCGCTGTGCTTTTATTTCCCTCAGAGATTTGCTACTTTCACCTTGCCCTCAGTTTCCTCCTCTCCAACTTTCTTTGCTACCTTGTTTATCGCCCTCCAACTTCCTCACAAGGCCTAAAGTTCCCTCTGACCTTCAGAGTTCCCTCTGACCTTCAGAGTTCCCTCTGACCTTCAGAGTTCCCTCTGACCTTCAGAGTACCCTCTGACCTTCCTCTCTGATTAGGCTGCCGTGTTGTTGTTGCAGTTGTCTGCTGGGTGCATGTCTGCATCGTCTAGGTGCGCAGTCACAGGGACAGACTCGATACCAGCTGCTTGAACCAGGTTGTATGTCTAATCAGGCCACACAGCAGGCCCTGTAATTGCCTAAGTTCTCCTGGCATTCAGGGCCAGTCGAGGTTCCATCGCTCCCCAGGACTAAGACAGTCTGACACAGCCCATGGTCCTGCTCTAATCTCTGACTCCAGGGGTGGCTGGCTTTCCCCCAAAAAAAGTGTGAGAAGAAGAATTTCCGACTTGTGTTTACAGATTAAAAGTGGCGTGTAATGTCAATCATCATGAAAATGTCAATCTATGGCGTGTAAAATGTTTTAATCTTACCAAGTTTCTGCTATTGACTGTCTGAACGTATCTGTCTAGTGATAAAGATCATCTATTCTTTCTCTGTTGTAGTGATGTTTCACATCGATAACAGCTTCCTTACATGAAGCGCATATAAATTAACCACTCATGATGCAATGGCGGTGTTGAGAATAATGATGATGGTGCCGACAATGTGTGCATTCAGGCGGAGATGGACATCCAGATAGCGTTGGAGCGAGAGGAGGACGCCCAGCGGTCAGCCATGTTGGAGCAGGAGAAGAGGGACAGAGAGCTGGCCATGAGGATCGCCCAGAGTGAAGCCGAACTCATCACCGACGAGGCCCTGATGGACCTCAGCCTGCGCAGGTACACACGGATACAAACAAACACACACAGAAGTGGACACACAAACACACACACTGTGCTGTATATTGTTATTCATATATTGTCGTGTCTCAATACACGAGCCCTAGATTAGGTTTTTGCAGGACGTACCCAAGGTTAGGTACGTGGAAAAGGTTGTTGTTTAACCCAGAAAATGTTGTAATAAGAGCTCAAGGGAGCTTCTGCAGCAGGATTTGGTAAGGATTCAACAAGTCAAATAAAAATAGGTGTTGTGTTTCATCTAGGTCCGAAAGGAGACCACTACCTGTCCACTGCATGCATAACCTATTTTTTTCTCCTTTTGTTCTCTCCTCTTTCAGAAATGGGTCTTTCTCAGGTCTCTATCCAGACACAATGAGATCCATGTAAGACATTAGCCATTAGTTTAGCCTCCTGCTTCCAGTAACCTAACACAACCCATTAATCACAATCCCCCGCATGCTTTAATCTCAACCTCAAATCTAATCTTTCATCAATTTATATCCAGGATTATACCAGCCCATGCAAAGCCATCATAAACAATACGCAAATTCTCTTAACTCCTCACGTTGGATCGAACCAAATAACACCACATTCCAGTCACGAATCAATCCGCAGTTGTGGTCCCGGCCCGGGGCATGAATCAACAGTGCCATGGGATAAGCACGTCTGTTACTAGCCCAACGTAAACAGGCAACCGTTGCGTGACAAATCTAAACAGGAACAGGAACATGCCGATCTGCTTTTGATCGGTTTCTGCTGATTCTTCTAAGTTGCAACAATCATATGCTCATATATCCTAATCATCATGTCCTCTGTTTGCAGTGCTGGTGGACTTCAAAACCTCAAGGCAATCACAATGTATGTTCTCCGGGACTTTTTTATACGTTGCATTTGTTCTTATAAAGCATATGGATATGGCAAACATTGATATTCCATTCCTATTGTATTAGATCTGATAGCTTTGCGCAACTATTTGATAAAACCCACAAAGCCCCCTCCCCCTAACTCCTAACCAATGTTCGTGGTAGGACTAATTAGCTAACTACTTAGGACTCACACTTAACCACTCCAGTAAGGATATCAGTAGCTACCACCGTCAAAACAAATGGATGAGTTTAGCCATGGTTAGTTACAGTTGGAATAGAGTAGTACTGTATTTGGTGTACTGACACTTGGGCTACCTGTTCACTCATCAGATGCGATTATTTCTTCATGACTTGTCACTGAGGGATACATTTAAGCAGCTTCCAATTTTCACAGCTGTCAACACGCCACAAGTGTCACAACAGTGTGTGACTGTCACAACGCACGCTGACATCAACGTATCAGATGGCTGCACACACAGTTCATAGTGGAAGCCACCCTGATCTCTGTGACCAATGGGAAATACTATTTATACTACTGATATATGAATGTGTATGAATCAGAGACATTGATGTATTATTCTGTTATAGTAATTTATGTGTGCTGGTATTAATGTGTTTATAGGGAGGAAATGGCGCTGGAAATGTCACAACTTCTGGCTTGGTGGGTAATGGAGAGAAATCGTTTTTTCTCGGATCAATGATCACCCAAATCGATTAATCAAATGAATCATTTCCGAAGAATTCAAATGTATTATTAAAATTGTTTCAAATCCTAGTGCGCAAAGGGAAATGAAGAGATTTTACCAAGGGTGTTATCTTGTTGATCAGTTTATTGAATCTTGAAATTAGACATGTCTGCATGCGTGTGTGTATTTTGAGATGAAATCTGATTGTGTACCAGCTGTGGCATTGACCACAACTATTGCACTTTGAACACAACTAACTTCCTAAACTGGTTTAAGTTACTACTGCAGAAGTTACTGCAAACAACAAACACAGTTTTTTCCCCTCGGACATCAATGTATGCTGTTTCCCCTTACTATGGATTCCATAGTAAGGGGAATTGCATGCTATCTATAATAAGCGCTCTTTGTTAGAGCTAGTTGGCCAACGCACTTTCAAGTCACCGTGTCTAAACTCAATCCCTGGCGACTATCCAGCGCTCAGCCCCAAAGGTCAGGTGAGCTGTCACCACCACACACAACATAGTCTCTCCCTGACATTCTTCTGTCACTCAGGTATCTGCCCAGGCTGGCCCTCCTCTTACAGGGAGGCTTAACGTCCAAAAATTGGATTAGCACCAGAAGACCCAAGGATTCCTTTACAGCGGCCCAAAGCCTTGACCCTGCCACACAGACAGACCTGGAGGGCCGCCGGTAAATAGGGGCCAAATCCTGCCTGTCGGGTTGTTAATTAGAGACCTCAGAAGCATGCTGCGGGAGGCAGGTAAAGGGCTGCAGACTGTGCTTACCGAAGCCCAGGAACACACTGACTAAGTTTAGGTGGGGTGGGGAAAAGGTTATAGGGTGAAATGGTCACACTAAATGGCCACAAATCTGCAGTGGGAGTGTAATTGCCTGTGGGATGTCAGAGAGCAGTGACGAAGTCAGACACAGATTTCCCCTTTTTGCCCCACTTAGCACTTGATTATTTTTCTGATTGTTACCAGTATTTTAGTCTTTGAAAATGACCACCGCATCACTATGGCGGCGCCGATTCTAGCGGGGATTCCGAGACGTCCCACTGCTCTGACTTTTGAAAATGGATTCCTCTCTTCTCTCCCTTCCTTGCGGGGAATGCAGGGGTCCACAGGTGCAGGCACTCAAAGCCGCCGGCGTGAGGAAGTACGACCTGAGCAAGTGGAAGTACGCTGAGCTGCGGGATGTCATCAACACCTCGTGCGGTAAGACTTTTCCCCAAGGTGTCGAGCTCTCAGGGAGATTCATGATCCAGCTCTGTGCACCTCCATCACTCACACCATCATAAATTCAGCCCCAATGTTAATAATTGAAAATCTGTCCAGTAACGCAACCTCTTCAAATGGGTTTTCGCCCCGCTCTAGACTTTCCTGCCTAGGCATGATTTCCCCTGTAATTTTCACAGATAGCTAAAGTGGGAGGTAATTTCCAGGAAATTGCAACCAGGCTGAAATTGATAGAGGAATTCTATTTGGGTGAGGGTGTAAGATTAAGAGCCGACAGGAGAGTGTACATGCAGCTGCTACGTTGATGAGGGTACAGCATTGTGGCAGAGTGGGAAATTATTACCATTTAAGGTGAATTAGTGTTTTTCCCTCTGTACCCGTTTCAATATAAAAACATGGAGGCAAGTCTTACCATCTCAGTCTGATTCGACATGTGTGAATAGGCGAGCTGTCAGTTGGGGAGCGCTTCGTATCAACACTTCCCCTAAGAGCATGCTGTGCATCAACCAATGGCAAGCATAGCACAAACACCTCAGACGATGGAAAATAGGGTCTAATCTACAATATATGTGAGAAATTGACATTAAAGGAAAAAAAGTGGCAATGTGTATTTGAAAGAACTTGACAATGTTTATTCAAATAAATTATAAAATGTGTTTTTAGGCTTTTAAATGATATCAAATTCAACCGTGTATTTTTTCCAGTGATGAAGACATGGTTGTCTCATGGTAGGGTGGGGCATGCAAAATGGGTCAACTTTGAGCACCTCTATCTCCTAAATGTTTTGTCATTCAGTTCCAAAAAGTTACTTTCTGACCACTTCTGCTATTGGCAAATACACTACATGACCAAAGGTATGTGGACACCTGCTCGCCAAACATCTCAGTCCAAAATCATGGGCATTAGTATGGAGTTGGTCCCCCCTTTGCTGCTATATTTGCCTCCACTCTTCTGGAATGGCTTTCCACTTGATGTCGGAACATTGTTGCTGGGATTTGCTTCCATTCAGCCACAAGCATTAGTGAGGTTGGGCACTGATGTTAGGCGATTAGGCCTGGCTCGCGGTTGGTGTTTTCATCCCAAAGGTGTTCGATGGGGTTAAGGTCAAGGCTCTGTGCAGGCCAGTCAAGTTCTTCCACACCTATTTAAACAAACCATTTCTGTATGTACCTCGCTTTGTGCACAGGGGCATTGTCATGCTGAAACAGGAGAGGGGCATCCCCAAACTGTTGCCACAAAGTTGGAAGCACAGAATCGTCTAGAATGTAGCGTTAAGAATTCTCTTAACTGGAACTAAGAATTCTCTTAACTGGAACTGCCTAGCCTGAACCATGAAAAACAGCCCCAGACCACCCACACCAAACTTTACAATTGGTACTATGTGTAACAGTATAACTTTAGACCGTCCCCTCGCCCATACCCGGGCGCGAACCTGGGACCCTCTGCACACATCAACAACAGTCACCCTCGAAGCATCGTTACCCATCGCTCCCCCAAAGCCGCGGTTATGCAGAGCAAGGGGAACTACTACTTCAAGGTCTCAGAGCAAGTGACGTCACCGATTGAAACACTATTTAGCGCGCACCACCGCTAACTAAGCTAGCTGTTTCACATCCGTTACATATGCATTCAGGCATGTAGTGTTGTACTGGCATCCATGTTATGATAATTAATTATCTCAGGTTCCCAGAACATTCCCTTTAATCTAAAGAATTCACGTGTTTAATTAAAACTCAGAAAATAAAACTTCTAATATTCCATATGTGTGTGTACCCCTTTAAGATATCGTCTCTAGGAAACATGGAAATCTCCTCAAACCCAAAGGCTAAAATCAAACAAAACATTTCCAGGCCTTCTCAATTTGGTAGAAACGTGCCTCTATCTCACTCGCTCCCTTCAAGATTACAGCCCCCAGAAAACATTCCCAAGAGAGACAATGAAGCACCACCCCCTGGACCACCAACACTATTGAAATGATGGAGAGGCAAATAACCCTATTATTAAAATTGTCTGTAGTCGTAAACTCCGGCACGTACTACCGAGACAATTCCCAGCCTAGTTTAAAGGTCCAAGCGTTTCCCCAGCGGGGATTCTCCTTACTCTCTCTCTCTCTCGTTATCTCTGCCTCTATTTTTCCCTGCATGTCCCCTTATCTTCTCTTTTCCTTTCCTCTCTTGACCCTTGTCACACTCTCTATCTCCTACTCAGAATTTAGAAATAATTACTATTATGACTTTTGATACGTTATTAGGTCTCACACGCACATAATTTTTTCCCCTGCTGATATCCTTCTTGTAACTTTCTCTCGCCCTTTCTCTACGCTTGCCTTCTTACCTTCTTTTCCCGGGATTCAGACAGCCAGGTATTTAACCCTCGACCTGCTGTTTCCCTTGACTATCTACACACGTCTTATGTATCTACTTTATCATTAATTCAAATTTTTCTACATCTAGACGTCTCTAAAATTCGTACTTCCTTCTCCGTTTTGGGCATTAGATTTACCTCTCCATTTTGTTACCTCTCATCCCCGGTTAATTCCGGGACCTCCTTTGAGGATTTACTACTCACGTTTAGTAAAACCTTGTAACCTTGCTTATTCTCACAATCTATGTGTATGTATTTCTATGATCTATGTATGTGCTCTTTTTCCCGTTATCCATTTACTATAGTTGGGAACTGTACATGATACAGACAGCATCTTGGTGTCATTATACTCCTTATAGTTTGCTTTAATATATGGTCCCTAGTCTCTAAAATAAAATATTTCACATTCATTTCTTCATCATTACAAATATTAATGTGAATATCTCAAAACTACCCTCTTTTTAATGTTGCTTATTTTTATGGAACAATATACTCTTCAAACACATAACATTTCCAGAGTGGGCTCTCTGGTACTTTTAATGATATTACCCATTTTATACATAGAAATTGACGTTATAGGTCAATTAACCAATCACAACCTTCCTTTAGGATTGCACATTCAGCAAGTCACCGGCAGAGGGAGTTCCGTTTGAATCCATTTACCGTTCACTGTGTTGGTGGTGTTCATAAAATGTATCATAACTTCATAATTAGCAGGGAGCTCACTCTGGAAATGTTATGTACTTGTAGAGTACTGTACATGGTTCCAAAAAATGTCTTAAAATGTCTTAAAAGTACTGAATTGTCATACTTGAGAAAAGGTAAAGATACCTTAATAGTCATTCTGCTACTGAGCAAGGCAGTTAACCCACTGATAGCTGCGTGAATTGGACCATATTGCTGTCCTGCCAGAGCATTCGACATGAAATTACTTTTGGTTGTCAGGGAAAATGTATGCAAGGATATTTTCTTTAGGAATGTAGTAAAATACAGTAGTAAACCCCATAAACTACTTAGGTACTACTTATTAAGTACTATACAAAATGCTTAAAATGAATATATTCAAAAGGGGTTGTTTATTTCAGAATCTAAACATACTCCATATATTAAAGCACACTATAAGGATTATAATGACAATAAGATGTTGTCTGTATCATGTACGGTTCACTGATCAGTCTTACAGGAGGCATGTATAGGTCTAAAAAGGGCCTAAAATGGCCAATTTCATGATTTTCTCAAAAATGGTTTGTGATACAAATGTAAGAATTTCCAGAATAATTTGAGATACCAATAATATTTTCAGCTCGCTCTCGCCTGGAATCGCTCTAATATTATCTGTACCAAAGTTTTTTTTAACAGAAATTACATTAATGGAGGCCAGTGGAGGCTGGTGACTTTAAAAATGTAGCAGGATGGGAGACCAACGGTACAGGCACGGAACACACGGAGACGACAAAGTGTGTTTTAAAAAATCGTCAAAGACCAATTCTTTTAACCGAACACCATGCCCAAACCGGACACGCGCGTGCGCCATCGCGCACAAATTGATTTTGTCCCCCCCACACTAAGCGCGATCACGACACTCGTGACTGAAATGTCAAAACAAACTCTGAACCAATTATAATAATTTGGGGACAGGTCGAAAAGCATTAAACATTTATGGCAATTTAGCTAGCAACTGCAAGCTAAATGTTTACTACTTGCTGTTGCTAGCTAATTTGTCCTGGGATATGAACGTCAACCACATAATTTCTAGTCATCTCTCCGCCTTCCAGGCCTTTTCTTCTTTGGACTTTATATGGCGTTTGGCATCTAACTTTCATAATAAGCTGTATTACCATGACCGACCTCAATTCATCTTTCAATCACCCACGTGGGTATAACCAATGAGGAGATGGCATTTGGGTATATGCTTCTATAAACCAATTAGGAGATGGGAGAGGCAGGACTTGGCACCGCGTTCAGCGTCACAAATAGACCTGACTTCTATTTTAGCTCTTGGCAACGCAGATGCTCATTGGCGCACGCGAGCAGTGTGGGTGCAATGACTGAATAACATGTACGTGTACATTTATTTTGCAACGCGAGCGGTGTGGTCAGCATGTAAAGCATTTAATAAAGTTGTTTATAGTATAATATTATGAGGAATGGGAATGAGAGGGCTACTTACACCGTGTTGGAAAGGGATCACGGCAGTGATTGAATGAGGGTATGAGGCATGAGTTGGTGTTCAGAGACTTGACCAGTGCAGGACAGGATTTGACTGGGAAGACAAAAAACAATAACACAACACACTACACTTAGACAAAAGAGCTAAGAATGAGTTGGTCCAAGCAAGGAGTAAAATCATTGATGTAATAATGTGATTGACTCGACATACAGTAATGAGATACATTTTATATATGTCCTCACAGTACTTGGAGGGGAAACATTCAATGTGCCAATGGATGAGCAGGCACATGAAACGTGGCTTCAGTTCATGTCAGGAGAAAGTTGACAATGGTAGTGGAGTGGAGTAGTCATCACCTCTTAATCAGGGAACAGGAGGGGATTTAGCTGTAAATATAAATAGCAGATACATTCCATTATTATAGCTGTGCCATCCTAGGTTTGGACAACGAGTTTCTCTATGAAGTTAAACTCAGACATCTCAAAATTCATAAAGTCAAACACAGATTGCACATCTAGCCCACTTGACACATCAAAGTAGCCCAAGAAACGTTCCTGAATAAAGCCCTGATCATCCACATACCTGACAACTGCAAGCAGACTGGTTGCAGCATAGGTCCCAGAGTGCGGGAGCAATTTTAACCCCATGGGGCCTGGAAAACTAGGAAAACTCTGGACCCTATAAGGTATGACAGGGATTAATCAGTTGTAAAAAGGTTTTAAATGGGCTATGTGGGACCAGTTTTTACTAATCAGGTCACATGGGGAGGATTAAAACCCTGTCAAAACTGCATCTATCTTATACAGTATTTGTTTATAGAAATGATATTTAGACTAGATTAGGTGGGGGATTTCCTCTACCCAGACACATAGACAACAACTGATAGACAATATAACTCACAGAGCTTGCTTTATGCATGTTTGCATCATGCAGGCCTATGCAACTGTAGGCCTTATAAAACATTTTAATAGTTTTTTTAAACTATTATGTTGATTGATTAATTCCAGTTAATAATTTGGGATAAAAAATGTATAGGCAGCCTAGCCACCCCAATTTTGAAAATAAACTAAATTTGATCACATTCACATTTCAGCATAGGCTGTATGCTCTTATTATTTATTTACCTTTATTTAACTAGGCAAGTCAGTTAAGAACAAATTCTTATTTTCAATGACGGCCTAGGAACAGTGGGTTAACTGCCTGTTCAGGGGCAGAACGACAGATTTGTACCTTGTCAGCTCGGGGGTTTGAACTTACAACTTTCCGGTTACTAGTCCAACACTCTAACCACTAGGCTACCCTGCCGCCCCAGTAGCCTACAGTTCAGCAAGTGAAGCATCATAACGTGCAATTACCTCTGCAAGCTCCTTGTAGTTTCCCTTGTTGGTGGAACTTTCCCTCTCATCGTGTCCTCTAAAAGCAAATGCTTGCATGCCCAACAGTGGTGTTGATAAGCCGCTTGAAAAACATCCCTGTATCTTCTTACTTTATCGTTGTGTTGCGCAGTTTGAATACACAGACCTTTGTCTTAATTGATGCAGCTTTTTCCAGGCAGAGTTCGACCCTCAGTTTTAATTCACACCTTTTCCGTGTACCCCAGAGAATGAAAGTGGTTCTTCAACAAAAAGTCCACAACATTTTCGGCAGTGTTGGCCATTCTACCATTCTGGCAGAGAAAACTACACACTAGTGCTGGTAGATAGCTAGCTACTGAAGTTAGCAAGGCACATTTTATTAAATTGCAATAACTGGACACAAAAATAAAGTTCTAAACCAAGAAAACAATTTATAATATACCTCCTCCATCTCCTATAATATGAATTGAATAATGTCCAAAATGCTCTTCACTCTTAATCTCGATCCAATAATGTCACCAAGCTTCTCAACACATAGAACCCCCATAATGCTCTGTGGCACAATCCCAATACAACACACTAGGTTCATTCTTTGATCCTAATTCTATGATTGGATAGACAACATGTCACTTCATACTGCAAAAGCTTTGATTGGTTGGAGGACGTCCTCTGGAAGTGGTCATAATTACTATATATGTCTATGGAAGGGGGTGAGACCTACAAGCCTCCTAAGTTTTGTATTGAAGTCAATGTAGCCAGAGGAGGACGGAAGCTAGCTACACCATGGTGCTACCCCAGAGAGTGCTGTTGAAGTTACTGTAGACCTTCATTGCAAAAGAGTGTATTTTAATCAATTATTTGGTGACATTTGGTAATATATTTACTATAGTTTTATCTAAAAAGGATCACTTTTGTAATGTTTCACAATTTTTTTTAAAATGAAATTTCACTTGAGGATGGTCCTCCCTTTCCTCCTCTGAAGAGCCTCCACTGATGGAGGCATAAAAGATAATAAAGACGTACTCCCATAACCTTAAAGGATGAGTAAGTTACAGTATTTCAGAAGCTAGCAGATTCATTACTTAACAGCAACTGCAAATCCCAATAAAACTACATGATGTTTTGAAGTTCACTTTCCTTGCTTTGTCTAACAAAACTATCATGAATCTAGCAAAGAAGTTTTGTGGGTGCAGTATTTATTTAGTTTCATAGCACTAATGTTAACTATCAAGTCTCTCACACTGGCTTTAGCTGGGGCTGCCCAGGCAAGTCTGGGGGTTGCCTAGCAACACGTGCCTCGCAGGTAGGCAATGTCTAGATGGCACGTGAAATTCCCATGATTTGTGAAAATGTATGGCCCAACAGCTAAAATGAATTTAAAAATATATATATTTCAGCTAATAGAGAGGAGTAACTAATGGCATAATGGCTACATTATGGCATTCATTAATCATAAAACTATTTACATATAATAGAAATTTGGCTACATATTTGTGAAAAAAATGTTTTATGCTCATTCACTCTGGTTAAGTTCTGTTGATGTCATCCCTGTGTAGATATTGAGCTGCTGGCGGCATGCAGGGAGGAGTTCCATCGCCGTCTAAAGGTCTACCACGCCTGGAAGTCCAAGAACAAGAAACGTGACACAGCCACGGAGCAGAGGGCCCCCAAATCTATCACTGACTACGGTGAGATACCCCATCCTGGGCTATTATGCTACTGTAGGCTACCCTCCTCAACCCAGGATTGTGTTCAGACATTAACACGTTTTGTCTTAACCCCGCTATTACCATTTCCTGTGTCCATTGCAGACATGTTTTCAACAGTAACGTCCTTTTTTCATCTGTTTTCTTTCTGTGACCATATTTGACCTTGAAAGTTGTGTTACAGGTAACTGACAAAATAAAGGAAACACTAACATAAAGTGTCTTAATAGGGCGTTGGGCCACCACAAGCCAGAAAAGCTTCAATGCACTTTAACATTGAAGTGTCTGGAACTCTATTGGACGGATGCGACACCACTCTTCCACGAGAAATTCCTTAATGTGTTGTTTTGTTGATTGTGGTGGAAAACGTTGTCTCCGGCACCGCTCCAGAAACTCCCATAAGTGTTCAGCTGGGTTCGTGATCTGGTGACTGAGACGGCTATGGCATATGGTTCACATCGTTTTCATGCCCATCAACCGATTCAGCGACCATTCGTGCTCTACGGATGGGGGCCATTGTCATCCTATGTGGGTATATCCATGATAGCCAAAATAATGGCCTGCCCAGCATTTTTATACATGACCCTAAGCATGATGGGATGTTAATTGCTTAATTTACTCAGGAACCCACACCTGTGTGGAAGCACCTTCTTTCAATACACTTTGCATTCCTCATTTACTCAAGTCTTTACATTATTTTGGCAATTACTTGTACGTCCACACAGAGTACCTAATTGGCTAGCACGGTACTCATTTGCCCACTCGTCAATGTACTTTCCCAGAGGGAAAAAGTCTCACAATTGCATTCATGTCGGATTAACATGGAGGGCAAAAACCCAAGAAGAAGCAGCAATGCTTCAGTGAGCCCTCGGTGGGTTACATGATGTAAAAAAAAAACAGTGGGGTTTGTCTTCACAGCTTCACCGTCTCTTCTCCTGATAATGATGGAGGATTAATGTCCACTTTATAAATTGCCTTCCTGTTATTCTTGACATTCAATTAGTGTTCTTAAAAGCCTTGCCCCAAAACCTAGCTCCCATCTGCGTCAAAAGTATTTGTTCCAATTAGACTCAGCTGCCACAACACATCATCGGGTTTAGCTGTGCGCTACCATGACCGCTTGCTCTATCCAGTCAAGCATGATGTATTCAACTCAGACAACAGGGGAGGTTGGAAATCATGTTTCAAGAAAGTATTATTTAGTTACATGAAAGCTACCCAGAACAGATGTTGCTTTCACGCAATTTTCATTTCTTGATGTGAAAGCTTCTGAAAGGCATGTTGAACCCATTTTATATGCCTTTTGTTTGGCTGCAGTTCTCTTCTCTCGCTAATGGAAGCATGTCTGCCATGTAAGAGGGGAGAAAGCAGCTTACCTGGCTTTTCAACCATAGCATTGTTTGTGTATTTTATGCCATCTTTGATGTCCCATATTTTCAGAGTTTTGTGTTTTTGCTTCCTTCCACCACCCTATGATTTAATCATTCAACTCAGTCATGTTCTAGCATTTAGCAAATGAATTGCTTCAAACACTGCTGTGTAAATAGTATTGTTCCTCTTACAAAAAATAAAATAATTCCACATTTATTTGCCTCGGTAATCACACAATGTCGTAACAAGAACATCAAACCCGCCACACACAGCCCAACAGAACCCGGCTCCAGCCGTGGCCGCCCAGCAGCAGGAGATAGCCATGAACCGCCAGCAGCGCTACTTCCGCATCCCCTTCATCCATCCCGGTGACCAGTACAAGGACCCCCAGAACAAGAAGAAGGGCTGGTGGTACGCCCACTTTGACGGGCCCTGGATCGCCAGGCAGATGGAGCTACACCCAGACAAGCAGCCCATCCTACTGGTGGCAGGTGGGTCCCTCGGGATAGATCAGCTTCATATGTTCTTTATATGTACATCGATGTGTTTGTAATATGAAACTCTGCTCTATGTCATAGTGCATGTTGTGAATGTGGTTATCCCATCCTAAAAAATAATCCCTATTCAATCACGTTATCCTTTCCTGTGTGTGTATTAAATCCTGTTTTTGACTGTCAGTGTCCCTCCTCTCTCACTGTCTTCTCCCCCCCCATCCTTAGGAAAAGATGACATGGAGATGTGTGAGCTAAGCTTGGAGGAGACGGGCCTGACCACGAAGAGGGGGGCTGAGATCCTCCCTCGGCAATTTGAGGAGGTCTGGGAACGCTGCAACGGGATCATGTACCTTCGAAACGCCATCGAAAGCAGACAGGCCAGGCCCACGTACGCCACAGCTATGCTGCAGAACCTCCTCCAGTGAACCAGAGGAGCACCCATGTCCATGGGCTCAAAAAGAATGGAGTAAATAAAGGGAAGAAAGCAGAAGCACTCCCTATTATAGCAGTCTGAGGCTAACGGTTATCTCACTGAGGTCATTTAAACATTTTACTTAGATATGTTGGTTTTGTTTCTTTGTTAAGTTTGTGGGGAATATACATACCAATTTACATCTCGTCCTCAAGCAATGACCTACGATTGAATGAAATGTTTACTACGAGGCCTTAACTATTTTATTGGTATTAATGAGAAGTTTCAGATCAGCCTTTCCTCAAAACAGTCTTAATTGTATATTCATGTTTAGTTGTTAAATGAAATTTAAGCACTGTTAACTATTGTATTTGATTGAATAAATTGTTGCAAATATTTGGCTTTATGACTGGAGAGCTCTAGGAATAATTGATTTTGTTGACACATTTTCAGGATAATGCAGCTGCAATGTTCCTCTGTCTGTAGGGCTGGTATTTCCATAATGCTGGGGGCAGGTTGTATCCTTGGATGTTGAATTTGTTGCTGTTATGTTTTAAGAAAGCTTATTTTACATTTTCATGACAATGAAAGCACACCAGCTCACATCTTTTAACAGGACATTGCAGGACTTTTGCAATGATAGATGATTCATAGGAAGTCAGATAACATAATATATTTCTCAAAAATATCTTGTTTACGACTTTGTCGAAGGCTGTATTTTGAATGTCATCGTTAACCATACAGGAGGTTAATTAGAGCACAAACCTCTTTGGGACATAGTGAAAATATACACTTTCCGAATATGGCATAGTGAAAGAAATCAGTCAATATTTGTATTCCATAGTGGCAGATTGTATTTACATCTAACTACTCCTTTTTAAAAGAAATTGTAGAATTTGTAAACGTCTTTTCATAGAGGGAACTCCCAAGCGCTTTCTGTTCACCACTAAAAACCGAATTGTCCAACTATTTTAATAACATTGTTGAAAGTTTAATGTTTCTAGGTGTGATTTGTATTGGTCTTTCAATCTAGATTGCTTGACTTTTGCCTATCCTTGACGTTCTGACATGAGTAATTCATCTCATTGTGAACCCCCAGTTATAATTTGATAATGAGTGATCTAATTGTTTGTATTATTTTCTGTATATTACAATTGTTTTGCAATTTCAGATTCAACTTCAATTGTATGCTGAGTATTGCACTGCAATATAAAGAAATAAATGCATTCAACCTTATCATTGTGTAGACTCTAGGTAATAGCAAGACTTGTCCATTAAGTCAGGTCTTCTGTTAGTACCTCAAACGGCTTAGACTAGCTAATTGATTACAGTATCTAACAAGATGACTGATGAAAAAATTGTGGTCCTCATGTTGTATTACTGATCCAAATGAAGCCATGAAGGGCAGTAAAAATACAAACTTGACTTTGAATGGATCTTCTAATAATCATGAGAAAATAACAGAATCCGATGATGGAAATGCATTGTGATTGTTAGCAATTCAATGAAATAACCAATTGATCCCCAAAAACTTTGTAGGAAAATACTTTATTTTTTACTATCAAGTGTAAAAAAAATCTTTACACATCCTCCAAGTGTGTTTTGATCCTGTATTCAAAACACAAGTAATTGGTGGAAATGTATTGACCAGTAGTATAGGACTGACTTTTTCTTCACACAGATGTATTGCTACATTTTTCACCTACACAACACTAGGCTATAATCATATACAAGAGTATTGCTTCAAAACAAGACTGGAGTCAAAGTTCACATTCATTTTCTTTTTTGGGACACTGAACACAAGTTAGAATAACATTGAAACAACCATCTCATCTATGGTCATGATACCACCATGTGTATCAATGTGTAAATAAATTCCTCATTGTGAGGAAAGAAAACAACCTTTGTGAAGGATATACAGTATCTGAAAAACATTCCTAGCCTTCATATTAATGGCTAGGTTATATATTGTACAGTTTAACACAACCCTCTAGTCCAGCATTTAATATCCACACAGCTGTCTGAAATTATGCATCCTATCCTAGGTACATTTCACCATGTAATTCCAGTACTAGAGGAGTCCACTGCCATGACATGAATATACAGCTCAAGTTCAAAGCAACCAACACTTATGTTGCTTTTAAAGTCTGTGTGTAGACTGGCAAGAGATGAGCCATCAAAGAACAATTACCTCAAAGCATTCGTTATCTGAAGCCCTTAACAGGCAACAAGTTCAGTATTCATTTGGTGGTCGCCACAACTGAAAAGGGGACAAGTGAAAAAGGATATACCAAATGTTATTCCATGTCACAAGTTGCATATAAACTTTGTAATCATATTGAAACGTGAAATAATATATCCAAAATAGTGGTAAATTGCATAAATATACCCCAAATAAAATAGTTAAATGATACATGCTTAACGGTATGTTATTATTTAACACCCACTTAAAATAAATTAATATGTGCTAAATGTCAAAGAGAAGTTATCCCTTAATGACTAAAACAGCTGATTATAGCATGCCAGACTAATTTACATACACTAATGTTCAAAAGTTTGGGGTCACTTAGAAATGTCCTTGTTTTTAAAAGAAAAGCACATTTTTTTCTCCATTAAAATAACATCAAATTGATCAGAAATACAGTGTAGACATTGTTAATGTTGTAAATGACTATTGTAGCTGGAAACTGCTAATTTTTAATGGAATATCTACATAGGCGTACAGAGGCCCATTATCAGCAACCATCACTCCTGTGTTCCAATGGCACGTTGTGTTAGCTAATCCAAGTTTATCATTTTAAAAGGCTACTTGATCATTGGAAAACCCTTTTGCAATTATGTTAGCACAGCTGTAAACTGTTGTACTGATTAAAGAAACAATACAACTGTCCTTCTTTAGACTAGTTGAGTATCTGGAGCATCAGCATTTGCGGGTTCAATTACAGGCTCAAAATGGCCAGAAACAAAGACTTTCTCCTCAACTTCACCAGTCTATTCTTGTTCTGAGGAATGAAGGCTATTCCATGCGAGAAATTGCCAAGAAACTGAAGGTCTCGTACAATGCTGTGGTGTTCTTTTGCCCATCTTAATATTTTATTGGCCAGTCTGAGATATGGCTTTTTCTTTGCAACAGGTACAGGATCCTAGAAGGCCAGCATCCCGGAGTCGCCTCTTCACTGTTGACGTTGAGACTGGTGTTTTGCAGGTACTATTTAATGAAGCTGCCAGTTGAGACACTATTGTACTTGTCCTCTTGCTCAGTTGTGCACCGGGGCCTCCCACTCCTCTTTCTATTCTGGTTAGAGACAGTTTGCACTGTTCTGTGAAGGGAGTAGTACACATCATGGTACGCGATCTTCAGTTTCTTGGCATCTTCAGTTTCTTCTCACACAGAATAGCCTTCATTTCTCAGAACAAGAATAGACTGACGAGTTTCCGGAGAAAGGTCTTTGTTTCTGGCCATATTGAGCCTGTAATCGAACCCACAAATGCTGATGCTCCAGATACTCAGCTAGTCTAAAGAAGGACAGTTGTAATGATTCTTTAATCAGCACAACAGTTTTCAGCTGTGCTAATATAATTTCAAACGGGTTTTCCAATTATCAATTAGCCTTTTAAAATTATAAACTTGGATTAGTTAACACAACGTGCCATTGGAACACAAGAGAGTGATGGTTGCTGATAATGGGCCTCTGTACGCCTATGTAGATGTTCCATTAAAAATCAGCCGTTTCCAGCTACAATAGACATTTACAACATTAACAATGTCTACACTGTATTTCTGATCAATTTGATGTTATTTTAATGGACCAAAAAATGAGTTTCTTTCAAAAGCTAGTACATTTCTAAGTGACTCCAAACTTTTGAACGGCAGTGTATATTACAAACAATATACATTATGGTTGTTTTTAGGTTATTTTGCAGACAATAATTTGATGAATAATTTGCAGTAATATTGCAATTATCATTCACATCCATTTTAAAATAATTGCTACTCGTAAGTAATTATGCTCATGTTAGATGGAAAATGTCACAACCAGTAATTTACTTCTACATTTTCTGAATCATACTTTTTGATTTGAAGAAATACAGTGCCTTGCAAAAGTATTCGGCCCCCTTGAACTTTGCGACCTTTTGCCACATTTCAGGCTTCAAACATAAAGATATAAAACTGTATTTTTTTGTGAAGAATCAACAACAAGTGGGACACAATCATGAAGTGGAACGCCATTTATTGGATATTTCAAACTTTTTTAACAAATCAAAAACTGAAAAATTGGGCGTGCAAAATTATTCAGCCCCCTTAAGTTAATACTTTGTAGCGCCACCTTTTGCTGCGATTACAGCTGTAAGTCGCTTGGGGTATGTCTCTATCAGTTTTGCACATCGAGAGACTGACATTTTTTCCCATTCCTCCTTGCAAAACAGCTCGAGCTCAGTGAGGTTGGATGGAGAGCATTTGTGAACAGCAGTTTTCAGTTCTTTCCACAGATTCTCGATTGGATTCAGGTCTGGACTTTGACTTGGCCATTCTAACACCTGGATATGTTTATTTTTGAACCATTCCATTGTAGATTTTGCTTTATGTTTTGGATCATTGTCTTGTTGGAAGACAAATCTCCGTCCCAGTCTCAGGTCTTTTGCAGACTCCATCAGGTTTTCTTCCAGAATGGTCCTGTATTTGGCTCCATCCATCTTCCCATCAATTTTAACCATCTTCCCTGTCCCTGCTGAAGAAAAGCAGGCCCAAACCATGATGCTGCCACCACCATGTTTGACAGTGGGGATGGTGTGTTCAGGGTGATCAGCTGTGTTGCTTTTACGCCAAACATAACGTTTTGCATTGTTGCCAAAAAGTTCAATTTTGGTTTCATCTGACCAGAGCACCTTCTTCCACATGTTTGGTGTGTCTCCCAGGTGGCTTGTGGCAAACTTTAAACGACACTTTTTATGGATATCTTTAAGAAATGGCTTTCTTCTTGCCACTCTTCCATATTGGCCAGATTTGTGCAATATACAACTGATTGTTGTCCTATGGACAGAGTCTCCCACCTCAGCTGTAGATCTCTGCAGTTCATCCAGAGTGATCATGGACCTCTTGGCTGCATCTCTGATCAGTCTTCTCCTTGTATGAGCTGAAGGTTTAGAGGGACGGCCAGGTCTTGGTAGATTTGCAGTGGTCTGATACTCCTTCCATTTCAATATTATCGCTTGCACAGTGCTCCTTGGGATGTTTAAAGCTTGGGAAATCTGGCTTTAAACTTGTTCACAACAGTATCTCGGACCTGCCTGGTGTGTTCCTTGTTCTTCATGATGTTCTCTGCGCTTTTAACGGACCTCTGAGACTATCACAGTGCAGGTGCATTTATACGGAGACTTAAATACAATCCACCTGTGTGTAATCATCATCATTAGTCATTTAGGTCAACATTGGATCATTCAGAGATCCTCACTGAACTTCTGGAGAGAGTTTGCTGCACTGAAAGTAAAGGGGCTGAATAATTTTGCACGCTCAATTTTTCAGTTTTTGATTTGTTAAAAAAGTTTGAAATATCCAAAAAATGTCATCCACTTCATGATTGTGTCCCACTTGTTGTTGATTCTTCACAAAAAAAATACAGTTTTATATCTTTATGTTTGAAGCCTGAAATGTGGCAAAAGGTCGCAAAGTTCAAGGGGGCCGAATACTTTCGCAAGGCACTGTACAATGGAAAGCTCAAAAATATGATTTGGTTAAGAAATAAATCTGAATCAACCTTAATAATTCATGTCTTACCTTTTAATGATTTTAAATGCTTTTCCAAGGAAGTATTTAAAGTCATATATAAACATATTTGCACATGGTACAATATGACTCATTCAAACTGAGCCCAAGATCAGATTTTTGGCCTTACCTTGTTGTGTGGTATACGGGGATGTAAATCTACCATTTCAGAGACTAGCTTGTCGTGTCTGGTTGTGTCGCGCTGTCTGGGGATCTGTGTCAAAGCATAAGAAAAACACAGCTTTACACTGTTCATAGTTCAAAAGGAACTCACTAGAAGCGTTTTAAAAGGCTGAGCAAAAGGGTAAGCAGGCAAGCGTTTGGCACTAAATATAATTTCAAGGGGAGACATCATTGAGGGTGGGGGGGGGGGGGGTTGTGTAATATTGTTCTGCAATGATGATAAATGAGTATTACACCGGACATCTACAAGTGCATGGCTCTATTACTACAGGTAATCTAGCCTTTAAGAGGTTTGGGCAGGTAAATTAAAGGTTGCTGGTTCGAACCCCCAACAACTGCCCCCCCCATTGCGCCAATGACATGGACGTCAATTAAGGTAGCCTCCCGCACCTCTCTGATTCAGAGGGGTTGGGTTAAATGCAGAAGACACATTTAGGTTGAATGCATTCAAATTGTGCCACTGACTAGGTATCCCTTCCTTTGCCTTCCCAGCATGGTTCGGCATAGAGTATTTTCTTGAAACTGCACCACATCTACCGTAGTAGTCTAAAGTGTCTGACCTCAAATCAACCAGGGCTTGGATGTTTTTGGGTGCACTGACCATGACCACAAATGATCTCAAGTGAAAATCCCTGCAATACAATAGATATATAATCTGGCCAATAAGTGCAGGGGAATTTAAATGCATGCACATGATTTAGATATTTTACGAATTGATATATAGGCAGACATTTCATCTCTAGATAGTATCATTGAGGGTTCAACCAATTTCATGGACACTGTATCATGAGGATATTTTTTGCATGGGTTTAGTGTATGAAAGTATATCTCACTGTACAATGAAGCAGTAAAGTGTTCCTTCAGAGTTTGTTGAAGGAACTAACCACCCCAAATGTTTGTTGAAGTCATAAGAGAGTGGAAAGAAAAGGAGGGCGAAAGAGCAGATCATGCAAAATACGAGGAAAGAGAGCTCCTTTGAAAAAAAAAGAGATTTAATGAAGGAAAGTACTCAAGTGCTTTATCTTCAAAAAATAAAACGTATCACATAACAAACACTCGGAGAGCACGCACCGCGTCTCAACCTATTGGTCTTCCTCGGGCAATGCGTTGCGTGCTCACTGAGTGTTTTCTTAAACCTTTCTTTATGTAATCGGTTCTGGATATTTTTAAGATATACCACAGAACATTTTTGTTCTGAGTACTTTACTTCCTTAAAGCTTTACTTTAAATCTCAAAGATTTAAGCTCTTCTTTTTTCTTATTTTGTCAACCCTATTCTTACTATAGAAAGGATACTAAGTTATTTCGTGGGGCTCGTAATAATAATTTGTCATAAGCAGAGTCAGTAGATATTAGGTGATTGCTTAAGGTTTGAATTAGTAGTATTAGTTTATTTAGAACGTGGGGCCAATTGAGCTATATAGATTAGCTCAATACTTAGATGTACATTTTCAATTGAGCGAAAAGCTTCTTGCTCTGTTCGGGAAGAACCAGCACCACTACTCCATGTTGATGGGGTACTTATGCTGGATACTTGAGTCAAGACACCATTGTCATTTTCAAAAAAAAGGATTCACTCAATGTGTTCTCAAAGGCATAGGGAGCAAGAGTGTGCCTATAATATGAAGCAGATACGGCTGTAATAACAAAGCTGTGAAACAACAACCTGGTCGAGCTATCGGAGGCAAAACTCTCTAAAACAAATAAAGGTTCAAAAAGGCCTGCTTACACCAAAGTCACGGTCTTTCGGGTCCCGATACATTTCTTGTTTATGAATACCAAGATGCCTATGATGGCACAAACCAAGGTAAGGCTTCCCACCAGCAAGGCTATGGAAATGGTTGGGTCTACAGGCAGCAACACGAGCTCATTGCAGCGCACTCCGTGATAGTGCCAGTATTTCCCGACAGGACATCTAAATGTTAAAGAGAAAACAGGATTAGAGTCAACCCTATCAGCTGTTGGTCTTCTACTATGGTAACAATACATCAAAAAGCCTTTCAGATTGAACTTTTTTTTTTTACTGCAAGACAACATCAAGAAGAGCTGTTGTCAGTGTTTCAATTTGTAAATGGTGAGTACCACAGGGGGTTGGTGGCATCTTAATTGGGGAGGACAGGTTCATGGTAATGGCTGGAGCGGTATGAGTGGAATGGTATCAAATACATCAAACATGGTTTGATGCCACTCCATTCGCTCCATTCCAGCCATTATTATGAGCCGTCCTCCCCTCGGCAGCATCCACTGGTTAGGACCATAGCTATCTCTGTTTGCGTGATCCTTTAGCTCGGTGGTACCTGCAGGTGGCTCCATGGCCCTGGATGATGTCACAAAGGCCCCCGTTGAAGCAGTAGTGTGGCTCCAGGTTACAAATACTCTGGCAGGGCAGGCCATCCGTAGTGCTGTACCCAGGGTCACACAAACACTCAGCCTCCTGGGTCCAACTGTTTACCACACATTGGGAAAACTCATTGCAGGCCAAGAACTTGCAGGGAGTTGCTTGGTCAGCTGAAATGAGTAAGAAGATAAATCATTTGCATTAATTAAATGCTGTCCGCCTGTCTCCCTGTTTTGTTCCTTCATTGTCCTCACATGCAAAGGACAAACTAGGGGACACATTGATTGATGTGAATGAAGGCGTCTGCTTTAAATAAGGTGCAGGTGATTCGGTTTCAGCCGGAGAAGTGCTTGTGAGGCTTTATTGGAGAATCATTTTTGACATGATTCGCAGAGGACAAAGCTGTGGCATGCATTCTTTTGACCTTTCCAGATTGAGCGTTCTAGAAGTACAGTATAATTAAGACATGGGACCTCTGGTACGCCATAACTTAGATAGGAGCTGATTCTGTCTATGATATCCCCCATCACATAGGAGAGTGAGGACTTTCTGAGGCCAATATAGAGAGAGATATCTTACCAGGTTCTATGTCCAGGTAGCGACTGTCAATCTCAATGTCTAGTCGTTTAGACGCAGTGTTGCAGAAGTCTTCGAGCACACAGTGCACGGCCTGTGTCACGTTATGTGGCACATCTTTGTCTAATTTCATCTTGCTGTTCACCACAACACTACCATTCCTGAAGTTGAGGATTTCCAATTGCTTAAATCCTGTCAAATTAGATTGCAGATATGGGAGAATCTGGAAAAGAGGGGAAAGAACAAAATGTTGTATGTATAGAGCACACATTTAATGCTTCGTCAATTTTCTTTTAGTCACATTTGTCTTTCTACTCTCTCATGGTAATTTGACTACTATTTCTGTTGACATTCAAAACTCTGATTTGATTCGCTTTTAGTTTCAATAAAATGGCAAACATACCATTTCGATCCGAAATGATTAGGCTCATTTGGGACACGGTATGACAATTTGACATACAGTATTTTACATGGAGGTCATCTTTAAAAATCATCACCAATGCCATCTCCACGAAGGACTAGTGAATTAAAATCTGGCTCCTGGGAGCATAAAAGTTCAATTGAATGTTTTATTAAAAAGTTCCACTTTTTTTTGTCTCTCATTTGACCTTTTCATTTCAAAGAAAACTGCACATCTGTTTCCTCCCAGGACCAAGATTTGGAGAACATTATCTGGAGCACGTCAAAAGCTGTAGAGGACCACACAGTCTGCCAGTTCTACATCTATACAGGTTGTAACTGAGCAGTTGTATCACAGTCTGCCAGTTCTACATCTATACAGGTTGTAACTGAGCAGTTGTATTACAGTCTGCCAGTTCTACATCTATACAGGTTGTAACTGAGCAGTTGTATTCAGGTCAGGGTTTTTTTTTTAAACTGATAAAATGCATGTATACATCATCTCATTCATCACAATAATTCAATCCTGCAAATTACAAGGAAATGATCAACATGACCAAATGTAGCACAAAACCCAGCATTAGTTAGCAACTATTATGTAAGGTGTTATTGGACAGTCAAGCAGTGTCCGTTCCACGTTAAAAGAGAAAAAAGGTTCAAATATAAGAAACCGAGAATGCAAGACCATTGAGACCTGTACGACAACCAATCTGTCCAAGAAACCCATACAAAAACCAGGAATACAACAGTTCAAGTCCACCAGAACAATCTCTAATCCGTCAAGCTCTGTATTTTAGCCAAATCTATGGAATCTCCATTTATCATGTCCATTTCTAAAACGTGATTGGCAATTTTTTAAAATGTCCCTGACTGCCAGCGAGAATAAGACTGAGCATTGCTATTATAGCTGCTCTCTCAGTCTTCAAGAGTAAGGCACCTGCGTTTAGACAAGTAACTGCAGGGAAAACCAATTACTGTGAGGAGAGACCACGGTGCCTTCACTCAACTGTTCCATGCCTGTATACAAAGAGATACGAGGCATTAAGGAGCTCTATCTGATCTGGTTACTCCACTTATCACTGGCAGGCAGAGGCCAGGTCACCATGGGCCTCATACAACCTCCTTTACCACACAAACAGAGCACCATGCTCCATACTATAGCAAGGCCTCCAGCAAATGGACTGCTAGACAGGTGCACTTCTCAGACACTGTACATCCATTTGTCTCAACATTTCAAATCAACAAGTTAGCCATCCTCGCTGTGCTTTCGTCTTAACGCCCTGCTTTGCTCAAGCTAGGTCCGTACAGCAATAACCTTGCAATGTTTGTTTGAGCAAGTAACTGAAAACTGTAGAGTACAATATGTCACTAAAATAATGTTTTTCTAAATATCAAATTATGTACACAAACCTACAGAATATAATCGCATGCAGTCTATGACAAACCCGCCCTTACTTGTTCAAATGTTACACTTGTATCTACTGGTTCTTCTTGGATGTCCTGGTGAAACCCCCCCCACCATAGTCTCAGTTATTGAACACGTTAAACTTTTCCAACCAATCAAATAGGGAGTGTTTTTTGTATGAAGTTACTGAAACCTCCGTAATCCAATGTTATTGGTTATTACACAAATCGGTAGAGACGGGAGTAAAATAAGTCGTATGACAAAAGGGAAGCAGGGGGCTCTAGGATACATCACAAATGGGTGGGGGGTATGTTTACCCCATATTACTCATCTCATATGTATATACTGTACTCTATACCACCTACTGCATCTTGCCATCTTTATGTAATACAGTGGGGCAAAAAAGTATTTAGTCAGCCACCAATTGTGCAAGTTCTCCCACTTAAAAAGATGAGAGGCCTGTAATTTACATCATAGGTACACTTCAACTATGACAAACAAAATGAGAAAAAAAGAGAAAATCACATTGTAGGATTTTTAATGAATTTATTTGCAAATTATGGTGGAAAATAAGTATTTGGTCAATAACAAAAGTTTATCTCAATACTTGGTTATATACCCTTTGTTGGCAATGACAGGGGTCAAACATTTTCTGTAATTCTTCACAAGGTTTTCACACACTGTTGCTGGCATTTTGGCCCATTCCTCCATGCAGATCTCCTCTAGAGCAGTGATGTTTTGGGGCTGTTGCTGTGCAACACAGACTTTCAACTCCCTCCAAAGATTTTCTATGGGGTTGAGATCTGGAGACGGGCTAGGCCACTCCAGGACCTTGAAATGCTTCTTACGAAGCCACTCCTTCGTTGCCCGAGCGGTGTGTTTGGGATCATTGCCATGCTGAAAGACCCAGCCACGTTTCATCTTCAATGCCCTTGCTGATGGAAGGAGGTTTTCACTCAAAATCTCACGATACATGGCCCCATTCATTCTTTCCTTTACACGGATCAGTCGTCCTGGTCTCTTTGCAGAAAAACAGCCCCAAAGCATGATGTTTCCACCCCCATGCTTCACAGTAGGTATGGTGTTCTTTGGATGCAACTCAGCATTCTTTGTCCTCCAAACACGACGAGTTGAGTTTTTACCAAAAAGTTATATTTTGGTTTCATCTGACCATATGACATTCTCCCAATCTTCTTCTGGAACATCCAAATGCTCTCTAGCAAACTTCAGATAGGCCTGGACATGTACTGGCTTATTCAGGGGGACACGTCTGGCACGGCAGGATTTGAGTCCCTGGCGGCGTAGTGTTACTGATGGTAGGCTTTGTTACTTTAGTCCCAGCTCTCTGCAGGTCATTCACTAGGTCCCCCCGTGTGGTTCTGTGATTTTTGCTCACCGTTCTTGTGATCATTTTGACCCCACGGGGTGAGATCTTGCGTGGAGCCCCAGATCGAGGGAGATTATCAGTGGTCTTGTATGTCTTCCAATTCCTAATAATTGCTCCCATAGGTGATTTCTTCAAACCAAGCTGCTTACCTATTGCAGATTCAGTCTTCCCAGCCTGGTGCAGGTCTATAATTTTGTTTCTGGTGTCCTTTGACAGCTCTTTGGTCTTGGCCATAGTGGAGTTTGGAGTGTGACTGTTTGAGGTTGTGGACAGTTGTCTTTTATACTGATAACAAGTTCAAACAGGTGCCATTAATACAGGTAACGAGTGGAGGACAGAGGAGCCTCTTAAAGAAGAAGTTACAGGTCTGTGAGAGCCAGAAATCTTGCTTGTTTGTAGGTGACCAAATACTTATTTTCCACCATAATTTGCAAATAAATTCATTAAAAAATCCTACAATGTGATTTTCTGGATTTTTTCTCTCATTTTGTCTGTCAAGGTTGAAGTGTACCTATGATGAAAATTACAGGCCTCTCTCATCTTTTTAAGTGGGATTTTTTTTTTTTTTTTTGGAAAACACAATTGGTGGCTGACTAAATACTTTTTTGCCCCACTGTACATGTATCACTCGCCACTTTAAACTATGCCACTTTTATGTTTATATACCCTACATTACTCATCTCATATGTATATACTGTACTCAATACCATCTACTGCATCTTGCCTATGCCGTTCTGTACCATCACTCATTCATATATCTTTATATAAATATTCTTTATCCCTTCACACTTGTGTGTATAAGATAGTAGTTTTGGAACTGTTAGTTTAGATTACTCGTTAGTTACTACTGCATTGTCGGAACTAAAAGCACAAGCATTTCACTACACTCGCATTAACATCTGCTAACCATGTGTATGTGACAAATAAAATTTGATTTGTTAAATCCACTTCAATCAGTATAGATGAAGGGGAGGAGACAGGTTAATGAAGGCTATTTAAGCCTTCAGACAATTGAAACAAGGATTGTGTATGAGTGCCATTCAAAGGGTGAATGGGCGAGGCATATTTTTGTTGTCCCTTTCAACGGGGTATGGTAGTAGGTGCCAGGCGCATTGGTTTGTGTGAAGAACTGCAACGCTGCTGGGTTTTTGACGTCAAACAGTTTCCCGTGTGTATCCAGAATGGTCCAGCACCCAAAGGGCGTCCAGCCAACTTGACACAGCTGTGGAAAACATTGGAGTCAACATGGGCCATCATCCCTGTGGAACGCTTTCAACACCTTGTTGAGTCCATGCCCAAACGAATTGAGGCTGTTCTGAGGGCAATATCAAGAAGGTGCTCCTATTGATTGGTATACTCAGTGTACATCCCAAGTTCAAAGCTGACGACTTTACATAACACAAAGTTAAGGCACTTCTGCAGAATACAAGTATATTTCCCACTGTCAAACTAAATACAAACATCAACAGATATTACTTTCACTGATGTATATTGATGAGTGCAAGTTGGAAGAATCCAAAGATTCAAATTGCAATTGGTCTGAATTCACAACTCTAAAAGAGAGTCATGGGTTTAAGTGATTCTAGTTTGTACTAGGCAGGGCTGTCAAACATAGCATTGGTAGAGCTGACTAGGCAGAGGTATACAGTGTGACGACGTACCAATTCATTACAACCTACTTGTATTGGGAGAAAAGCTCACTCCCTAAGCACTTGTTCTCTCTTGTGCACTTGAACCAATTGAGTTACCCATGCCATTAGCTGTAATCCTGCCTATATTCTCAAAAGATGTACCTAAAATCTCATGCATGCATGTTCGTGCACACTAAAAACACACACAATTGACTGATCTTGAACTAAGCGGATTGAGACCACTAAAAAAGGGAACTCATGTAGAACATGTGTTGTGCTAACCAGAATTACCTAAAGCCTCTTACTCAGTCAGAAACCCCCTTAGGCAAACATTGCCTATAGTACTGGGACCCCTGATTCAGACCACCCAGGGCTGTCCACATACAGTTAGCTATAAGGGAGGTTAATAAAGCTCACTCCCATCATGGAACAAAAGATGGAGACTTTCCTGCTTTTGCAATATCATGCACTTAATCAGTTCATCAAACCGTAGGCACAATTCATTCACTACTAGAGTCCTACTCACACGTATGCACACATACTGTAAGAAGCCAACATACGACAATAATAATTTCCTTGACCACAGCGCCTCTTTCAAAATGTATGTAGCAAGCTAAAGCAAGCATGCACACTAGTCAGAATGTATTACAAACATTGTGGAATACAAAGCAAAAGAGCACAAGATAAATAATTATTCCAAGCAAAATCTAAGCTGTCAACAATAGTTGGATGTACCTAAAAAAAAACAATTCCAGCAAATATTTGGTTCGGACACTGTTTTTAAACTTTTTAAAGCTGAAATCCACAGCGATGAAACTGCCACGTCCGTTTGGGATATTACAACAAAGACGCTACTGTAAACAACGAACACAGTTTTTTCCCTCGGTCATCACTGCACATCACTGCATGCGAGATAGAAGAGTGTTAAAAAATGTTTTACCACGATGCTGGATGCTAATTTCCTCAAAACAAAAACAATAACAAATGGACCTGCGACGGCCAGTGGCACAAGGTCCTTTGCTGTTGTTCTGGGATTGATCTCCACTTTTCGCACCAAAGTACGTTCATCTCTAGGAGACAGAACGCATCTCCTTCCTGAGCGGTATGACAGGTGCGTTGTCCCATGGTGTTTATACTTGCGTACTATTGTTTGTACAGATGAATGTGGTACCTTCAGGCGTTTGGCAATTGCTTCCAAGGATGAACCAGACTTGTGGAAGTCTCCAATTTTTCTCTGAGGGCTTGGCTGATTTCTTTTGATTGTCCCATGATGTCAGCTTGTCAAGCAAAGAGGCACTGAGTTTGAAGGTAGGCCTTGAAAAACATCCACAGGTACACCTCCAATTGACTCAAATGATGTCAGTTAACCTATCAGAAGCTTCTAAAGTCATGACATAATTTTCTGGAATTTTCCAAGCTGTTTAAAGGCACAGTCAACTTAGTGTATGTAAACTTCTGACCCACTGGAATTATGATACAGTGAAATAAGTGAAATAATGTGTCTCTAAACAATTGTTGGAAAAATTAATGTAGATGTCCTAACCGACTTGCCAAAACTATAGTTTGTTAACAAGAAATATGTGGAGTGTTGAAAAATGAGTTTTAATGACTCCAACCTAAGTGTATGTAAACTTCCGACTTCAACTGTATGTACAGAAAATATAGAAAATAGATAGGTCATGCTCTCTCTGAGGCTTGGAAGATGTAGTTCCAATATGGAAGTACTGATATTGAAGCTAACTTCTCTGTCTTCCAGTCCCTGATTATTGGCTCCAGGATTTGGTGAGTGTCTGGGCTCAGATAAATGGTTCTAAGTAAAACTAAATGTAGCCAGATTTTATATGGACAGGACTTCTGATGAACTGTGAGAACTTCCACCAATGCATTAAGATATAGCACCAGTGAGGATAAAGCTAACCGTGTGCGTCCCAGTCTAAACAGTTTGGACACATATTATGACAGCGTTTTGGTGTTTGGTAGGCTTTTTGGGGGCTGTTTGAGCACACCCTATTTTTTCTTGAGACATGCCGAAGTTTGGTAGCTGAAGTCTACGCCCATTCATCGTGATTGGTCAACAGTAGACAATCTTCAATTAAGTGTTTGTTGTCATTCAACGAGAGACGATAAGTTTTGAGGACTACGGTTCCGGTCCAGGAAAAAAAGATGGCAGAATTGGATGCTGAGTTTGAATCAAGCAAAGTTGGTGAAGACAAATGTTCTCAATGGACAACAGTGGTTGCAAAAACTGGAACAAAAAGGAAATTGTTACACATATCCTCTACTCTAAAATTGGAGTGGAGGATATGTGTATGATTCATAATGAATCGCTTCTTGTTGGGATGTGTTTGTCGAGTAAAGATGGATATGTGGGAAACCCATTTCAGGTGTCAAATGCTGATGTATGCGCTGGGAAAAGTGGAGTCTCTCAGAGTGACCAGTCTTATTTTGATGAAGAAAACTTCCTGGTGTGGTTGGTGCCCGGCATCTGACCCGCTGGGTGAATGGAGAAAAACAATCAAGTCTGTCAGTCCTGTTGTTTTTTGATAAATACCAAATACCTACGCATGTGAAGCATGGTTTTGTGTCCCCAAACCATTGTAGTGTAAGAATTGTGAAAGATTTGGCCATGTTTCAAGTGTGTGCTAGCAGACAGAGTATATTGAAGAACGGTGTGTAAAAGCAATTGTGGTGGGGATCATGATTCCAAGTTCCTGGACTGCCCTGTTAGGATGAAGGAGATTGAGGTGGAACAGGTTAGAGAGGTCAATTGAATCTCCTTTTCAATTGAACCTTTAACTAGGCAAGTAAGTTAAGAACAAATTCTTATTTTACAGTGACGGCCTACACCTCCCGATCACGGCCGGTTGTGATACAGCCCGGGATCGAACCAGGGTCTGTAGTAACGCCTCTAGCACTACTATGTGGAGGCGATTAAAATAATTGAGAAAACAAGTGATGCTAGTGAAGATATGGTAATGGACGCATCATAGCCTGTATTAAATGTTTGCTGCCAGTCAAAAGATACCCGGTGTGATAAAAAGGTGGATTTTGTGGCATTCATTGCCACAGTTATAAACTGTACGGCACACGTCTCAAAGAGGTCTAAGAAACTGGACATTATTGTGGCAGAAAAGTTGTTGGGACTTAAGGATTTCACATCTGAAGACTTGTAAGGGGTACTGTCGCCGGAAGACCCGCCCTCTCAGGTTCCCTTTGAACCTGTGTCAGATCTGTCAGATCTGGTTTATTTTTTAACAGAAACGTTGTTTGATTTAGTTTATTTATTTATTTTTTGGTAGTTTGGAAGTTTTCAGGGGGGATTTTTGTTACATTTTTGGGAATCCTGTTTCCATCCCTGCACAGTATGTAGAAGATATATACCATAGAGGAAGAGTTTTCATGCAATTTGTTTCACTTGAGAAGTACTGCACCAAACATCTTAGTTAGATGTTAAACTGTGCAACTAACTTCAACATTAATTACAGATTTCTGGATTTTTTTTTTTAGAAGAGTTCAGGCTATTTTGAGGAACTGTTATGGCTATGTTGTTGTACGGCGTCTCATGAGGGACAAACAGCAATTTGTATTTTTAAGGGAGTATGCAAGGCATAGACGTTCGCTTCGCCTAGCCGAGTTCTGCTAGAAGCAAACCGAACCTAGTATGCAGACTAGAGGTCGACCGATTACAGACATGGCCGATTAATTAGGGCCGATTTCAAGTTTTCATAACAATCGGTAATCGGCTTTTTTGGACACCAAATATGGCCGATTACATTGCAATCCATGAGGAAACTGCGTGGCAGGCTGACCACCTGTTACGCGAGTGCACCGTCAAAAGGACCTTGTGGCTGCAATGAGCCAAGGTAAGTTGCTGGCTGCATTAAACTTATCTTGTAAAAAAACATCAATCTTCACATAATCACTAGTTAACTACACATGGTTGATGATATTACTAGGTTAACTAGCTTGTCCTGCGTTGCATATAATCAATGCAGTGCCTGTTAATTTATCATCGAATCACAGCCTAATTCAACTTCGCCAAACGGTTGATCATTTAACAAAAGTGCATTCGCTGCACAAATGTACCTAACCATAAACAGCAATGCCTTTCTAAAATCAATACACAGAAGTATATTTTTTAAACCTGCGTATTTAGTTAAAATAAATGCATGTTAGCAGGCAATATTAACTAGGGAAATTGTGTCACTTCTCTTGCATTCAGTGCAAGCAGAGTCAGGGTATTTGCAACAGTTTGGGACATCTGGCTCATTGCGAACTGTGTTTCTTCCTAACAAAGACCGTAATTAGTTTGCCAGAATTTTACATAATTATGACATAACATTCAAGGTTGTGCAATGTAACAGCAATATTTACGCTTAGGGTTGCCACCCATATTTCCCTGAAAGAATAAACGTCTTGTTTTCTAAATGATAGTTTCCGGATCTGACCATATTAATGACCAAAGGCTCGTATTTGTGTGTTTTTTTATAATTAAGTCTATGATTTGATATTTGATAGAGCAGTCTGACTGAGCGATGGTAGGCAGCAGCAGGCTCGTAAGCATTCATTCAAACAGCACTTTACTGCGTTTGCGAGCAGCTCTTAGCAATGCTTGAGGCACAGCGCTGTTTATGACTTGAAGCCTATCAACGCCCGAGATTAGGCTGGCAATACTAAAGTGCCTATAAGAACATCCAATAGTCAAAGGTATATGAAATACAAATGCTATAGAGAGAAATTGTCAAAGCTTCACAATTCCTATAATAACTACAACCTAAAACTTCTTAACTGGGATTTTTGAAGAACCGGGAATATTGAACCACCATCTTTCATATGTTCTCATGTTCTGAGCGAGAAACTTAAACGTTAGCTTTTTACATGGCACATATTGCACTTTTACTTTCTTCTCCAACACTGTGTTTTTTCATTATTTAAACCAAATTGAACATGTTTCATTATTTATTTGAGACTAATTAGATTTTATGTATGTATTATATTAAGGTAAAATAAAAAGGTTCATTCAGTACTTTACCTTTATTTAACTAGGTAAGTCAGTTAAGAACAAGTTCTTATTTTCAATGACGGCCTTGTTCAGGGGCAGAACACAGATTTGTACCTTGTCAGCTCGGGGATTTGATCTTGCAACCTTTTGGTTACTAGTCCAATGCTCTAACCACTAGGCTATGCTGCCTGTACTTGTCATTATTACAAATATATGTAAAAATCGGCCGAATAATCAGTATCGGCTATTTTTGGTATCGGCATTGAAAAATCATAATCGGTTGACCTCTAATGCAGACACCTTAAGGCTTACATCACTTGTCTATGTTAAAAAATAGCCTCTTGTCACTTGGGGCTAATCAAATCTTTAGTTCTTACTGAGGTGTCACTTCAAACCACATCCAACTGCACAATTAGATTATCAAACAGTTTGGAGCTAAAAAATACAGGTATGACAACAAGGCATGCAGACTTGAAAATAAAAGAGAGCCGCACACTCTAGGAATGTGCGGCTCTCTTTTATTTTCAAGTTTTCTACTCCGCTAGCCAGCACCTCGTCTTAATAGGTGTGCGTTTCTTTTTCTTCTAGAACAAGGCATGCAGAAACATCGAGCACGAAATTGTATCTACCTACCAGCTCAAGAAAAGTATTCTCCAATGACCTGTACTCAGGAGAGCTCTTGTTGGACAGGTCCTCGGAAAACATCATGTTAGTGACTCGCAAACTAAAGAAAACTACCATCTCTTTGTCCTTTTCACTAGTGGCCATTAAAGGGGTGCTCATGTGTCTGAGTCCGGGGGCTGCAGTGGACTCAAATGGACCTTCCAATCCGCCAAACTCATCCAGCGTATCGGCTGCTTCTGTACCGTCCGTTTCTACCTTTTCTATGTCTTCCTGCATGTCAGAGTCATCAGTAGACATATCCACGGCCGTCTCAGGTGGTTCCTGTTCTCGGGTGGTGTCCCCTCCTTCTGAAGGTCCATTGGCTATTGGGGGAAAAGATGCTGAGGGGATTTCCTCAGGCTCTGCTTGGATGATGTCATCCTCCGATGAAGGCATGGTTTGTGATTTTGTAGCGGTGGTGAATGTTCCGATGGATGCAGGTTCTACGTCTAGAGATGCTGTAGTGGTGATAATTTGATTTTCTCTGTCCAGTTGCTCCTCTAAAGCCGCCTCAGTAGTTGTGGGTCCTTTTAAAGAAAATCAAAAATATCAGAAAATGACATTCAAATCCATTTCAATCAAAAAGATTGAAATTAAAATCAAAAAATGCTCCCATAAATGTTGTCACTCGCGTTATAAGAGGAATGTTACCTTCATCTTCCTCAGGTTCAACAGTTGGGATGGTTTCCTCATCTACAACATCTTTCTCAGGAGGAAAGGGAGTAATCGATTTTGTGGTAGGCTGTTTCATAACAGACGTTCTTGTAACTGGTGGCCAAACCCAAATGTAGACTTCTGTCGCAGCCACAGTTTCCTCGACATCAAGTGTCTCCTCAGTGGCAGGCTGTTCCGTAATGGCCGCCATTGTTGCTACTGGTGGCCAAACCCAAAGGTAGTCTTCTTCTGTCGCATCCACAGTCTCCTCTATATCAAGTGTCTCCTCTGTGGTATCCTCTGCAGGCTTCATGTTAATTGTATCCTCAGTGGCATCTACAGTTTCCTCTACCTCAATCATCTCCCCTGTAACATCCACTGGAGGCTCCTCTATGCCAAGTGTCTCATCTGTAGCCTCTTCATCAACTGTCTCATCTCTAGCATCCACTACAGTCTCCTCTACTGCTTCTACTGAGGGACGACCCTCACTAATATCCGCGGGGGGTGTATCTGGGGCTGAGGCAGTGGTAGCCTCAGCAGGAAGAACAATAACTGAGTCACTGAAAGGGACAATGATGTATTCCTCGGGCATGTCTGTAAAAGCCTCAAGATAGTCCTCTCCGACAGCAACAGTTGGGAAAAAAACTTCAGTGTGCCCGACACCCTCCTCTGGCAAGGTTACCAAGGTTGTCGCTTCCAACTCCTCTCTTAGAGAAACAGTGGGATCTGAAGGGGGAAAATGAAAAGTTAGCATTCTCCTCAATGATTATATCCCAATTGACCTGAGCTTTAAATTAAGCTTACCAGGTTCAAAACTGAGTGTATGTATTTCCACAGGCAGTGACGTCTCCACGCTTAAGGCCTTGGAAACCATATCTTTCAGTTTGTGTCCATTTGTGTAAACAACTGTCCTTGTTCTTGTGCCTGGTTCTATAGTGGAAACAGATTCTTCTTCACGGTCTTCTCCATTAGTCTCAAACACCACAGCATAGCGGACTGACACATCATCAGATCTGTCAACAAAGCAGAGCTTATATTGGAGAAATAGTATGCCTTTTTCACAGTATTTCCTATCTTAGTATTTTAGCAAATATAGCAAAGACCAAAGTTTGAAATACCTCTGGCTAATATATCACTGCTTTGTTTTTCCTTTGCTAATGACATATACAGTACACTCTCTGAGCAGTGATGCTATGACTAATGGAGCCTGTTCAATTAAATGAAAGATTTGGCTCACTTCCTAGTACTTTCACATTTCCTTGAACAACCTACCGAAATTCAACCAACCGAAATCCCAAAACACGAAGATTTTTGAAACCAGGAAGTTTGTCAAAAACGTGAACCATCTGTGGAAAAGAGAGACATCTGATGGTTATGTTTAGCATTCTCTCTGGGGCAGTAATCACTCTAAACAAAATAACATCACGCAATTGGAAACGATGTAGTCAACACAGAGAAAAAGCAAACACAAATAAGTGGCCTGCAGTATAATGTACACTGAGTGTACAAAACATTAAGAACACCTTCCTATTATTGAGTTGCACCCCTCCCCCCTTTTGCTCTCAGAACAGCCTCAATTCGTAGGGGCATGGTCGACAAGGTGTCAAAAGCGTTCCACGGGGATGCTGGCCCATGTTGACTCCAATGCTTCCCACAGTTGTGTCAAGTTGGCTGGATGTCCTTTGGGTGGTGGACCATTCTTCACACACACAGGAAATTGTTGAGTGTGAAAAACTCAGCAGCATTGCAGTTCTGTGCCTGGCACCTACTAACATACCCCGTACAAATGCAATGAAATATTTTCACTTGCCCATTCATTCTCTGAATGGCACACATACACAATCCTTGTCTCAATTATCTCAAGGTTTAAAAATCATTTTTTTAACCTGTCTCCTCCCCTTCATCTACACTGATTGAAGTTGATTTAACAAGTGACATCAATAAGGGATCATAGCTTTAACCTGGATTCACCTGGTCAGTCTATGTCATGGAAAGAGCAGGTGTTCCTAATGTTTTGTAGACTCAGTATAGATTTGTTACTGTAGAATCCTCTATGCGCTGTCAGGCTTTTGTGAATTTCTTCTTTATCCGGAAGGGGTGCATTTTCTCTAGGAATCATTCATGAGGTTTACACACTTTATCTTTCTGGGGTTACAAATCTAATGCAGTCCTTTGATGTTGCCCAATACATTGCTGGCTTTACCCTTTGTCTACCTTTTATCATAAGCTCCTTTAAAGCACAAGCTCATTTGGGATGTTACTGCACATTTCCACTGAGAATTTACCTCAGTGTTTTACCCTAAAGGCTCAGACTTTTCTATTTCCATCAAACCCGGCCTGGACCCGTGTCTCACTGGGCCATGGCTCCGACGGATCTGCTCTGACTTGGAGCCAAACACTGGCAAGTCTAGATGGAAAATCCCCTTTAGTATTGCTAGACTATCAAAAGGCAGTCATTCAACCTGGACTCAAGGGTAGACGTAACATAGTAAACAGAAATCCATGACACTCCAATTAGTATAGGTTATGTTTCGTATGGCATGTATTCATTTGTGGATATCCATTATCCATTTTGTGAGACATGTTAGCTAGGTAGCTAATTCTAACGTTAGCTAGGTGGTTAACGTTGGTTAAATGCTAAAGTTGTCCATAATGAGATTTAAACACGCAACCTTTGGGTTGCTAGACGTTCGCAGTTACAGTTGAAGTCGGAAGTTTACATACACTTAGGATGGAGTCATTAAAACTCGTTTTTCAACCACTCCACAAATTTCTTGTTAACAAGCTATAGTTTTGGAAAGTCAGTTAGGACATCTACTTTGTGCATGACACAAGTCATTTTTCCAACAATTGTTTACAGACAGATTATTTCACTTATAACTCACTGTATCACAATTCCAGTGGGTCAGAAGTTTACATACACTAAGTTGACTATGCCTTTAAACAGCTTGGAAAATTCCAGAAAATTATGTCATGGCTTTAGAAGCTTCTGATAGGCTAATTGACATCATTTGAGTCAATTGGAGGTGTACCTGTGTACCTGGAGGAAATTATATCTATATCCACTGGAAAACAAGTCCTATATCAACATAACCTGAAAGGCCGCTCAGCAAGGAAGAAGCCACTGCTCCAAAACCGCCAGAAAGAAAACAGACTATGGTTTGGAACTGCACATGAGGATAAAGATCGTACCTTTTGGAGAAATGTCCTCTGGTCTGATGAAACAAAATAGTACTGTTTGGCCATAATGACCATCGTTATGTTTGGAGGAAAGCCTTGCAAGCCGAAGAACACCATCCCAAACGTGAAGCACGGGGGTGTCAGCATCATGGTGTGGGGGTGCTTTGCTGCAGGAGGGACTGGTGCACTTCACAAAATAGATGGCATCATGAAGTAGGGAAAATTATGTGGATATATTGAAGCAACATCTCACGACATCAGTCAGGATGTTAAAGCTTGGTCGCAAACGGGTCTTCCAATTGGACAAAGACCCCAAGCATACTTCCAAAGTTGTGGCAAAAATGGCTTAAGGACAACAAAGTCAAGGTATTGGAGTGGCCATCACAAAGCCCTGACCTCAATCCTATAGAAAATTTGTGGGCAGAACTGAAAAAGCGTGTGCGAGCAAGGAGGCCTTCAAACCTGACTCAGTTACACCAGCTCTGTCTGCAGGAATGGGCCAAAATTCACCCAATTTATTGTGGGAAGCTTGCGGAAGGCTACCTGAAATGTTTGACCGAAGTTAACCAATTTAAAGGCGATGCTGCCAAATACTAACTGAGTGTATGTAAACCTCTGACCCACTGGCAATGTGATGAAATAGATAAAAGCTGAAATAAATCATTCTCTCTACAGTTATTCTGACATTTCACATTCTTAAATAAAGTGGTGATCCTGACTGAGCTAAGAAAGGGACTTTTTACTAGCTTAAATGTCAGGAATTGTGAAAAACTGAGTTTAAATGTAATTGGCTACGGTGTATGTAGACTTCTGACTTCAATTGTATATATTTTGTTGTATTTATTTAACTAGGCAAGTCAGTTAAAAACTTCTTAGGGGGCAGTATTTTGACGTCCAGATGAAAAGCATGCCCAAAGTAAACTGCCTATTACTCAGGCCCAGAAGCTGGGATGTGCATATAACTGGTAGACTTCGATAGAAAACACTCTAAAGTTTCTAAAACTGTTAAAATAATGTCTGTGATTATAGCAGAACTGATTTGGCAGGTGAGTCCCGAGGACAATCTATCAAGGGGGGAAAAAATTGAGGTCATTGGATTTTCCAATGCATTTCTATGGGAAACCCGATTTATTAGGACCCATATTGCAGTTCCTATGGCTTCCACTAGATGTCAACAGTCTTTAGAAATTGTTCGATGTTTTTCTTTTGAGAAATGAAGAAGTAGTCCTATTCATTCCATGTGTCACTCGGAAGGACTCTAGTCTTTTGGTGCGAGTGAACATGAGCGCCCTCCGTGTTGTTTTTCTCCGGTATTGGAAACAGATGAATCTGTCTTAAATTTGATCGATTATTTACATTTTTGGGTACCTGAGGTTGGATTAGAAACGTTGTTTGAAATGTTTGGACCAGGTTTACAGGTAACTTATTAGATACTTTTTAGTAATATTGGGTGTTGGAACACATGTATTTCTGAATCAAATGCTCCAAATAAATTGACATTTTTGGGACATAAAGAAGGACTTTATCGAACGAAACGACCATTCATTGTGTAACTGAGACATTTGGGATTGCAAAAAGATGAAGATCTTCAAAGGTAAGCAATTTATTTTATTGCTATTTCTGACTTTCGTTATGCATCTGTTTGGTTGGCAAATGTTTTTCATGGTTTTGCATGCGGGGCGCTGTCCTCAGATAATCGTATGGTATGCTTTCGCCATAAAACCTTTTTTAAATCTGACAAAGCGGCTAGATTAACAAGAAGTTTATCTTTTAAATGGTGTAAGTATCATCATGAATGTTTAATATTACTTAGTTAGTATTTTTGAATTTCGAGCTTTGCAATTTATCGTATGTTGTCAGATCTATTCCGTTAACGGGATTCGAGCGGTCCCTAAGAGGTTTTAAGATCAAATTCTTATTTTACAATGACAGCCAGCCCGGCCAAACCCTCCCCGGACGACGCTGGGCCAAATGTTCGCAGCCCTATGGGACCAATCACGGCCAGTTGTGATACAGTGCCTTAGACTGCTGCGCCACTCGGGAGCATACAGTGAGGGATTGTAAGGATTGTCCCACACAAGGCCTAACTAATTTCCGGCCAACAGTTCTTTCAATTAAAGTATTACACTTAAGAGTGTGATGTAAAAGACCATAATTTGCAAATCAATTCATAAAAAAATCCTACAATGTGATTTTCTGGATTTCTTTTCTCATTTTGTCTGTCATAGTTGAAGTGTACCTATGATGAAAATTACAGGCCTCTCGCATCTTTTTAAGTGGGAGAACTTGCACAATTGGTGGCTGACTGAATACTTTTTTGCCCCACTGTAGCTAGGACAGCTTGGGAATGGTCTTAAAACTGAAAACGGGCTGAAAACGGGCTGTTATAGGTAGATAGGTTTGGAACGGTTTCTTATTGGTCTAAATACTAATTTACCACCTGGTGATTTCACCAGGCAGGCCTAAACTCCATCCCACCAAAAACAGGCAGAAATTTCATGCTGTCTTTTCAAACAGCTCTTACACTGTCCCATTTACACCCGCTCCCCCTCTCCGGCACTCGACATTGCCAATTTTTTAATCATTACGTACACCTGCCACCATCGTTATGTGCACCTGTGCCTCATGACACTCACCTGGACTCCTTCACCTTCCTGATTACCTTCCCTATATATGTCACTCCCCTTGGTTCTTTAAGGTGTTATTGATTATGTTTCTGTTTCATGTCTGTACACTTTTTGTGTTTCTTGTTTTGTACTATGTTCTATTTATTATTACATTTGCAGTCCCTGTACTTGCTTCCCGACTCCCAGTGTTCACGTTATATACACTGAAACTACATACACTGAAGCATTACCATAATTTTCACAATTTCACAGTATTTATCCAACCTTGTTGTATGGAAATATGTATAAAACACTTGAAAATCAAGTTTTTGACTGCACTGGGCCTTTAAGACATTTCCTCTCTGTTCTCCTCACCGTATCATGGAGATCTTGTGTGATGTCATGGTACTGGGGAGCTGCAGGGCCACTCAGAACAAGTTCACTGTAGCCAGAGTCTGCTATGGTGACACTGAACTCCACTATCTGCTCCTCAATAATCGCCTCCTCTGGTACAATGTTAGGAATGTCTGTTATCTGTGGAAAGCAAAAGCAGCAGTGTCATTTTCAATGGCCATCAATGTCAACGTTCAGTCAAGATTATAAAGCCAAGGCAAGGTAGACCTCAGAAAATATGATTAAACTTACCTCCTTTGCTTCAGTCGGAATGATAAACTGTTCTGATGGAGTTTTCGAGCCTACAAAGTGAGCATTGTGCATTCATTCAGGAATTTTGTATTATTACTTTGAGTATACTGCCTTGATGGATGTGGAGTACTTACATTTCTCAATCTCAGTTCTTCCAGCTGTTGATACCTCAACCCTGGAAATCAAAAATACATGTTTTGCAACCATTCAAATGTCAAGTTTTAAAGTCTCATACACACGTTCAGTGAAATGCCTTTCTTGCAAGCTCTAAACCCAACAATGCAGAAATCAATAACAGTGTAATACAAAAAATAACATAAAGGTAGAACAAAAACATATGAGTAACGCTTAAATAAGAAATAAGAAGAACACAAGAAAGTAAGTACAGGGTCAGTCAGTTCCAGTACCATATTTACAATGTGCAGGGATACTGGAGTGATAGAGGTAGGTAGATGAGGTGCCTTCAGAAAGTATTTATACCCCATTACTTGTTCCAAATTTTGTTGTATTACAGACTGAATTTAAAATGGATTAAACAATACCCCATAAGGACAAAGTGAAAACACTTTTTATGCTTGCCATAACAAAAGGGTTGAGTACTTTTTGACTCAAGACATTTCAGATTTAAATAAATTTGTTTTAAGATTTTGAAAAACAATTCCACTTTGACATTTTGGGGTATTGTGTGTAGGCCTATGACGAAATGTAATACATTTTAAATTCAGGCTGCAACACAACAAAATGTGGAAAAAGTCTAGGGGTGTTTATACTTTCTGAATGCACTGTATGGAAATAGTTATTTGTTACAAAACACCAAAAAGTGTAATGACATTCAGCGATTGTCATTAGGTCAATGCGTATCGCTGATCAAATGTAATACATTTTAAATTCAGGCTGCAACACAACAAAATGTGGAAAAAGTCAAGGGGTGTTTATACTTTCTGAATGCACTGTATGGAAATAGTTATTTGTTACAAAACACCAAAAAGTGTAATGACATTCAGCGATTGTCATTAGGTCAATGCGTATCGCTGATCAAATGTATTTTTATGTAGAAAAAAAAAGAAGTTGAGAGAAGGGGCTGAAATACGGGATTGTACAGGGATGACAAGCACAGTCACATTATTATATATATTTTTAAACCATGACACAGAAGTGAGGGTGTTCGTTTAATTTAGAATAAGCTTTTATTTTCATATTTACCACTGTAGCAGTACAAATTGCACTCTAAACAAATAGGAGAGTGGTTAAATTAGCATTATTTAGAGAGCACTCCCCCCCCCCCCCCTCCTTCCAATATGGTTATATGTTAAATCAGGCCAGCAGATGTACAGACTCCATCAGTTTAGGGAGATGAAGAGGGTCGTTTGAGTTTCTGTTCTTGCCCTCTACCAATTGTGCTTGCTGAAACAGCAAGTGAGAGTGTTGTTGGTCTTGATGACATTTTACCATTAGAATTTAAACCTTTATGAACAGCTCTTTGGAAAGGCTTGTCTAGTCTCTGGAGTTGTAGATGGTCGCCAGCCATTTTAGAATTTTGTAGTCAAATCAAAAATATCTGTGGGGTATGAAACAGTCAGTAGAATTTTTTTTGTACCATCTATTTTGTTTTCAAACACCATATTAAATTATAATTAAAGTGATAGAAAGAGGTCGTTGGTTGAACATTTATGAGGGAAGGGGGTTGAACACCCGTTTCAATGAAACGTTGCAGGCCTACTTCTTGTAATCTCTATAAACAATATTTAACATTTCTCCAACCTTTTATCCACCTACCTTTGTTGCTGGATCTTCTCCTGTTCAGCAACTCTCTGGAAACCAAACAAACATACAAATTCAAAAAAATATCATAAAATGTTAAGACATCTTTATGACTTATCACAGCCAATCTTTGTGCTATTACCCCTCAATGTTGCCCTTATTACTATGGTCCATGCAGGTTTTAATACTCACTGTGGCCACCATGTCAATGTGTTCCTGAGTACTGCTGAAGTTTCTTGCCACCTCATCCAGACAGAGAGAGTCATGCTGGCAGGCATAAGTCCAATGCTTGTACTCATCTGAGTTAGGAACCCTATCCAGGAAGATGCGGAAGGCTTCCCATATCGCCTCCTGGCAAACTAAATAAATATTAAAACATGTCAGAATTGATGAATAAAGATGTGTGTGTCTGTGTGGGAACAACTCTAAGCTTTTAGAGTAAATGGCAATTCAATGTAATGCATTCACAATCTTGTTACTTTATGCATGTAAGACAATACACAGAAATTGATTCATTATGGTCGAGGTTTGAACAAACATTTGTTTTCAAATCAAATCAAATTGTATTTGTCACATGCGCCGATAACAACGGGTGTAGTAGACCTAGTAGACAGTGAAATGCTTACTTACAAGCCCTTAACCAACCAATGCATTTTAAGAAAATACCTTAAAAAAGTTATATGTACATGTTGTTGGAGGGGGGGGCAATGCAAATAGTCTGGGTAGCCATTTGATTAGATGTTCAGGAGTCTTATGGCTTGGGGGTAGAAGCTGTTTAGAAGCATCTTGGACCCAGACTTGGTGCTCCGGTCCCGCTTGCCATGCGGTAGCAGAGAGAACAGTCTATGACTAGGGTGGCTGGAGTTTTTGACTATTTTTGGGCCTTCCTCTGACACCACCTGGTGTAGAAGTCCTGGATGGCAGGAAGCTTGGCCCCAGTGATGTACTGGGATGTGCGCACTACCCTCTGTAGTACCTTGCAGTCGGAGGCCGAGCAGTTGCCATACCAGGCAGTGATGCAACCCGTCAGGATGCTCTCGATGGTGCAGCTGTAGAACCTTTTGAGGATCTGAGGACCCATGCCAAATCTTTTCAGTCTCCTGAGGGGGAATAGGTTTTGTTGAGCCCTCTTCACGACTGTCTTGGTGTGCTTGGACCGTTTGTTGGTGATGTGGATGTACAGCCACGTCGATGAGAATGGGGTGTGCTCGGTCCCCCTTTTCCTGTAGTCCACAATCATCACCTTTGTCTTGATCACGTTGAGGGAGAGGTTGTTGTCCTTGCACCACACGGTCAGGTCTCACACCTCCTCCCTATAAGCTGTCTCGTTGTTGCCTACCACTGTTGTGTCATCGGCAAACTTAATGGTGGTGTTGGAGTCGTGCCTAGCCATGCAGTCATGAGTGAACAGGGAGTACAGGAGGGGACTGAGCACGCACCACTGAGGGGCCCCCGTGTTGAGGATCAGCGTGGCGGCTGTGTTGTTACCTGCCCTTACCACCTGGGGGCGGCTCGTCAGGAAGTCCAGGATCTATTTGCAGAGGGACGTGTTTAGTCCCAGGGTTCTTAGCTTAAATCAAATCAAATTTTATTTGTCACATACACATGGTTAGCAGATGTTAATGCGAGTGTAGCGAAATGCTTGTGCTTCTAGTTCCGACAATGCAGTAATAACCAACAAGTAAACTAACTAACAATTCCAAAACTACTGTCTTGTACACAGTGTGAGGGGATAAAGAATATGTACATAAGGATATATGAATGAGTGATGGTACAGAGCAGCATAGGCAAGATACAGTAGATGGTATCGAGTACAGTATATACATATGAGATGAGTATGTAAACAAAGTGGCATAGTTAAAGTGGCTAGTGATACATGTATTACATAAGGATACAGTCGATGATATAGAGTACAGTATATACGTATGCATATGAGATTAATAATGTAGGTTAAGTAACATTATATAAGGTAGCATTGTTTAAAGTGGCTAGTGATATATTTACATCATTTCCCATAAATTCCCATTATTAAAGTGGCTGGAGTTGAGTCAGTGTCAGTGTGTTGGCAGCAGCCACTCAATGTTAGTGTTGGCTGTTTAACAGTCTGATGGCCTTGAGATAGAAGCTGTTTTTCAGTCTCTCGGTCCCAGCTTTGATGCACCTGTACTGACCTCGCCTTCTGGATGATAGCGGGGTGAACAGGCAGTGGCTCGGGTGGTTGATGTCCTTGATGATCTTTATGGCCTTCCTGTGACATCGGGTGGTGTAGGTGTCCTGGAGGGCAGGTAGCTTGCCCCCGGTGATGCGTTGTGCAGACCTCACTACCCTCTGGAGAGCCTTACGGTTGAGGGCGGAGCAGTTGCCGTACCAGGCGGTGATACAGCCCGCCAGGATGCTCTCGATAATGCATCTGTAGAAGTTTGTGAGTGCTTTTGGTGACAAGCCAAATTTCTTCAGCCTCCTGAGGTTGAAGAGGCGCTGCTGCGCCTTCTTCACAATGCTGTCTGTGTGAGTGGACCAGTGATGAGCTTTGAGGGCACTATGGGGTTGAATGCTGAGCTGTAGTCAATGAATAGCATTCTCACATAGGTGTTCCTTTTGTCCAGGTGGGAAAGGGCAGTGTGGAGTGCAATAGAGATTGCATCATCTGTGGATCTGTTGGGCTGTATGCAAATTGGAGAGGTTCTGGTGTTTTGGGGGTAATAGTGTTGATGTGAGCCATGACCAGCCTTTCAAAGCACTTCATGGCTACAGATGTGAGTGCTACAGGTAGGTAGTCATTTAGGCAGGTTACCTTAGTGTTCTTGGGCACAGGGACTACAATGGTCTGCTTGAAACATGTTGGTATTACAGAATCAGACAGGGAGATGTTGTCAATGAAAAATGTCAATGAAAACACTTGCCAGTTGGTCAGCACATGCTCGGAGTACACGTCCTGGTAATCCGTCTGGCACTGCGGCCTTGTGAATTTTGACCTGTTTAAAGGTCTTACTCACATAGGTTGTGGAGAGCTTGATCACACAGTCATCCGGAACAGCTCTCATGCATGTTTCATTATGACTTGCCTCGAAGCGAGCATAGATGTTATTTAGCTCGCCTGGTAGGCTTGTGTCACTGGGCAGCTCTCGGCTGTGCTTCCCTTTGTAGTCTGTAATAGTTTGCAATCCCTGCCACATCCGACGAGCGTTGGAGCCAGTGTGGTATGATTCGATCTTAGTCCTACATTTACGCTTTGCCTGTTTGAGGCCCTCTCCTTGAAAGCGGCAGCTCTACCCTTTAGCTCAGTGCGGATGTTGCCTTTAATCCATAGCTTCTGGTTGGGGTATGTACGTATAGTCACTGTGGGGACATCGTCATCGATGCACTTATTGATGAAGACAGTGACTGTCGTGGTGTACTCCTCAATGCCATCGGAAGAATCCCGGAACATATTCCATTCTGTGCTAGTCACTTTAGATATTGAAACCCAATGCTGGTATGTAATGTACTCGTCCCTGATATGTGGGAATGTTAGAAACATGAATAAAAAAGCCCTAACACTTTTAATGATTTATTTACCTCTGTTATGAGCAGCACTGTTGAATTATCTAATATGTTTACGCCTGGGGAAGTTCTCTTACATTTTCATTTCATAGAGTGAAGTTATTATTTCCACGGCATATTCACTGTTTGAATACCGTCCACCTTAATGTAACTCGGTCCCTGAATATAAGTGAACACCTAGAGTATTTTATGCTTTTCAAGTTGAACTTCTCTCAACCATGACAACTTCCAAGCCAGCAATTATTTATTAAATTGTGACAAAAAAATTCTGTTTGATTAACTGCTTTCTCTCTCTCCTGAAGGAAACAGTTCAAAGCCACTGTTTTTGGAATAGCTTAATCACCCCACTGTCTAAAGGTGTCCCATGACTATGAATACTGTAAGGATTTACGAGCTCACAGAAAAGTGTGGCACAATAGGGTGTGTTTATATCATAGAATTGGGAATTAGAATACTAAAATGGACATGAACCTTCTTCTGACGGTATTAAGGTCAGCCATTGTGTTATTAAGGGAGTTGGTGCTCAGCCAGTGCTGTGTTTTAACCAACCAGTAGAGGCATATGTGATGCATTTCCTGCTTTTACTTATGCAGGGAAATAAAAGTAAGGCATGTGATATATCAGAAATTGTGTAATGGAATTATTGCCAACCTTAAATATTGTCATATATTTATTAAATATAGTTTACACCGGTTTTATACCAATTGTTTGTATAAATAGCCTCTAAAATACTGTATATGTAAACAGACCATACATGTCAAAATGTTTGTTTTCTTGGAAAGCTGTGTGTTATTACTTGATAGAATATCAGTACTTGTTGCCTATCATCAACTGACTGCATTATTTGTATGGAATGTTGGGATATTGACTGTTAATAATAATAAAACAATTAACATGCCCTGCAGATCATCTTCAAATTCCTTGTTTTACACTATCTTAAGGGCTTGTAAGTAAGCTTTTCACCTGTTGTATTCGGTGCGTGTGACAAATACAATTTGATTTGATTTGATATGCCTCTGCCTCTGGAGGGTTTATAACATCGCCCCTCTAGTCATTTAATTGGATCTCTAAGGTTTACATGTTCCTGTTCCCAGTCGATCTTCACCCTCAATATATGCCATTTAGCAGACACTTTAACCCAAGCAACTTATGAATGTGTGAATACATGAGAGAATACATTTTTAGTGTGTGACTCCAGTGGGAATTGAAGTATTGACGTTGGCATTGCTAGGACCATGTCCTTACCTCTGAGTTTGTAGTAGGCCCGATGGCTGGAGATGACCGCCTTTACGTTCTCTTGAGGACATACTTTCACCCCACTGGTGAAGAACGTAGACCTCTTTGTCAGGTGTCTGTCCTGGTCCTGTCTCGTTTTAACATGGGCGGTGTGTTTGATTGGTCTTACACTATCCAGGAAATGTCTGTGTTTGACATCTCGGATTCCAGACAAATCTTGCACCTGTAGGTCTGCAACAAAAAAGACAGATATACGAAATGGTTATCTTACCATATCTTTTTGTCCAAATATACCTAAAAATAGTATTACATTATTGGTCATTTTATAATATAAATGTAGAAGATGTATACTGCTTACTTTCCCAAATCGTATGTAAGGTCTAACCATAGAGAATGATAGAGATATCATCTTTATATATACGTTGCCTTCACAAAGTATTCATACTCCTTGACTCATTTTGTTGTGTTTCAACCTGAATTCAAAATGTGTTAATAAAAAAAAAAATTTCAAACCCATATACTCACAATAACCCAGAATGACAAAGTGAAAACGAAATACAGAAATATCAAATTTACATAAGTATTCACATGCCTGGGTCAGTACATGTTTACAATCACCTTTGGCAGTGATTACAGCTGTGATTACAGTACGTGTGTTATGGTGACTGTATTACCACCACACCAGTGGTCACGAGTCATGATGCCAGTCAAATCCTCGTGACTTTTTAGTCACGGTAATTAGGCTTCTCCAAGCTCTGGAGCTGCTGATGGTCATTAGTAGCCTACCAAAATATACTAGCTGCCTGATACTCAGCACTCTGTTGTCCCTCTAATCACTCTGACACCAATGCAAATGTATTTTGAAAATCTAATCAAATGCTTCATGAGAGTCCATGAGCTCATGTTGAGCAAGATTTCTATGGACTATACAATTGCGTGAGAAAACAGAGTTTTGATGGCCTCTATTAAAAAGAGGAGGCCTACTATATTCATTTCTCAACTTTCCTAATATTAATATTCTTGCTGGCAAGAAAATGAACCACAAGAAAAGCATCCTCCATTTGCTTTTTAAGTGCATAGATGACATGTATTTTTTCCCCTGCCCCATTCTAAATATTTTTTTTAAAATCACACATGTATTTACGTATACTAAGTAGTATAAGATTAGATCAAGAATAGTCTGGGTGATAATGGGTGATAATATTCGCCTAGCACTTGAGAATGATATATTATCACTTGTGAATGATGCCCAGTTTGTGGGTCAACTTCTGATCTGTTGCGTCAGCCTCATTGCTTTTAAAAGGGTTTTGGATTCTAGTGGTTGTATTAATTTGGGATCTATCGCATCCCACAACTGTCCCAGACTATGATTGGAGTATTTATTTCTCGCACAGAATAGGTCAACTTTTGTGCTATGGGGGATAGTAGATTGACATAGGCTAGTGTTTTTGCTGTTCATTAGGCCTACTAATCTTGTTGGCTGATGAAAAGTAAATGTGGGCAGTTCTTCCAACAACTTCAATATGTACCTTGGAATTCAACAAGGACAAAACACATAGCCCAATATTTGTATCACAACTAAAGTTGCATAACTAACTCTAAATTAAGCAAATAGAAGGACATGTTTCTTTGTTAACCGCTCAATACAGAATAGCCGCATGTACGCACTCTATCAAATATTTTGGAGAAAATATGCTTTCCATTGTATTCAGCTATGTTCAATTGTATTCTTCATAATATAAAATAATGCCACGGAATTCTAAGAAAACCTTGCTTGCTAAATGAACTAGTGTAGCCCACAGCCAAATGGCATAGCCAGATCAGGGCCTAACATCAGGGCCTAAGGACAACTCAGAGTATGATATTCTTCTCTTCTGAAATAAACAACATTTTCTTCATACCATGTTTCTTTAGACCGGTCTAAAATGAATAAATTGATTTATTGTGATGGTGTAGGCTATATTACATGGATTTACTAGACTTTTTAAAATATACATTTTCCAAAGGTCTGCATCGGTGGCTTGTAGGCTATGCATGGAAGCCAGGAAATGTGTTTATGTTAATTCACGGTTAATTACCGTGAGACCGGAAGTTATTTGCTTGACAATCATCGACTGACAAAATTTCACGACCGCCAAAGCAGTCAAGGCAAAGGGTGGCTATTTGAATCTCAGATATAAAATATATTTTGATTTGTTTTACACTTTTTTGGTTACTACATGATTCCATGTGTTATCTCATAGTTTTGATGCCTTCACTATTTTTCTACAATGTAGAAAATAGTAAAAAAAAAGAAAGAAAAACTCTTGAATGAGTAGGTGTTCTAGAACTTTTGACCGGTAGTGTATATATAACTGTGGTAAGCATTCGAGCCAATAAGGGCTGGGGGGATACGGGGATGCAATTCAAACAGTATGTAAACATGAATAAAGTCACCAGTGTTTAATGTCCTTCAGACCAGTCCCGTATTAGAGTGATCCCCAGCTGAGGCAGATGAAACAGCTCTCTATGATCTAGCTGTTCAGAAAACACAAGACATTGACTTCCTCCATTTCACAGCCTCGGCCATCACAACAATGGTGTTATGAAAGACAATTAAGCCAGTGAATACAGTCAGTCCATTCAAAGTGAGCTAATTGTTTAAGGCGTGCCTTACAACAACCAGGTGGTAAACTTCAAAAGCTTTCTTAAGACATTAAGCCCCCACGCCTATCAGAGGCAAGGGGCTTCCTCAGACCTATCTTGGCAGTAGAAGACCCACAAAGAAATCAGCTTAATGAATAAACACTGATACTTTGACCACGAGAGGTTGAGTTTCTGGCCAGAAAGTACATTTTTTGAGCGTTTCAACTTCAAAGTTAAAATGTTAAATTCGTGTAATATGGTGAATGGGAATCACAGACTCGCAATCCGATTATTCTCCTATTAGAGAGCATATTGACAAACAAACCAGATAACATTAGAATGTGCTCAGTGAGGACCGAGGAGGTCCCCATGCACATGGGCCAGCATGAGGGCCTGCAGGGGAAATGGCCGCTAATGCAATGCACAACAGTGAGGGCCTCATAAAGCAGAGCTACATGCCAGAAAAGATTAGTGTCCAGAGCCACTAAAAGCAGAAAGACTTTGTTTATTTTGGGATAATGAACAGACCGAAGACACAATCCGTCCAAAATCAGGACCCAACATTCAGAAGTAGTCTCATGCAAAAGTTGCTGAATTTTGAAAATGCTTCTTAACAATTCTGACATGGTCATAACCATGTCATATATGTCATGACAACTGACATAACTTGTCGTAACCTGTTATAATATGTCCATAACACTGTCATGACACAGATATTATGACCTGTTGTGACATATGTTGTGTTCGTTTATGGCTGGTTATGACCCCTACATAAATTGACCATATTAAATTATCATTGTAATTGTGCACACACTGATGTCAGACAAGCACCTACCCTAATCAAATCAAATCAAATGTATTTGTCACATACACATGGTTAGCAGATGTTATTGCGAGTGTAGCGAAATGCTTGTGCTTCTAGTTCCGACAATGCAGTAATAACCAATGAGTAATCTAACCTAACAGTTCCAAAACTACTACCTTATACACACAAGTGTAAAGGGATAAAGAATATGTACATAAAGATATATGAATGAGTGATGGTACAGAACAGCATAGGCAAGATGCAGTAGATGGTATCGAGTACAGTATATACATATGAGATGAGTAATGTAGGGTATGTAAACAAAGTTTAAAGTGGCTAGTGATACATGTATTACATAAAGATGCAGTAGATGATATAGAGTACAGTATATACATATACATATGAGATGAGTAATGTAGGGTATGTAGTGCTCTATCGCTGATGACTGGAATGAACGCAGGAGCATCTAGACATTATCTTTTAGACTAACATTTCGTTTTCAACAGCGGAGATTTGTATAAACCTTTCTGTCTGTCTCTCCCACATTTGCAACATCGTTTCAACATTCAAATTTGATCTCCAGCTATCCCATAGTAATGAAGATGTCGGGACGAGACAGACAGGCAGGCAGGCAGCGTTTCTCAACCAGTAGACATCATGAATCAGCTTTTTACGGATATATGCAATAACGATCAAAAGTTTTAGAAAACCTACTGTACTCATTCAAGGATTTGTCTTTATTTGTACTATTTTCTACATTGTAAAATAGTAGTGAAGATATCAAAACTATGAAATAACACATATGGAATCATGCAGTAAGCAAAAAAAGTTAAAACTATTTCAAATATATTTTATATTTGAGATTCTACAAATAGCCACCCTTTGCCTTGATGACAGCTATGCCAACTCTTGGGATTCTCTCAACCAGCTTCACCTGGAATACTTTTCCAACAGTCTTGAAGGAATTCCCACATACGCTGAGCACTTGTTGGCTGCTTTTCCTTCACTCTGCGATCCGACTCATCCCAAACCATCTCAATTTGGTTGAGGTCGGAGAATTGTGGAGGCCAGGTCATCTGATGCAGCACTCCATCACTCTTCTTATTGGTAAAATAGCCCTTCCACAGCCTGGAGGTGTGGTGGGTCATTGTCCTGTTGAAAAACAAATGATAGTCCCACTAAGCCCAAACCAGATGGGATGGCGTATCGCGGCAGAATGCTGTGGTAGCCATGCTGGTTAAGTGTCCCTTGAATTCTAAAAGAATCACAGACATTGTCACCAGCAAAGCACCCCACACCATCACACCTCCTCCTCCATGCTTTATGGTGGGAAATACACATGCTGAGATTATCCGTTCACCCTCACCGAGTCTTACAAAGACACGGCGGTTGGAACCAAAAATGTCCAATTTGGAGGATATATTTCCACTCGTCTAATGTCCATTGCTTGTGTTTCTTGGCCCAAGCAAGTCTCTTCTTCTTATTGGTGTCCTTTAGTAGTGGTTTCTTTGCAGCAATTTGACCATGAAGGCCTGATTCACACAGTCTCCACTGAACAGTTGATGTTGAGATGTGTCTGTCACTTGAACTCTGTAAAGTATTTATTTGGGCTGCAATTTCGGAGGTTGGTAACTCGAATGAACGTATCATCTGCAGCAGAGGTAACTCTGGGGTCTTCCATTCCTGCGGCGGTCCTCATGAGAGCCCGTTTCATCATAGTGCTTGATGGTTTTTGCAACTGCACTTGAAGAAACTCCGTATTGACTGACCTTCATGTCTTAAAGTATTGATGGACTGTCATTTCTCTTTGCTTATTTGACCTGCTCTTGCCATAATATGGACTTGATTTTTACCAAATAGGGCTTTCTTCTGTATATATACCTAGGAAGGAAATATATTCCACAAATGAACTTTTAAGAAGGCACACCTGTTAATTCAAATGCATTCCAGGTTACTACCACATGAAGCTGGTTGAGAGAATGCCAAGTGTGCAAAGCTGTCATCAAGGCAAAATGTAGCTATTTGAAGGATGTCAAATATAACAAATATATAACAAATATAACACTTTTTTGGTTACTACATTATCCAATATGTGTTATTTTATAGTTTTGATGTCTTCAATATTATTCTACAATGTAGAAAATAGTAAAAATAAAGAAAACCCATGAATGAGTAGGTGTTCTAAAACGTTTGACCGGTAGTGTACAAGAAATGTTAATTGAAAAAGGTCAAACGAAACAAAGTGCAGATAGTTTGCAGCCTTTCCAGCTTTAGTTTGAATTGATTGTGTTTGCTGTGTTGTTGGCTAGCTCCTCTGAACAACAGTGTCCTGACAATTGAGCAAATGTTCTATGATAGCTCGTTGTTATGGATCCATCCAAATAAATGTCACTAGAAAACAGCTTAAACAAATGTAAATGCAGCTACTTTGCTGATATTCTGTCTGCACGTGACTAAGTTAGCCGTAGTTGGCTAGCAAGCAAGGGATAAGAACGTTGCCAGCCAGTATGGCAATGGAACATTTAGATAGAGAACAAAAAGACTACTAAACCACTGGGTCGCGTCTCTAGCAACCGAACCGATAGAACAAACAACCAGCCGGCTTGGGTAGCAACCCTAGATTTGTGCCGGGACTATATCTTGCGGAAGGATGAAATAATATGAATAAATTCCTCAAAATAATTCTATGAAAATATGTCAATCATTATTTGAATATGTTGGTAACCCATTGTATGAAATAATGCCCTTGAAGCCTTGAAGCCGGGTGTTTGGAGGATATATTGTCATACCGTGTTATGACACTGGATGTGAAGTTAAGTGTTACCAAATGCTTTCATGGGGGATCTACTACCTCAATAGTGGCTTTTGTAATGTGACCTAGCAGTTTATTACATTTTATATGCATGTATATTCAAATCAACGCTGTAACACGTGTATTCAAGTGCAACGGGTAGGACGAGCTGATACTGTATTTAATGTCTAAAGCAGCTGTAAATACAGTTGCCCTTGATGGAGTAAGGGATAAAAGTCAAGTGGATCACACCACTCTCCCAGTCCTCTTACATAATGCACCAAGCATGCCCCAACTTTTGTCAAAATACACTTTTTACACACTTTTTTCCAACATGGTTCCGTTCAGTTCTGCAGTATGAAGAAACTTTGAACCAGGGGGATTTGCGAATCAATTTGACACAATTGCCAAAATGTTCTGCCTTCTAATCTGACCCATCCTGAATGCGTTGTACTCAGCCATGCACACCATATCTCTCTCATTGTGAAAGAACAAAGTATAATCTCACTTCAATTAGACTGAGACAAAAAACAAACAACCAACCAGACGAGCAGCAAATGCTATTACAGGTTCCCTGGAGTGAGAGCTTACCTTTGATTCGAGTGGCTGCAACGTTAAACAGAAATAGGGTGAGGAACAGTCCCGTTCTCAAATGCATGATGGACTAGTTCAAATCCTTTCGGAGCCCAATTTTTTTCATTTGGAAACAAAAGGAATGTTCCTTTTATCTCAAGTCCATGAGGAAAAAAGTATTGTCAATGATGACAAAGTGTCAACGAGCTAAAAGAAGTGTTGTTCACTCCTTTCTCGTCTCCAGTGAGGTACTAGCAGATGGTGGTACAGTCCAGGCTGAAGTTTGATCTCTGAGTCAATCAATGATCCCTGCAGACCTGGACGAAGGATGGAAAAAGGTGTCAAGGTGGGGAGCATGTAGAAGAACTCCAAGTTACTCAACTGTAAGTGTAGGTGTGACAACTGTGATGAGATTCAAAGAGCAGGTCCTGTGAATAATCTGTTTACCTTCTGCTTGCTCGTCGTAATCCCTCCCTGGCCACGTGGTGGCCTAGCCTCATCCTGTTAGGGCCCTTCTGGAGCCTCATCTGTCAGTCAGTCAGCGGGGCCCACTGCCCTATGGTGTCCATTCAGTGTACCTGATCCTCAGTCTCTTAGCTCCCAGACCAAGCTAGATTCTCAGCGCACTCTCTTCAGGCTAGCTCACACCAGATGCTCCACGAGGCGCCAAACTCACAGGCTGCCAACCAAGGCTGCTGGGCTGAAGGACTGTACTGGACGTCCAACTCACAGACTCCCAGACCGACAAAATGTGCCTTATCTCTGCTCTGGGTGCGTGGCAGAGCTGCTCTGTTGTTATTTTTGTTGTTTCCTCCTCCCTTTTGTTAATGGGCTGTGGGGGTTTCTACTCAGCTCCCCAAGCTGACAAGAGGATTACCAGCTCTAGCCTGTTATTAAAGGGAAAGGGGGATACCTAGTCCATTATACAACTGAATGCGTTCAACTGAAATGTGTCTTCCACATTTCACCCAACCTCTCTGAATCAGAGAGGTGCGAGGGGCTACCATTATCAACATCCACGTCTTCCCAGCTATAACATGTAGTGTCATTTTGTTAAATAAAATCCTTCTTTATATGCCATAAAGTCTGTTTAGTTGGCGCCATCAATTTGAGTAAACCACTCGTTCAACATGCAGAGAAAGGAATCCGAAAATCTACCCCTAAACTTTCAACAAGTTAAAATATGTCTATATTTACTCCTCAGATACCCTAAAATGTAATCAAACTATACTATTTCTTACGGAAAGAAGTATGTTCAATAGGAAACCGTTTTTAGCAGGTGCGTACTGTCTTCATGGCGCGCGCAAACACGAATTTCCAAGACTGTGTCCCTGTACTAAAACTGATATTTTGTTTTCGTTTTTGAAGTTACAAGCCTGAAACCTTGAACATACCCTTCTGACACCCTGTGGAAGCCATAGGAATTGCAACCAGGGAACTAATTTTCAATATGACTTTTTACTTGCCTTTCTAAGAGGATGGTCTCTCTATCAAAACAATTCTGGTTGGTTTTTCTTTGGATTTTCTCCTACCATATCTTATATTGTGTTATATTCTCCTACATTATTTTAACATTTCTACAAACTTCAAAGTGTTTTATTTCTAATCGTACCAATTATATGAATATCTTGGCTTCGGGGCCTGAGCTACAGGCAGTTTACTTTGGGCACGTCATTCAGGCGGAAATTGAGAAAAAAGGGACCTAGCCCTAATTAAAAGAGTAAATGGTCATCGGCACTTTCTTTTGGAGGATGTTGAATCTATTCTTTAGGGCAATGTTGAACTGATGCCTGACCTGTATTTCAACTTGGCAGAGTCAAACTGGTTGTTATTTTTCTCACCCAGTTTAGCTTTCCTCAACTTCAGAGACAAATTCCTGATCAGCAGGCTGTGGTCACTGCCTATATGTGCCACTATTTTGGTCCTTACATCTTTAGGGAAGCGTCTTCATTTTCCATTGATGAAGATGTGGTACATTTCATTCTCAGTTCTTCCGTCAGGTGATTTCCAGGTCACTTTGTGTATGGTTTTATGTAGGAAGATCGTCCTTCCTATTACCAGGTTGTATTGAAATCACCAAGAATCAGGAGTAGGTCGTGTTTTGGAACTTGCTCTAGGGATGATTGTAGGCTTTCATAGAAAATGTCTTCGTGCTCTTTGTCTGTGTCATTTTTAGGGCAGTAGCAGATTATTACTGACAGTTTGGTGAATTTTGAGTTGAACCTTGCATCGAGCAGTCGTTCTTTGATTGGTTTCCACTTTTTTTGTGCTTCTTTTGGATGATGAGAGCTCTTTGTCGTGGTCATTCCTTCCTGACCAAAGAATGGTGTCTCCTGTGGTCAAGTTGCTCCTCCCATTTCCAGTCCTGCGTGCCTCACTGATGCCCAGAATGCCTAGGCTATATGTGTGCATCTCTTGGACGACTTGTGCAAGTCTTCCAGTTTGATGCAGGGTCCTTACATTCCAGCTTCCAACGTCAATATTCATTTTGGGTGTTAGGAGATCCATTTTCAGGGTGAGGGCTTCCTTGCAGGTTAGCCCACATCTGTCATTAATCCAGGTCCATTAGTGCATTAGAAAACCATAACAACTTTTTCTCTATTCGGTTTTCCAGAGTAAGGACGCTAGCCCTAAATCCAACCCCTTTCTTTTGTCCGGGCTTGAGACCGGCAGGACTCCATCGCTAAAGATGAGATCGTGCTTCGTCTGGAACCTCCCCATGGACCTTTCCGTCATGGGTGACCCTACCAGGAGTAAACATACTCCAGGGGGCATTGCTCTAGGGATGTTTGGCACTCATTGTAAGGTGCCTCACTAGGACGAGGTGGGTGCAAGAGTCAGGAGCAGGAGAGCACTGACGTACAAATAGAAAATATTTATTTGGAAGTCCCAAAACACAACAAAACTGGTCAGGAGACAAACCTGACAAAGGAAAGGTGCCCAGCAAAACAAGAATTTGAAGTGACAACAGGAGGAAAAACAATCTACTCCGAAATAAATCACAACGGCACAAACGACCGTGAGAATAGCCTGTGGCGCAATCTAGCACACGCACACAAACAAACACAGAGATAATCCTGCGCAAAATACCAGCAGGCAACGAGGTTAATAAACCCACAGAAATTAACTCAATAGAACACAGGTGTAAGAAACAGACAGAACCATACGAAAAAGAAAAATGGATCGGTGGTAGCTAGTAGGCCGGAGACGACGACCACCGAGCACCTCCCGAACAGGGAGAGGAACCACCCTCGGTGGAAGTCGTGACACTCATTGGTATCTCCAACATGGCAAGGTGGTGACGCACAGAGAAGGTTACGAGTTACCAGCCATTTAATACAGTTACAAGCCATTCATAGAAGATTCACATAATGAAAAAAATGTAAATCAGGATATGCTACCAAAAAACTATTTCACAGATTTTACACATTTATTTACAAATAATAATTCATTGTACAGTGCCTTGCGAAAGTATTCGGCCCCCTTGAACTTTGCAACCTTTTGCCACATTTCAGGCTTCAAACATAAAGATATAAAACTGTATTTTTTTGTGAAGAATCAACAACAAGTGGGACACAATCATGAAGTGGAACGACATTTATTGGATATTTCAAACTTTTTTAACAAATCAAAAACTGAAAAATTGGCCATGTAAAATTATTCAGCCCCTTTACTTTCAGTGCAGCAAACTCTCTCCAGAAGTTCAGTGAGGATGTCTGAATGATCCAATGTTGACCTAAATGACTAATGATGATAAATACAATCCACCTGTGTGTAATCAAGTCTCCGTATAAATGCACCTGCAATGTGATAGTCTCAGAGGTCCGTTAAAAGCTCAGAGAGCATCATGAAGAACAAGGAACACACCAGGCAGGTCCGAGATACTGTTGTGAATAAGTTTTAAGCTAGATTTGGATACAAAAAGATTTCCCAAGCTTTAAACATCCCAAGGAGCACTGTGCAAGCGATAATATTGAAATGGAAGGAGTATCAGACCACTGCAAATCTACCAAGACCTGGCCGTCCCTCTAAACTTTCAGCTCATACAAGGAGAAGACTGATCAGAGATGCAGCCAAGAGGCCCATGATCACTCTGGATGAACTGCAGAGATCTACAGCTGAGGTGGGAGACTCTGTCCATAGGACAACAATCAGTAATTTATTGCACAAATCTGGAGTGGCAAGAAGAAAGCCATTTCTTAAAGATATCCATAAAAAGTGTTGTTTAAAGTTTGCCACAAGCCACCTGGGAGACACACCAAACATGTGGAAGAAGGTGCTCTGGTCAGATGAAACCAAAATTGAACTTTTTGGCAACAATGCAAAACGTTATGTTTGGCGTAAAAGCAACACAGCTGATCACCCTGAACACACCATCCCCACTGTCAAACATGGTGGTGCTTTTCTTCAGCAGGGACAGGGAAGATGGTTAAAATTGATGGGAAGATGGATGGAGCCAAATACAGGACCATTCTGGAAGAAAACCTGATGGAGTCTGCAAAAGACCTGAGACTGGGACGGAGATTTGTCTTCCAACAAGACAATGATGCAAAACATAAAGCAAAATCTACAATGGAATGGTTCAAAAATAAACATATCCAGGTGTTAGAATGGCCAAGTCAAAGTCCAGACCTGAATCCAATCGAGAATCTGTGGAAATAACTGAAAACTGCTGTTCACAAATGCTCTCCATCCAACCTCACTGAGCTCGAGCTGTTTTGCAAGGAGGAATGGGAAAAAAATTCAGTCTCTCGATGTGCAAAACTGATAGAGACATACCCCAAGCGACTTACAGCTGTAATCGCAGCAAAAGGTGGCGCTACAAAGTATTAACTTAAGGGGGCTGAATAATTTTGCACGCCCAATTTTTCAGTTTTTGATTTGTTAAAAAAGTTTGAAATATCCAATAAATGTCATTCCACTTCATGATTGTGTCCCACTTGTTGATTCTTCACAAAAAAATACAGTTTTATATCTTTATGTTTGAAGCCTGAAATGTGGCAAAAGGTCGCAAAGTTCAAGGGGGCCGAATACTTTCGCAAGGCACTGTACATGCTTTATTACATATCTTGCAACCATCCAATTGACTCTGCATCAAAACTATGACAGTTCTGTACACTGAACATCATTTGAATATTCACAGGTACCATAGTTGGGTCCTGGAAGTTGTGGGAATGTATATTTTTGGTTTTACATTAGTTGTGGGAACGAAACCATACGTTTCGAGACCAGTAAAACTTAACATTTTTTTTAACGTTCTGAGAACAGAAGTGAAAAGGTTGCCTGTTCTGGGAAAGTTTATTTGGGTTGCAATGAGGTTCTGAGAATGTTTTACTCTGGCTCCTTGAAAGTTATTTGGAGTTTTTCTTTAAAACTTTAACTGAATGTGTTTCAATAAGACTTCTAATAACACTGGACATTAAAACAATAGTTTCCTTGGGCATTAATCATGCAAACACATTTGTTTCATTATGACACAGCATCAGTGAGATTTGAAACCAAAATCTTCTGTTCTCTATCTATAGATATAGTCTACTGCACCACCAAGATGGAGCTAGGATGTCATATTTTTCATTTTAATCTATTCTAACAGACCCCATTTCAAGGGCGATAAATTAAGATCAGGTGTTGCCAATTAGTGAGCGAGACCAACACAACTCAACACACTTAACAAGATAGAGTTTTGTTGATGCTGAGAACGGAATATATGTTTTTAAATAACATTCTTAGAACGTTCCCTGAACATTACTACATTTTTCAAAGTGTTTTTTATGGAAAGTTCAGTTTCTGAGAAGGGAATGTATCTTTTTAAATAACGTTCTTAGAACATTCTCTGAATGTTACTAAAGATTTATTGTGGTTTTTAATGTGGAAGAAAAATGTGAGGCGGATCACAATTGGCCCAGCGTCGTCCGGATTAGGGGAGGTTTTGGCCGGCCGGGATGTCCTTATCCCATCGCCCTCTAGTGACTCCTGTGGCGGGCCGGGCACATGCATGCTGATGCAGTCGCCAGTTGTACTGTGTTTCCTCCGATGTATTGGTGTGGCTGGCTTCCTCTGATGTATTGGTGCGGCTTGTTTGCGGGTTAAGCGAGCAGTATGTCAATAAGCAGGTTTGTGCAGGTTCGTGTTTCGGAGGATGCACGGCTCTCAACCTTCGCCTCTCCCGAGTCCATACGGGAGTTGCAGCGATCAGACAAGACTGTAAATACCAATTGCATATCACAAAATAGCGGTAAAGAAATACAGTACCAGTCAAAAGTTTGGACACACCTACTCATTCAAGGGTTTTTCTTTATTTTGATTATATCCTTCATTGTAGAATAATAGTGAAGACATCAAAACTATGAATTAACACATGGAATCATGTAGTAACCAAAAACTGTTCAACAAATCAAAATATATTTTAGATTTCAGATTCTTCAAAGTAGCCACCCTTTGCCTTGATTACCAAGAAAATAACTTTTTTTTTGTCAAGTTTCTTAAATGTGCTGTGAACGTTTCAAAGCCAAGCAACTACACCTCATCATTCCCAGAAGTTGTTTTGAAGGTTGTATGCAAAATAACCATAGGACAACCACACTCTTTGTAACGCTCATCGGAAGAAGTGGACCAAGGTGCAGCGTGGTAAGTGTTCGTACTTTATTTCAACTGAACCATATCTGGCTAAAACATAGAAACACAAAACCTAGAAATAAAGAACATAGAATGCCCACCTAAATCACACCCTGACCAAACCAAAATAGAGACATAAAAAGCTCTAAAGGTCAGGGCGTGACACTCTTACCAAGCTCTAAGAAAGATATTGTTCTCAGAACGTTATGTACTAGCTGGGTTCATTTAAATTAATTTGGAAATTGTTTCATGCTACACATTTAATGTTCTGAAATAAATTGCTACAAAGTAGATTGACTTTCTATCTTGATCGAAAATTACTTGAGAGTTTGGTATTCAGGCTTAGGCAGGTACCTACAATATACTGAACATTTTCCTATCTTTTTCTTTGCTTGGACTTGAATTAAAATTGTAATGATTGCTAATAAGCAATTTGGAGGATAATGTTCACATGAAAAAAATAAAATGTTGGCATTGTTGCACTTGTGTGAACATGGCAAGTCATATAGTTAAGATCAGGTTGAAAATTAGGTTTAGGGTTAGGATTAAGGTAAAGGTTAGGTTTGTTGGGTTAGGGTCCATGTTTATTTGTGCCTAACCCAAAACCCTATCCGGAGGAACAGACATGTTAAAATATGTATGAAGACATGAAATGTCATAACGCCCATGAACTTTCAGCTCTATCTGTAATATATCATAAAATGGGGGCAAAACAGGCACAAAACATGCCTGGTTGACTGAGCTGTAATGCTGCACACAAAGTGACTATGGGATGTTAGACTGTAGAGCATGGAATCCTTCTATGTCCTGCTCCACACACAGTCATTTGACCGTCTAACGGGACGATGACTTAAATTACGGCTGGGACGAAGCAAGTGATTGCTTCACCAGACACAATTACTTTTTTGTGAGGCCGCTGGCGCTACAATAAGGGAATGGCTGACCAACCATACCACACATTAATCCTGTCTGTGTCCTGCTATGTGTGTGTGTGCATGCTTGTATTTGTGTGCACACGTGCATGCACGCATTCGTTTGTTTGTCGTGCTTGTGTGTGTTTGTGTGTCGACAGAGAAAGGAACTGGATCAGATAGGAACTCTACAGAGAACTCAAACGAAAGGAACGCTCTCTCACACTGATGCTCTGAAGCAGTTCCTTTCAAGAACGTAGATGATCAGCTAAGCATTAGCAGCTAAACATTTGAATGGATCCCAGGGAGAGAGTGAGGAGTGAAAATGAATCATACCAACATGGCACCCATTCATACTTAATCTTGTTTGTTGAAGTAAAGGCTATTTCTCTACCATAAACCTTCTTGACAATGGGTTTGTTAATCTCATTTATCTTGTTAATTTCTATTAAAGAACTCGATTTTATTTGAAGCCTTGTCAATATGTCTATCATGGTGAGAATAATATTTAAAAATTATTTGAATGTTGTTTATGTTAACTTATACAATAATCTAGGCCTATAGTTGCAACTGCCCTTTATTATTCAATGCCTTCAGTTGGCCAAGTTCTGCAGTCATTACAGTGATTCATTCCACCACTAAATCCAGAGGAGCTAAAGAATGTATTATGGCTAGAGCGAAGGTGTGCACCAGAGGGCGTAGTGTCCGTTTGTACACTAGTGATGGGTGGGGTTGACTCATAACCTGCGGAGAGGGTGGGTTTAGGGTAATTAAATATTGTATGGATGAAGGGCGGGTGGGTGGCAGGCAGGTTGGATAAAGAGAAAACAATACCTTAGAAAATCCATAAATGTGTAATTTATTCAATTTATTTAGGTTTTTCTTTCATTATTTTAAGCGATCTGGCATGAATTAGTGCTTAAAAGTAAGCTTTACGGCCTAAACTGTACGTGCGCCAAGTGTGCCAAATAGCCTACAGTACATTATCCACTTTGACAAACGTGTTCAGTCAGCACAGAAGAAGCATGCTACACCCGAGGAAAGCTAAATTAATCCAACTGGCATTTGAGAGGGATTTTACAAGAAGATTTCCGGGAGAATGGAATAATCAAATAATCGAACTCAGGAAGTTCCACAAAGCATCAAGGAGGCTGCAACTCTTTTGAAAAGGTAATATTGAATATTTTTAAAAAAAATCTTACTTTAGTGTGTAGGGTGCTGTCCAAGGTTCTGATAAAGCGCAGCTGAGATCTTGTGTGATTGAACCTGTTAGTTCGTAGCCAAAAGCATTTTAACATGTACAGTGCCTTGCGAAAGTATTCAGCCCCCTTGAACTTTGCGACCTTTTGCCACATTTCAGGCTTCAAACAAAGATATAAAACTGTATTTTTTTGTGAAGAATCAACAACAAGTGGGACACAATCATGAAGTGGAACGACATTTATTGGATATTTCAAACTTTTTTAACAAATCAAAAACTGAAAAATTGGGCGTGCAAAATTATTCAGCCCCCTTAAGTTAATACTTTGTAGCGCCACCTTTTGCTGCGATTACAGCTGTAAGTCGCTTGGGGTATGTCTCTATCAGTTTTGCACATCGAGAGACTGACATTTTTTTCCCATTCCTCCTTGCAAAACAGCTCGAGCTCAGTGAGGTTGGATGGAGAGCATTTGTGAACAGCAGTTTTCAGTTCTTTCCACAGATTCTCGATTGGATTCAGGTCTGGACTTTGACTTGGCCATTCTAACACCTGGATATGTTTATTATTGAACCATTCCATTGTAGATTTTGCTTTATGTTTTGGATCATTGTCTTGTTGGAAGACAAATCTCCGTCCCAGTCTCAGGTCTTTTGCAGACTCCATCAGGTTCTTCCAGAATGGTCCTGTATTTGGCTCCATCCATCTTCCCATCAATTTTAACCATCTTCCCTGTCCCTGCTGAAGAAAAGCAGGCCCAAACCATGATGCTGCCACCACCATGTTTGACAGTGGGGATGGTGTGTTCAGCTGTGTTGCTTTTACGCCAAACATAACGTTTTGCATTGTTGCCAAAAAGTTCAATTTTGGTTTCATCTGACCAGAGCACCTTCTTCCACGTTTGGTGTGTCTCCCAGGTGGCTTGTGGCAAACTTTAAACGACACTTTTTATGGATATCTTTAAGAAATGTCTTTCTTCTTGCCACTCTTCCATAAAGGCCAGATTTGTGCAATATACGACTGATTGTTGTCCTATGGACAGAGTCTCCCACCTCAGCTGTAGATCTCTGCAGTTCATCCAGAGTGATCATGGGCCTCTTGGCTGCATCTCTGATCAGTCTTCTCCTTGTATGAGCTGAAAGTTTAGAGGGACGGCCAGGTCTTGGTAGATTTGCAGTGGTCTGATACTCCTTCCATTTCAATATTATCGCTTGCACAGTGCTCCTTGGGATGTTTAAAGCTTGGGAAATCTTTTTGTATCCAAATCCGGCTTTAAACTTCTTCACAACAGTATCTCGGACCTGCCTGGTGTGTTCCTTGTTCTTCATGATGCTCTCTGCGCTTTTAACGGACCTCTGAGACTATCACAGTGCAGGTGCATTTATACGGAGACTTGATTACACACAGGTAGATTGTATTTATCATCATTAGTCATTTAGGTCAACATTGGATCATTCAGACATCCTCACTGAACTTCTGGAGAGAGTTTGCTGCACTGAAAGTAAAGGGGATGAATAATTTTGCACGCCCAATTTTTCAGTTTTTGATTTGTTAAAAAAGTTTGAAATATCCAATAAATGTTGTTCCACTTCATGATTGTGTCCCACTTGTTGTTGATTCTTCACAAAAAAATACAGTTTTATATCTTTATGTTTGAAGCCTGAAATGTGGCAAAAGGTCGCAAAGTTCAAGGGGGCCGAATACTTTCGCAAGGCACTGTACGTTTTCCAGCAGCAGACTACAGTACGATCGATAATGTCAAAAGCCGCAAAGTCTACCAAAACAGCCCAACAATCTTTTTATCATAAATTTCTCTCAGCCAATCATCAGTCAAGCTGGGCTTGTTGAATGTACTTCCCTATAAGCATACTGGAAGTCTTTTGTCAATTTGTTTACTGTAAAATAGCATTGTATCCGGTCAAACACCATTTTTCCCAAAAGTTTACTAAGGGTTGGTAACCGGCTGATTGTTAGTCTATTTGAGGCAGTAAAGGGGGCTTTAATATTCTTAGGTAGCAGAATGACTTTTGCTTCCCTCCAGGCCTGGGGGCACACACTTTGGGCTGGGGTAAGCTAGTCAATGTTGGGCTGGTGTAGGCTAGCCCGTGTTGGGCTTGGTGTAGGGTAGCTTGTGTTGGCCTGGTGTAGGCTAGCCTGTGTTGGGCTGGTGTAGGCTAGCCTGTGTTGGGCTGGTGTAGGCTAGCCTGTGTTGGGCTCGTGTAGGCTAGCCTGTGTTGGGCTGGTGTAGGCTAGCCTGAGTTGGGCTGGTGTAGGCTAGCCTATGTTGGCCTGGTGTAGGCTAGCCTGTGCTGGGCTGGTGTGTGCTAGCCCATGTTGGGCTTGGTGTGGCCTGGTGTGTGCTAGCCTGTGTTGGGCTGGTGTAGGCTAGACCATGTGAGGCTCTTGTGGGCTTGTTGAGGGAGTGTGTAGCCCCTGTTGGGCTGATGTGTCGCAAAGTTCAAGGGGGCCGAATACTTTCGCAAGGCACTGTATGTTTATTGTGGTTTAGCGTGAAATAATTCCAGTGCAAGAACCCAAAGGACGCCGGATAGTTAAATTAAGCGGATTGTCAGATTAATTGATAACTGACACAGACATAGTGGTGAAGTAGGAAGATCGGAATGGCGTGATCCAAGAAGTTGTGAGCTCAAATCTCAGGTGAGGACATGATGAATAATAACAATAACTGTTTAAATGAACATGTAATCATGCATGTTAAGTTAAAGGGAAGTTAAAAACATTGTATGTTAAAAGAAAGGGTTGCCTCCCGAGTGGTGCAGCTGTCTAAGGCACTGCATCGCACAGCTGAGGTGCCACGACAGCCTGGGGTTTGATCCTAGGCTGTGTCACAGCCTGCCGTGACCTGGAGCCCCATAGGGCGGTACACAATTGGCCCAGCACCGTCTGGGTTAGGGAACGGTTTGGCCGGGGAGCATTCCTTGGCTCATCACGCTCTAGTGAATCCTTGTGGCGGGCTGGGTGCCTACTTCCCCTGACACATTGGTGCGGCTGGCATCCGGGTAAAGCGAACAATGTGAAGCAGTCTCGGCTTGGCGGGTCATGTTTTGGAGGGATTGCATGTTCCGACCTTCACCTTGCCTGAGCCCTTTGGGGAAAATGGGGTTAAAAAAGTAATAATAATAGAAATTCAAGTGTTGGAACTGAAATTATTGTACAATCATTTCGTTGTGAACACAACCATTGTTTTTTGTCATTTCGTTCCACTGTTATGAACAGGTCGAAACCCAAAAAACTACAGTTTATACTGCTCCTTTCTCTTCCTTTTTAAAACTCTAAAATATAATTTATTTTACATTTACATTGCTTGACATCCAACTGCAAGGCGCTACAGAGGGTAAGGCGTACAGCCCAGTACATCACTGGGGCCAAGCTCCCTGCCATCCAGGACCTCTATACCAGGCAGTGTCAGATGAAGGCCCTAAATATTGTCAAGGACTCCAGCCACCCAAGTCATAGACTGTTCTCTCTGCTATCGCACTGCAAGCGTTTCCCGGAGCACCAAGTCTGGGACCAAAAGGCTCCTGAACAGCTTCTACCCCCAAGCCATAAGACTGCTGAACAGTTAATCAAATGGCTACTGGGACCATTTGCATTTACCTATTTTTTCCAGTTTTTTCTCTTGCTTTGGCTCCATGCACACTCATTAGATTCTACCCACACATTCACACATACTACACTGACAGTCCAACACACACTCTTCACTCTTCACATACGCTGCTGCTTTCCTGTTCCTTTTTTTTCCTTAGTGTTTAACTCTGTATAGTTGGGAAAGGGCCCGTAAGTAAGCATTTCACTGTAAAGTTTACACCTGCTGTATTCGGCGCATGTGAAAAATATAAATGTATTTGACTACCATTCTCTGAGTGTAATGCACATGTGAAGCTTCTTTGTATCAGGCTGCAGGTACAAAATACAATGATTCCTCCCATTGACCTACTGAGCGCCTCTCAGACTCAGTATATGAATCCTTTGAAGTTGATGAAGTCTTTGATCACATCAACACTAATAAAACAAGAGAATCCACCATTATGTTCTTAAGTACTCTCTCTGAGCCTTTAGTCTCGGTATAGATAATCAATTCATTTGATGTCTCTTTTGTAGAGGCCTATATTGCGCCAAAATATACAAATTTATGTCGATGTATTATGTATGTCTATCAATTCTAAAATCTTTAACAAGAGTGTATTGTGTTTAGTTTGAAAACAGCATAACATTTTATTAAAGTATAATACTTCAGGTCATCCCTGAGTGTACAAAACATTATGAACACCTGCTCTTTCCATGACATAGACTGACCAGGTGAATCCAGGTGAAAGCTATGATCCCTTATTTTGTAACAGTATTTTTATTGGAATTTCACAATTTTAGATAGATACAACAACAGAGGCAAAGCAGAGGCAAAGCACACAGAAAAACAGAGGCAAAGCACACAGAAAAAAAACAAGAAAAACAGCACCCACTTACACATATCTACGCATATATATATACTGTATATATAAACACACATACACATACACACACATACATACACACATACACACACCCATACATATACATACATACACTCATGCATATACACACATATACGCGTACGCACACGCACACATACACACCCATACATACGTACACCATTTTCCTCTTCCCGCTCGGTGCTTCTCTCACCCCATCACCATCATTGCGTCTCTCAATACATACATTTTAAACAAACTTACAAACAGAAATTAAACAAAAAAGCTCAGTTTAAACCAAGAGGTTAGGTTCCACACATGGAACGTACAGTGTAGTTCTGAAATACATACATCCCCGTCATTCTACGAGAATCCTTGCAGCATAATAGCTGATACCTCAGGTTCTAGGTCATTTAGATAAGGTTCCCATACTTTGTAGAACTGGTCTGTTTTAGAATGCAATGTACATGTCAGATATTCCAGAGGCACCCATTCAAATAGTATCTTATGCCAATCTTTAATAGAAGGAACCTTATCACTAATCCACTGTAAAAGGATGTTTTTCCTCGCTGCGAAGGTAAGGATGTTGTAAAGCCTCCTTTTACCCACAGAAGTAACATGCCTACTAGGGAGACCTAACAGTAAAGAAACTGGGTCCAATTCTAGATCAACCCCTAGGATCTGTTCAATTTCTTGCAGAACACCAGATCAGTATCTTTGTATTTTGGTACATGACCATAAACAATGTGTTAGGGTGCCTGTATCAGTTTTGCATTGAAGACACTGAGGGGAAGAGGAAGTGGGGCTAAAAGCATGTCTGCGATTTGGGGATATATGCAATCTGTGTATTATTCTTAATTGGATTGCTCTAGTACGATTACATATAGATATTGTTTTTGCATATCTCCAAATGTCCTCCCACATCTCTTCGTCAATAGTAACAGACAATTCTTTCTCACACACTTGTTTCACCCTCTGTGTGTTGACAGCAGAAAATGACCTTAAAGTATCATAAAACAGACTTACAGACATATAATGTCTTACTTGTAGGAAGCGGAAAAAGTCCTGTTTTGGGAGTCGATATTTCTCGACCATCTGCTCAAACGACAACAAATTTTATCAGCAAATAAGTAATTTAGCCTGCGTATGCCCTTATTAAGCCAAAAGTTAAAGCCAGCATCCAGCAATCCTGGACTGAAATCTGGGTTGTTAAGAATTGGGGTAAGAGCAGAGGTTAGTTTGGACCTTCCCAGGAAGCGTTGAACTGACCTCCATACTTTGAGTGTGTTAAGTGTAACGGGATTATTGCAGTGATCTTCTACAGACTTGAAACTTCTGAAAAATAAAAGATCCTGTAAGGGGTATTTTGAAAGAGAAGTCTCAATGTCTAACCAAATAGAGGAGTCATCATTTGTGATCCAGTCAGAAATATAACAAAGGTGGGCACACCATTGATAGAACCTGATATTGGGCAGGTCCAAGCCGCCCATAGAACTTGGCAGCTGCAATATTATGATCCCTTATTGATGTCACTTGTTAATTCCACTTCAATCAGGAGACAGGTTAAAGAAGGATTTTTAGGCCTTGAGACAAATGAAACATGGATTGTGTATGTGTGCCAATCAGAGGGTAAAAATTAAGTGCCTTAAATTAGAACGGGGAATGGTAGTAGATGCCGGGTGCCCCAGTTTGTGTCAATACTGCAAAGCTGCTGAGTTTTTCACACTCAGAGGAGGCTGGTGGGAGGAGCTATAGGAGGACTGGCTTATTATCATGGCTGGAAGGGAATTAATGGAATGGTACCAAACACACTAAACACATGGAAAAAATGTGTTTGGCTCGCATCCATTGATTCCATTCCTGCCATTACAATGAGCCCGTCCTCCTATAGCTCCTCCCACCAGCCTCCTCTGGTGTGTATCAAGAATGGTCCACCACCCAAAGGACATCCAGCCAACTTGACTCAACTGTGGGAAGCATTGGAGTCAACCTGGGCCAGAATCCGTGTGGAACGCTTTCGACACCTTGTGGATTCCATGCCTTGACGAATTGAAAAGGGGGGAGGAAGGTGTTCTTGATGTTTTGTACACTGTGCATCAGGTAGGTTGTCTCAAAGGTTGTCTCAAAAGTCTCAAAACTCAGGTCCCCGTAGGGAACATGTGTGTTTTATGCAGCGGAGAAACAATTAAATTTGATTACTGCACTAAACATCCATCTGTCCAGAAAATGTACGGTATGACAATTGTAAGCATTGTAAATTGCTTTGGATAAGGGCAGCTGCTCTGAAAATGAGCAACATAATGTATTCTGTCAGGCACAGAGCTCTAGTTGACGCTGTGACATGGAAAGGAAGCATGAGAGTGCTGTGGGTGTGAAATTCCCCTCCTTGCCGTTGCTGTCTGGGCCACCTGCATACACCTCCACGAATGCTGATGTCCATTGGGTCGTTTAAAGTGAAAATGTACCAAGGCCCGGCCACTGTCTATGGGATGAAGAGAGGAGGACTTTAGGACGGTACTCTCAATCTGATTAGCAGCTGTTACATGTCTGCCATTGTTTGGTAAACAAAACCAGTCCCATGGGTACATCTCAGTAATTGGTCTAGATTCGTTTTCTGTGTCCATCAGGTCTGTCATGACATTTTTTATTTATTTGTTTGTTTACCCCTTTTTCCTCCCCAATTTCATGGTATCCAATTGTTAGTTACAGTGTTGTCCCATTGCTGCAACTCCCGTACGGACTCAGGAGAGGCGGTGCGTCCTCTGAAACACAACCAAGCCACACTGCCCACTTAACCGGGAAGCCAGCTGCACCTTCGCCTCTGTACGCCTGGCAGACACGCGATGGGACAAGGACATCCCTGCCGGCCAAACCCTCCCCTAATCCGGATGACGCTGGGGAAATTGTGCAGCAGAAGCTTGAATGATGTTTCTCTCAAATTGTACAAATTTGTTTACATCCATGTTTCTTTTGTTGTTGTTTTTTTTCTCCCCAATTGGTAGTAGCTACAGTCTTGTCTCATCCCTGCAACTCCAATACGGACTCGGGAGAGGTGAAGGTCAAGAGCCAGGCGTCCTCCGAAACACAACCCAATCTAGTGCTTCTTGACACAATGCACACCTGGAAGCCAGCCGCACCAATGTGTCATAAGAAACACCATACACCTGGCAACCTGGTTAGCGTGCACTGCGCCCAGCCCGACACAGAAGTCACTAGTGCCTAATGAGACAAGGATATCCCTGCCAGCCAAACCCTCCCTAACCCGGACAACACTGGGCCAATTGTGCGCCACCCCATGGGCCTCCCGGTCACGACAGGGCCTGGGCTCGAACCCAGAATCGCTGGTGGCACAGTTAGCACTGCAATGCAGTACCTTAGACCACCGCGCCACCCGGAAGGCCCTTGTTTACATCCATGTTACTGAGCATTTCTCATTTGCCAAGATAATCCATCCACCTGACATGTGTGGCATATCAAGAAGCTGATTAAACAGCATGATCAATACACAGGTGCACCTTGTGCTGGGAAAATAAAAGGCCACTCTAAAATGTGCCATTTTGTTACACAATGCAATGCCACAGACGTCTCAAGTTGAGGGAGAATGCAATTGTTGACTGCAGGAATGTACACCAGAGCTGTTGCCAGATAATTTAATGTTAATTTCTCTACCATAAGCCGCCTCTAACATCGTTTTAGACAATTTGGCAGTACGTCCAATTGGCCTCACAACCGCAGACCATGCCAGCCCAGGACCTCTTTACCGGATTCTTTACCTGCGGGAGGGACAGTTGATGAAACTGTGGGTTTGGCCAACTGAAGAATATCTGCGCAAACTGTCAGAAACGTCTCTGGGAAGCTCATCTATGTGCTCGTCGTCCTCCCCAGGGTCTTGACCTGACTACAGTTTGGCATCGTAACCGACTTCAATGGGAAAATGTACACCTTCGATGGCCACTGGGAGAGTGTGGCGCTGGTAACCCTGCAAAACGGAGCCTATTTATCATGTTCCCCACAGGCAGGACTCAGTTTCCCAGCAGGTAGGGTGAGGCAGGCGCCAGGCGGCTGACAGCCCATTCTGTGTCTCTCCCGGTGGACAGAGCTGCTTCTGGGCACTGGGGCTCGACAATTTCAGACCAGCTTCAACCCACAGGAGTGCAAAATCAGAGAGGCACAACTGCTTTACTGTATATCTGCAGCCTAAAGTATCTATTGGCTAGTTCAGAATAGAGAACACTCAGACATGCTCTTAGGGGCATGGAACTTTATTCTAGTTTTTTGCACTTTTCTCTCTTCATATTTTGACCCTGAACTTTCGGAATGGGGAAAAGTCAGTTTTTCCAAGGTATGCATTTTGGGTGGAGATAAAAGAAACGGAAGTGTGGCGGAGGTGTCTACAGATAAGCCATATTCTGACCTTGACTTAATCCCCGAATAATTCCACCACTTTTACGTTGGAGGAAACCATGAAAAATGTCCAGCACCTGTCGGTTCCGATATTTCTATGATAGAAATAACACCATTCTCCATGCACTGTAACTTATACATTAGGAGCTATTGATAAGAGCTAGGTAAATGAGTAATCCTTCCGTTTGGAGAAGGGGATTGTAAATACTAATAGCAATTGTTTACGATGACCAGTCATATGGAAGCAAACTGAAAATCATATCAACATGACATGTATTGCGGCCCCTTTTCCACAGTGAAGTAGGCTATAAATAGCTGTGCCTTTATTCAGAATTTTTATTGTGTGTCCTCATCGTTTGCGGGGATGACGTTTGGAGAACCAATCTATAGGCTTCTGTAGCGCCCAACATACCAAGTTGATTTATGCACTATAGAATATTTTAATTATATGCCCCGGCTTTTCTCCATTTTATTTTTTATTTTACAATTTGTATCGTGTTAAATTAGCTACTATTGGGATCCACTGTCAGTAATACCCATTGATTTCTAACTGTCACTTTAATGTTAGTCTCGTTCAATTTGTAGCCTACATTTTGCATCACTCCATTCCATTCCATTTTCCTTTCTTTCCTCTGTCACCTTCCGTGTAGTTGTTACTGAGGGTCGCGAGCAATAGTGGATCATATTAGGCTAACGTTGTGCAATAATATGGGACGTGTAGCCTATTTGAATCATTATGGTACTCTGACCATATGTAGCGGTTTATACCTGGAGCCTGGTGTGCGGTTCACCGACGACTGGACCGTTGTCATACAGTTCCATGATTAGTGAGGAATAGGATATTTTACAGGACTATTGTTCAACACCTATTATACACTTTTCTCACCTTCCAAATTTTCAACGATTGAACATGAATATGGCAATCACTGCATTTTGTATTAAACAATATATTTATTGTGGAATAGCTCTCCAAACCTGTTTTTTTTTTATGATTTATAAACACTTCACTAACCCTAAATAATCTACAAGATCTGAATAGTTTTAAATCTCCCAATTGGTGCTGAAACGGAGATGAATATGCATGTATCTAGCTGGCTTTCTTTTATTGAACTTTCAATATATTCTAGTCAGTTTGTTGACAAAATTCAAACTTAAAGGTACACAGTATTTAAAGGGATGGCTTAAAATAAATGTACTGAAAACCCTATTGATGGAAAACTCCATGAGAAAATCTGTTGGCCGGCAAGTGGGAGAGTTTTCAGCAGTTGAATAACATATTCAGTGTGCGCATGGTAGCCACACCCATAGGGTGCATTACGAGACTGCATAAGGTACGTCTGAATTCCAACTACTGGGAAGTGTGTAGGAAAGATGTTTCTAAGTCTGAGACTTTCCTTCTCGTTTAGCCTTCATCCCTCACTAGGTGCTGATGAAGTTACATGCGATTATTCAATGGGGTTCACTCGAGGTAGGAGAGATGTTCAGGGTTGCTTGGGAAACATTCAGGGACTTGTTAGCTAGCTCCCTGAAGCATGATCTTGAATGGAAGACAGTCGACAGAAATGACATAGCTTCTTAACCCTGAACTGAGCTAGGTAGTGGAAGTACTCTAGCCAATTGACGCTTAACATTGTGTGTGTGTGTGTGTGTGCGTGCGTGCGTGCGTGCGTGCGTGCGTGCGTGCGTGCGTGCGTGTATGGATATGGGGAGGAATGGGGGCTCTGACTGATTAAAGTAATGATGACCAGACTTTGATCAATATGAACATTTATTGACAGATCAAGTAGTGACAACAGGTGATCAACTTTGGGACTGGCATATTAAGAGTTTACCTGATGGAATCGGGAAAGGATAGTGGCAGTGTGACAACAGCTCAACCAAGCCCTCATATGTTGAGCACACATCGTGACAGACATTTTTCTCATCATGTTCATATTATGCCCAACGTCTGCAATCATTTCTGTTATTTATCTAAACTGTCATATCTTGATAATCCCAGTTACTCGTGTTGTGTTAAGTCAGTAGTGAACACATTTTAGTTGGAAATCTGGCTGATTAGTTAAGACTAGCCTTTTGATTAACTATCACACAGCATAACTGTACACATCCATTATGGAAGCTGGAGTTGCCAGGGATTAGTTTATGTTTACAATTGTAGCAATAACAATGCAGACACCACACCTATGTCTTGGTAAAAAGCTGAGGGATGGGCCTAGAGAAATTGAACCACTGTAAACTTCATAGACAGAGATATGGATACACAGACTGACCATCCATGACATCAAAATTATTGTTTTAACCATGTTTTGAGGCTATACAGTGTTTGTTTGCGTTTAAATTATATTTTGAGTTCTGCTGGGGTCTCGAGACCACATATTGAGTGACTCGGTCTTGTCTCTTGTCTCGGTGTCGGACATTTGTACTTAGTACAGTGGTGAACCTATAGGTCTTCAGTGTGTGACAGGTTAGTACAGTGGTGAACCTATAGGTCTTCAGTGTGTGAGAGGTTAGTACAGTGGTGAACCTATAGGCCTTCAGTGTGTGACAGTGGTGAACCTATAGGTCTTCAGTGTGTGACAGTGGTGAACCTATAGGTCTTCAGTGTGTGACAGGTTAGTACAGTGGTGAACCTATAGGTCTTCAGTGTGTGACAGGTTAGTACAGTGGTGAACCTATAGGCCTTCAGTGTGTGACAGTGGTGAACCTATAGGTCTTCAGTGTGTGACAGGTTAGTACAGTGGTGAACCTATAGGTCTTCAGTGTGTGACAGGTTAGTACAGTGGTGAACATTTTGGCAACCGTAATACCAGCGCACTCATGTAGGAGAGTGCACTTTCTGTAAAACACAAAGTGCCAGTGGTGTTGTGGAGGGTAGGCTATACGCAGGTATAAACCGTACACCCACTTATTGTTCAGTGGGCATTGTGTATACTCACTTCTGAATCCCTACTGATGCATATCAAAGTAGTGTAGTGGAGGTATACGATTTATCAATTATGTAGTACAATAGAGAAATCATACACAAAGTAGCCTACACAATCGCAAAGCACATGGAATATATTCACATGCGCTCCGCACAAATAGCCTAGATTCAGTGCAATATCATCTGCAGGCAGCAAGTGTACAATCTCAACTGGTTTGTCATGGAGCAGCTCACAGAAGAATAACATCGGTAGCTGGTAGGGTAGGAAAGACATTTAAATGTATACCAGTAAATACTAACTAAGGCAACAATGGGTATGTAAACCAGGTATTGTAAAAGTTTAGTCCGAAGTGTTGGTTAGTAGGCTATTTGTGATGCACAATTGTCATCATGTTCTGTTTGCATCAGGCGTGTCGACATGGATGGGCCTGGCTGGACAGAGGCCAACCCACTGGGGAGCCAGGCTCTGACAGGCCACCCAATCAGATTGATGTGGTTTAAGTACTGTTGTGGACGTAGACCATCAAATATTAGCATTATTTGTTTTACTGTCATTTTGAGAGTGAAAATCTGAAAAATCAACAGGAAAACTCATTTAAAAAGCATAGGAAATCGTAGGATTTTCAACACAGGATCCCTTTCCTTTGCTGGGTTGGCCGTTTGGGAACTTCTGGGCAAAATTTGGATATACCCACTTCTCCAGGCACCACTACACCACTGCATAGGGCCGATGGAAAGACAGCAGTCACATACAGCATGATGTTAAAGGATAAGCAGTCCATAAACTCTGACACAATAAGCCAGTAGGTCCCAATCATAAGAATACAAAACACAACCATTAAGCATTTCCCATTCGGACACTGCACTCTGAATGCAATCTTTTTTTCTTAGTGTGCCAGAGCGCAGAACAACTGATGAATTTACGAACGCGCAACGCCTGATGAATATGACCGATGTCAGTAGACGTAGACCAAAAAAAAGTAACAGTTAGTCAAGAATGCTCTACAAAAAAAATGTAAACAGCTCTGCTACGAGTAAAATGGTCAGAGTGAGGTGTTCTCTCGTTTGTGTCTGGAAGTAGCTAGCCAGCTAGCCAACTTTAGCCAGTTAACTTGGGTGTTTGGTTGGGATAAGCATGCATTGGCAGGCAAGCTGTAGAAGTACGAGGAGGCTACAATTCCCAATCGTTTATCAGTGCAATTGTGACGGCCAACTAGCTGAAAAAACTTTGAGAGGGTTTATCTAATGTTCCTTTGTTAGATTTTTATCTCATCGTGCTCTGGCTAGCATTAGTTGTTGATCTTGTTGTTGTTGATGTGCATAACTGAGGGAGAAAGAGCTTACCTTTTCATGGTTGTTTGATCAATAGAACTGTAAAATGCCCAAATGTAAGAGGACTGCCGTTTTGTTTACATAAGTGCAGAAATCCATTCAGGTGTATTTTGTGGCTTTTGGCGAATGCGTTCTAATGATCTAAAGTCGCTCTGTTGCAACTGCCTGTAAACACACAGTTCAGTTCAAAGTGAATTATGGCAGGCCAGTGTGCCAAATGGCTTGTTTGAAAAAAGACCTGCTGTAGCTCTGATTAGCTATAGCGCACCGGTGTCACACCCTGACCTTAGTATTCTTTGTTTTCTCTATTTTTTTTGGTTAGGTCAGGGTGTGACAAGGGTGATATGTGTTTTTGTACTGCCTAGGGGTTTTGTATGTTTATGGGGTTGTTTACTATCTAGGTGTTTTGTATGTCTATGGTTGCCTAGATTGGTTCTCAATCAGAGGCAGCTGTTTATCGTTGTCTCTGATTGGGAACCATATTTAGGCAGCCATATTCTTTGGGTAATTCGTGGGTTATTGTCTATGTGTCTGCACGTATCATATATGGCGTCACGTTCGTTTTTGTATAGTTTGTATAGTGTCCGTCTTACATTAAAAGTAACATGTATTCACATCACGCTGCGCCTTGGTCTCCTCCATTCAACGAACGTGACAACCGGTCTGTGTAGACTCCGGTCCTGGACAAGACAGATGTTTTTATTTAGTTTTATTTACTGCAGTGTGTATTAATTGTCCAAACGCATGGCCGCTTTCCCACTCTATATTGCTATAACAATTGCACAAATGCCTTAGTATCCGTAATTCCCAAACATTCTAGGAATTTATGAAAATGTGAAAATGACCATATCTAAGTGGTCGCTTGTCAGAAAATGTTAAACAATTATGCCTGGGGATGTATATGAACAGATTTGAATAAGATGTCATGTTGCTAAAATGTTGTAAATTTAAATGCAACAATGTTTCACACACATGTTATTTTCAAAGAGATGCAATATAAAACACAGTTCCACTCACCAGATGATGCTCAATTGAAACTTAACTTCTTGTTGAAAGTTATTCTTGAAAAGGGGGAAGCTAACAAATTAGCAACAACATCCTCTTTGATAACACCTGCTGCTGCCACTGCAAACTGGCCGACATCAAAAGCTAGCTAGCTAGACCATGTGAAAACTATTGCTTGCTATTGCGCAGTGACCTGTTGACCTTCAAAGAAGGCAGAACTTTCCATTAGTTTTTGTAAAAACGGTCCCACCGATTAAGTCAAAATGTGATTGGTTGATTCCACTGTCACTCCAAAATGTTGCCTTAAATGTTGAATGGCAGATAGATGCCTTTATCTAGCTTCTGATGGTCTAGACAATGGCTGACTTAGCTAGCTAGATTTATCTCCCCAGAGACCAGCAAAGAAAAATCCTGATTGGATCTATTTTTTCTTCAGTGTTAAACCTTTCCTTTCAAACTAAAACTGAGGAGAATATCAGAACATCAAATATGAACACATAAATACTGGACATTTTGAACTCTTATTATGGTGGTGATTTGTCGAAATTACAATCATGGTCTTGAATTGGACTAATTTTTCTGGTCTCGGTGTTGACTCAGTCTCGGATGCCTTGTCCCCCTCCCGGTCTCGGTGTTGACTTGGTCCCGTCTCGGTCTTGACTTGGTCTCTATTTGCTCCGGTCCTGGTCTTGAATCAGTCTCACTTTAGGTGTTCTCAAACACAACACTGGCACAGTTGAACTAAGCTCACAAACTTCTACAGACTTCTACACTCTACACTTCTACAGATGCACAATCGAGAGCATCCTGTCGGGCTGTATCACCGCCTGGTACGGCAACTGCTCCGCCCACAACCGTAAGGCTCTCCAGAGGGTAGTGAGGTCTGCACAACGCATCACCGGGGGCAAACTACCTGCCCTCCAGGACACCTACACAACCCGATGTCACAGGAAGGCCATAAAGATCATAAAGGACAACAACCACCCGAGCCACTGCCTGTTCACCCCGCTATCATCCAGAAGGCGAGGTCAGTACAGGTGCATCAAAGCTGAGACCGAGAGACTGAAAAACAGCTTCTATCTCAAGGCCATCAGACTGTTAAACAGCCACCACTAACATTGAGTGGCTGCTGCCAACACACTGACTCAACTCCAGCCACTTTAATAATGGGAATTGATGGGAAATGATGTAAAATATATCACTAGCCACTTTAAACAATGCTACCTAATATAATGTTTACATACCCTACATTATTAATCTCATATGTATATGTATATTCTGTACTCTATATCATCTACTGCATCTTTATGTAATACATGTATCACTAGCCACTTTAACTATACCACTTTGTTTACATACTCATCTCATATGTATATACTGCACTCAATACCATCTACTGTATCTTGTGTCTATAAGGTAGTAGTTTTGGAATTGTTAGCTAGATTACTTGTTGGTTATTACTGCATTGTCGGAACTAGAAGCACAAGCATTTCGCTACACTCACATTAACATCTGCTAACCATGTGTATGTGACAAATAAAATTTGATTTGATTTGATTTGAACTAAGCTCATGAGGCATTACTAAGTTATATTCTCCAGGAATCAATGGGTATATATCATTAATTTCTGCATGCAAAAATGGATGTAGCAACTAAGGATTCCAGCTTTAATCAACAATACATCTGCAATGAAGTATGTAATTCCACATATCTTCATATAAAGTATGACAATTTTTCACACACACTATGGTAATGAATGAAAGCAGCACTATCAATATGCCATTTGGAAGATAGCAAATAGAGTATAACCTTGTTTAATTAAAATGAGTCCCCTCTCCACCTAAAAAGGGTCAACTTAAGTTTTCTCTGTAGCTAAGTCTGCTCTAATAGCTTCTGTGACATTTGTGTTATTACAGGTGGAAGCCAGGCTTCCCCAAAAAATGTTCCAACGTCTCTCTGTGCATTTTAGCCAGTTAACCTAGGACAACAAAAAATACAAGCGTGTACTGTATGAGTCATAGACAGTTTCATCAACATGAAAGAGAGGAGGATGGGATTGGCATTTCTCTATAAGTAGAAAGTGGTGGGAAAAGTACCCAATTGTCATACTTGAGTAAATGTAAAGATACCTTAATAGAAAATGGCTCATGTAAAAGTGAAAGTCATCCACTAAAATGCTACTTGAGTAAAAGTCTAAAAGTATTTGGTTTTAAATATACTTAAGTACCAACACAGACTTAACTTACAAACGAAAAGAAACATTTGTGTTTTGTAAGCCTGCCAGGGATGTTCTCTTGATTAGTGTGTGAAATGGACCATTGTCCTGTCCTGCTAAACATTAGAAATGTAATAAGTACTTTTGGGTGTAAAAAGTACATTATTTTCTTAAAGAATGTAGTGGAGTGAAAGTAAAAAATTGCCAAAAATATAAATAGTAAAGTAAAGTACAGAGACTCCAAAAAGTAGTACTTTAAAGTATTTTAACTTAAGTACTTTACTCCACTGCAAGTAAGGTGAGTCAACATGTTGTTGTTTAAACTACACACACACACACACATCAGAACCATGGGCAGCCACATCATATTTAGCTTATGTTGATTGGACTAAATAGTTTTTGGTATCTCTTCGATGTCACTGTAAGATTAGGTGATTTGATGACATTGAAATGTTGAAGTTGAAATGGTGCTGGAATAGTGGAGGAAGCTCCCGTTTTCTTTGCGACTTGTGGCAACTCTCTGTGGTTCTAAATCCAATTTTTGGAAACATTAACTTGCTTGATCATGCTGTAGGTCTTGTAACTGTTTGTTACCTGCTTTGTGGACTTCCTCGGACAGAGGTTGCTTTCCAGGTTTTGTGAAGAAACTAATGTGTGGTTGAATGTATTCTGCCACTGTCTTCTCATTGTCTCTGCCTTAGGCCTATGTATCACGGTCACAAGGCATATGAACTAACATTAAAGAGCAAACAACACAATTATCACAACACATAGGTTGTAATATGGCTTTTTATTCTGGCTTGGCTTCCCGGTTGATTTTACTCGTGCACCGCTATTGTTTAATGCCACCGCTTGAAATGAGAGCATTACAACCGTGCAAGACAGGCTCCTGGGTTAAGACGGTTTCTCTGTGGAGAAAACTCCGTCACCGATGTGGAGAAAACGCTCGTTTAAATTCCTCATGGTTCTCAATAGCTAGGTTTCCATGGAATTGGTGACAGATTATCATGCGATTATTCTGAAATCCGCATAAAAACAATATGAGCACTTTCCCACCGGAGATGGGTTTCCATCAAATTGACTTGTTGCAGATTAAAGACTGTCCGTGATGACGTAGCGCACATAAGAATACATTATGCTGTTAAATTCCCATGTACCGAATAAAAAATGCAAGTTAAATGAGTTTTCATGCATTTTTAACTCTAATTATGTTTTTCTCACAAAATGTTTTGCATTCTATAGCTAGTGTGCCCACTCGGGTATTGGCACGTGCGGTGTAGACATCAGCGTGTGCGCTGTTTAGCTAGAGTCCACATAAACCTACATGATGAGATTATTATGGACTAAAGAGCGAGATTGTTTTCATTGTTAAACGGCAGCCAAGGATCGATGATCATGTCAGCAGAATTATTGGAAAGGAGCATCAAGCTTTCACCTCCTTGTGAAGTTCATCATCATTTATTGAATCTGTCGCCTAACATACTGCGTGCTTTCCTTATGGGTTGTAGTGAGAGGACCACAAAACATGTCATTGTGTGACTCCAAATTTGCTTTGATATGATGGTTATTATATAAAAATGTGCAAATAGTAGTATTTCCATGACATTTCTCCAGTAATTAACCCAGGGACAAACCCTCCCTTATCCCGGACGACGCTGGGCCTATTGTGCGCCACCCTATGGGACGACCAAACCCAGATCTGTACTGAATCCTTAAGCACTGCAATGCAGTGCCTTAGACCGCTGCACCACTCAGGAGGCCTTGTCTTGACATTTTTGTATCTGATGTATGAAAAGGTTGGATGGAAAGCTGGTTAGTGATCCAAAATATCATCATGGTCTAAGTGTGCTTGGGGTTTCTTCAATGTTGTGCTGTGTATGATGAGGCTGGATCCAAACTGCTGAGCTGTGCAGTGTCAGTGTGTGAACCAGCATTGAACATGGAAGGGCACTCAATATGTGGACCAGCTGCATTTCAAATCTAAACCACAGCTCCACCGACTGCCTCATATCACATTTATCAGGATTGAAGTGAGACATTCATGCCCGAGAGTGTAGGCTATACATGATGTCAGCTACCTAAAAAGAGGCAATTTTTTCGGACATTTTCAGTTGAAAAATAAACTGTAGAATAAGCTGATTGAGGAGTGAGGAGAAAAGTCTGCTTCACTTCCTCAATGTGAACATTGAGAGCTTGGGGAGGTTTTTGGGCTCAACCATCCATGATTCTTTTCGTATTTCATTGGTCAGGCTATAATACTGTATAATACCGCATAATTGAAACATTGTTAACAAGGTGATTCAAACTACAAAAGATTATTTAAGATTTCTTATGTGCTATATTGAGATACCAACAGAGCGCAGAGATAATAATCATCCTAAAGATGTAGCTGTGCACTTCATGACGGCCTACAATATATGCATGTCATCTTTTCAAGGGAATGAAAGGTTTGGGTTTCACCGTTCCTCGTAGGCTTTGATTCATGTCTAAGCACCCTATCCATATTTATCACCATCAGGAGCTTATGAAAGGGTCATTTGAATTAATTAGGGTCATTTTCCAGCTGCTTGTAGTTGACTGAGGGGGCAAAAAGTACGTGAGGATGCTTGACTGGGTATTTAGCATTTTTTAAACACCTGGAATAGCCTTTTCTTGCAAACAAGAGCCATAATCATTATTCTTAATTCTCTGTAAAAAATATGTTTATTTTTCCTCCTGACTTGTGTTTTTTTTTTTTAAGACACTAAATATGCTTCTCTGCATCTCTCCTAAAAATCTGGGTAAAAGATTGAAATTAATGTGAGTCTTATTCGGTACATTTAGTAATTGCATGCTTTTCTAAAGTCTACCAACCTTGCCAGCAGGCATGCCAGCTAAGATAGTTAGACTAGCTAGCTACTCTAACTCAATTGATAGACTGAAATGGCTTCTTGGTAGATAGTTATGAGGTTGGGAGATTAGGAACCTATCTGGGCTAGCTAAAGCCAAGATCATAAAGTTGCTAGGGGGCTAGCAATATTACTGAGAAACAACAACAAAAAATGTCAAATTCTAATAATTATTATTATTATTAAACAGGACAAATCTGAGGTGGCATGACACCTCTGAATGAGAAACAAAGTCTGAAAGGACACCAGGAGTGCATTTGTCACTATTTGGTTGAGAAAGAAACACAATTTGCCATAATATGAGTTTTTTGCGTGCGTTTTCTGGTTTCTCCTGGGTAGAAAAGGGGAAAGAAATAAGCCCATAATTGGAGTCTCACCAGCATCAAGCCCTGCTATTGATGCTGTGTAATGTGCTATTCCCTTGCGAGATCAAAGCAATTGATTACTCATGCGGTTTATGTGACTGAACGGGGTCCCGAACAAGTCACACATATTTTGATGTCCTACGAATCACTCCATAGAACATTATGTCTAGAACATAGTTTTGTTGTAATGCCTTTCATGTGATATACTTTATGTTGTCATGCTTTGTTATTGCCATTTAGAGATTGCATGACAAGTATACTTTTTTAGAGCGAGAAACCACATTATTAACCCCGTATTCCCTGCATTAATGTCATGCCTAAATGATTTGCTAGTTTTAGTCACGGTCAATCATGGTTATTAGAGGCATAAGTTAATTTGGTGACAAAAATCAGGAGCTTCGCAAGGCCATTGTGGGCTGATGATTGCCTAAGCCTCAGAGGACAAAGAGGGTGAATCGATAAACTGTTGCTAAAGCTGCATACAAGATGATAATATTTTATGGCTTAATTTCAACCTCGTCTTCATTGATCATTCTACTGTAACCTTCATGCAACTTACTAGTTTTCTATTGAAGCGCTGAAGCAGAACACTGAGCTATAGAACATAAATGATAACATATAATTAGCTGTATCGCATTAGTTCCCAATAACAAGGTGATGTATGTGTTGCTTTGTAAAATACATTTGCATGTGTAAGTATAACATACCGTATCTTTATACCTTCCATCTTACTCACTTGACAACAAGAATATTGCATCAGCGCTTCAGCCAATGCTTTCTAGGTCAACCATGTCCCTCAGGTTTCATTATCCCTAGTCAGTATTATGAGCTTTGTGCCAAGCAATGTTATAATTTGGTTGAATTAATGTTCACTCTGAATATATTCCTAGGGTGTAAAATGGACTAACATGGGTTTCCATACACAAGTTTGCTGGTTCGAATCCCTCCCCAAACTTAAACAGTATAATTTCTTGCCTGAACTTAACTAATCAAATTTGTTTCTGTCCTCGAGTCAGAGCTGCCCTTAAGAGGAATGAGGGAAACTCCTTTCTGTAGTGTTTCAGGGGATTGAGTTGAAACATGAATGAAGACTCGACTGCCCAAGAGAACATTTGTCTTTCTGGCTTGAAAAACCTTGGCCTCAGGCCTTGTAAGTCATCCTATTCATGTCACCTTGACAGTACATAGATGATCCTGGTTTTACTGCCCAGAGACTCCTCAATTTGAACAACTGTGACCCACTCCTGTTGATGTCACTGCCAACTCAGCAGAAACATTTGATATTTCTCAAGGGCACACTACATATTGCATGACACATCATTATAATGTTAGCCCACAGTTAGCCCAAACCAGCATTGTATTGGCAGATAACATGCCCATTTGGTCAACCTGAAATCATTAGAACCCACATAATGTAGATCCATATTGAATTTCCCATTGACAGCGTGAACCCTATAGGAAAACATTTGCATTGAACCATAAGGGGACATATTTGCAATCAGAGCTTATCATTGCAGGACACATTCATCGATCATGCATGATGAATCTGGTGAAAATCCATGAGTGCTCTGCTGTGTTGCTCTGCTGTGTTTGGCTATTGGTGCATGACAGATGAAGGACCAGTGGTGCACATCCTCTGACAGTGGTGCAGGTCTGCGCTGTGGCAGCTCAGGTGTTTGGTAGACGCGTGAGGTCAGAGGTCAAAGTGTGTGTGCGTGTATGTGCATGTATTCACACCTTTGATCACAGCTGATCTCATTATGCGTGTGCTGTAATAAAACCTGCAAAGAGGTGTGGGAGCTTGTGATGGATAACTAATGTCAAGCAATTATATGTTTAGGGCTCTATTCAATCAGCGTTACAGATTCTGCGATATTAACGTAAAGGCAGTTTCAGAGTGAGCCAATATATGCAGCGTTTATCGTGAATGCAGTCTCCCCTAAAGTTGGAACATTGCCTTTAAATTTCCATCACGCTGTAAAGCTGAACTTCTGCAATGCAGATTGAATAGAGCCCTTGGTCTTCAGAACAGGTTACTATATTTCCAGATGAGATTTCAACATCTTCCACCAGACCTACAGCAATTTTTATATAATGGATTGAAATCATACATGGAGTTAGTTGATTAATACTGGTAGTTGCTTCTCTTGGTCTTTTCTTGAGTACATTTTTTTGTACCATTTTCCATTATTTTAGCATCATGCTTTATTCATGCTTGTGGGCTCTGTGATGCCACAAGGGGGAGTGCAACCTACTTTGTCCCACACATTGACAGAATAGTAACTGACATACAGTATTATGGGTCCCTCATCACCAATGACAGTGATCAACACATCAAATGATGGACTCTACACTGTAACACCATATGACACTTCATATTTGTAGATTCCATTTAACAATACATTTTACTCTCATGGAGCAGTATTTCATTGCAGAAGTTTTTATTTTACAGCACTTCCTATTGTGAAAAATGATGTCCACAAATTCACATGTATGGCAAGCCCTCGGACATGTTGTAGAACACAACGTTTCACATATCAATGCCGAGAGATGAGTTTGATATACATTGTCTGTATCTTGATAGGCTAACTTATTGTGTAATTCTCTGTATCTTGATAGGCTAACGTATTGTGTCATTCAGGGCAGTAAATGAATTTGAAGCAGATGCTAGCCGGAACATACACAGACATGAATACACTTAAATGTATGAACATACAGTTCAAACACCCACTCATACACTGTTAAATACTACATGTTTGTTCAGTTTACTCAACTTTTCGATTAAAAAAGCTACCAGCACTTAACATTTTTATTTGGCTGGAGAAAACTTTGGCAAAAATGAAGTCAACTTAAAATTACGTGCTTGCTCAACTTGTCTCAAATGTTCATTCAACTAGAAATTATTATTTGGGCATCTTCACAAAAAAAAGGCTGTGGAACAAGTTACACACACAATGCGTTTGACATCAAATGTTTTTAACGTGAATACAGTGCATTCGGAAAGTATTCACACCCCTTCTCTTTTTCCACATTTTGTTACATTACAGCCTTATTCTAAAATTGATTAAATCGTTTTTTTTTATCATCAATCTACACACAATACCCCATAATGACGAAGCAAAAACAGGTTTAGTCATTTTTACAAATTTATAAAAAATAGACAACACAAATACCACATTTACATAAGTATTCAGACCCTTTACTCAGTACTTTGTTGAAGCACCTTTGGCAGCGATTACAGCCTTGAGTCTTCTTGGATATGATGTTACAAGCTTGGCACACCTTTATTTGGGATGTTATTCCCATTCTTCTCTGCAGATCCTCTCAAGCTTTGTCAGGTTGGATGGGGAGCGTCGCTGCACAGTTATTTTCAGGTCTCTCCAGAGATGTTTGATCGGGTTCAAGTCCGTGCTCTGGCTGGGCCACTCAACGACATTCAGAGACTTGTCCCGAAGCCACTCCTTCGTTGTCTTGACTGTGTGCTTAAGGTCGTTGTCCTGTTGGAAGGTGAACCTTCTCCCCAGTCTGAGGTCCTGAGCACTCTGGAGCAGGTTTTCATCAAGGATCTCTCTGTACTTTGCTCCGTTCATCTTTCCCTCGATCCTGACTAGTTTCCCAGTCCCTGCCGCTGAAAAACATCTCCACAGCATGATGCTGCCACCACCATGCTTCACCACAGGGATGGTGACAGATTTCCTCCAGATGTGACACTTGGCATTCAGGCCAAAAAGTTCAATCTTGGTTTCATCAGACCAGGGAATCTTGTTTCTCATGGTCTGAGAGTCTTTAGGTGCCTTTTGGAAAAATCTGAGCGGGCTGTCATGTGCCTTTTACTGAGGAGTGGCTTCCGTCTGGCCGGTCTACCATAAAGGCCTGATTGGTGGAATGCTGCATAGATGGTTGTCCTTCTGGAAGGTTCTCATCTCCACAGAGGAACTCTGGAGCTCTGTCAGAGTGACCATCGGGCTGTTGGTCACCTCCCTAACCAATGCCCTTCTCTTCCGATTGCTCGGTTGACCAGGCAGCCAGCTCTAGGAAGAGTCTTGTTGGTTCCAAACTTCTCCCATTTAAGAATAATGGAGGCCACTGTGTTCTTAAGGACCTTCAATGCTGCAGATATTTTTTGGTAACTTTCCCCAGATCTGTGCCTCGACACAATCTTTCTCGAGCTCTACGGACAATTCCCAGCAACCTCATGGCTTGGATTTTGTTCTGACATGCACTGTCAACTGTGGGACCATAAATAGAGAAGTGTGTGGCTTTCCAAACCATGTTCAATCAATTGAATTTACTACAGTTGTAGAAACATTTCAAGGATGATCAATGGAAACAGGATGCACTGAGCTCAATTTCGAGTCTCATAGCAAAGGGTCTGAATACTTATGCAAATAAGGTATTTCTGTTTTTTATTTGTAATAAAAAAAAACAGTTTTCGGCTTGTCATTATCTGGTATTGTGTGTAGATTGATGAGGAAAAAACGATGTAATCCATTTTAGAATAAGGCTGTAACGTAGCAAAATGTGGAAAAAGTGAAGGTGTCTGGATACTTTACAGTAATTATTTTTCAACATGTTCTCGCCTTGGATTTCAAGTCACAATCTCTTGGTTCACGGCATACCGCACTTCCTGCTACGCCACCATGTCTGTGTCAATGACTGATTTCACACATTGTACTTCAAAGTAAATGTCAGCTCTGTTGAAAGTACATTCCAGTAAAACTATTATATTTATCATAGTTATTAAAGAGTAACATTAAAACAGTAATATGCTCCACCAACATACAGAAAACCCTACAATTGCTGAAATAAGTAAATCAAATAAATTATAAGAGAACAGTCCGATTAACTGATGATTGACACAGATATGGTGGTGTAGACAAGATATTGGAATGCTTTGAACCCAAAAAGTTGTGAGTTCAAATCCCAGGTGAGGACACGTTCCAGTTAAATAATAACTACTGTAAAAATGAACATGCACAATGTCAACCTGTGTTAAATATGAACACTACCGGTCAAAAATGTTAGAACACCTACTCATTCAAGGGTTTTCCTTTATTCTTACTATTTTCTACATTGTAGAGTAATAGCGAAGACAGGAAAACTATGAAATAACACATATGGAATCATGTAGTAACCAAAAAAGTGTTAAAGAAAACTAAATATATTTGAGATTTGAGATTCTTCAAATAGCCACATTTTGCCTTGATGACAGCTTTGCACACTCTTGGCATTCTCTCAGCCAGCTTCATGAGTTAGTCACCTGGAATGCATTTCAATTAACAGGTGTGCCTTTTTAAAAGTTAATTTGTGGAATTTCTTTCCTTCTTGATGCATAAGAGCCAATCAGTTGTGTTGTGATTAGGTAGGGGTGTTCAACAGAAGAGCCATGTTTGGTAAAAGACTAAGTCCATATTATGGCAAGAGCCGCTCAAATAAGCAAAGAGATTACATTACTTTAAGACATGAAGGTCCGTCAATACGGAAATTTCTAAAACTTTAAAAGTGTCTTCAAGTTCAGTTGCAAAAACAATCAATCTCTATGATGAAACTGGCTCCCATGAGGACCACCACAGGAATGGAAGACCGAGTTAGCTCTGCTGCAGAGGATACAGTGGCTTGCGAAAGTATTCACCCCCCTTGGCATTTTTCATATTTTGTTGCCTTACAACCTGGAATTAAAATAGATTATTTGGGGGGCTTTATATTATTTGATTTACACAACATGCTTACCACTTTGAAGATGTAGAATATGTTTTATTGTGAAACAAACAAGAAATAAGATTTTTAACTTGAGCGTGCATAACTATTCACCCCCAAAGTGAATACGTTGTAGAGCCACGTTTTGCAGCAATTACAGCTGCAAGTCTCTTGGGGTATGTCTCTATAAGCTTGGCACATCACAGCAATCTTTAAGTCATACCACAGATTCTAAATTGGATTGAGGTCTGGGCTTTGACTAGGCCATTCCATGACATTTAAATATTTCCCCTTAAACCACTCGAGTGTTGCTTTAGCAGTATGCTTAGGGTCATTGTCCTGCTGGAAGGTGAACCTCCGTCCCAGTCTCAAATCTCTGGAAGACTGAAACAGGTTTCCCTCAAGAATTTCCTTGTATTTAGTGCCATCCATCATTCCTTCAATTCTGACCAGTTTGAAAGATCCTGCAGATGAAAAACATCCCCACAGAATGGATGGTGTTCTCAGGGTGATGAGAGGTGTTGGGTTTGCGCCAGGCAGAGCGTTTTCCTTCCCACATGCCTTTTGGCAAACACCAAACGCTTTTGCCCTGCTCTGTGGAGTGTATGACTTAAAGTGGTCCTATGGACAGATACTCCAATCTCCGCTGTGGAGCTTTGCAGCTCCTTCAGGGTTATTTTTGGTCATTTTGCTGCCTCTCTGAATAATGCCCTCCTTGTCTGGTCTGTAAGTTTTGGTGGGCGGCTCACTCTTGGCAGGTTTGTTGTGGTGCCATATTCTTTCTTTTTTTTATATTGGATTTAATGGTGCTCCATGGGATGTTCAAAGTTTCTAATATCTTTTTATAACCCAACCCTGATCTCTACTTCTCCACAAATTTGTCCCTGACCTGTTTCGAGAGCTCCTTGGTCTTCATGGTGCCGCTTGCTTGGTGGTGCCCCTTGCTTAGTGGTGTTGCAGACTCTGGGGCCTTTCAGAACAGGTGTATATATACTGAGATCATGTGACACTTAGATTGCACACAGGTGGACTTTATTTAACTAATTATGTTACTTCTGAAGGTAATTGGTTGCACCAGATCTTATTTGGGGTCTTCATAGCAAAAGGTGTGAATACATATCCACGCACCACTTTTTAATTTTTGGATTTCACAGTTATTTTTTTAAATTTCACTTGACTAATTTGGACTATTTTGTGTATGTCCATTACATGAAATACAAATACAAATCGATTTTCAATGACAGGTTGTAATGCAACAAAATAGGAAAAACGCCAAGGGGGATGAATAGTTTTGCAAGGCACTGTAAGTTCATTAGAGATAGCAGCCTCAGAAATTGCAGCCCAAATCAATTCTTAAGAGAGTTCAACAGACACATCTCAACATCAACTGTTCAGAGGAGACTGTGTGAATCAGGCCTTCGTGGTGGAATTGCTGCAAGGAAACCACTACTAAAGGACACCAATAATAAGAAGAGACTTGCTTCTGCCAAGAAGCACGAGCAATAGACATTAGACCAGTGGAAATGTGTCCTTTGGTCTGGAGTCCAAATTGGAGATTTTTGGTTCCAACCACTGTCTTTGTGAGACGCGGTGTGGGTGAACGGATGATCTCTGTATGTGTATTTCCCACCGTAAAGCATGGAGCAGGAGTTGTGATGGTATGGGGGTGCTTAGAATTCAAGGCACACTCATCCAGCATGGCTACCACAGCGTTCTGCAGCTATATGCCATCCCATTTGGTTGGCGCTTAGTAGGACTATCATTTGTTTTTCAACAGGACAATGATCCACCACACCACCAGGCTGTGTAAGGGCTATTTGACCAAGAAGGAGAGTGATGGAGCGTTGATCTGGCCTCTACAATCTCCCAACCTCAACCTGAGATGTTTTGGGATGAGTCGGACCTCAGAGTGAAGGAAAAGCAGCCAACAAGTGCTCAGAATATGTGGGAACTCCTTCAAGACTGTTGGAAAAGCATTCCAGGTGAAGCTGGTTGAGAGAATGAGAGAAGTGTGCAAAGCTGTCATCAAGGCAAAGGGTGGCTATTTGAAGAATCTCAAATATAAAATCTATTTTGATTTGTTTAACACTTTTTTGGTTACTACATGATTCCATATTTGTTATTTCATAGTTTCGATTGCATCACTATTATTTTGCAATGTAGAAAAGAGTAAAAAATAAAGAAAAGCCCTTGAATGAGTCGGTGTTCTAAAACTTTTGACCAGTAGTGTATGTTGAAAATGTATGTTAAAAGCAATGTCTGTGTCTTTAAACAGTTACAGACTTTTTTAGTTAAGATGCCCAAGTAATAGTTGTATGAACATATGAGACAAGTTGAACAAACACATCATTTGATGTTTACTGATTTTTTTTCTAAAGTTGGCGCTAGGTTTGGGCCAACTAAACATTTTAAATTCAGTTAACACTTTAACCGAAAAGGTTAGTAAACTAAAATAGGCTGTGGAACCAGTTACTTAATAATAATTAGTTGAAACAACTGTATATTTTTTTTACGGTGTGTCCATCAACTATCAATAGAATAGAGTAAGATCCTTATCTCGGTGTAACAGTTTCACAATGAAAAAGAAACGTACATTCTATTATGTACACACTAGTGTATGCAAAACAAAAACATAAAAAAACACATCATCATGGTAGGAAATAATCGCATCAAATAAATTAGATTATTGATATGATTGGGCAAAAACTGGTTGAATCAACTTTGTGTCCATGTCATTTCAAGCCCAAAAAATCTGTTAGATTGCGTCGAATCAACATGGAAAACTGATTGGATTTGCAAAAAGTCCTCAACGTAAGGCCATTATGTATTTTTTCCCCCCCAATTTTTTACCTAAATCCATTGTGGTACATGGTGAAATACATGGTGAAATGTTTTGTTGATATCATGTTGAATTCACAGTAGTTGACAACTCAACCAATGTAAATCCAAACTAGACGCTTAACTGACGTCTGTGCCCAGTGGATAATGTCATAGCCAGCCAATGTACAGAAGTAATGGTTTCAGTCGAGTCTGGTTTGGATAGCTCTTACTAATGATGCAGCGGATCTGAAATGCAACGGTCAGTCGCGAAGGGAATAACGCGCAATGCGCCGCGAGCCACCATAATCCCCAAATGGGAGCCCTTGCGAAACACAAATAACAAATCAGTTGTATTCACAATTTATTATAATCGGCTTAAGTATATATGACATATTAAACCTGAATTAGAGTATTGCGCAACGTTAGCTACTGTGTAAAAATTGTGTGTCCTATACGGTGTCCCCATAATACCATCATTACATAAAGGTTTATCGTGCCCTAAATTGCATCATATGAATGCATTTACACATATAACACCACACAAGGGTATCTGTATTGTATGCTGTATTGTATGGAGCAATAATGCAAACAAAATAGGACATGGAAGACATATGTTCAGGATATGCAAAATCTGAAGCGTAAGAGTTTATGGAAAGCTTTTTTAAAGTCATCATTGGACATGGTATATATAATTGGATTGATTAACGAGTTGAGATAACCAAGCCAGGTGAAAAAGTCAAACATCTCGGGGTAAAAACAAGTTTCACAGGCGGCCACCACCAGGGTGTATATGAAAAAGGGCAACCAGCATATAATGTATGCGCCTAATATTATTCCCAATGTTTTGGTCGCTTTCCTCTCTCTAGCAGCTGAGATCTTTTTCTTCTCCAAAAGTGCGTCGGACACGGTTACTTTCACATGGTTCTTACTTGCCAAGGACCCCGTGTCACTGAAGTGGGTATCGTGTATTTTACACTGAGAAGATGATGTCGATGCCACAGATCCAGGGGAGTTGGTGATCAGGTGCGCTGAAGTGAGTCTTTTCCCTACCTTTTTGGGTGACTGTTTCAAAATGATCTTACGTGCTTCTAAGTATATCCTTCCATAAAGCACAATAAGCAGCAGAGTAGGGATGTAGAATGCTCCAAACGTGGAGTAAATAGTGTAGAAAATGTGATCCGTATTGACATTGCATTCAGTTAACTCCTCCGCTTTCACCTGGCGCCAGAAAAGCGGGGGCAGGGAGATGGAGATAGCGATGACCCAGGCGGTCACGATCATTCCCGCAGCGCGCGCTGGCGTGCGCTTTTTGGAGTACTCAACGGCGTCTGTTATTGCCCAGTATCGATCCAAAGCGATTACGCATAAGTGAAGGATAGAAGCAGTGCAACATGTTATATCTGAGGATAACCAAATGTCACATGTAACTTGTCCCAAAGTCCAGGTGTGACTCACCGTGTACAGGACGCATATTGGCATCACCAAAATGGACACTAAGAGGTCGGTGACAGCTAGAGACGCTATGAGAAAGTTTGCTGGAGTGTGCAGTTTCTTAGACTGATAAATCGTTGCAATGACAAATGCGTTGGACAAAGTAGTAGCGAGTGTGACAACGAAGAGAATCACTGCCAACCCGGTTTGATAAGCCAAACTCTCATCATTTTCATCAAGCTCTGGAGATTCTGTCCCATTGGTATCGTTTGTGATATTCATCATTTGTCCATATAATGCAGGCTGGAGTTGACTTGAGCGCTCCATCCCCTTAGTCGTTTTTCTCCATCGCTGATTGATTCCTCATTTTGAAACAGTGTGGTCAGTCCAAAGAGAAGGGATATTCTTCTTATGTTGCCAAGTCTCTAACATCCATTTTTTCTTAATACATTTCAATCAGTCTAGTAAAGTATTTTGGGACAGGAAAACATTGTTGTCCGTTTCTTCTTCATGTTTTTTCATTGCAGAAGCGACCCTATTATAATTGTTGATGTAAAAAAAAAAAAAAAGGATTTTGAAGTAAAGATCCATTATGTTCTCTGGAAAACGTATACCAACGTCTGTCCTCAACTGTTTTAACAGTTTAGCTATCTAAACAAAATAAATACTATGTATATAGAAAGTTTATCAAAATAAACATTGAGACTGATGAAAGACCAATGACTTGCAGCCATTTGACAAATGTTGCAACTGCAAGCTTACCATTTGCATTGTAATCCTTGTCTCCTGGAGTTGTTTTACAGGCTGCTTCAGTTGAATGGTGAGGAGACCTCCACTCTTGGTTTTATACAGCTGCTGCCGCCTGCCTCTGACAGCAAACATTAACATGCAGCATTGATCACGGGGATTCTTCTGGAGAGGTGAGCACATCTCCACTGGGTCATAGTGCCCTGCTATTTCTACCTGTCACCATGAGTCATGTATTTGCCCTTTATCATTACTATCCATGTTTACTAGACCTATATTGAACCTGAACAACACATACACGATAGACTACTAGAAATAAAACAATTTCAACATCTACATAGATCCATCACTTCCTACATCATTGGCCACTCATGGTCTGAGTAAATACATTACCAGAGGTATTGTATACCTTTACTGCATTTAGACAATAGGCCTACATATCACATCAAATCATTAATTTAATTTCCAACACATATAGTAGGCTACAATGTTCTTAAACATCATAAAAGTCAACACCAGCCAACTCCTCCATTATATGGACAAATAATGAATATCACAAACGATACCAATGTGAGGATTGTTGGGCGGTAGTTTGCTATGCACCCCATCAAGAAGTTGGAGAATTTAGCATTTTCCAAACACCTGAAACAGCTTTTTCCTTCAATCTAGAGCCATAATCATTATGCTTAATTCTATGTAAAAAAAAATACATGTATTTTTCTGCATACAGTATCTAAGCATACCTCTTGAGCTGTCTGCATACTCCTGACTGGTGTTTTCCTTTTTTTTAAGAAACTAAATATGCTTCTCTTCTTCTCTGCTTAAATCTGGGTAAAATACCAACATGTACATGTTTGTGAGAGTATCATCTTTCCATAGAGTGGTCATACTTGTTTGTAGAACGTTCGGACGCTACAGACGTTTTGTGAGAAGACCGATTTTCGAGATATTATCCTGGTCTGACAGACACCGCTGTTGATCGACCACCTTCCACTGAGATGCGAAAGGTCAACATTGGCGGATGCTGTGAATTGAGACAGTTACAGTATCGCTGGCTTAAACAGACGGATTTTGATGAGGATTTCTTTATTATGCTAAGTACATTTCCGTGAGGCGCGGAAATCAGCTTTAGGGCGTTTTAAGGAAACTAAATATGCTTCTCTGCATCTCTGCTCCAATCTGGATAAAATATTGAAAGGAATGTGAGTTTTATTCAGTACATTTGGTAAATGCTTACTTTTCTAAAGTATTTTCTAGACAAACTAGCTACTTTGACTTTATTGATAGTTAGGTTCCTAATCTTCCAACCTTATAACTATCTTGGCTAGCTAAAGCCAACTTCATAAAATTGCTAGGTGGCTGGTAGTGTCTTGGTCAGTTTCTCCATAATTCAAAAGTTTCGGTGTAATAACAATGTTCATGCTGGTAATAATAAACATGCCCAAGGATCGCTGTGCCCTTTTGGTGCAGATACAATGGATTTATATGGCAATTTAGTTATTCGGTTTCATAATTTGCAGAGACTGAAAACGTCATGTCATGTAAAAAAAGGTCTGGAAGCAAACGTTCCAGCATTATTATTTTTGATATTACATTTCTTCCAATACGATATGGACCATTGGGCCTGCAACAAATGTTTATAGTACATGTAATATATTTGTGAAAGGGGGCACATCAAAGGCATAAATTATTGACTTTTTTCAACTAACGTGAATTCAAAGTAAAAATCAACAACAAATGTCACCATGTCATTGGATGTAGGTTTAAAGTGGGGTGAAAAAAATACGAAATGCCCTAACGGTGAGATGTTTTTGCAAATCCAATCAGTTTTCCACGTTCTTTCAACATCATCATATCGATTTTTGGGGGTTGAAATGACATGGAAACAACGTGGATTCAACAGGTTTTTGCCCAGTGGGTTATTAAAGATACATTATTGATATTTCTCACATCCCACTGCCAGTGCAGTAGACGAGGATCTGAAGATCAATTCCATCCAGCACATTTATGACCCGTGAAGCATATGAACCAGTCATGCCACTGCAGAGATGGAGAGACTGCCTTTCATCACCTTAGATAAAGGCACAAGAGGCATCATGTCAGCCATATTGTGTATATATAACAGAAAAGTGTTCAAATAGTATGTATTTTCTTTCAAATACTTTAGCTGCGCTTTATTGAGCCTGACTTACGAAATGGAAGCAATGGAATAGTCCCAGAAGTGCAAACCTGTTACCCCAACTATCTGGCACTCCATGCAGGCTCAGTCAAACTTTGCTGATTGACATGTTGATTGTAGACCAAGTTTGAAGTGTACTGGGTAGCTCAAGTATTCAAATGACAATAGAATGGATTGAGCTGCTCTTTCAAGCAGTCTTATTTAACAAGGCCAATTTCTCTGTTCTGTACTAATATATGTCAAGGGGGAAATTACTTTTACATTTCTTCACATTTGGTTCAAAGGTTCAGAGCTCCCTTTGATTTCCTTTAGTCATCTGTTCAAACTCTGGTTTGACCTCCAACAAAAGCATAAGATATTATGGTGGCAAACAAGCCAATGGGAACTTTTTCAAAATTGTTCAGGAATGACAAAGTCGTGCCAAATACGTCAATTCAACGTCTGTTCCAAGTTGGTTCAGCGTAATTTCATTTAAATTATGTGGAATCCGCGCTGATTCAACCAGTGTGTGCAGAGCGGATAGTTATCTAATTTCAAGGAGGAACCATAAACGTCTTGACACTGGCTTAGTGCGGAGAATTTAACGTAAGATTCTCCACACTTTTTGGACTGTCTGCGGTGCATCATAACTGTGAGTACAATTGTAAACTATACTACGTCTAAGCTACCTTTTTGTGACACGAGGGGCATGTTAATACAAACACAATTCATAAAGCAGATCGCCACAACTGGAACCGACTCACTGGCTGTAACTGTGGCTTAGACGTAGTACAGTGTGTGAGGGCACACACAATGAATTAGCAGCAGGGCAAGAAATAATAGCAAGTATTCAAGACTTAATCCTTGCTCTTACTAAAAAATATACATTATATGGGGGATTGGAAATGATGCAGACAATTACATTGATGCAAGCCACAATTTAAATGCGAAATTAAAGCTGATCTACCCCCTAAAAATACAGTTCATTTGCTAAGGTGAACTAGACAGAAGACCAAACCCTACCTGCCTACCACAAGGCACACAAACAAATACTACAGTAAGAGCAGCGATAAGCCGCTTCTCCCCAAAACAGCGTTGAAGACGTTGAAGACGTTTGACGAACTGCCACAACCACAGCCCGCGGGTATGGACAAAGAGTGTGCGCCCTTCCTTCTTTTTCTTCCTCTTCTTCTTATTCTTCTTCTTCAAGGCTTTATTGAGATTTATGGGGTATCACACTGTAGAAGGAGCACTGAGTAGCCTTTCAAAGTCATCAAAGGTATTACTAAGAGTGGTGTCTCCTTGAGTGGAAAACCAAAGACTTACCAGTATTGTTGTCCTCTAAGAGACATGGCTATTCTGGAAAACATATCTAAATTCTCTTGATTAATTATGGCATTAAGAGTTTCACTGATGGAGATTATGTCAGTAGCATTTAGAAGAAGTTGTGGCTTCAAGGAATTTAAGGCCCCTTGTTCTGGGTGTTGTATTATTGTCTCTTTTACACTGTACTCTTTTACACTGTAGTTTTAACAACTGGTTGTAGCCAGGATCAAATTGTTTCCACCCATGAAGCCTACCATTATTATCATGGTTTCAATCCTCATTCACGTCAAATGTAGGGGGTCCAGCCAGTGACTGTACCTTGGACATGACTGAGAGCTCCTGCAGACAAATGTCAATTTGACATTGAGAGAGGGACCTTAACTCATCCCCATGGACGAAGCGAGATGGGTTTGTCATTACTATGATCTCTGCTGGGTAGTCTATGGGACAACGTCACAACTTTTACTCAGGTATCTCTTCCTACTCTGTGACAGAAAGGGATGATACAATCAAAATTCGCCCTTTGTTCCTCTTTGTCGTTTTTAATAAGCGTCTGAAAGATAGGATTTTCACCACTCGTCCATGACAGATGTGTCTCAATCTAAAGAGATTGCTGTGAAAGATAGGGACAGATCCCGAGTAGACAGCCATACCCTCTGCCCGAGATAATAATGGGAAGCCGGGGTCCGGTGGTGGTCTGCCTGTTGTTGATACTTGGAGGTGGTCTTAAGAAGAGCAGACCGGGCTCTCTTCCAGGTTTGGCGACAGTGGCGTACAAACATCTGGGCCAAAGGTATGCTGACCTCTTCCTCTTGCTCAGGGAAGAATGGGGACTGATAACCCATTGAACACTTGAATGGCGAGAGACCAGTGGCTAAGCAGGGAAGGGTGTTACGGTCATATTCCACCCACACAAGTTGCTGGCTCCAGGTAGTGGGGTTGGCGGAGATGAGGCAACGGAGTGTTGTCTCCAGGTCCTGATTGGCTCGCTCCGACTGTCCATTAGACTGGGGGTGAAACCCAGAGGACAGGCTGGCTGATGACCCAATGAGTGTGCAGAACGCCTTCCAGAACCGGGATGAGAACTGAGGACCTTTGTCGGCGACCATGTCACTGGAAGTCCATGGATCCGGGAGACGTGCTGCACCATGAGCTGGGCCATCTCCTTTCCTGAGGGTAGCTTGGGGAGGGGAATGGGCGGCTTTGGAAAACCTGTCATTACCATAAGGATAGTGGTGTTGCCATCATATGGAGCGAGACCAGTGACGAAGTCCAGGGATATTTGTGACCAGGGACGGTGAGGGACAGGAAGTGGTTGAAGGAGGCCAGCCGGAGCTTGCCGATGAGTCTAATTCTGAACACAGACAGTGCAGGTGGCAACGAACACGGAACATCAGGAACCATGGTGGGCCACCAAAAGCGTTGTCGCACAAAGGCCATGGTCCGACGGGTGCCAGAGTGGCAGGCAAACCTGGAGAAATGAGCCCATTCCAGAACCAGGGAACGGGCAGCGTCTGGGACAAACACTCTATTCCCCAGATGAGTTGAATCGAGTGAAAAGCAGCGCCCATCAAGCTTGGAGTTGAGATGCTTTGCGGTGTGGAGATATTCCAGGTTCTTGTGATCCGTCCACACAATGAATGGATGTTCTGCCCCCTCTAACCAGTGCCTCCACTCCTCCAATGCCATCTTCACTGCGAGTAGTTATCGATTTCCCACATCATAATTCTCCAGGGCATTAAGATGATAGGAGAAGAAGGGACCTGGATGCAGCTTTAGTTCCAGGGCAGAATGCTGGGACAAGACTGCCCCCACTCCGATGTCCGAAGCATCGACCTCCACTTGGAATTGACGGGAGGGGTCCAGATAGATTAATATGGGAGCTGTGGTGAAGCAATGCTTTAGGTCCAGGAACGCCCGGTCAGCAGCTGAGGACCATCTGAACGGGACCTTGGGAGAGGTGAGTGCTGAAAGGGGGAAAGCCAGGGTGCTGTAAGCCCGGATAAAATGGCGATAGAAATGGGAAAATCCCAGGAAGTGTTGCAGCTGCACTCTGGATGTGGGTTGAGGCAAATCCACCACGGCTCTCATCCATCTGCACATTACCAAGGTCAGTAATCCAGGGAAGTGTCAGAAAGATTCAAAATGGCAGGCATGCTAAGGGTCAGGGCAGGCAGAAAGGTAAAAAAACGGGAAAACTAGAAAACAGGGACGAGAGAACAGGAGTGCGGGAAAAAATAGGCTGGTAGGCTTGATGAGACAAGACGAACTGGCAACAGACAAACAGAAAACATAAGGAATAAATGCACAGGGGATAATGGGGGAAATGGGTGACACCTGAAGGGGGGTGGAGACAAGCACAAGACAGGTAAAACAGATCAGGGTGTGACAGGCACACTACGTCACCGCAGAATCTACATGGAGCACTAGGCAGTTCAAGCCCCCTTGAGTGCTGCCATAGATGTACAGTGCCTTTGGAAAGTATTCAAGACCCCTTGAATTTTCCACATTCTGTAATTTACAGCCTTATTCTACAATTAATAAAAATAAATAAAACATATTTTGGAATCTACACACAATACCAAAGTAAAAATAGGTTTGTAGAAATGTTTTCAAATTCTGTCGCTGAATATTTCAAAGTGCTGAACAAATAGTTATATTGACTACGTCCATCTTAACTCGCTCATTAATGTCTTAATCGGAATTACGGATTTCCTCTTATCCGCTCATCGTTCCCTTATGCCATAGTTTGTACATCTCAATTGTTATAGGCCTATTGATTATATAGGTGTATCTCATTAGTATCTTATTGATCATTTTAGGCAATGTTGTAAGGATTTCATTGTTTTGCTCACTTTGTGTATTATAATTATCTCATGTGCTTTTCTTGATGAGGAGTAGATACTATATAATGTTGTTGGGTCTGTAACCATGTTTGCCAGTGACAGTCTCTTCCCATTCAAATATTTGTTTTCAACAAAAATTTCAGTAATAGACTCATGTAATCCCAGTTGATATTGCGAGGGAGTTTTTGTTTTGCACAATGCACTGTCTGTGCGCCTGTATATTGTATATAAAAGGGGATCCTCATGATTTTATTTTCGTTCCCTTTTAGACCACAAGCCTTATAAAATACTTCAAATGGTAGGCTAAACGAGTCTCCCTCCCTCTCTCTCCCTGTGTGTGTGTGTGTGGTGACTTAAAGAAGAGTAAAGTTAAGGCCTCCAAATCTTGCTGAATTTATCTGAACTAACATCTAACTGAATTTATGTCGGTGTCCATTTTGAAAGTGCTGAACGAATAGGCCTACCTCGTCGCAGTTCGTTTGCTTGCACTTTCTTATACTTATAGCTACAGTGCTTCCTCCTTTAGAAGTTGCGTCATACTGTGGCACACCTTGCGAGCTGCTGCAGCATTCTGTGGCACATTATCTGTTTGTCAGCCATTTTTTTGTTAATGCAAGTTATTGCTAGTTTGACCAGAGGGCATCTTTGAGAAGCATTTGATAGTCTTCCATATTGCAGGCACGCGGGAGACCGGACTTAACTGATTCCATATGTGCTATTTCATAGTTGTGATGTCTTCACTATTATTCCACAATGTAGAAAATAGTACAAATTTAGAAAAATCCTGGAATGAGTATGTGTGTCCAATCTTTTGAATGGTACTTGCTTAATTAATTTGATTAATATTGTGGTGTTTCTATTCCATGAAAAACAAAAACCCTCTGGGTTTCTGTTAGGATGGAATGGAAAATATGGTGCTGTACAACATGACGGTCGGCAGTACAGTACTGGGCTATTTAGCTAAAGTATCCCTGTGTCGTGCGGACAGGAGACCGGGGTTCAATCTCCTGACGGGGAGGAAGGACTAGGCTGTCCTTGTAAATAAGAATCTGTTCTTAACTGATTCCATATGTATCATTTTCATAGTTGTGATGTCTTCACTATTATTCTACAATGTAGAAAATAGTCAAAATAAAGAACAATCCTGGAATGAGTAGGTGTGTCTAAACTTTTGACTGGTACTTGCTTAATTCATTTGAATAATATTATGGTGTTTCTATTTCATGAAAAACGGAAAACCCGCTGGGTAAATTCAGACTGTTTTTTGCTCTCGGAGAGCACACTGGACGTTCGAGCCGAGGAGTAGGGTTGATTTGAGCGTTCTGGCCTTACAATGGCAGTCAAGCACCCAAGCTAACGTTGGCTAGCTTGCTAGCTACTTCCAGACATAAATGAGACCACTCTGACCATTTTACTCGCCCTAGTAGAGCTGGGCGGGACATGGGCTATAAAACTCTTCAAACACGCCCTCCTCTCCCTTCCTATATAAAGCCTTGACGACAATATAACCTCCTGTTCCGAGGATGTGGGGGCAACGGTCCGATGTCAGAATGGTTCAGATAATAACTACAGAACGAAGCTAACATCAGCCTGAGCTTTGGTTGAGAATGGTATGAACTTTGAACTCTTATTCACTACAGAAGTGATACCTCCTAGCCGTTGAGTTAGCTGCTGCTGCCAACGAGAGTTAGGAAGGAACAGACAGAGTATCCCGTCTATCACACTACGACATTACTACAACGTATCCAATTGACCCCCAGAGACATTCTTCAAAGGACAAAGGACTCGGTTTGGCAACACGGCCTTCCATCTACCACCAACCTACCGAAGCGCAGCTCAGAATATTTAAATATTTATTGCATTTTCCTTTTCCAAATGGGCAGTAATTTAGAATGCATAAGATACTGTATTTACGATAGCACAGAGCTTCTTCCTTTGTTACTCAGTCTTCCCGCTCTTTCACTCAAACTCAGCCTCTTTTCTTTTGTGTAACAAACTGTCATATCTGTTCTGCCCGCTAGGGACGTTTTCCTTTATGACGTAATTTGTAATCAATTTATGATTGAATTATGTGTATGTGTAATTCTGTGTGATTAGTTAGATATTTAGTAAATAAATAATTAAACCCAATTTTGTAATGCTGATTCAACTTGTTAGCCAGGGTTCGTGCAGATAACCAAGAATTTACAACTTTCAGATGAGACTGAATTAAGATGATGATTAATATTGACTGCTGTTGATGTAAAATATTACTAGGTCTTTAAGAATTTATTCGGAAGATAACAGCTCTATAAATATTATTTTGTGGTGCCCCGACTCTCTAGTTAATTACATTTACATGATTCGCTCAATCAGGTAAAATTATTTTATACAATAGCATGTCATATCACTTAATCCGGCATAGCCAAAGACACGACACTGCTAGGATGTATAATGTCTCCATCAAATCTAAGAAGTTATTTTAACTTTTTTATTCTTACTTACTGGTAGACAAATGTTCAATGATGTATGAAATTGGAGTTGTTCTTCATCAACTGGTAATGCATAAATAAGGTTAATAGGTTAAACATTCCACTTTTAATTCCAATGCTTTTTTTCAAGACACAACATTGTCATCTTTGGCAGTATAGATGGATTTTCAAGGAAGGTAAGGATATTGTTTTGTATGCATATTGCATATTTCCCAACACCTAATGAACAACCACAATAACAGCCTGGTGTTAAGCTTTCTGTGCTTTTTTGACGTATCCTGAAATTGATATCTGCTTCTTTAGATTGAATGGTTATTTCTCAGTTATTGTTTTCATATCTACAAAAAAAGAAGCTATTTTCTTTACTTTCAGAGTGCGAGCTGATCAAGGGGTCGAAAATGTAGATATTGCCAGATGTACTATGTTCCTTCTCCTGCTGCTGCAGCCTGTTGACACGCTGCTTGGTCCGTTGGTGGTGGGTGATTCTGTCACGGTTTTCTGTATGAGAAGGAGAGTCGGACCAAAATGCAGCGTGTAGATTGCGATCCATGTTTTAATAAACAAACGTAAAACACGAATCAATACAAACACTACAAAATAAAGAACGTAATGAACGTAACGAAAACCTAAACAGCCCTATCTGGTGAAAACACATAGACAGGAACAATCACCCACAAACACACAGTGAAAACCAGGCTACCTAAATATGGTTCCCAATCAGAGACAATGACGAACACCTGCCTCTGATTGAGAACCATATCAGGCCGAACATAGAACTGGACAAACTAGACATGTAACATAGAATGCCCACCTGACCAACCAAAACATAGAAACATACAAAGTAAACTATGGTCAGGGTGTGACACTATCCTTGATATGATCCTGCTATTGTCACATGCTACACAAGCACATGTATCTATCTATCCAATGTTATCATGATTTGTTATAAGGGATATCATACTTATATTATACAGGAAGTATTATTAAAGAGATGCTTTACATTGAAATGCAGATAGAGATGTAGTAGTACCAGAGTTAATGATCCAAGGTCAGTTTTGCATTTCACCTGATGATGAAGACTGACCGTGTTAGCATGATTAAGCTTTGTTTTTAAAAATTCTATCTCTCTATCCATCTGTCTCTCGTCTGCAGGTATGTTTTGATGTGAGAGAGGAAGCCAGTCCCGTCATCGCCACCTTCGGGCTGACTGTGAGCCCAAGGCTGATTAGGAGACACCGCAAGAGACACTATGTAATTGTGATAAAGTGAGAGAATATTAGAGTAGCACTGTAAATTCATTAATCATATGCTGTCTTCCCTGCTCCTCTGTTTGACCTCTTTCCTATTCTGTCTTCTACACCTCTCTCCCCACATCCTCTTTCTTCCTCTTTCTTTATAATACACACCATATGTGCATTGAAGTACAGAATGAACTTGTACTTAGAATATTACAATTATAATATTTAGAATGCATATATCATGTATTTATAACACCTGGATAATGAACTTTCAAAAAAGCATTTCGCATTCTCCACTGGTTGAAATGAAGTATCTCATTGGAATACTACACCAAATGTTTGTCTCTACATTAACTAACATATTCCTCTCAATTGTACATTTTTTGTCTGACTCGTTATGACGTTATAATTACTTACATTTGCTTCCACCATAATGTTTTGCCAGCCGTCTTTGCTGAAGAAAGTCACCAGGGACGGGTGGCTCACGTCAAATTTGTCATTGGAACCATTCGATATGATTGCTCATATAAAAACCTTGGGACCCAAATGCATAATGAGTGCTCTTAACTCCCCCTCGCGGTGGTCTGGCGCAATGAGGCCGTGACGCTGGGTGCCTCTAAATCCCATGGTGTAAGCTCGCCACTTTTAAAGGCGGAACCACTGTAAGTGTTAATGATATAAGAATAAGCATTGTGAATTTACTAGAAACATACTGAACATGTAATAATGTTTGTGTATGGTTCAAAAGTCAAAACTCATTTTGCAGTTCGTTATTGTTGAAGGAGATTGCGGTTCTTATCGATTTACACAAATTCACAAGGAGTCAGTAGTAACCATATTTGTTTAAGCAAGGCAGCCATATTAGCTATGGTTTTTAAAACAGGCTGTAAATATGGCTGAATTAGCTGTTTCACTGCCAGACAAGGCTCCGCTGATAGCCAGGTAATGTGGTGGTAAGGATTCATTCCATGGTGCTGAAAGGAAAGCTCTGGTGTTGGGACAGCTTTATGTAGGCACAAACAGTTTGTGGGCACCATTGGCCACCGTATTAGTGCAATTAATGTATTGTTTAGTCTTGTGCAGTTGCTTTGCTGGCATGCATCTAAAAAACATTTTTTTGTTTGCCCCACCAACATTTACATGCTAAAATCGCCACTGGTTTCAATATAGGTAATTGCTCAGTACATTTCATACAAATTCACTTGTCAATGGCATCAATGGATGTGATTTGGTTTCCTAGAAAACATCAAAGAAATATTGTTTTCCTTGCAGTCATGTGACATTTTGCATTTGAAGTAGGAATACAGTGTAATTTTTCTCCCCACTCTAATTGGCTTTACAACACATAATGATATCTTCACGAGGGGAAGACTGGCTTTTAACCCAGAAGAGTCTTACGTTACAGCCTTATTCTAAAATGGATTAAATACATTTTTCTCCTCATCAATCTACACATAATACCCCATAATGACATAGGAAAAACAGGTTTGAAGAATCTTTTGCAAATGTATAAGAAATGTAAAACTGAAATATCACATTTACATAACTATTCAGAGCCTTTACTAAGTACTTTGTTGAAGCACCTTTGGCAGCGATTACAGTCAATCAATCAATCAATCAATCAAATGTATTTATAAAGCCCTTCTTACATCAGCTGATGTCACAAAGTGCTGTACAGAAATCCAGCCTAAAACCCTAAACAGCAAGCAATGCAGGTGTAGAAGCACAGTGGCTAGGAAAAAGTCCCTAGAGAGGCCGGAACCCAGGAAGAAACCTGCTGTCTCTAGAGAGTTGAAACCAGCAGGTCTGGGACAAGGTAGCACGTCCAGTGAAAAGGCCAGGGTTCCATAGCCACAGTCAGAACAGTTAAAACTGGAGCAGCAGCTCGACCAGGTGGACTGGGGACAACAATGAGTCATCAGGCCAGGTAGTCCTGAGACATGGTCCTAGGGCTCAGGTCCTCAGAGAGAAAGAAAGAGAGAGAGAGAGAGAGAGAGAGAGAGAGAGAGAGAATTAGAGAAAGAGAATTAGAGAGAGCATACTTAAATTCACACAGGACACCAGATAAGACAGCCTTGAGTCTTCTTGGGTATGATGCTACAAGCTTGGCACACCTGTATTTGGGGAGTTTCTCCCCTTCTTCTCTGAAAATCCTCTCAAGCTCTGTCAGGTTGGATGGGGAGCGTCACTGCACAGCTATTTTAAGGCCTCTCCAGAGATGTTAGATCGGATTTGAGTCCAGGCTCTGGCTGGGCCACTCAAGGACATTCAGAGACTTGTCCCGAAGCCACTTCTACTCTGTCTTGGAACAGATCTGGGGTAAGTCCTCACTAGCATGAAAAAAAAAATACAGGCACAGACTGTGTGTAGAAAATGTTTTAAGACTGAGATTCTTTCCAATACAACCCTATATTGCAGAGTTATGTGCATCCTTTCAAGCACACCCATCTCACTAAACTGTGGTGAGTTATTCACAATTTTCGATGAACAAATAAGGTTTTACAGTGCCTTGCGAAAGTATTCGCCCCCCTTGAACTTTGCGACCTTTTGCCACATTTCAGGCTTCAAACATAAAGATATAAAACTGTATTTTTTTGTGAAGAATCAACAACAAGTGGGACACAATCATGAAGTGGAACGACATTTATTGGATGTTTCAAACTTTTCAAATCAAATCAAATACTGAAAAATTGAGCGTGCACAAATCTGGCCTTTATGGAAGAGTGGCAAGAAGAAAGCCATTTCTTAAAGATATCCATAAAAAGTGTTGTTTAAAGTTTGCCACAAGCCACCTGGGAGACACACCAAACATGTGGAAGAAGGTGCTCTGGTCAGATGAAACCAAAATTGAACTTTTTGGCAACAATGCAAAACGTTATGTTTGGCGTAAAAGCAACACAGCTGAACACACCATCCCCACTGTCAAACATGGTGGTGGCAGCATCATGGGTTGGGACTGCTTTTCTTCAGCAGGGAAAGAGAAGATGGTTAAAATTGATGGGAAGATGGATGGAGCCAAATACAGGACCATTCTGGAAGAAAACCTGATGGAGTCTGCAAAAGACCTGAGACTGGGACGGAGATTTGTCTTCCAACAAGACAATGATCCAAAACATAAAGCAAAATCTACAATGGAATGGTTCAAAAATAAACATATCCAGGTGTTAGAATGGCCAAGTCAAAGTCCAGACCTGAATCCAATTGAGAATCTGTGGAAAGAACTGAAAACTGCTGTTCACAAATGCTCTCCATCCAACCTCACTGAGCTCGAGCTGTTTTGCAAGGAGGAATGGGAAAACATTTCAGTCTCTCGATGTGCAAAACTGATAGAGACATACCCCAAGCGACTTACAGCTGTAATCGCAGCAAAAGGTGGCGCTACAAAGTATTAACTTAAGGGGGCTGAATAATTTTGCACGCCCAATTTTTCCGTTTTTGATTTGTTAAAAAAAGTTTGAAATATCCAATAAATGTCGTTCCACTTCATGATTGTGTCCCACTTGTTGTTGATTCTTCATAAAAAAATACAGTTTTATATCTTTATGTTTGAAGCTTGAAATGTGGCAAAAGGTCGCAAAGTTCAAGGGGGCCGAATACTTTCGCAAGGAACTGTATATGTAAGATGGTTAAATAAAGAGATACATTATTGATTATTATTATATTATTATTTATGCCCTGGTCCTATAAAAGCTTTTTGTCACTTCCCACGAGCCGGGTTGTGATAAAAACTCATTCTTATGTTTAATAAATGTATCGTATAGTAGTGTGTGTGGCAGGCTTACAATGATGGCAACAACAAAAAAACATTTGAGAGTGGGCTGACCCTGGTGCTAGAGGGGGTACTCAGCTGGAGGTTGAATGTTTGAACTATAAAACGTTTGGGAACCACTGTTTTAGAGGATAATATATACAGAAACATTTTCAGAAACACCATGACATCCCCTCTCTAGTAATTTAATAGGATCTCTATGGTCCAGTCGGTGTCTGTACCTTGGACACGACAGAGAGCTCATACAGACAAATGTCAATTTGACGTTGGGAGGGACCTTATCTCTTCCCCATGGAGGAAGTGAGATGAGTCTGTCATGGCTATGCCCTCTGGGTGCTCTATGGGGTACCGTCACAAATGTTCCCCGGGCATCTCTTTTTACTCTGCGACAAAGGGTTTTGATACGATCAATATTCTCCCTTTGTTCCTCTAGTGCTGTCACATTTGTGTCTCAATCAAAGGACACGGCTAAGAAATTAATTGTGTTTAGGACTGAAAAGTGTTCTCCTAAAAGGCGAGAATTAAATAGATGTCAGTTGGACTTCTGAGAAACTAGCATGTTGTTCCAATGTAGGTCAATGTAGGTCCGGGAGGGACAGAAAAGGCCCAAGCATCCTCCTACGAAGCCAGAAACTGGACACCTAGCCATGGCCCGGGACTGGAAGATGCTTGTCGATATTGACCAGCAACTCATTTTTCCACCTGAAATTTCTTCTACCAACCTTAGGCCAGACATGGTACTCTGGTCCCCTTCACGAAAGGCTGTGTACATCATAGAGCTCACAGTCCAATGGGAAAACTCTGTTGAAGAGGCCTACGAGCGTAAGAAACTGCGTTACACAGAGTTGGCAGCAGACGCAACTCAGCGTGGCTGGAATGCAAAAGTCTGGCCAGTTGAAGTGGGATGCAGAGGATTCGTGGCTTCTTCCACCATCAGGTTGCTGAAAGAACTTGGAATATGAGGTATGCGGTCAGCTGTAGGGCTGGCTCAGGGAAGAGGACGCCCCTGCCTTGCATAGTCCCGTGGGACATCTTAATTGGGCATGGGACACAAGCTAAGGCTTGATCACCCTTTCGCTGGCCACCTTTGATGAGGGTGTTTAGTGATTAAAGGCCGAAACACCCACTGATTCGAAGGCACACTTCAACAAAGTTGAAGTCTCCTCTGTCCTATATTTCTGTAAGTAATGTACACAGAAATGTACCTAAAATATAATCTCTCTGGTTATGTTTTGTTTAATATATAAAGGATGAATTTCATGTTTTTACCATCCATTAAGGAAAAAACCCAAGTATCCATGAATCACAAAACAAATCCTGTGTGTGTACCTAGCTCAGTTGAAAGGTAGGCCTTGGGGAAAGTGACCCACTTCAGGTGCTTTAGTGAGTAGAGTAAAATCACAATGGCTATCTTGGCTCATCACTAAATACATTAGGAGCACAGCAGTCAGAGCAGTAGCATCCAATCTTAGGCAGGATGTAAAAAGTGCTATTTTTAGGGAGGCAATAACCACATAGAGGCCGAATACAGTTGATTCCCTCTACATTTTTTCCCCGTTTGAGGGATATAACATTTTCATAGCCCTTGTTTAGATTTCTGTATATATTTGCATGAGATTGTTGAAAATATCGTATTATTTTCATTTTGTACATCACGTCTCCAGGCAGGGTTTTTATATACTGAGTGTACAAAACATTAGGAACACCTGCTCTTTCCCTAGTATAGACTGAATAGGTGAAAATTATGATCCCTTATTGATCTCACCTGTTAATTCCACTTCAATCAGTGTAGACTAAGGGGATGAGTCAGGTTAAAGAAGGATTTGTAAGCCTTGAGACAATTGAGACATAGGCTGCGTCCAAAAGAAAAAGACACACCCTCGTCCATTTATGCCCTTGGGGGAAATCCCCATCTATCATACTACACTGAACAAAAATATAAACACAACATATGTTGGTCCCATGTTTCATGCCAAGATATTCCATCCACCTGACAGCTGTGGCATATCTGATTAAACAGCATGGTCATTACACAGGTGCACAGGTGCACCTTGTGCTTTGAACAATAAAAGGCCACTCTGAAATGTTTTGTCACACCACAATGCCAAAATGTCTCAAGTTTTGAAGGAGCATGCAATTGGCATGCTGAATGCAGGAATGTCCACCAGAGATGTTGCCAGAGACTTGCCAGACACTTGAATGTCAATTTCTCTACCACTCTACCATAAGTTCCCTCCAACATCGTTTTAGAGAATTTGGCAATACGTACAACCGGCCTCACAACCGCAAACCATGTGTAACCACGCCAGCCCACAGCTGGCTTCTTCACCTGCGGAATCGTCTGAGACCAGCCACCCGGACAGCTGACGAAACTGTGGGTTTGCACATCCAAATAATTTCTGCACAATCTGTCAGGGAAGCTCATCTGCGTGCTCATCGTCCTCACCAGGGTCTTGACCTGACTGCAGTTTGGCGTCGTGACCAACTTCAGTGGGAAAATGCTCACCTTCGATGGCCACTGGCATGCTGGAGAAGTGTGCTCTTCACGGATTAATCGCAGTTTCAACTGTACCGGGCAGATGGCAGACATGGCGTTGTGTGGGCGAGCGGTATGCTGATAACAACGTTGTGAACAGAGTGCCCCATGGTGGCGGTGGGGTTATGGTGTGGGCAGGCATAAGCTACGGACTATATTTTGCATTTTATCGATGAAAATTTGAATGCACAGAGATACCGTGGCCCATTGTCGTGCCATTCATCCACCGCCATCACCTTATGTTTCAGCATTATAATGAACGTCCTCATGTCGCAAGGACCTGTACACAATTCCTGGAAGCTGAAAATGTCCCAGTTCTTCCATGGCCTGCATACTCACCAGACATGTCACCCATTGAGTTTGGGATGCTCTGTATTGACGTGTATGACAGCATGTTCCAGTTTACAAAAATATCCAGCAAAATGTGGGAGAACATTCCACAGGCCACAATCAACAACCTGATCAACACTATGCGAAGGTATCTGTGACCAACAGATGTATATCTGTATTCCCAGTCATGTGAAATCCATAGATTAGGGCCTAATGAATTTATTTCATTTGACTGATTTCCTTATATGAACTGTAACTTAGTAAAATCTTAGAAATTGTTGCATGATGGGTTTATATTTTTGTTCAATGTAAAGGTGGGAGACAGATTTACGTTTACTATTTTACGTCTACCCCCGAGTCAAGGTTGACAGGTCAGTAATGCCTGGTGTCACATTACATAGCTAAGTCAATAAACTGGATGCACACAGTATAGGGAGATAGTTAGTGAGTGGTCTCCGTAGCTGACCGAAAGTCATTGGGAACTTTGTTTCACCTTTGCAGTCTTTCAATTTCAAGTTCGAACAATCATGTACTTGTCAAATACTTAACCTGTACATGACCATCTGATCATTCATCACTCCAGTGTTAATCTGCAAAATTTTAATTATTTGCCTACCTCCTCATGCCTTTTGCACACAATGTATATAGACTCTCCTTTTTTTCTACTGTGTTATTGACTTGTTAATTGTTTACTCCATGTGTAACTCTGTGTTGTCTGTTCACACTGCTATGCTTTATCTTGGCCAGGTCGCAGTTGCAGGGTAGCCTAGTGGTTAGAGCGTTGGACTAATAACCGGAAGGTTGCAAGTTCAAACCCCCGAGCTGACAAGGTACAATTCTGTAGTTCTGCCCCTGAACATTCAGTTAACCCACTGTTCCTAGGCCGTCATTGAAAATAAGAATTTGTTCTTAACTGACTTGCCTAGTTAAATAAATAAAAATAAACAAATAAAAACTAGCCTACCTGGTTAAATAAAGGTGAAATAAAATTTAAAAAAACCTGGAAGGCATGCAAAAACATTGCAGAGAGGATCAAATATAGGCCATGTGATGAGCTTCAGATCCATGTGACTGGTTGAAGTCTTAGTTGTGTGAGGATGACATATTGTATGGCGCTGGCTATGCCAGTCAAATCCTTCTCCGAAGGGAGAAGGGGACTATTTTCAACTGGTTCCTTTTGAAGTTTCCTAAAACTAATGACCAGACTGGGGAGTTGAAGCTTCCCAGTTTGAGACTGCTATGTCATTTTATGCAGCCCTACATGGTGGGCTAGTACGATGGCCGTGAAGAGCAAAGTAGCTTTTTAAGATTTTTAATAGAGCAGCTCTACAGGGTGTAACAGGAGTACTCCTAATGCTTTAGCCAGAATGCATTGGAGGACCATTTCCTAAGTGCACATTTTCATGAGTAGTCTTGTGTCGCAGGAAATGAGCTGATCGGATTTTATTTATGCTAGGATGTCATGGTATGTGACAATGGATCATTGAAGAGTCAATGTACTCATTGGCTGCGTTTACACAGGTAGCCCAATTCTGATTTTTTTTTACACTTAATGGTCTTTTGCCTGATCAGATCAGCTCTTTAGACAATAATTGGGCAAAAGATAAGAATTGGGCTGCCTGTGTAAATACAGCATAGTGTCAATAGTGGAACTTTTCTACACTTTGTTGAGGATAAAGCGCATGATGAAATATCAAGATGTCACAGGTGTGATGAATGCCCTCATTTATTATTATTATTGCGTATGTGCTCCTAATTTAGTGTTTGTTAGTTGATTGATTAATTGAGACCTGTGGTTACTTCCTTTTTTCCTTCTTACGTTTGAGGTGTGGCCACCCAGGGAAAGGTGCAGGTAAGAGAGAAGGGGTGGCAGACTGTTTTTTTTTTTTTTTTTCTCAACCTCTGGAGAGACCTGAAAGTAGCTGCGCAGCAATGCTCCTCATCCAACCTGACAGAGTCTGAGAGGATCTGCAGAGAAGAATGAGAGAATCTCCCCAAATACAGGTGTGCCAAGCTTGCAGTGTCATACCCAAGAAGACTCGAGGCTGCAATTGCTGCCAAATATGCTTCAACAAAGTACTGAGTAGAGGGTCTGAATGCCTATGTAAATGTGATATTTCTGTTTTTTTATTTCTTATCATAGCAAAAAATTGTTAACCTGTTTTTGCTTTGTCAGTAGGGTGTATTGTGTGTTGATTGGGGGGGACTATTTAATCCATTTTAAAACAAGGCTGTAACCTTAACAATATGTGTCAAGTCTGAATACTTTCACAGTGCCTAGTGAAAGTCTACACACCCCTTGCACAGTCTTCACATTTTGCTGCCTCAAAGTGAAATCTAAAAATGGACGAATTTGATTTTTTCCAATGTACACAACCTACTCCACATTTTCAAAGTGAAAGAAAAATTGGAGAAACTTTTCCTAATTAAAAGTTAAAAAAGAAAGATGTCTTGATTGCCGATGTCTTCACACTCCAGAGCTAATGTTTGGTGGACGCACCTTTGGCAGCCATTACAGCTGTGAAACATTTTGAATAAGAACTGTTTTTATTAGGTTAATGTTACATTTTTTTTAAGTCATGTAAACATTTTTTTTTAAACATTCTTGAGTGATAGATCTCGGCTTGCTTTTTGACTGCGAAAGTGATCTTGACTCAGAAAAGGTTGGTGACCACTGTTGTAGAGGCTGCAACAGGTCAGCACCTCAGGAGTAAATGTCAGATGGCTTTTCTTGAAAACCGAGCATTCAGAGGAAAATACAGCAGATGTGGAAGAGAGGGAGGGAGAGCAAGAGATGGGGAGAGAGCAGGTCGAAAACAGCAGGAGGACTGGGTCAAGGTAGAACATCCGGTGAACAGGTCAGGGTTCCATAGCCACATGCAAAACAGTTGAAACTGGATCAGCAGCATGACCAGGTGGACTGGGGATGGGGACAGGCAGGAGTCAGGTCAGGTAGTCCTGAAACATGGTCCTAGGGCTCAGGTCCTCCGGGTGGGGAGAGAGACAAATCCAATTTTATTTGTCACATGGGAGAATTAGAGGGAGCATACTTAAATTCCCCTGACACATGACTGAATCCAAACATTACACTGTTGATTTGATGTGCAATTTACATTTACTGTACATTTGTTTATAACGAAATCTGAAAATACTCTGGATACATTCAGGAAACATGATAAGAATATTATCGGAAAATTTGGGCTAGGTGCAACATAAAACAAAACATTTGACAGGGGTTTGAGTGAGAGGTCAAACTGGTGTCTCCAAGTGGCCACACACCTCTCCAATGTGTGCATAGTTCCTAAGTCATTTCAATGCAGTCTTCAACTATGTGGTGTTAAGGAACTGAAGCAAGCACACTTGTATTGTGGTTGTTTTGAACACAGGCCTGCATCACACAATTACTGTTGTTGTTTACGCAATCCAAAAACAGTCCATTTATAAATCGCAATCTGGATCAGGTGGGCATCATTTAAAAGCTTGTTCTATTGTCAAAATGACTAGCTAAATGAACAAATATGATCTTACAGTGTTAGGCATTCACAGGGCAATTCAGAGGAGCAGATTCTAATTTTGCTGCACATAGAATTGAGTCATGGGTGCATTCAGATGCGCGGTCCGCAGCAATTCTTTTTACAATACAACAAACAGGCTCATTCTGTTCAGGACAACCCTGGGTATAACGCAATGTCATCTTGTAACTGTAATTCAAACATAGTGGTCATAAACGTTGACGCTGCATATTACATGCATTTTATGATATGCACATTTGGACATCACGTTGTTTGGCTTGCTTAATTTACAGTATTTCCCTCACTCAGACAACAAAACATTTGCAAAAGGGATGGGGGCAACTTGTCGCGCACAGTGCTCAAGTTCAGAATGGCTGTCAGTCGAAACCCATACAGCGCTGTGAAGCGGAGACCCTGAGCTCTGACGTTATCTATAGCATGTTACTGTACAGCCACTGCGTACAGTGTCTAAATCTGCAAATGAAAAGGATTAACATGGTCCTCTCACACCAGCACAGTCTTGAAGAAGGTGAGACAGCACCTCTTCCCCCTCAAGAGGTTGAAAAGACATGGCATGGCCCTTCAGATCCTCAAACAGTTTGACAGCTGCACCATTGAGAGCATCTTGACTGGCTGCATCATCGCTTGGTATGGCATCTGCACCGCCCTCGATCCCAAGGCGCTACAGAGGATGGGGCGGATGGCCCAGTACATCACTGGGGCCGAGCTCCCTGCCATCCAGGACCTCTATACCAGGCAGTGTCAGAGGAAGACCCGGAAAATTGTCAAAGCCATAGACTGTTCACTCAGCTACTTCAAGGCAAGTGGTACTGGAGCACCGAGTCTGGGACCAAAAGGCACCTAAACAGCTTCTACCCCCAAGCCATAACTGCTGAACAGTTAATCAAATGGCTACCCAGACTATTGCATTGACACTTTTTTGCAGTGACTCTTACACTGACTCTACGCACACTCACTAGACTCTACCCACACACTCACACATACAGTTGAAGTCTGAAGTTTACATACACTTAGGTTACAGTCATTAAAACTCGTTTTTCAACCACTCCACAAATTTCTTATTAACAAACTATAGTTTTGGCAAGTCGGTTAGGACATCTACTTTGTGCATGACACAAGTAATTTTTCCAACAATTGTTTACAGACAGATTATTTCACTTACAAGACATTTCTGGAGTGGTTTAAAAACGAGTTTTAATGACTCCAACCTGATTGTATGTAAACTTCTGACTTCAACTGTATATATATTCCCTAATGACATGTGTATGAATAGCTAACAAGGCACTCGAAAGCCACAACATGTCAAAGTCAACATAGAAGACACATTGGGCTCCCGAGTGGCACTGTTGTTCGAATCCAGGCTGCATCACATCCGGACGTGATTGGGAGTCCCATAGGGTGGCACACAATTGGCCCAGCGTCGTCCGGGTTTGGCCGGGTTAGGCGTCATTGTAAACAATAATTTGTACTGACTTGCCTAGTTAAATAAAGGTTACAAAAATAAAATAATAAAATAATTGGTGCACACTTCACCACAGTGTTCTCGACTCTATATAATATGTGTTTATATACGTGGTGTTTATTTGATGTATTGCTAAAATAAAGGTTGAATAAAATAAGTAATAAGCTTGAGTTCTTACTGATATAAAAAATAAATAATCTTCAATAGTGATAAAGACTGACTTCGAAGAGACCACATCTAAATCCTCCATCCCCCACTTAGTCTGACTGCTGTTCTCTCTGGCTCCACTACAAACCCCCGTCCGGCCATCTAGAGGTGTGAATACCCAGCCAGCCTACAAGTAGAGGATGGTAAGTGCTTTACAGCAGAAAGAGACTTGGGACTTGAGACCAGCAGCACAATCTTGTGTAGAGGGTGTTCTAAATACTGTAATTGTAAATAGTGTGTACATTTTATTTATTTTTACTTTGTGTGTATGTGTGGTTTGTGGTGGGTTCAGTGTTGGCTGCTAACTTGGCCCTTATCTTAAATATTTCACTTCTGTGTTTGGAGACATTGGATCAGCTTTCTTGTCACGTCTCCTGTTAGTACAATTTATGTAGGAAGCTAATGATCCATAATGTATGACATTCCTGGGAGTGAGTTATGTTCTTGAAAATGTATCAATTTACCAATTGGGTACTTTTGGGCAAATCGTGAAGGACACCTGGGTGACTTCATACTAAATATCATGTAGCTTACTCATTCTTGAAGTTATCAGTCTTTGCACATATACTGTTGCCCTCTTGTGGACACCATCTAAATTACCTCCAGCTTCCAAGGTGAATGTGTGGCTTTTCTCTTGCATTTCAAAGATGGTACAAAAACATTTTTAACAGTTTTTTCTTTGTATTCTATTTTACCAGATCTAATGTGTTATATTCTTCTACATTCATTTCACATTTCACAAGTGTTTCCTTTCAAATGGTATCAATAATATGCATATCCTCTCTTAAATGCCTGAGCTACAGGCAGTTAGATTTAGGTATGTCATTTTAGTTGAAATTTGAAAAATAAGGGGGCAGATCCTTAAGAGGTTTTAAGTTTCCTCAAGTTCCCGTGTTATTGGGATTTTCCAGGCTCCTGCAACACAATCCCCTCATTGACTGGTCTGCTGGTGCCATCATGGGCTGGAGCCCATTCTGCCACGCCCATTGCCTGAAGTCAGCGCAGCCTGCCCCGGGATGTCTTCCTGGGGGCTCGGAAGTTGCCCCGGACATCTCCGCCTTTCCCGCAGAGTACCTGGAACTCTGGGAGGTGTTCAGCAAGGCGTGGGCCACTTCGCTTCTGCTACACCAACCATATGACTGCAGGATTAACCCTATCCCAGGCACCACTCCACCCTGGGGACGACTGTACTCTCTGTCGGGTCTGGAGACCAAGGCTATGGAGACCTACATTGAGGACTCCCTGGCTGCAGGGTTTTACCGTCCTTCTGCCTCCCCACCCGGCGCAGGGTTCTCTTTGTGGAGAAGAAGGACAAAACCCTGCGCCCGTTCATCAACTGCCGGGGTCTCAATGTCATCATGGTGAAGAACCGCTACCCGCTACCCCTCATCTCCTCAGCCTTCGAGCCTCTCCAGGGGGCCACAGTGTGTTCTCCAAGCTGGCCCTACAGAATGCCTACCACCTGGTGCGGATACAGGAAAGGGACGAGTGAAAGTCTGCCTTCAACACGGCCAGCGGTCACTACGAGTATCTGGTCATGCCATTTAGCCTTACCAACACTCCTGCTGTGTTCCAGGCTCTGGTTAATGATGCTCTCCATGACATGTTGAACCGGTTCTTCTTTGTCTACGTAGATGACATCCTTGTCTTCTCCCGCTCCACCCAAGAATACGTGCTCCACGTCCGACAGGTTCTCCAATGCCTCCTGGAGAACCAGCTTTTTGTAAAAGCAGATGTGTGAATTCCATCGCTTCACCATCCCCTTTCTGGGTTACATGATCGCCGCAGGGAGTGTACAGATCGATCCCGGAAAGGTGAGAGCTGTGGTGGATTGGCCTCCCCTACATCCAGGGTGCAACTGCAACATTTCCTGGGATTCAGCAACTTTTATCGCTGCTTTATCCGGGGTTACAGCACCCTGGCTCCCCCTCTGTCTGCACACCTCTCCCAAGGTTCTGTTCTGGGATCTAAAACACCACTTCACCACAGCTCCCATCTTGGTTCATCCTGACCCGTCCCACCAGTTTGTGGTGGAGGCTGATGCTTTGGATGTCGGAGTGGGGGCTGCCCTGTCCCAGCGTTCTGCCCTGGACCTCAAGTTATACATCCCTTCTCCGCCTTCTGCCACCGCCTCAATGCCACAGAGAGGAACTATGATGTGGGGAATCGCGAGCTTCTTGGGGTGAAGATGGCGTTGGAGTGGAGGCATTGGCTGGAGCGGGCGGAACATCCGTTCATTGTGTGGACTGACCACAAGAACCTGGAATATCTCTGCACCGCCAAGCGCCTCAATTTCAGGCAAGCTAGGTGGGCCCTGCTGTTCACCCAGTTCAACTTCTCCCTCTCATACCGGCCGGGATCCAAGAATGTCACGCCGCTATAGCCCCATGGCTTCAAACCCGGAAACCAAGACCATCCTTCCCAACTCATGCCTGACGACTGCACACAGCTGGGGAATAGAGGAGAAGGTTCGTGAGGCGCAGCTTTCCCAGCCAAACCCCAGGGAGGCCCAGATAACCAGATGTTCGTTCCTGACACGGTCTGCTCCTTGGTCCTGGAGCGGGCACACTTCTCCAGGTTTGCCTGCCACCCGGGACTTTGTGTGACAACGCTTTTACTGGCCTACCATGGTTCCTGACGTCTCCCTGTTCGTCACCGCATGCACGATTTGTGTACAGAACAAGACTCCTCGGCAAGCTTCGGCTGGTCTCTTTCAACCTCTGCCTATCCCTCACCGCCCCTGGTCTCACATATCCCTGGACTTTGTCACGGGTCTTCCCCCGTCTGATGGCAACAGCGCCATCCTGACTGTAGTGGATCAGTTTTCCAAAGCCGCCCGCTTCATTCCTCTCCCCAAGCTACCCTCTGCTAAAGAGACGGCCCAGCTCATGGTGCAGCATGTCTTCCGGATCCATGGAGTGCCAATAGACAGGGTCTCCAACCGGGGTCCTCAGTTCTCGTCCCAGAAGGTTGATGACAGTCCGTGGAGCTGGCAGAGGTGTCATGCCCATAGGGGTCAACGGGGTCCTGTTTTGACATTTTCCGATGTTAAATTAATTACTAAACTTAATTTTTAAGCCCAGGTTGGCTTTACCATGATCAAGGAGGAGAAGCTGACACATGATGCTGGTGAGCTCATTGGGCAGGGTGGCAGAAGTTAGTTTTGAACAGAACAGGAGACTGTTCAGGAGGGTACAACGATACAGAACATTCACATGGAAATTGTCATGTAAATTAGGGAATTATGTGAACTCTAATGATTACATTTCACCTCACTGAATATACTGTACTTGATTAGCACAATTGTAAATGTACTGAGGCCCTGTTGGTATAGACATTGTATGAGAAAAATAAGATCCCCCTGTGCCTCATGATAAACGGCAAATAGGATCATGTAGTAACTATTTTTGAAGATTAACATCCGAATGAAAAGTCCCAAATGAGAAATCGACCAGTGAGTGTCACTGAAGAGTAACAGCTGGTGTTAGAATTCATTAGCATTGTGGGTACTCTGGCCCTGTTAAATACTTCAGAGTTGTTTCTGAGACCCAATGCAGGTCTTTGACAGAAACTTCTGTATTGGTCACCTCAAGATCTGCTGTTTTAAGACTGTAATATATGACATTACAGATAATAAATAAATGGCCTTCGATTTCCAGTAAATATCTGTGAAGAGACTTATAAATAAAGCCTCCTAGTTATAGGAACACTTGAGTACTTGACAGAAGTGAATTATCACAGAAGTGAATTATGGCTTCACGAGTACAGTCTTTAAATACTTGCCGACTTTGCTTATGTGCCACACAGGCTTAAAAAATATGCCATTAAAATGCATTAAACATCTTAACAGAATGACCTTGTTAATGAATATCTTTTTAGCTAATATTGTCTGTGACAACCTTGATGCCTGACCCCAAGCCACACAGTGAACCATTTCTGTACTGCATGTGTTTGAAATCAAATTATTCTAATCTAACCTTGCTATAGCAAAAAGATTAACCTCCACTTTTCTGGACCGCTCTGTTTTCTCCAACTATATCACTGAGATGAAGCTGGCTTACCCAACCGTGGAGGGCCTCAATAAGTTTAGCAACCAACTGTCTGACTCTGTTACTGCTAGGTCTGCTATGGGGCCTATCCACACGCCTGAGACACTGTCCACAAGATTACAATATGGCTGCTTTATGTGGTGGTGTGGCACATACCAGTTTTTCTATTTTTGTAAAAAGGCTGCTGTTTACGAGAAAGCAAAGTATACTATAGCAATCAAATGTATTTTTATCTGCATTACTATATATTTTTTCCATATGCCGGTATAGGTAACTGCCAAAATTAAGGAAACACCAACATGAAGTGTCTTAATAGGGTGTTGGGTAGGTGTTTTTAGCAACGCTAGTGTTACACAAAATTCCGGTGGGTAGGATAGTTGGTCATTATGACGGGGGAAATTTGAAGCAAAATATATAAAGGACCTTTTTTTGTCCACATATGGCTCACTTGCAGGACTTTTATTTTGACATGAGGTAAGCTGAGAGGTTGGTCTTACAACAGACCCACATTTGGAAAGTCTGTTTAATAATATGATCCTTTAGATATGTTGTCTCAAATTCCCCCGTCATAATGACCAACTGTTTTGCCCACCGGCACAGTAAGTTGAAATTCAGGCTTCCCGGGGACTGTTTTTGCGCAACCCAAGACAATTGAAAGCAACACTAGAGTATATAGAATGGGGCAAAAAAAGTATTTAGTCAGCCACCAATTGTGCAAGTTCTCCCACTTAAAAAGATGAGAGAGGCCTGTAATTTTCATCATAGGCACACTTCAACTATGGCAGACAAAATTAGAAGGAAAAAAATCCAGAAAATCACATTGTAGGATTTTTAATGAATTTATTTGCAAATTATGTTGGAAAATAATTATTTTGGTCACCTACAAACAACCAAGATTTCTGGCTCTCACAGACCTGTAACTTCTGCTTTAAGAGGCTCCTCTGTCCTCCACTCGTTACCTGTATTAATGGCACCTGTTTGAACTTGTTATCAGTATAAAAGACACCTGTCCACAACCTCAAACAAACAGTCACACTCCAAACTCCACTATGGCCAAGACCAAAGAGCTGTCAAAGGACACCAGAAACAAAATTGTAGACCTGCACCAGGCTGGGAAGACTGAATCTGCAATAGGTAATAAGTAGCTTGGTTTGAAGAAATCAACTGTGGGAGCAATTAGGAAATGGAAGACATACAAGACCACTGATAATCTCCACACAAGATCTCACCCCGTGGGGTCAAAATGATCACAAGAACGGTGAGCAAAAATCCCAGAACCACACGGGGGGACCTAGTGAATGACCTGCAGAGAGCTGGGACTAAAGTAACAAAGCCTACCATCAGTAACACACTACGCCGCCAGGGACTCAAATCCTGCAGTGCCAGACGTGTCCCCCTGCTTAAGCCAGTACATGTCCAGGCCCGTCTGAAGTTTGGATGATCCAGAAGAAGATTGGGAGAATGTCATATGGTCAGATGAAACCAAAATATAACTTTTTGGTAAAAACTCAACTCGTCGTGTTTGGAGGACAAAGAATGCTGAGTTGCATCCAAAGAACACCATACCTACTGTGAAGCATGGGGGTGGAAACATCATGCTTTGGGGCTGTTTTTCTGCAAAGAGACCAGGACGACTAATCCGTGTAAAGGAAAGAATGATTCGGCCATGTATCGTGAGATTTTGAGTGAAAACCTTCCATCAGCAAGGGCATTGAATATGAAACGTGGCTGGGTCTTTCAGCATGACAATGATCCCAAACACACCGCCCGGGCAACGAAGGAGTGGCTTCGTAAGAAGCATTTCAAGGTCCTGGAGTGGCCTAGCCAGTCTCCAGATCTCAACCCCATAGAAAATCTTTGGAGGGAGTTGAAAGTCCGTGTTGCCCAGCAACAGCCCCAAAAACACCACTGCTCTAGAGGAGATCTGCATGGAGGAATGGGCCAAAATACCAGCAACAGTGTGTGAAAACCTTGTGAAGACTTACAGAAAACGTTTGACCTCTGTCATTGCCAACAAAGGGTATATAACAAAGTATTGAGATAAGTATTTGGTCAATAACAAAAGTTTATTTTCCACCATAATTTGCAAATAAATTCATTACAAATCCTACAATGTGATTTTCTGGATGTTTTTTACTCATTTTGTCTGTCATAGTTGAAGTGTACCTATGATGAAAATTACAGACCTCTCTCATATTTTTAAGTGGGAGAACTTGCACAATTGGTGGCAGACTAAATACTTTTTTGCCTCACTGTAAATACACCATTAGGCCACCACAAGCCCCCAGAACAGCTGCAATGCACCTGAGCATAGATTTTACAAGTGTTTGGAACTCTATTGGAGGAATGCCACAGCATTCTTCAACGACAAATTCCATAATTTGGTGTTTTGTTGATGGTGGTGGAAAAAGCTCCCAGGCACCACTCCATAATTTCCATTGGGTTGAGATCTGGTGACTGACACAAACACACCATTTAAACCCCTACGATTCTTTGAGACCCCTCTTTCAAAGTCACTGGGATCTCTTCTAGCCAAAATAATGGGTAACTTCGCATTTGTATACATGACCCTCAGCATGATGGGATGTTAATTGCTTTTTTAACTCAGGAACCCACACCTGTGTGGAAGCACCTGCTTCCAATACACTTTGTATTCTTAATTTACGAGGGTTTCATTTATTTTGTCAGTTACCTATAAGTACAGCTAAGTGGAAGAACTGCCAAGAAAATGTAGTTGTCAGTTTTCTAGAGCCCTGTATATTTCTTGCGGATTTTTTTTCCACTCAGTCATGTTGACTGACATGTTCATAAAGGAATATAAAATATTTTAGGCAAAAACTTTGATATTCAGACCTCTAAATTATTTCTAAGATTAAGAACTGACATGTCAAATGTCTTTGCATGCAGTATATGAATAAGTCTGACTGTCCTGTACATCTGCCGGGGGAGCCATTATGTTTCACCTCAAGTGTTGACAGATCGATGGAGGAATCTAAAGAATCCTGTTCCACATCCCTTTCTGAAATACCCATGGTATTAAAGCGTCCCTATTTCGAAGGCTTGCCGAGAAGAGAAGACTGCATGTTGCCATGTTGCTAATGACTACCGCAGAGTGCAGACTCAAAAGAGTCATGGATCTGAACACGTGTGTGTGTGTGTGTGTGTGTGTGTGTGTGTGTGTGTGTGTGTGTGTGTGTGTGTGTGTGTGTGTGTGTGTGTGTGTATATATATAGGCCAGACATGAAACCAGAAACCACGTGGGGAAGTTGACAAAATCAGTGACCAAGTTTGGACAAGCGTAGTCGGATTAATGTTATGAGTCTTGACAGTCAGGAACATCCGGATGTTTTTTTTATTTGATCAATAAATATTTGATTAGCATAATCATGCTTATCTTCAAAACACATTTTTCCAGTGTTATACTTTTACGAATCTGTATCTTAGGAAATTGTCAATGGTAAAAAAAATGACAGGCTAAGCACAGCTTACAGTAAAAATGATCACAAGTGCAGCGGTATCAGTGGTTTAAGTGCTGTATGTACACAGTCTATTGCACATGCAACAGATAAAGCAAAGACTAAAGCGAGTCCCCATCCTCTTGCTACATCCATGGAGCCATGTTAGGAGTCTCCTTCTGTCCCGGCTGCTGGTGGAAAAAAAATCAATCAAATCCATGAATTAAAAATATGTATACAATGTATAAAACACTGATTACTGCTGGAATGATAATAGGATGACGGTTCAGGCTTTTTACACAATGCACTTATACTTGTCGGTCGGTAGACCAAAATGTTGGCCTTTCAATTAAGTGAATTAAACAGTTCAAGTAAGTAGGGTACAGAAACGTCTTGTAAAATCGAATTTCATGTTCCAACACACCTCTTACCAGATATGCGGACGTCTCCCTTTTGAAGTTAAATTGAAATAATCCATTTACCTTGTTCAGTTCAGGAAACAGCTCTAGAAGAGCAAGGTCCAGTAAGACATAGGTCAACTGAGGAAAAATGTTGCAGAAGGATCATTAGAATGACTACAAAATTCCTAAATTGGATTTTTCATCACTGATCTAAAATGTGTTTACTGCTGTCTAAATCATACAGTACTGTACTAAACACACTGTTCCCATTATGTTTTAGGTTAGCTGCCCATGAGTTACATACCGTAGCTCATGAAAATGAGCTACGGTATGTAGCAACCTTATACTGATGTTACACAGTCTGTCTGAAATAATAATAATAATAATAATAATAATAATAATAATGTTGCCTTTCTGGTGTTTACATGTAGGATAAAAATTCACTGACTAACTGGCCTTCACAAGCCTCCAACTATTACAATGCCTGAGGACCCTACAATGGCTGAGGACGCAAATGAGCTTTCACACTTCAACCAAGTCAGTTTTCGTGCATTTGAAACAATGATAGTATTCTTTTCAACCCTGCATTCTCCTGTACTTTGTGTGATGCTAGTTGTAACTTTAGATGCCTCGCTGCATTGTCGTACCTGTTTGTTAAGAACAGGCTGTTGTAGTCCATCGAAGAGCAGGCGGACCCCCTCGAACCTGGCCTCTTCTCCAATACACTTGCCCAGGAATTCTGAAGGGAAAACACTCGTCATCTTAGAGGGTCAAATCAATTGACTTCTAATAATAGATTTTTTCTTGACTTTATAGCAAAAATTAAAAACACTTTTCCAACTACATAAAACCCAAAATAAGAGCTAATAGTCCTCGCCAAGTTTCCCACTTTAACTTGAGATGTACTTCATGAAAACATCTGAACCTAAGAGATCTACTAAGGACCTGGGATGTATTTCGTCATTTCCTCAAAGGTCTTCTTGGCCCTTTTCTGCTTATTTGCCAAGGAGCGTGGCTCACTGTTTTCACAGAACACAGCATCTAGTACACAAGGACAAACATCAAAATAAGAATATCACTCATTGCTTTAGTATGTAATTTTTTTTTTTTTACAAAACAGAAGGATAATAATAGAAAATAATATCAATAAAATGTAGAAAAAGTAGAAATTGGAAGAAGAAAACAGTAGAAGGTCGGAGGTAAGCTAGCGACCTCTGAGCAGGGTGATGAGAGAAATGAGGCGCTGCTCCTGGAACACCTTGTCCAGTTTATGCTGCAGGTAGTGGTCTGTGTACGCCTCCAGGGTGTTCTTTAACAGGATCCTCCCGCCCATCAGCAGGTGGTGCAGCCAATCAGGGATGCGAAAGACCACTCGACCTGCCAATGACAGTCAAGCAGTGGGAGAGTGATGAGATGCTAGGTTACGTCCAATCAATTATTGATTTTCTAAATAGGTATAGGATTTACGTAAGGTGACAATAACACTGATTTACCCTCTGATTGGCTAGATAGAATTTCCACCATATTTTTTACACCTACTTAATTCTCTCATATCTCCACTAGTGCCTAGTAGAGACCAATTTAGTATTGAACGTTACATTCCTGCACTACTTTGTCGCTGGATAGACAAATGCTATGTGTGGGGCCGACTTACCCACAAACATCAAGTAGTCATACACTCCTTCCACAGTGATCATCTCCATGAAGTAGTTCTGGTTATGTTTCTTCTCCGTGCTCTCTGATCGGTTGGCGTTGTTCTTGAATAGTTCATTGAAGAGCTAGGGAGTTCAAGCAAACGTCAACAACACTTTAAAATGGAGGGGAATAACAAAATAACAACACGTAAAAACACACCCAGCAGTTATATTTAAAGGATCTGTTCCAATTTGGCTGAGCATTTAAGTGGCTCTCCTAACTAGAAACACTTGTCAACTAAGGTAAGCGTGTGTGAGTATGGGAGTCTAAGCATGCCAGACACAGATCGAAAATGTATTTGCATCTCTTCCAAATATTTCATGTGCATTTGAATTAGCTTCCCCAGTCTAATGGAACCAATGGACTAGTGCAAAGTCAAACCTTCCCCCACCCCAACTCAGCAGGCTAGGTAAGCCAAATCAAGCACACCTAAAATATTTGAAAGAAATGAAATACTACTTAGACCCAGGTATAGTGTAAGCCCACCTTCTTATCATTCTCTGACGTGGGACTGAGGATGGTCAGCTCTGGCCGGCTGGGTTTGGGCTTGGGCGATTCACAGGAGTTAAAGAAGGAATTGAGAAATGGTTCCAAATGTTGCCCTTTCTGAAACGGGAAAAAAACACAGGGGAGATTCCTTATAGGTTACTGTGAAAGCACTCGTAAACAGTTAAATGTGTTATTTGACATTTGAGTCACTGGATCCCTGCTGTTCACATTTATTTCAACTGGCATACTCTAATAACATAGCTGACATGACTTATAAGTGGATTCCACAGGCATGTGTGGCTTACATTCCTAAATGACTATCCCAGGAATTATTTTACAAAGATGCCGCCACAACGTTCTTTCCCAACCCAAGTCGAAAATGGATGACTTACTTCTTTTATCAGTTTGCTGGGCACTGATTTGATGATCTTCCCTGTCGGAAAATAAACAATGTTAAACTCAAATGAGTTCAACAGGAGAGCAGGTTGTGAGAGATGTTACTAACATAGAACTCTTGGCCACGTTACAATGACCATAGGAGTCGGCAAGATGGCACAAACGTATCTGGGACGAGGCTACATGCCCAGTGTTGCATACCTAGATTGACATCAGGGAGCATCTTGTCCACAAACTGAGAGTCCATACTGTGAGGGGAGAGGAAGTCTGCAAGCAGCTGACTGTTGCTCAGCTCAGGGTGTTGGAGCAGTTTCTGGAAAATAAACAGAAGGATTCAACAATCTTCACTTTGTTGACATATTCAGTGAGGGCTGGCATAGAATAGCACTTTGTTATTCATTCGTAACAATGGAAACGTGTCCTAGGCTCCCCACCCCGAGTCAGCACACATACTTGATAAGCTGGAACCAGTTCAGGGTCAAACACAGTAACCCTATATTTGGGGTTTGGTGGTAGATTCTGAACCCAGCAGCCCTGGGATTTGAACCATAAACCCTCTGGGTTCTAATACCTCTATAGCCTCTACATCAGCTGACATAGATCCATTGGGAGAGACCAGCTATTTCCCGAAGCATGGCCTCTCTGTTGTAAGGTGAAGTTTCCCCTGGACGCTGATCTTGAGTCAATTTTGCATTGTCCTTACTAATGTTTAAGGTTAGGATTCGGGGAGGGGAAGCTGATCCTACATCTGTACCTATGGGAAACGTCACCCCGGCGCTTATTTAGTCCATAATGACTACCTACCTGGAGGTACTCCTGGAACTCCTCCCGCTTGGAGGTCAAGAACTCGTAGTTCTTGGGGCCGATGATTCTTTTGGAAGGCAGCTGGGCGTCTGGGAATGAGCCTGTTGTGACAGAGGAGCACAAAACAAACCCTGGATGAGAAGGCTTGAAGACAATCAAACAATGTGAAAATACTGTTATAACTATTCTTAGAAATGGGTGGAATTATTCAGTGTGAGAAGAAACATTTGGCCAATGTTCGAGATTCATGTGTTCTGGCTGTCAATTTACAATGGACGATGTGATGAGTGGTTACAGGGACTGAAACCTGAAGAAATCATCTAAAACATGTACTTACCATGGAACTCAGTGAGTTTTGATTCAAGGACATAAAATTCCAGATATCTTCTGTATACAGACCAGTGCTCGGTCTCATGACCCACTGTGAAATACAAAAGGGGAACAATACATCAATATTAAGAGTGGACATACGGTCTTCAGAAAGTACCCCTAGACTTTTTCCATATTTTGTTGTGTTACAAAGTAAGATTAAGATGGATTTAATTGTCTTTTTTTGTGAACGATCTACACAAAATACTCTAATGTCAAAGTGGAAGAAAAAGTCTAACATTGGGAAAACAAAATGACAAATAAAACACTAATATACTATCTTGATTAGATAAGTACTGTTGAAGTCGGAAGTTTACATACACTCAGGTTGCAGTCATTAAAACTCGTTTTTCAACCACTCCACAAATTTCTTGTTAACAAACTATAGTTTTGGCAAATCGGTTAGGACTTGTTAAGTGGTGATCCTAACTGACCTAAGACAGGGAATTTTTTACTAGTATTAAATGTCAGGAATTGTGAAAAACTGAGTTGAAAAGTATTTGGCTAAGGTGTATGTAAACGTCCGACTTCAACTGTATTCAACCCCCAACATGTTAGAATCACCTTTGGCAGTGACTATGGCTGTGAATTTTCCTGGGTAAGTCTGTAAGAGCTTTGGATACCTGGATTGCACAATATTTGCAAATTCTTCAAGCTCTGTTAAGTTGGTTGCAGATCATTGCTAGACAGTCATTTTCAAGTCTTGCCATACATTTTCAAGCCGATTTAAGTCAAATCTGTAACTAGGCCACTCAGGAACATTCAATGTCATCTTGTAAATAACCAGTGTATAGTGCCTTCATAAGGTATTCAGACCCCTTGCCTTATTCCACTTCGTTACGTTAGACTTATTCTAAAATGGATCAAATAAAATACTCAGTAATCTGCACACAATATCCCATAATGACAAAGCAAAAACAGATATTTTTGCATTTTTTGCTAATTTATTCAAAATAAAAACCAGAAATACCTTATTTACTTAAGTATTCTGGCCCTTTGATATGAGAATTGAAATTGAGCTCTAGGTGAATCCTGTTTCCATTGATCATCATTGATGTTTCTACAACTTGGTTGGAGTCCATCTGTGGTAAATTTAATTGATTAGATATGTGCTTTTCCAAATCATGTCTGTCTATATTAAAAGGTCCCACAGTTGACAGTGCAGGTCAGAGCAAAAACCAAGCCTTGAGGTCGAAGGAATTGTCGGTAGAGCTCCGAGACAGGATTGTGTAGAGGCACAAATATGGGCAAGTATCAAAAAATGTCTGCAGCATTCAAGGTCACCAAGAACACATTCTTAAATGGAAGAAGTTTGGAAACACCAAGACTCTTCCTAGAGCTGGCTGCTTAGCCAAACTGAGCAATCAGGGAAGAAGGGCCTTGGTCAGGGAGGTGACCAAAAACCCGATTGTCACGCTGACAGAGCTCCAGAGTTCCTCTGTGGAGATGGCAGAACCTTCTAGAGCGACAACCATCTCTGCAGCACTCCACCAAATCAGGCCATTATGGTAGAGTGGCCAGACGGAAGCCACTCCTCAGTAAAAAGGCACATGACTGCCCGCTTGGAGTTTGCCAAAGGGCACCTAAAGACTCAGACCATGAGACACACGATTCTCTGGTCTGATGAAACCAAGATTGTACTATTTGGCCTAAATGCCAAGTGTCACGTCTGGAGGAAACCTGGCAATATCCCTACGGTGAAGCATGGCGGTGGCAGTATCATGCTTTGGGGGTGTTTTTCAGTGGCAGGGACTGGGAGACTAGTTAGGATCGAGACAAAGGGTGAGCAAAGCAGTCATCAAGGCAAAGGTTGGCTACGTTGAAGAATCTCAAATATATTTAGATTTGTAACACTTTTTTGGTTACTACATGATTCCATGTGTGTTAATTCATAGTTTTGATGTATTCACTACTATTCTACAATGTAGAAAATAGTAAAACTAAAGAAAAACCATGGAATGAGTAGGTGTCCAAACTTTTGAATGGTACTGTATGCAAATGTGATATTTCTATTTTTTTATATATAAATTAGTAAAAATGTATAAAAAAAAAACAGTTTTTGCTTTGTCATTATGGGGTATTGTGTGTAGATTGATGAGGGGGAAAAAACAATTGAATCAATTTTAGAATAAGGCTGTACCCTATCAAAATGTGGGAAAAAAATCAAAGGGTCTGAATACTATCTGAAGGCACTGTATATTTGGGCATGGTGTTTTATGCTTTGTGTATGGTCCTGCTGAAAGGTGAATTTGTCTCCCAGTGTCTATTGGAAAGCAGACAACCAGGTTTTTCTCTAAAATGTTGCCTGTGGTTTGCTCTATTCAGCTAATTTTTTTTATCTTAAACTGCCTAGTCCTTGCAGATGACAAGCATACCCATAACATGATGCAGCCACCACCATGCTTGAAAATATGAAGAGGGGCACTCAGTGATTGGATTTGACCAAAACATAAAAGCTTTGTATTCAGGACATAAAGTAAATTTCTTTGCAACCTTTTTTTAGCAGTTTTACTTAAGTGCCTTGCTGCAAAAATTATGCATGTTTTGAAATAGTTTTATTCTGTACAGACTTGCTTCTTTTCACTCTGTCAATTAGGTTAGTATTGTGACCATTAAACAGTTGTAAAGCGACCACTGGCCTCATGGTGAAATCCCTGAGCGATTTCCTTCCTCTCCGGCAACTAAGTTAGGAAGGACACTGGTATCTTTGTAGTGACTGGGTGTATTGATACACCGTCAAAGTGTAATGAATTACTTTACCATGCTCAAAGGATTTTCCGTTTTTTCAAAAAAAAAAAAAAATGAAAAACATAATTCCACCTAGAAATTATGGGGTATTGTGTGTAGGCCAGTGACAAAAAAAATCTCCATTTAATCAATTTTAATTCAGGCTGAAACAACAAAATGTGGAAAAAGTCAAGGGGTGTGAATACAGTAGGCCTACATACTCTAAATATCTCGGCAAAATCATCCCTTGTGTATCTGTTTTGCTATAAATGGGAAGCTCATAAGGTATTTCAAATATTTGATGGAAAGAAAAAGTTGATGACTGACAGAACACAGAGGAAGTTCTGTAATAGAGTTAGAGTTGTCATCGAATGACTTGCGTTATGTCAGCAACAGGCAGCATGATGATAGATAATGAAGCCGAATTTCATCCAGTGCTAATGGAGTATAGAACAGCCTTGTTTAGCCATTGTAGATTTAAACCTACTCAAAAAAGCCCTTTTAGACCCATAAAAGTTGTCGGAAGTTCACATTCACCCTAGCAAAATACATAATTTTTTTCACAACTCCTGACATTTAATCATAGTAAAAATGTGTCTGGATTTTGCACTCGCGCATTGTGCCTTTGGAATAGTGAACTAAACGCGCAAACAAAACTGAGGTATTTGGACATAAATATGGACGTAATCGAACAAAACAAACATTTCTTATGGAAGTGGGAGTCCTGGGAGTGCATTCCGACGAAGATCAGCAAAGGTAAGTGAAGATTTATAATGCTATTTATGACTTTTGTTGACTCCACAAATTGACTCCACAACAATGTTACACATGTGTTGTGTAACATTGAGTCCTGAGAGTGTCATCTGATGATTAATTTTATCTATATTTCTGCTTTTTGTGACACCTCTCTTTGGTTGGAAAATGGCTGAATGCTTTCTGTAACTAGTTGCTGACCTAACATAATGATATGTTCTGCTTTCGCAGAAAAGCCTTTTTGAAATCGGATACTGTGGTTGGATTAACGAGAAGTGTATCTTTAAAATAGTGTCAAATACTTTTTGGTTGAGGACTTTTAATTATGAGATTTCTGTTGTTTGAATTTGGCGCCCTGCAATTTTACTGGCTGTTGGCGAGGTGGGACGCTAGCATCCCGAACGATCCCAGAGGTTAACAAGAAATTTGTGGAGTGGTTGAAAAACGAGTTTTAATGACTCCAACCTAAGTGTATGTAAACTTTTGACTTCAACTGTACAGTATCAGCAGTATTGGTTTCACCTGTACACCACACTGATCCCAGACCAGCCTGTAGGAAATACTTAAGCCCCTGGGCCTAGTTTCACCTGTAAGCCACACAGATCCCAGAGCATCCTGTGAATCTCACCTGCCTTCCTGTCGTTGCGCTCCACGTCGATACAGAACACGGGGATCCTCTCCCTCTTGATGTCATCATCGAAGAAGTCTATGTAGGGGATGGTGATGGTCCAGGCTGAGAGATTGCGAGGGGTGCTGGGGGTACTGACGGCCTCCATGGGGGAGTCATCCTCCAGAACCATCATGGCCTCTTCCACCTGACAGAGCCCAGCCACAGACAGAGGGCGGTCAGAGATAAGAGGGTGAAGGTCAAAACAATGAATGACAGTCAAAGTTTGGTATGGAATCTGGGCCTCTATTCACAAAAAGGTTCTCAGAGTAGGCTATTGCAACACTCCTATTAGCTAAAAACAAGAAACGGCTTCAGTGGGCACACGACACTGGACAATTGAGGAGTGGAAAAACATTGCCTGGTCCAACAAATCCCAATTCTGTTGCGTCATGCTGATGGCAGAGTCAGGATTTGGCGTAAGCAATATGAGTCCATGGACCCATCCTGCCTGGTGTCAACAATACAGGCTGGTGGCAGTGGTGTAGAGGTGTGGGGAATGTTTTCCTGGCATACATTACGTGCCTTGATACCAATTGAACACCACAGTGTATCTGAACATTGCTGCTGCCCAAACCCAATAGAGCATCTTCGGGATGAGATGGAATGGGCTGTTCGCAGGATGAATGTACCACCATACAATCTGCAGCAACTGCGTGATGCCATCGCATCAGCATGGACAAACAACCCTGTGGAACGTTTCCGAAACCTTGTAGAATCCATGTCCAAAAGAATTGGTCCTCTAACTCAGTTGGTAGAGCATGGCTTTGGCTTGTGCAATGCCAGGAATGTGGGTTCAATTCCCAGGACCACCCATATGTAAAATGTATGCACGCATGTCTGTAAACCGCGTCTACTAAATGGCATGTATTATATATAAGAATTCTGGCTGATCTGGACGCAAAGGGGGGTCCGAACCGGTACTAGACAGGTGTACCTAATAAACTGTCTGGTGCATGTATATCAGCATTCCTACTCCAAGACTCTTTGTGAATACGGGCCTGGTCTGTGGTCCCATACATGGTAAAGCTTGTGTGAAGCCGCACAGAACCACAAGGTAAAAAGGGAGACACACTGCAAAGGTCCACTGATATTGAGTGACATATACAAGACATACTAGAATAAACAACAAAGTACAGGATGTAAAATGGGAGATGTATTCAGTGACAGCAGCTCTAGTGGGGGTAAAATATAGCTAGAATGTGAACTATCTAGTGGGTCAGCTACGGAAGGCTCTGGGAGAAGAAGAAGAGAAACATACTGAGGTTGGCTGTGCAATGCTGTGGGAATGATGATGATGATACCTAGTCAGAGGGGGCAGGGCAGTGGTCTCTGTCAGTGAATCAAACATGATCATAAACCAATTTTAGTTGAGTTCAACATTATATATTTTCTGAGCAGAAACGCTAAAGATTTCACCTTTGGTGAATTTGTTGCAGGGTGTTAGCCATTAACATCAAGTAGAAATTATATGCCAACAATAAGTTCAACCTAATTGTTGTCTGCTTAGTACAAAGAAAGAAACACATCATGGTATTGAAAAAGCAAACATACAAACCAGATTTCCAATGAAAAGGTTAGTGAAAACTCACAACCTTAAAAAAATGACTCCTATTGGCAATCAGTATTGCTTCATAAAGTCTCTGGCGAATTCATTTCAAAATTCAAATTATCAACAACAAAATTCAAAAAAGTAGAGTCCCAAGCCCATCTTTCATATTCAAGGTACACTCTGCAGGATGACATCATTATACCATATGGATTCAACAGAAACCATATCTACCAAGACTTCCATAGTTTCACCTCTACCATGAATCCTTCATTTCCTGAGTGTGCGATCCTAACTAATCCTGGCTCCACACTGCAGCCCAGTGGCCACACACTACTCACCATGTCATCCTCTCCCTCCACCAGTCCGTAAGAGGGCAGCATGGCTCCCTCCATGGTGGTGCTCTTGAACACCCCCTTGATCTTGCTGCCGATGCGGCCGATCCCAAACGACTCGCCCCGCTTCGAGGTGTTCCTGCAGGCCAAAGAAGAGAGATTGTTTAATTTTGTGACAATGCAGGAGTTGTGCATGGCTTCAGCACATCGCATGCAGTGTGGGTACAGGACTGGAAGACAGAAGGGATACTGTATATGGTTTGGGTTTGAGGTGGGGGAGGTAGAAGCCAGGGTAGCCACACCAGACCACAGATAACAGTGAACACTTCTATAAAATAGAAGTGGATGAAAAATCATTGACGAGATTATAGGATGAGAGTGGCTTGGGGTATTACACTCAAACCACACTCATTGGAAAACAAACTAATGTTGCTTTAGCCAAGTAAAAAAGTACAATTACAACACTGACACTTTGTGAATGACTGATGAAACCACACACTGTGTAGTCACCCTAAAACAAAAAATGAACACTGAAAGGCAACACAAAATTGACATATTCAAATCAAGACCCAGAACGGTCACAAACAAGGAGGCCATGCTGGTAGGGGAACAAATCAAGAAACATTAGCACCACAAGACAAGTACCCATGCGTAGGAGATGGGAGGCGAGGGGCGATTTATAGAGGGGGGAATGTAGGATACACACAGGCCTCGCAATGGACCCCGACTTACTTCAGCGAGCCAGGGCGTGAGGTTAGACAGCCATAAGAGCCGGATGGGAGGGCTACAATGGACTGGACATGAAGGTGGTGGTTAACAGATGCAGGTGAGGAGGAACCAGGGGTGCTGGACGGGGACTCAGGGCTCTGGGCATAGTCCCACTCCCAGGAGCTTTAGAGCCATCAGTGTGTAAGGCATGGAACATCCAGAGGGATGGATGGATAAAAAAAAAAAAACAAGCACTGTCCAAGATGGTGGATATAGGCGAGCAGTTGGTGAGAGAGAGACAGACAAGGGGAGGGGGTTAGCGACAGGGCCAGTGTTCACGCATGGGGGTGCCGAAGCAGAAAGTGCCATTCTCTACTTTAAAAATTCTCCTCGTTCACCTCCTCCTTTCTGACAACTTCACAGTCCATGCTGCCTTGACCACTGCCTTTATAACAAAGACTGTTCCTACGAGAGAACAATAACTATTCCCCACCCTACCTTCCTTTTTGCTGCAAGGGAGCACAGATCTGTGCAAAAAAAAATACAATTTTTCCAACTTTTCTTTAACAATGTGCGTTATAAAAAGGAGGGGATTGTTTATACATAGTGCCGTTGACTAAACTACACCAGGGTTTGTTGAGTTTGTTACAAAGGCAGTATTCTTTTCCTCAGACTGCATTCAGGCAAGTATAGTTACATATCTTGCGTGCAGTGTTATCTAAGCAATGGACAGCCATTGCTGAGCACCATACTGAGGGGGCATACTCACCGGATGTCATCCAAACTCAGGCTATTTCTGGAATAATAGCAGGCACAAGGAGTTAAAGATGACAGGCCACTCAAACACACTACCAGACGACAGACACTGACTGAACTTAGCCACTGTGAGACAGGTGTGTACAGATAAAAGTCAATCTTTATTTAGCTTGAGTAGTATAAGTCCAATTTTAAGTCTGTACACACCTGGACGGCTCATAATAATGGCTGGAACGGAGCGAATGAACTGGCACCTTCGCACTCCAGTCATTACCACGAGCCCATCCTCCCCAATTGAGGTGCCAGCAACCTCCTGTGATAGAAACCCTGGTGAATGTAATATGGCACAGAGGAGCTTCGGATTTCCCTTTTGGTCCAAAACCAAATTCTGATGGGAGAATTTACGTACTTGTGAGCACAAAAAGGATCCAAAAAGCTCAACTGTGCCTTCGAGATTAACTAGTCTACCGACACCACGGGTGCACAGTAAAGACAAGCCTACGTGAAGAAAAGACAGAACATAGACACAATATAGATACAAACATCGCTCTATGGCCATGGAAAAACAGCACCCACCTGCTCAGTTTAGAGTTCCTGGCGGGGGATTCGGCCCCCCTCAACAGTTGCCTGAAATACTGGGAAAAAGGGGCAGGGAGGAAACCAGTCACACATATTAGGACCTCCTCCCATCCCTGACTATCTATTTAACACTGAACAAAGTACCGTGGTCGGGTCCCGGCGTTTTTCCTGATCATTTGACCTGAACAGGAAAAACACCAGGCCATAACCATGATATCTAAAGACTATTACGAGTAACTACTTTCCAGATACTCCATGTATTCAGGGATCTGTAGAAGACGACACTATTTCACCTCATGTTTCAGTATGATAATAAAATGAGAGAATCTGTATAGTGTAATGCATGATGACTTGCTGCACGAGCTCATTGGTCAGTCGTGTGTCCAGTATTGATGACATGATCCCACGTGTGTTTGTGTGTGAGAGACTAGGGTTGCAAAGCTGTAATTTACCAACTGCAACCAGTTTGACGCCAAAACATTGACAACAAATACATTGAGTTGTATTTCTTTTTTTAAATCCCCAGGTGTGTAAAACAAATATAAAATTATATTTTATGGTGAGATCCTCATATTAAAACACCAATGGTATTCAATAATTTATTATTATTTAAATCAGCATATTTCATTATATGTAAATGTTATACTAAACAAAAATATAAAACGCAACAATTTCAAAGATTTTACTGAGTTACAGTTCATATAAGTAAATCAGTCAATTGAAATAAATCAATTGGGCCTAATCTATCGATGACACATGACTGGGAATACAGATACGCATCTGTTGGTCACAGACACCTTAAACAAAAAAGGGTTGTGGATCAGAAAACAGTCAGTATGTAGTGCCTAATTTGCTTCATGCAGTGTAACAGTATCTCTGTGCATTCAAATTGCAATCAATAAATTGCAATTGTGTTCGTTGTCTGTAGCTTATGTCTGCCCATACCGCCCCATGGGGCACTCTGTTCACAACGTTGACATAAGCAAACCACTCGCCCACATGAAGCCATACACGTGGTCTGCGGTTGTGAGGCAGGTTGGATGTAATACCAAATTATCTAAAACGGCGTTGGAGGTGACTTATGGTAGGTGAAATTAACATTAAATTCTCTGGCAACAGGTCTGATGGACATTCCTGCAGTCAGCATGCCAATTGCACACTCCCATTGTGTTGTGTGGCATTGTGTTGTGTGACAAAACTGCATATTTTAGAGTGGCCTTTTATTTTCCCCAGCACAAGGTGCACCTGTGTAATAATCATGCTGTTTAATCAGCTTCTTGATATGAAACACCTGTCAGGTGGATGGATTATCGTTACAAAGGAGAGCTGCTCACGAACAGGGATGCAGACAAATTTGTGCACTAAATTTGAGAGAAATAAGCTGTGTATATGGAACATTTCTGGGATATTTTACTTCAACTCATGAAACATGGGACCAACACTTTACATGTTGCGTTTATATTTTTGTTCAGAGTACATGTGATAAGGCCACACAAGAGGGCCAGAGACATGACAGACACCTGTGGTAATCTGAAGTACCCAAAGGGGGCACTAGATGGCTTGTGATAGATTACATAAAATCCTTGAAAGACACAAATTCTGGTAGACTTTGAAAGTTTCCAGTAATATACCCTCCCTTTGCAACCCAAGTCCTGACCTCGTCGCTGTGGCAGAACATGGGGGTGAAGACGTTCTCCAGCAGGGACAGGACATGCTCGTAGGCCTCGAACAAGCAGCGCATGGTCTGCAGCTTCACCACCCCGGCATAAGGGCCCTCAGCAACTGGGGAGGGAAACCTACCGCATGAGCATAACCTAACCAAGCTGCCATTTGTAATAATGAACATTCTGTTAATAAAACTGTTCGTATGGCCATTTATAAACAGTACTTATAGACATTCTGTTGATAAGGCTGAAGATACAATATTAAAATCCATATCTGAAGGAGAGGATACGGTATTATAAGTTCTCAAAGAGAAAATAACAAAAAGCTATGACGAATACAATGATCGTGCCTTAAAAACGGGAAATGTCAAACAAGTCCCTATGACTCACTATTTTTGATCTCCTCGACAATGAAGGGGTCAAAGCGGATCTTGTCGATGCTCTCATCCAGGCAGTAGGTCTCGTAGATCTTTTTCACCTCCTCGTGGAGCATCAGCGTCTCAGAGTCCGACAGCTCCGGACATAGGATCTTGTCGTTGAATTCCTCTGGTGGGGATAAAGGGAAAGGTCCAACTAGAGTAAACCCAGGGTTGATTAGGCAACAAATCGGAAGCAAACTAATAGTACACGCACAACCTACCAAAGCAACCAAAAGAAATACATATCCACACGGATTCCATCGGGCCCAGGTTATTTTATTACTTTTTTTTTTTTTTTTTTGCCCAGATCAGCCCCCTCAGCCTGACAGCTTCTGAAGATCAATATTGTCAAGAAAGGCCTGACAATTCTCTGTAGAAAGCTATAACACAGATTTAAGAAGTTGATCAAAGTAAATCAGACAATATGTAGTTAATTGTGAATGTAAACAGTGACAATGTCTCCTTGAGAATTAATTGACGAGAGGGCAGCCGTTCATTAAAAACAGAGTTTAATGGTTAGAAGATGTGACGGATGGCTATCATTACTTTAATGGTTTTGCAATGACCTCTGGATAATTTTTTTTTGACTTGATGCCTGAGTAAAGAATTCAGCTTGCTCCTTAAAGACGGAGCTGTAGAGCCTTTGAATCACAAAAGGAGGATTGCTGGGTTAAATCCAGAGATTAATATTTATTTTCTAAACCAGATATTCTCGTCGTTCTAGATTTATTCAGATGGGGTGCAAACCATGTTGTATTGTCCTTTACAAATCATTTAAAATAGCCTCCCAGACAATCAACTACTGAATTAACATTTAAATAAATTAACTCTGGAGTAAAGATATGTTCAATTTCCAACAAGGTGCTCTGGGTTTGGGAGTTGAAATCTAAAATACAACAGTTTGCATGGTGATCTGATAAAGTAGAATGGAGGATCTAAGTGTTCTGTAATAATGGACATAGTGACAGAGGACAAAATGTAATCAATCCTTGAGTAATACTGATGTCTCTGATAAAAGAAAGTAAACTCTCTAGAAGATGGATTTTTCGGTCTTTCGGTTATTCAATTGGATCTATCTAAACATGGGTTAATAACTGCAGGCATATGTGCTTCTTTGACCAAATTTTTAAATAAATAATATATATAATTATAATAAAAGGACAATTGAATCCATATATTAGATAGTGAAATTAAGGTTTTATCAAATATGGCTGGAGCATACAGAGAGATAAAGGATCCTGCCTTCACTGTCATTCCAGGAGTCTATAATGCTGATATCGAGAGTTCTACAAACTACCACACACCTCTTGCCCTACTAAGGGCAGAAGAAGCTACTACATTGAAAAGGGTACTGCTACATTTATGAACATCCTCTTTCAACAGATGTGATTATTGTATTAAAGTCATATCAATATTTTTCCTCTGAATAAAATAAAAATCAAGACATAGTGCTTGCTTAGTTCCAGCTTTTGATTTCTTGGAATCCCAAAGGGGGGGAAAAAAAAAAAGACTAGTCATAAGTATTGAAAGAAAAAACACAGAACAATAGGATGGTAGATCTGATTGTCCTGTATTTCAAGTACATACGTATATTTATACAGTGTACAAAAACATTAACATTAACAATAAGAGCTCTTTCCATAGCATAGACTGACCAGGTGAATCCAGGTGAAAGCTATGATCCCTTATTGAGGTCACCTGTAAAATCCACTTCAATTAGTGTAGATGAAGGAGGAGACAGGTTAAATAAGGATTTTCAAGCCTTGACACAATTGAGACATGGATTGTGTCTGTGTGCCATACAGAGGGTGAATGGGCAAGACAAAATATTTAAGTGCCTTTGAACGGGGTATGGTAGTAGGTGCCAGGTGCACCGGTTTGTGTCATGAACTGCAAAGCTGCTGGGTTTTTCACACTCAACAGTTTCCCGTGTGTATCAACAATGAGCCACCACCCAAAGGACATCCAGCCAACTTGACATAACTGTGGGAAACATTGGAGTCAACATGGGCAAGAATCCCTGTGGAACACTTGTTGACACCTTGAAGAGTCCACGCCCCGATGAATTGGGGTTGTTCTGACGGCAAAACTAAATATTAGGACGTTTTTTTTTACCCCCTTTTTTCTCTCCAATTTCGTGGTATCCAATTGGTAGTTACAGTCTTGTCTCCTCGCTGCAACTCCCGTACGAACTCGGGAGAGGCGAAGGTCGAGAGCCATGCATCCTCCGAAACACAACCCAACCTAGCCGCACTGCTTCTTGACACAATGCACCGTACACCTGGCGACCTGGTCAGTGTGCACTGCGCCCGGCCCACCACAGGAGTCGCGAGTGCGTGATGAGACAAGGATCCCTGATCCCAATCCCTGCCAGCCTAACCCTCCCTAACCCGGACAACGCTTGGCCAATTGTGCGTCGCCCCATGGGCCTCCCGGTCGTGGCCGGCTGCGACAGAGCCTGGGCTCTGGTGGCACAGCTAGCACTGCGATGCAGTGCCTTAGACCACTGCGCCACCCGGGAGGCCTTAGGAAGGTGTTATTAATGTTTTGTACACTCAGTGTAGGTCACACAACAATCCATTAATGCTGCCTGCTCTTTCCCTTTCCCCATGCATTGGTGATATGCAGATGCCAAGTCACACCCCCGTGGGCACCAGATACCCCCATATGACGACAATATGGGAACACCATGCAAACCATAAACAACAAAAAAGGTATAATGTTCTCTATATTAGATATAAACTAAATCCACTGCAGAGTGAAACCGCTACACTCATAATATAAACCAGCCTCAAGACTCCAAGGAAAAGATGCAGTGAAGAAGCAAAAAAGGAAGTTCACATAAAGGCATGCAATTTTATTATAATAAATAGAAGACTTTAGAATACTCGATGATACTTTTCTCTCATGCTCAGGCCTCAAAATGAAAGACTATGAGCAAAAGAAAATGACCCATACAGATGAAATGGTATGTTTTAGGGAAAATAATATTACCACAATGCAGTATAGGTCTAGTGTAGATGCGGTGTTTGCATTCCATCTCAATCACCCCGCGGGATAATAGGCTGAAGAGCACAACAGGTAGCGGCTTCTGCAGGAATGATATAGCGTCGCTACCCTCCTGGGTCTCAGAAAGCGAAACCAGGCGTAGGGATGAGCGGCATGAATAATCCTCCATCTCGGCTAAACAATCCGTCATGCCCTGCATGTTCTCCGCATCGATGTTGATATCATGGTGTTCACGCTGTTCCGCTTGCATTGTGTCTGTGCGGGCTGATTGTGTTGTGCCAGACTGGTTTACCTTCGCAATTTCAATCTCACATTGAGTGAATTTCATCTTGAATGATTCAATGTCTGCGAAGATGGCGATCACTGTGACTTTAGTAGTTTTTACATCAGTGCACATTTCGGATAGACTCTTTTAGCTCAGCAAGCCTTCCCGACATCAGGAGCAACTCCTCTTTGACGGGGAGCTGCGTCCCTGTAGACCCATGTACAGAGGGATGCTAACAGCTTCTATTTCGTATCTTCTTGATTTGTAGACAGAGACGGAGTAGCCGGCTCCAACATGTTGATATTTCTCTTGGCAGGCATTTCAGCGCTCATTCTTGTACGTGATTAGTTCAGACAGTCAAAAGAACACTAGAATTAGCATTTAAAAACATTGCAGAAAAGTGAGCAAAACTCCTATGCCACCATCTTGCTCGTAAATAACACGTTGCTTTCATAGCGTATTACTTTTAATTATTAGGGTGTACTAATGGTCAAGTCTCAAAATCGATATCCATCTTACCTCTATATTGTTTTATGTCCTGCGGATTCAAGAAGAACGATCAACAGGAAAGTGAGCCTGTCAGATAGCCAGTAATGTAATTTTCCAGATTTTTGACAAACATGTTTTACCTCTGGCCTCCATTGATTTATTAACCCTAATTCTGGTCATCCTACAAGGGTAAAAACTCCAATAACTTTGAACGAATCATGATACAGACATGAGTTTTGGACCAATTGTTTTCTTAGAAAAGTATCTACACAATTAACATATTTTAACCATTGGTCAAAAGATGCTTTTTTGATTGGACACCCTACACTTATCCATTTTCCTTCAGACTGTCCAAACACTGGGAAGGGGGGAGTTTCTGGGCCAGGACATAGTTGTCAGTCTGTATTCATCTATATCTGGGATAATGGCGAATGGCCAAAGCATGCTTACCCACAGTGAGGCAGAACTGGAGAACATGCACGGCCCCCTCCTGCTTGAGGAAGTTCATGAAGCGGAAGAGCAGGTCCTGCTGCTCCCTGATCTCCTTCAGCTCCAGCTTCAGCACCTGAGAAATAGGGAAGAAGATGAGTGGTTTGGAAGGGCAGTATATGGGGAGAAGAGGGGGAAAGGATGGGTTACTTGGCTACTTACAGAGGGCTTCTTGTTGCGAACGTCAGAGTACTTGTGCAGGAAGGGAACCAAGGTTGAGCTGGGCTCCATGGCGGCCTCGGGAGGAGAGTTGTTGATGAATATGAGAAGCAAATGGTTCACAGTGTCCTAAAATGGGAATGAGTATTGATTTACAACAGAAAATCTATGCCCATTCTGGCTTGTTTATGTCCTGGGAAAGACTTGCAAATCACATCAAGCCTGAAAACAACAATCCTATACGAATCAGCTATGGGTCAGCTATCAGCTATACGACCACTCCTCATCATAGTCAAACGCTCCCTGAAACACTTCTGCGAGCAGGCCTTTCTAATCGACCTGGCCCAGGTATCCTGGAAGGATATTGACCTCATCCCGTCAGTCAAGGATGCCTGGTTGTTCTTTAAAAGTAATTTCCTCACCATCTTAAATAAGCATGCCCCTTTTAAAAGATGTAGAACTAAGAACAGATATAGCCCTTGGTTCACTCCAGACCTGACTGCCCTTGACCAGCACAAAAACATCCTGTGGCGGACTGCAATAGCATCGAATAGTCCCTGCGGTATGCAACTGTTCAGGGAAGTCAGGAACCAATACACACAGTCAGTAAGGAAAGCCAAGGCTAGCTTTCAAACAGAAATTTGCATCCTGTAGATCTAACTCCAAAACGTTTTGGGACAACGTAAAGTCCATGGAGAACAAGAGCACCTCCTCCCAGCTGCCTACTGCACTGAGGCTAGGTGACACAGTCACCACCGAAAATTTCAATAAACATTTCTCTACGGCTGGCCATGCTTTCCTCCTGGCTACCCCAACCCCGGCCAATAGCTCCGCACCCTTCGTTACTTGCCCGAGCCTCCCCAGCTTCTCCTTCACCCAAATCCAGATCGCAGATGTTCTTCAAGAGCTGCAAAACCTGGACCCGTACAAATCAGCTGGGCTATACAATCTGGACCCTCTCTTTCTAAAATGATCCGCCGCCATTGTTGCAACCCCTATTACCAGTCTGGAAAGCTGCCGCGGTCATCCCCCTCTTCAAAGGGGATGACACTCTAGACCCAAACTGTTACAGACCTATATGCATCCTGCCCTGCCTTTCTAAAGTCTTTGAAAGCCAAGTTAATAAACAGATCACTGACCATTTCGAATCCGCTACGCAATCTGGTTTCCGAGCTGGTCACGGGTGAACCTCAGCAACGCTCAAGGTACTAAACAATATCATAACCGCCATCGATAAAAGACAGTACTGTGCAGCCGTCTTCATCGACCTGGCTAAGGCTTTCGACTCTGTCAATCACCGTATTCTTATCGGCAGACTCAATAGCCTTGGTTTCTCAAATGACGGCCTCGCCTGGTTCACCAACTACTTCTCAGATAGAGTTCAGTGTGTAAAATCGGAGGGCCTGTTGTCCGGACCTCTGGCAGTCTCTATGGGGGTGCCACAGGGTTTAATTATCGTGCCGACTCTTTTCTCTGTATACATCAACGATGTCGCTCTTGCTGCGGGTGATTCCCTGATCCACCTCTACGCAGACGACACCATTCTGTATACATACATACAGCAAACCCAAATGCATGCTTTTCAACCGTTCGCTGCCCGCACCAGCCCATCATCACTACTCTGGACGGTTCTGACCTAGAATGCGTGGACAACTACAAATACCTAGGTGTCTGGCTAGACTGTAAACTCTTCTTCCAGACTCATATCAAACATCTCCAATCCTAAATCAAATCTAGTATCACCTTTCTATTTCACAACAAAGCCTCCTTCACTCACGCCACCAAACTTACCCTAGTAAAACTGACTATTCTCGACTTTGGCAATGTCATCTACAAAATAGCTTCCAATACTCTACTCAGCAAATTGGATGCAGTCTATCACAGTGCAACCCATTTTGTTACCAAAGCGCCTTACACCACCCACCACTGCGACCTGTATGCTCTTGTCGGCTGGCCCTCGCTACATATTCGTCACCAGACCCACTGGTTCCAGGTCATCTATAAGTCTATGCTAAGTAAAGCTCTGCCTTATCTCAGCTCACTGGTCACGATAAAAACATCCACCCGTAGCACGCGCTCCAGCAGATATATCTCACTGGTCATCCCCAAAGCCAACACCTCCTTTGGCCGCCTTTCCTTCCAGTTCTCTGCTGCCAGTGACTGAAACAAATTGCAAAAATCGCTGAAGCTGGAGACTTACATTTCCCTCACTAACTTTAAATATCAGCTATCTGAGCAGCTAACCGATAGCTGCAGCTGTACATAGTCCATCTGTAAATAGCCCACCCAATCTACCTACCTCATCCCGATATTGTTTTTTTTACTTTGCTGCTCTTTTGCACACCAGTATCACTACTTACACACCATCATCTGCTCATCTATCACTCCAGTGTTAATCTGCTAAATTGTAATTACTTTGCTACTATGGCCTATTTATTGCCTTACCTCCTCACGCCATTTGCACACACTGTATATAGACTTTCTTTTTTTTTCTATTGTGTTATTGACTATACGCTTGTTTATTCCATGTGTAACTCTGTGTTGTTGTTTCTGTTGCGCTGCTTTGCTTCATCTTGGCCAGGTCGCAGTTGTAAATGAGAACTTGTTCTCAACTAGCTTACCTGGTTAAATAAAGGTGAAATCTTTTTTTTTTTTTTTTTTTACATATGTTTTCTAAATTAAACATGTTTCATGGCTACAAAGCACTTACAGGATCAGCCAGGTAGTCCAAGGCGGGGAGGAAAACAGAGCCAGCCAACACCTCTCTTATCAGAAGAGTAAGCGATCTGAGGATAGTGGAGAGACGGGTATGAAAGAGAGAAATGGGAAAACAGAGACCGGTTTCATATACAGTTAGCATGAAACAGAAACTCCCCGAAACAAGAAGGCACTATCTGAACAACTAATAAGAAATGCTACATTTTATTTTCTGTCATAAGTGTGCCCTAATGAACTCAACCCAGGAGACAATGACATATATTGCCTCAAGAAATATGGTGCCATGTTACCTGCAGTCAGAGGCTTTGGGGGGCAAAATATAAGGGAAGAGCATCTCAGTCAACTTCCTGAGGTAGAGGAGCTCGTCTCTGCGACTGCGTAGTGCCACGTGCAGGTCAGGGCCGTACTCCTCCAGTGCTGCTTGCTGTAGATACTCAGCGTTCTTCACTAGGGAGTAGAAACAAGTCAAGGGTCCGCTGGTCAAAGTTCCACTCTTTGGAAAGAACTCTGGCAGTAAAAGATATTTAAAAATTAAGATGATTACCTTTTTGCCTTGCTTTGGTTATTATTTCAATGTGCTTCATGGAAACTTTAAGCAGTTTGGCCGTGATAAGACCTGGGATATCAACCTGAGAAAGAACATAGGACATAAATATTATAAAAAATATATATATTTCAAAAAATCTGATATCTAGAATAGTCTAAATCCTGTTTCACCTTTTGAGTTCGACGTACGAGCACAGCGGCAAAGAAACGCAGAGTCACTCTCAGCTCATCCACAAACGCCTCATCATCTGTGATATCCCTTCACAGGAGAAAAAAAAAAACAGGTCCTATGTCTGCATATACCATGCCAGAGGATGTATTTAGTGCAACATGGAGCACTTGTGAGTAATATACAGTAACAAACCTATACCAGGGATACACAAAGTTTTCAAGAACCAGTTCCAGAACCTTGAAACAGAGCAAAAACATATCACATCTTAGATTGAAAGGAGCACTTTCCAGAAGGCACAAAATAAAATGATTTTTTTTCCAGTGTCCCATACCTCTGATAGAGAGGCATCCACTTTGGAGGGGACTTTCAAGTCCAGCCATGGTTGATAGTTCTCCAAAAGTAATGTTGGTCTGTCAATAGAACATTATTTACATAGAGCACCAGTCAAAAGTTTGGACACACCTACTCATTCAAGGGTTTCTCTTTATTTTTTTTACTATTTTCTACATTGTAGAATAATAGTGAAGAAATCAAAACTATGAAATAACACATGGAATCATGTAGTAACAAAAAAAGAAAAATGATGGCAGCTTTGCACACTCTTGGCATTCTCTCAACCAGCTTCATGAGGAATGCTTTTCCAACAGTCTTGAAGGAGTTCCACCATATGCTGAGCACTTGTTGGCTGCACTGTAAAACATTTACTGTAGCATTTCCGTCACTCTGCGGTCTGACTCATCCCAAACCATCTCAATTGGGTGAAAGTCAGGTGATTGTTGAGGCCAGGTCATCTGATGCAGCACTCCAACACTCCACTTCTTGGTCAAATAACCCTTACACAGACTGGAGGTCATTGTCCTGTTGAAAAACAAATGATAGTCCCACTAAGCCTAAACCAGATGGGATGGAGTATCGCTGCAGAACGCTGTGGTAGCCATGCTGGATAAGTGTGCCTTGAATTCTAAATAAATCACAGACAGTGTCAACAGCAAAGCACCCCCACACCATCATACCTCCTCCATGCTTTACGGTGGGAAACACACATGCGGAGATCATCCGTTCACCTACTCTGCGTCTCACAAAGACACGGCGGTTGGAATCAAAAATCACAAATTTGGACTCATCAGACCAAAGGACAGATTTCCACCGGTCTAATGTCCCTTGCTCGTGTTTCTTGGCCCAAGCAAGTATCTTCTTCTTATTGGTGTCTTTTAGTAGTGGTTTCTTTGCAGAAATTCGACCATGAAGGTCTGACTCACGCGGTCTCCTCTGAACAGTTGATGTTGATGTGTCTGTTATTTGAACTCTGTGAACCATTTATTTGGGCTGCAATCTGAGGTGCAGTTAACTATAATGAACTTGTACTCTGCAGCTGAGGTAACGCTGGGTCTTCCTTTCCTGTGGCAGTCCTCATGAGAGTAATCATGGACTGTCATTTCTCTTTGATTATTTGAGCTGTTCTTGCAATAATATGGACTTGGTCTTTTACCAAATAGGGATATATTCTATATACCACCCCTAACTTGTCACAACACAACTTATTGACTCAAATGCATTAAGAAGGAAAGAAATTCCACAAATTAATTTTTAACAAGGCACACCCGTTAATTGAAATGCATTCCAGGTGACTACATCATGAAGCTGTTTGAAAGAATTCCAAGAGTGTGCAAAGCTGTCATCAAGGCAAAGAGGGCTCTTTCAAAGAATCTCAAATATAGAATATATTTTGATTTGTTTAACACTTTTTGGTTTCTACATAATTCCATATGTGTTATTTCATAATGTTGATGTCTTCCCTATTATTCTAGAACGTAGAAATAGTAAAAATAAAGAAAAACCCTGGAATGAGTAGGTGTGTCCAAACTTTTGACTGGTACTGTACATAATGGCAATTAACTCCACTTTTTGTTTTCAATTAGTCTGAAATATTGATAAAACCATGAGTTCATTCTGTTGTCTCATCTAGCCAAATTACTAAAACTACCAATGTGGGACACTTTCAATTCCAATATGTGCTCCAGTATACCATTTTGCCACTGGGGGTGCAGTAAAACGCACTGGTGATAGACAAAATCAACAACTCCAGTCAATGAATGTGAACATCAAAATAGTAAGCTGTATGGAATTCCTGTGCTATTTTGTCAAATTAATAGAGAGAGATGAACAGTAAACTCACAGAGACCCAACAGTAGGAACATCAAGCAGTATTATTCACTCTCAATCCCACATAAATACAATAAGGCCAACGTCCTAATCAACATTCATTCACATGCAGTATTTTTGGAGCAGTGATCTCACCTGTGCCTTTTACACTTTATTTTCCCGCAGACTGCACAGCTGTGACCCAAGGGAAACAACTCTTGTTGGTCCTGCTAACAGATACAATACCACCCTCTATCAACCTGGACTATAAGTAAATATATAGTTAAGGGTAGAGGTCGACCGATTAATTTGATGTCGGACCTAATTTTCATAACAAATCGGTAATCTGCCTTTTTGGACGCCGATTATGGGCGATTACATTGCAATCCACGAGGAGACTGCGTGGCAGGCTGACCACCTGTTACGCGAGTGCAGCGTCAAAAGGACCTTGTGGCTGCAAGGAGCCAAGGTAAGTTGCTAGCTAGCATTAAACTTATCTGATAAAAAAAAACAATCAATCAATCTACACATGGTTGATGATATTACTAGGTTAACTAGCTTGTCCTGCGTTGCATATAATCAAACGCGATGCCTGTTAATTTATCATCGAATCAGCCTACTTCAATTTCGTCAAACGGGTGATGATTTAACAAAATCGCACCCGCGAAAAAAGCACAATCCTGGCACAAATGTACCTAACCATAAACACCAATGCCTTTCTTAAAATCAATACACAGAAGTATATATTTTTTTAAACCTGCATATTTAGTTCAAAGATATTCATGTTAGCAGGCAATAGTCACTAGGAAAATTGTGTCACTTCTCTTGCGTTCAGTGCAAGCAGTGTCAGGGTATATGCAACAGTTTGGGCCGCCTGCTCGTTGCAAACAGTGTTTCTTCCTAACAAAGACCATAATTAATTTGCCAGAATATTTATTTAATTATGACATAACATTGAAGGTTGTGCAATGTAACAGCAATATTTAGACTTAGGGTTGCCAACTGTTCGACAAAATACGTAATGGTTCCGTATTTCACTGAACGACTAAACCTGATTTGACCATATCAAATGACCAAAGGCTTGTATTTCTGTGTGTTTATTATAATTAAGTCTATGATTTGATATTTGATAGAGCAGTCTGACCGAGCGGTGGTAGGCAGCAGCAGGCTCGTAAGCATTAATTCAAACAGCACTTTACTGCGTTTGCGAGCAGCTCTTAGTAATGCTTGAGGCACAGCGCTGTTTATGACTTCAAGCCCCGAGATTAGGCTGGCAATATTAAAGTGCCTATAAGAACATCCAATAGTCAAAGGTATATGAAATAGAAATGCTATAGAGAGAAAGTCGACACGTCACAATTCCTATAATAACTACAACCTAAAACTTCTTAACTGCGAATATTGAAGAACTGGGAATATTGAACCACCAGCTTGATATGTTCTCATGTTCTGAGCAAGAATCTTAAACATGAGCTTTTTTTTACATGGCACATATTGCACTTTTACTTTCTTCTCCAACACTGTGTTTTTGCATTATTTAAACCAAATTGAACATGTTTCATTATTTATTTGAGATAATAAATAGATTTTATGTATTATATTAAAGTTAAAATAAGTGTTCATTGAGTATTGTTTTACATATACAAAAATATATATAAAAAAATTACATTGTCAGATGAATCGTTATCGGCTTTTTCTGGTCCTCCAATAATCGGTATGGGCGTTGAAAAATCATAAAATCGGTCGACCTCTAGTTACAGGTATATATTTTCTGTACATAAGGTAAACCTACCTTGGTCTTTGGCTTTATAGACAGTAAGAAATTAGGCAACAGAGTCTCTGGGCCAAGAGAGCAGTAGAATGTGACAACGCCAGCCAGGAACGACCAGAAAACCATAATAATGTGCAGATATCTGTGAATTCAATAACATTTTACACATATGCTTACATTGGGAATGTATTGTGACTCATTAGTCTACCTTAGTCATTGCTAAATCGATATGCTAACTCAAACTGATGCAAATACTGCCTATTCGTGATTCTGAGCATCATGCAATAGTTTGTTTTATTGTAGACAGGCCTACAATCTGTAAACGTGTGAAACATTGTAAGCATACAGTAAGCCTATTTGTACCTACCTGTTCAACAAAACAGTGGATAAGAGCAAGACAAGTAGAAGGAAGCAGAATACTGGATACTGGCGGCCCAGTTCTCTCAATAGGTCCAGCTTCATCCTGTGCCTCATCTTCTGCAGGTAGACTCTGATGCATCCCATTGTCAGGATGGACAACGTACACAAGTAATTATAATCACGTAATTATGTTGCACTTTCACTGGAGAGCAATGGAGGACCTTCCATGATAAACACTGCGACAAATAAGTGCGATGTTAGAAACGTCATATACCTAGGCTATGCAGAATAACGGTGGAATTGTATAATTTGTCGTCTATACTCACCACAATCCAATATGCAGGATTAGTCAAGCTAGATAGTTGATGTATGAAACGCTATCTATCATCACGCTAGCCAAACGTCAACATCTCCTCTCTATGCAGGGCGCTCATAGACATGCGCACGGTCTTTGACGTGTGCAGGGCACGCGCCAGTCCGCTGTAAACCTGTGTAACCAATCGAGTCAGTAAAGGCTTCTCATGCGTTCACCGTCTATATACTTCTGAATATCATTATTATCAATGTCCACCCAACTTCACCATGTGTACGTATTTTCGTCGTTAAAATAACTGGACAGTCAGTCGTCGTCGGGCTGATGTCACATCCGGTTTATTATGGGATCGTGCAACATTCTTGCCCGTTATTTTTTATAGCCCATTTCACCTGCCAACATAACGGTGAATATACAGTATTCCAAAATTGAATCACATCGCTATAGTACTGATTTCGTGTTGTGGCAGGCTAGAAGCAAACGACTAACATGCGTGGCAGCAGTACTCACTGTCAGCGAGGTGCTTATTATAACTGAATGTAATTATTAAATTGAAATCACAGGATAGTAACGTTACACATGCGCCTCTGGTTGAAGCCTCCCTGGGAATGAGAAAGTGATTGTGTGATGCGCATCAGACAACTATTTAAAAAAGCTATAAACCCAGGGTATTTACACTATAATCAGTGCATAAAATGTGTGACATGGTTTAACAAGATGTCATACAGAGAGTAAGACACAGATAGAAATCAAAAACTTTATTACAAAAATAAGTTACACTCACCTCCATTTTACAGTATAAAACAATTTATTTGCAGGAATGCAAAAACGTGGTTGGCCACCAACAATAGTTTAAAACTGCTAACATTTTTTCAAAAGGTGGTTGTAATTATTTTATTGAGGGAGTTAACAGTGTACAAAACCGGATGAATAGTTCAGTCTCCTTTTCGCTATACATGGAATACGAATAACAGCTGCAGTATCCCTTTTACCACTGTATGATCACGATCCCCTTCGAAACAGCTACAGGCACACATGCTCGCTGGCTGGGCAGTATGGCAATTCCTTTTTAATCAAGACTTGATTACATAGTAGCTGGCTTAGAGTTAGAGGGATCATTCAAGATGTCACATGATTGGGATATTTATTTTACAGTAAAGGGGGTGGTACTGAACATAATTCTGATCTATTCTAAAAACAATACAAAATAATTGGGAGTGGCAAAGGGACACTGCAGGGCTTTTTCAAAGGCAGTTGACACCCTTGTTGATGTTCAAGCCTTTACAAAAGTAACATTTTCCAAACTATACAACCAGTAACTACAATAATCTGAAGAAGCAAGGTGGCTTATTCAGTTCAAAATAGGATAAAAGCAGGGCTTGTTCAGGCTCATCATATGAGATTATTTTTGCATGCCCAGTTTGACTGTTTGCCATGTCAGAGCTGCAGCAAGTCCTTTCGGTTGTGCTGCTGCTCTTGTGCATATTTTGTAGGAAACAAGCCCTGCTTTCATCAATATAGTTTCCCTATTTACAGTACAGGCCGGGTAGTTTAATCCTCTGTACTGAGGTAGTTAACCAACCCTTTAAAAAAAGACAAGTTCTGAAAAGAACCACTTTCCTGGAATGCCTGACTTATCCATGCCAGGTGGTTACACCTAAAACCTGCAAATGTTCTCTTCAAACATCCAAATCAAACGATTAAGATTAACAGGGATATTCCAACAATAAAAATTGTGATTAGCACAAAAATATACAATAGCATCAAGCTCCTTTGAGCCACTTCAAACTAAGAAACTTAAAAAGTGCAAATTCTTCAATAATTATTTAAAATGGCATTTTTTTGGGGGTGTGGGGCATACAGGGGAGGCAAGTTTTTCTAAATAATCCGCTGATTGTTTAGGTGGCAGTTTGGGGGAGATGCTTCTGTAAGGCTGGAATATTGGACCATTTTGCTGACTTTTTCATCCGTTTCCATTGCAGCTTCTGGTGTAACCCAACACAGTAAGTCAGTCTTCATAGTGACAGGTCAGGACCGGCCTCGACCCCTTTTCCCTGCTGACCAAGCAAATAGAGACAGAATTGGAACGGAATTCAAAATAATAATAATAAAAAAACAAATCACAACACAGAACATAAACATGACTAATGACATCCAATCATGTAAAATTACATTTTTAAAAAATTAAAATAGATTAGGGTGACCCTAAATCTGCAGAGGAGCAGACCTTTCAGTTGGTGCTCTGAAAGGTGACACCTGTCAAGGTTTTGACCTAAGGCCAAAAGTCAGGTGTGTTTTCAAATGTTGAGAATACGCATACATACCCATCACTAATTTGAGGAAGTCAAATTTGAGGAAGTCTTCTAAAGACATGAACAGAAATAAAATAAAATATAAAACATGTCCAATCAGATCATCGCAGTATACTATCAGCGTAACCAGAGTTAATCCAGGATAGAATATACATATTTTCATCATTTGGACACTGAAAGCCAAATACACATCTGTACATTGAAAATTACCAATTGAATGTGAGGCTCAGCTTTCAAAAGACAAGGAATAAAATGGTGATGTCTGCAGACCTGCCAACATTGAATAATTTTTACAAGTACCACTTCAGCGTGGTGGCGGCACCCCCAGCTCCCATTACAGCACGCGTCGACACCCACACTGCTCAAATCATAGGCAAATGCGCCTCCTTTTTTTTTTGCCTAATGTTGGCAGAAGACTGGCTCAGTAGGAATGGTAGACTAGACTGTTATGGGTACTTGGTAAGTGGCTGCTCTTCAGTAGATAACTAGAAATATGTTTAAATGTACAAAATCAGGGCTCTCCCTAGGATTTTCTGACAAGGTGGTGCTGATGTAGGCTGGGTAGGGGGTGGTCCAGAGGAAGTTAAGAGGATTTATCATTTTTGAAAAACCTGTAACTGCTATTTCCTGAAACATAGTCTTAAATTACATCAAACAATGTAGTCAACAGAAGTCTTGTTTGATCCTATTTTTTTTTAAATTCTGTTAAATTTAGGGGGTTAATTATTCTAATTAATAGGTGTCTTTGTGTGGATAGTCTAGTGAAAGTGTAAAACGGGCTTAATTTAGTTTGGGGAGAAAATTCTGAATATAATTCAATTACTGGATGCAATTCAGTAGTCTGGTTTAGTGTAGGCTATTTGGTATATGAAACTGAACTAGGCCTTTGAGCTTGTTTCAGATCTCCATCCCTGACATAATCTGTCAAATTAGGTTGGACTACTAGGCTGCCATTCATTCAACATACCTTGGTCATTGGCGAACTACCTATTAGCACGTCATTAGCAGCCTACTGTTGACAGCTATATGAAGAGGACAGACCAAGAACTGACTAATTAACATAGGCCTACTACACTTGAACATAACTTTCTGTGAAGGACGATATTAGCGTAACATGTCTCTCTGCCATGTCTATTGCCATCCACAGCGATGTGCAGTGAACTACCGCAACACTTCACCGTTTCCTTGCTCATCAATGCGCTCGCGCCTACTACCTTTGCAGAGATCAAAGCATGTGCGGCCAAGAAAGTGTTCTCGCTAAACACTGTAACTAACACATACAATTCTGGAAAATGTAGTCGGCAAACAGTTTGTTCTCCATTTTCCTCTCACACATCAGTTGTATCAATGGATGAAGTGGATTGGTTCAGTTGTCAAAAACCACAATGTGCCAACTAGAAGCCTATTTATTTTAGGGTTGTTTTTCGTACCAGCGTACTTTGACATCAAATTGCATGCATGGTACGCAAGATACATGCCGGTTGGCAGGTCTGCATCTATATGATTCCTTACTTTCAAGGCCTATATTTTACACAGAATGTAAATAGCGAACTACGGTCAATTTATGCCATAAGGAAGAAATTAATGCAGACTGAAAACATTAGTTTAAGGTTATTCAAGTGTGTGTCTGGGGGGTGGTAAGTCCTGCCCAAATAGTATGTTTGCATTTTTGTGTAGCTGATAGCAACCATTTGCTATTGACCTTTGCCAACACAGCTAGTCCCTATTTACCCAGTGCCCCTTTGGTCCCCTGCACACCTCTGCTCGATCCAGGGCCACTTCCACCTCGCTGAGAAAAGCCACCCACTCTGCCCCTGGGTGTGGCAGCTCCACGGCCCCGGGAGGATAGGGTGGCACCACCACGGGCTCCGCCTCGGGCCCCTCCTCTTCCTCGGCTGGGAGCTTGGAAGTCCTCATAGCCGTAGTAGGGGTCTTCATAGCCACCCCGGTAGTTGTGGTAGTCGTAGCCATAGTAATCATAGTAATCTTCATAGCCGTAGTAGTCATGGGGGTAAGAGTAGCCTCCTCGGCCGCCACCTCGTCCCCTGCCTCTTGCGGGAGGTGGCATGTGAGGTGGGCCGTAGTAATAGTAATCGTCATACCTGGGGAGAGGATATGCACTTGTTTAGTAACCGTACGGGACGCATTTGCGCTTGTTAGATCACGTTAACTTTTCTATTCAATCATTCAAAAGAAATCAATGGTGAAAGGCCGCCCAACAACGCAACTATAATTTTGGCCCGCATTTGCAGGTCTCAAGTAATTGAAAATCAATTGTCTTTGCTTACATTTGTGTCTTAGCCGCTTGTCTCTGGGCTTTGCGTTCTTTCCTCTTCTGGTCAGGTGGCTTTGCAAAGACTATTTCAATGTGCTCTCCCTCCAGGTCTTTCCCATTTAGGTCAGCCAAGGCCTGTCAAAAGAGGCAAGTTGAATAACTACACAAAAAACAGCCATTGTTACCAGTTTTGTGATACATTGGTGAGAGTAATATAAAGACTCCAGCATGTACCTTGACTGCGCCGTCTCTCTCCTCAAAGTGGATGAAGGCGTAGTCTTTCAGCTTCTTCACCCGCTCCAACTTGCCAAAATGACTGAAGGCCTTTTCAAGTATTTCCTCCGTTACAGTGCTCGCAAGGTTTCGGACAAACAGCACTTTCACCTGGAAGGAAAATGGTAGTGGCTTATCAATTACACTTAAAGTCTGTGTCTCTGTCCTGTCTCATACACTGGTGGTTACTTCCATTCTTACTCCCTGGTAAACAACGTCGAAATCAAATCAATGTTAACTCGGAAATATTTCACAAGTTTAATGGATGGACAATACAAAAACAATTTATCACAGGCGAAATGAGTCCTGTTAACTTTGCTCCACTTACCTTGGCCATGACCTCAGGATCAGGGTCTTCTATGGGGTCAGCCCACTCCACAGTCACCACGTTCGCCCACACCTTGACCTTGCCACTCATCAGCCGGCGGCGGGCCTGAGCGGCAGTTTTGTGGTCTTCATATTCCAAGAAGCAAAAGCCTCTGTTCTTTTTCTTGTCTTCTGGCTGATGGTACAGTATGACATCGTTAAGACCCTCTGTTGAAAGAGAGGCAGAAGGGGAAAGGCATAAAAAGGTATCCTAGCTGAACAGTGACCAGTGCACAAGAAAGCTTGCTCCATCTCCATGCAAAATGCTAAGCAAAAACGAATGGAACAGAGTTACTCTAGAGTACCTTACTAAAACAGTTGGCAGCAGAACAAAATATCACACATTCATGGAATGTTTCCTTCGGTTTAGTCAAAACATTTAGTGTCCCCTTTCTTTGACACAGCTGTTCTCTTTAGACAAGTCTTGAGACCATGGATTTGTGCCTAGTTAAGTGCAAAGTGTCCAGTCAGATCTTAGCGGTAAACTATCAGCGTAACCAGAGTTACTCCAGGATAGAATAGATGTATTTCATCATTTAGACACTGAACCCTGACATTGGAAATTAGCAATTAAACTGTTGAGGAAATGTAGCCCAGCTTTACATAGCATACCGTACATAAACCCAAACTCAGACTAAATGCAATCTAACACACTAGCGGTTGATCATGATTGCTGCTTTCAGTAACATAAGGCAATGTTTAAACACTGTTGTCAAAGTCAAAGTAAATATAAATCTTTGTCAAGACCGAATATGACTGGCCAAGCAAAATGTCAATTTGTCCCAGAAGATCATTCAACAAAAAGAGGTGCTGCTTACCTGTGACTTTGGCAAATTCTTCCACAATCTGCTCTTTTGTTTTACTCTTGGGGATGGAGCCAACAAATAGTCTATTATTGGCCACAGAGATGCACACACCAATGTGTTTGCCAGGTCGAATTTCATTGTTGTTACACTGTGGAAAGAGGGGAGTGGGTATGAGAGAGTGCATGACATGTCATGATTGGGTGGGCTAAATTCGCCATTCCTATCATGAGAGAGGATTTCAACAAGTGGTACATACCAGCTTGACAGCCTCCTGCGCCGCCTCTTTAGTGCAGAAAGTGACAAAGGCGTAACCTCTGTTCAGGCCACTGAGGGGGTCCATCATCAGACGCAGGTCCCAAATGGGCCCGGCTTTCTCAAACAGAGGGACCAGCTCATCCTCAAATAGATCTCTAGGGATCTTGCCAACAAAAATCTGAGAAGAAAGCAAAATTAGGTTAACTTGGTGTGAAAGAAACATTGGGCCATTGTTGCGCAATAAATCTCCAAAATACAGTCAGATCTTAGCAGTAAAACGGCGCAATCGGAGTTACTCCAGAAAAAATGACAAATGTTCATTATTTGGACAGAATGCAGAAACACTATCATACACACCTAAGTAAACTATAACACACTAATCAAATACACCATTGAATTATTGTAGAGACATACCTCTGTACCAATTGTGGGCTGTGCCCCTGTGTGAGCAGAATCTGGAGGGGGGCCTCCATACTTCCGCTGACCTGTTGTCACATCGAGCGTGTAGCCAGTTCTCTCCAGCAGGGCCTGTTTATTGAAATAACATGATTGAAGTCAAACGCCTTCCAGAGAACAACTGCACAATATATGATAATGATGACATGTCTCCATTATCACTTCAAGAATGTTCGTTAAAACCGTACTTTGATTTTGGCCTCATCTGGTCCTTTATTGGAGTCTGAGACTTTGGTACCCTGTTTCTCCCTCTGTCTATATGTCTTCATAACTCCACAAAGAAAGGCACTTTTGTTCTGTCGATGAAAGAAAAATCTGTACACTTTAGAGGGCGAAATGGTAGCATTTGATTTCAAGACGTGATCCCATATGCAATCAATCCACCATCCCTCGCCATACATACCTGAACATGTGAGAGGTCGCTGTCCTTGAACTGCAACAGAACTTGCAGAGCACCTTCTTCGTTGAACTCTTTCAGAGCCTCAATCGCTCTATCATCTAGGTCACTGTGTGATACCAAACCTGAGGACATCAAAAAAACATTGGTTACTAGCAGGAACAGAACTACGGGATGACATCTTTTCAAACGGGTCTAGCCACAATGCATGTTTGGGGGTATCAAAGTTCACTTATTTCTGTGACTTCTTTAGGGATTGCTAAAATTTGAATAATTTGCATAACATAATCAGAGAAAAGGAACCATCTCAGGAGACCGATATTTTAAAATGGACAAAGTGCATTGAGTAAAAGCACTTTCTTCAACCTCTGCAGAACTCACCACAACAGACATGATGTTTTAACTTGATATGGCAGTCCTGTGCACTGTACGCCCCTAATGAGCTTGTGCACATTCTGCTCTTGGAGGGCCCATCACCTGTCCCAGCCACCGACAGCTGCTGCCATTGTTGCTGCATGTGCCCATCTGGCTGCACTCTCTGCCTGAGACTTTCCAGAGACCTCCGCTGAACTGTGGCCTAACTCTTTGCTCATCTGTGCTGCTACACTTTAATTATTGAGAACACAAAGTGTCCGTGACACCAGTGCTCTGCCCAGATATACCTTTAAGACAATGGACATGTACCCAAAACATTTATTTCACATCGATATTGGTGGTGTATGAATTATCTTTTGTCCATTACACTGCAGTACCCATTTTGGTAGGAAACCACAAAAAGTTGCTTGAGGATCCCAATTCCCACATTCAAAGTTAATGTAAAATATGACAGCACATGCAATAGCAAAAGTATAATTTGTGTACGAATATGCTGGATATTCAATGTGCCTTACCTGCTATGTAAATTTCATCTAGTTTTTCAGCAACTTTCTGTGGTAAACCAGCTTCCAATAAAGTCTGGAAGTGTTCAGAATGGGTAACTGCAGCAGTGGTGTCCATTGGTTCTTCTGGACCATTTCCATTAATATGTTCTGTGGCCATGTCTCCAGAAATCTGTGCAAATGCAATGAGCCAAATTAATCCTGGTTCAAGTGCAAGACTGTTGATAGCTTTTTGGGGGGGGAGGTGTCATGTGCAACAGGCACACATGTGGGTTCATGTGGTCCCTTAAGAGTGGAATCAGGTCACATTTCAATTACGATATTGGAATTTGCATGTCTGTATCAATTTTGAAAATGCTGACACCCAATAAAAGTATCAATTGCTATTTATGATAACAGCATACCTTATAATTATTTTCGTTTGCATGTGCAATGTATGAGGAGTTAGCATAGGCTACATGGTGAAATGTGTACACGTAATGACACATTTCCCGCCTTTGACTGTGTTAGAATAACAACTTGGCACAACACTATGGCTGCTAACATTACGTTAATCTCCCGCTGCGTACAATGGCATGGCCTGATTGCTAAATTATAAATTAGCCTACTGATTGCAGACTTCAGCACTAACTAGCTAGCTGATACACGTGTTCCTTCGGTAGAGTACCGCGACAGAGTTTCTAAGCCACCCGTTTCCGGTAACTAATAAGACAGTCCGCAAGCATTTGTGCAGGAGCAAATTACATGGTGTGGTAGACTAACGTTACATCTATGTAGTTACATTTTTTGATAACGTGTCGCAAACCACTGATAGCAAATTTGGCTAGTTAGGGTAAAGGGAGCAGTCTAACGCGAAGCCATTTCAGTTTGTGCTCATGCAAAAAGTATTCATTGCAGCCAACTAACGTAACGTTTGCGAACTAGCTAACGTTACCCAATTCTCTAGCTAAACCTGTTTTCATATTTAACTTAATTTAGCTAGCTATAACCACAAGTGTTCAGACATTGTTAGCCAACGTCACCTAGCTGCGTTATCCATAACGTTAGCTACCCAGCAGCCAGCTAAATAATAGCACGCCAAGTTAAATAATCACGGTCCTCCAACCCTGTCAAGTCACAATAACAAACCTAGCTAGTTATCCATACTAGCTAGGCAGCGTTAGCGGAGTGACGACCAAATGTTTTGCTAGCCAAATTGGTTACGCTATACTAACGTTAGTTCGCGAGTTGAATCAAAACTATCTGACAAAGGCAATTATCTCGAAGTTTACACGCTCAGAGGTTAGGTCCCTGTTTGGCTGGTTCAGTTAGGTAGTGACAACGATCAAGTCATTCATGATGTAGCATAATTATCCCACTTGGCTGAGTTAACTAGCGACACCATTAAAACCGCGAAAGCTTATATATAGTTTGATGGTTGACTTAATTCGGCTCGACATGTCCATATGTGGAGCAGAGAGAGGCCTTGTAGTATGGTAACTAGCTAGCTTCGTGGTTTGTCAACGTGCCGCCACATTGGGAGAGTCCATTTTCAAAAAGCCGGTCTGGAGAACCCGTCCCAACCACCCGTTTCCACATTGTTTGAAACACCACACGCTCAACTACTTTAGCTATAAATTGTGCTATGATCACGTGACCAGTTAGTAGTATTCATCATACCTGCCGATGGATCACCAACTTGTATGGTGTTGATTATTTCGGAAGGAAATTTTGATAATTACAAGAGGAAAAGTGTACAACTCCCGGCACTAGTTCGGCTCCACTCATTCACTCTTGAGGATGTAAAATGGCTGCCACGTTCACGCTGCGAGTTTTGTCTCGTCAATGGGGTTTCTTAGACACCCATGCACGGGCTTGCCTTTACTCTACAGTAGATTGGGAAATGATTTGTATGTAGTGCTACAGTGATATTTTGCCTCTGATTTTGCATCTGAAATGGCTTGAATGACAAGAGAGAGGCGAGGATTAAAACTCAACATTTCTGTAAAGATAGCTTTTGAACAATAGGCTATCATAACAATGTTCAGCACCTTAGCCTAAATTATTGTTAGAATTTTAAATATTTGTTAACAGTATATCAGTCCTTTTATGTTTTGGGGCCATTCAGGAAGTTTTGGAATTGAAAAATATCCAATGAAATTTAAATTGTGGAACTTTACAGTTCTTGAATTAGAATTTGAAACTATTCCTGAAATGCCAGATTTTACATTTAATAAACCTCAACCCTTTTCAAATATTTTATAAACTGGTTGGCTGTTCTTGAGACCATTGTGATGGGCTATTTTCAACTTTATTTTTTTTTTTTAGACATAACTAGTGTCTCAAATAGTGTCTCGATCATGTTTTTACACAGTTCAGATTCTATTGAATTCCACTGAATATTTTAGAAGAACAATCAGGCACACTGATTTGTGCAAACCCCTGAGGCGTAGAGGCCGGTATTGTTCTCTCAGTCAAACTGTCCTGGTAAATCAGCATGGGTTTTAATCACTAGTGCACACTGAAAACGTAGCAAAATGGAAAACACCTGTTTCTTATTGGACAAGTTCAGTCTGTCTTCTTCAGTTTGGTGCCTATAATGAATATGACCCTGCTTCTAGTGAGTTGAAATCCTCATTGGTTGAGAGAGAGCCGTAGTAAAGAAACACCCTTGAAAATGCCTTTTTCCACCACAGCGTGTCACCCTCTTCATTGGCTTGTTTCATACACTTATGATGTGAACAAAGAACTTCAACAAAACAAACAACCAGGCCTATACAGTGTTCACAAACCCCTGTGTAATTTGAGTAGATGAGGATTTGCTGATGAACAGCTTTGATTGGTTCTAAAAAATAAAATAAAAAATAAAAACTGCTAAACTGGCACTTGTGAGCACATGCTGTATTTATGCTTTTCACTCCTCCGACAGACCTTTTCTCAGTAAGGCTAATGCTTGGCTTTATCAAATTTTTATCATAGCCTCTATCCTATCAAGATTGCATGATACTCCACCACAATCTTATCACTTACTGTTGCTATGAGGAGTTGGCTCGAATGCCCAGAGTTTCATATTTTACCAGAGCAATTTGAGCATGACCTTTCCTCATTCATGAGATATGGAGCATGAGCAAAGGGCATGACCAATGTCATTATGCAGTGCCCTTGTCATTCATGAGCTCTAGGATCACCATTTGAGGAAGACAGGACCCTAATGATAGGTTTGTACCTAATTTATTCACTTGGTAGACAGAAGCCTTATGGATAAACGAGCCGTCATTGTAAAATATGCAATTTTTTCTGAATATGTCACACTCATAATCAATTTTCGTTGCTGGAAGGGGTGGTTGGAAGGACTTTCTGAGCTTCATAAATATGCACATAGGCCCACTATATGCCCCCACACCGCAGTGCTTTATCGACAGGTAAAGCTGAGCTTGGTGACCTGACTCTACAGCAGTCATATCCGAAAACTCTCCATATCTCCTAGGGTTTGCTTTCCACCATCCCTCTGGAATGGGAATCCTTGCACAGATAGAGCTAAGCATAAGTTTGTACTACCGTAGGTATAACGTTGTTTTATACTCTAGTTATTACAAAGCATTAGTTACACTAATTATTAACAACTGCAGCATTGTTATTCAACTGTTCTGCCTTATTATTATTCGACCATGCTGGTCATTTATGAACATTTGAACATCTTGGCCTGTTCTGTTATAATCTCCACCCGGCACAGCCAGAAGAGGACTGGCCACCCCACATATGCTCTCTCTAATTCTCTCTTTCTTTCTCTCTCTCGGAGGACCTGAGCCCTAGGACCATGCCCCAGGACTACCTGACATGATGACTCCTTGCTGTCCCCAGTCCACCTGACCGTGCTGCTGCTCCAGTTTCAACTGTTCTGCCTTATTATTATTCAACCATGCTGGTCATTTATGAACATTTGAACATCTTGGCCATGTTCTGTTATAATCTCCACCCGGCACAGCCAGAAGAGGACTGGCCACCCCACATAGTCTGGTTCCTCTCTAGGTTTCTTCCTAGGTTTTGGCCTTTCTAGGGAGTTTTTCCTAGCCACCGTGCTTCTACACCTGCATTGCTTGCTGTTTGGGGTTTTAGGCTGAGTTTATGTACAGCACTTTGAGATATCAGCTGATGTACGAAGGGCTATATAAATACATTTGATTTGATTTGAATTACAAAAGTATACAATTCTCCATCAGCAGTTTAGTTTTGTCATTTACGAACTGTTTATAATGTGTATGACAAGCTAAAAGTATGACTGTTTGGACAGTTTAGGATGGTACCTACGAATTAGGGCTGAGAATTGCCAGAGATCTCACTATACGATATTTTCACGATACCAATAGGATATGTATTGCAATTATCACGATTCTTATGGGTTGAGATTCGATACTGTGATTTTTGCGATTCGATGTTCCAAACATATTGCTCACGATATGTCTGCTGCAGACGGACAACAAAGAGACATGCGAAAACGGGTTTTGATCAGTCATGGAAATAAAAGGGCTGAAAATAATTTGTCTCCCTGTTTAAAAAGAAGATGGAGAACAAGCTACACTACATGAACAAAAATATGTGGGCACCTGCTCGCCGAACATCTCATTCCAAAGTCATGGACGTTAATATGGAGTTGGTCCATTCTTTGTTGCTATAACAGCCTCCACTCTTCTGGGAAGGCTTTCCACTAGATGTTGGAACATTGATGCGGGGACTTGCTTCCATTCAGCCGCAGAGCATTAGTGAGGTCGGGCACTGATGTTGCGCCATTAGTCAGTGTTCCAATTCATCCCAAAGGTTGAGGTCAGGGCTCTTTGCAGGTCAGTCATCGATCTCAACAAATAATTTCAGTAGTGACCTCACTTTGTGCACAGGGGAATTGTCATGCTGAAACAGGAAAGGACCTTCCCCAAACTGTGACCACAAAGTTGGAAGCACAGAAACGTCCAGAATGTTATTGTATGCTGTAGCGTTAAGATTTCCCTTCACTGGAACTAAGGGGCCTAGACCAAACAATGAAAAACAGCCCCAGACCAATATTGCTCCTCCACCGAACTTTACAGTTGGCACTATGCAGTCGGGCAGGTAGCATTCTTCTGGCAATACGCCAAACTCAGATTCGGCCGTCGGATTGCCAGATGGAGAAGCGTGATTCATCACTCCAGAGAATGCGTTTCCATTGCTCCAGAGTCCAATGGAGGTGAGCATTACACCACTCCAGCTGATGCATGGCATTGTGCATGTTGATCTTAGACTTGTGTGCGGCTGCTCGGCCATGGAAACCTATTTCACGAAGCTCCTGAGAAACAGTTATTGTGCTGACATTGCATCCAGAGGCAGTTTGGAAGTCGGTAATGAGTGTTGCCACCGAGGACAGACTAATTTTAAGCGCTACGTGCCTCAGACGTCCCGTTCTGTGAGCTTTTGTGGCCTACCACTTTGCGGCTGAGTCGTTGTTTCTCCTAGATATTTTCACTTCACAATAACAGCACTTACAGTTGATTGGGGCAGCTCTAGTAGGGCAGAAATTTGATGAACTGACTTGTTGGAAAGGTGGCATCCCATGACGGTGCCACGTTGAAAGTCACGGAGATCTTCAGTAAGGCCATTCTACTGCCAATGTTTGTTTATGGAGATTGCATGGCTGTGTGCTCGATTTTATACACCTGTTAGCAACTGGTGTGGCTGAAATAGCCGAATCCACTAATTTGAAGGGGTGTCTACATACTTTTGTATATATAGCGTATGAAGGGAAAATACTGGAGTTTTGGTGCAGGTACAGCAAACTAGCGCAAAACTAATATTCCGATATTGTATAAACGATACGATACAATATATCGTGAAAAATATCGATTTTGCCCCCCCATCACTACTATGAACAAGTCATTTGTGTAGAGAAAGTAAGTGATGAACTATTTTCAAGTAATGTAGGATAAATAGATTTGATTCATATGTTTTCCCCCTATGCTATGGGCTTGCTAGATCATTAATCATTACTCTCCTCATCTTACAGTTTAGGCTGTGCATTTGTAATTTAAATGATTATTTGGCAGAAGGGCTTTAGTTCTTTTAGTTTCTGTTCCAGTTCCCTTTGATATTTTACATTAGATTAAAAAACATAATAAATGGCATGAAAGTCAAAGAGTTCCTTGAAAGTTGTCAGCTCTATTATGTGTAATGAGTGTGTTGGCTCTGATATGCATTACTCTAGCTCTCGAGAACCCAAGGCATTAACAAGGCATTCTGCTTTATCCCAAAGGTTCTCAGCTATAAGCACAGTTTACCGTTGGGATCATGTGAACTACGATCCCAATGCTCTGTTTTAACATTTAGAAACGTCAACAATCATTGCTTGCGATACGGCTTTTGAAACATGGAACTTATTTTTCATAACAGCGAGAAAGAATCTTTCAAATAAAAAATATACATTTACTGTAGCAGGTTTGCACAGATCCATCCAACCAAATCTCGCTTAGGGCCCCCAAAAGACTAGAGTCGGCCCTGCATATGGCTGTGTGCCTCCAGCCAAGAAACTACGCTTACACACAGGTGTTCAAGCCCGTTAGATAGCTCATTAGCACAGGTGGTCGTCTCTGTCTTCCGTAAACAAGCGCTGTAACATGGAGATATGGCAGTGTGGGAAAACTAACCCTAACTCTATAAAGGTGTGTAGTAATTGAACCTTTAGTTAAAAATATATATATTTCTCAGTGATATGAAAGATATGTTCCTTGTGTTTCCAAAACTGCACCGCAAGCGTTGCGTGTTAATGCTCAGAATGCGCGTAGGGACTCTTAACAAAACTCTTCCAGACAGAAGATACCTTCATGAATAGACACTAAAGGTAACTATTGTCCATGAGAGGGCTATGCATTACTCCAGCTTTTTGGCCAATTGAGTAATGTACTGTATGTGCTATGCATTAACAGTTTTTCTACCAATCAATAAGAATAATACATCTACAAGACCCTGCTAGGTAAAGTCCCCCCTTATCTCAGCTCGCTGGTCACCATAGCAGCACCCACCTGTAGCACTCGCTCCAGCAGGTATATCTCTCTGGTCACCCCCAAAACCAATTCTTCCTTTGGCCGCCTCTCCTTCCAGTTCTCTGCTGCTGATGACTGGAACGAACTACAAAAATCTCTGAAACTGGAAACACATCTCCCTCACTAGCTTTAAGCACCAGCTGTCAGAGCAGCTCACAGATTACTGCAGCTGTACACAGCCCATCTATAATTTAGCCCAAACAACTACCTCTTTCCCTACTGTATTTATTTATTTATTTATTTTGCTCCTTTGCACCCCATTTAGTCTATCTCTACTTTGCACATTCTTCCACTGCAAATCAACCATTCCAGTGTTTTACTTGCTATATTGTATTTACTTCACCACCATGGCCTTTTTTTGCCTTTACCTCCCTTATCTCACCTCACTTGCTCACATTGTATATAGACTTATTTTTCTACTGTATTATTGACTGTATGTTTGTTTTACTCCATGTGTAACTCTGTGTTGTTGTATGTGTCGAACTGCTTTGCTTTATCTTGGCCTGGTCGCAATTGTAAATGAGAACGTGTTCTCAAATTGCCTACCTGGTTAAATAAAGGTGAAATAAATAAATAAAATAATAAACTGAGAAAGTACATTGAAGGACAGCCCGAAGATACTGTACCATCCAGGCCATATTTGGGCCTGAAGCTGCATGACACATCATAAATTAATCCAAGTATTGAGTCATATTAACATATTGTTGACATTAATGTTTTATGTCTTTCTGTGATACAAATGACCTCTAAATTATATGGGACTAGGGGTTAGGTCTAACTACAGTCTCAACCCACTGGTTATAGACGTCAATTTAAAGTCTATTGCACATTGTTTCAACGTCAAAATGATGTGGAAACAACGTTGATTCAACCAGTGTGTGCCCAGTGGGAAGTCACTATAGCCCACATGATTTTGGGCTCTTGTCTGGGCTAGTCATCACTAAATGAATTTAGTGGTGGAATGACATAACACATACAAAGCTGAGGCTGATCATAACCACTGATTCTGTTTCATGACGTGGCTTCATGATGAATACATTACACAAAACTTTAGTCCAATCACATGTTATGCATTCCAGTGGTGCATAATGTGAAACTCCTTTGAAATTCTGTTCCTTTCAAACATACTTATTGAGGAAATAGGTGAGATCTAGGTGAATACTCAGGACATTTGTGGCACCAAGACAAACTCAATGAATGCCTGGACCCAACGTAGGCCAATATTGAGAAGTTTAAAAGCCTTGCTGATAAAAAAAAAAATTTGAGTCATGAGGCCATTTGGCTAGGAACTCATTTTTGGTGTATAAGATTATAATAATGTGAATTTAATTGAATTGCCAACCCCAAGATGTCTGCTGCCTTCTGAGGCACAGTGGGGATATTTACATTACAGAGCTGATAGACTGGGAACATGATGGAACATAATTTATCTAACGTGGAAGAACACTGGACCAAGATCAATGATGCAAAGAACAACTCTTAAAAGAAGACCTCTAAAGGCGATCGAAGGACATCAGAGTTTAGCTCCAGCAATTCAAAGAGCTTTGCCTACAAGTCAGCATATAAAGTTGAGAGATGACAGAACCTCTCCTGATTTATACTGGCAGTACCTCCTCACTGATCCAAGAAAGCCTTTGGAAGTCTGGGAGCCAGAGGCAGTGCTGTTGTCTCCATGTCAGAAACAGACATTTACCCTTGCTGATGGCCAGTCCCGGAGCACTTGGGTAATCACACTGACCTACAAATTTCTTCCTAGGTGACCTTCGAATGAAAAGGTCTTGGAACTTTGATGTTAATGTAATGGTTGATGTAATGGCCAACTGCCATCCACTATTAATGGCACCTGACGTTGAGGTACGAACATAACTCAAACTGGATTTCATCAGGAGAACAGGCTGTTCCTGTCAAGGGAAGCATATTCTCTTCTTTATCTGAAGTGGCTCTTAATGTGCTGGCAGAATGATGGGCCTCCTAACTGCATGCTGTGTCATCTCCACCAATGCTTAGACTTTCTGGATTACATGTGGGATGTAGGGACCCATGTATTCGACAGAACAAAGCCAAACCAAATTCATCTAAGCATTGCTGTCCCTGTAAATTGGGACTTCTTTGTGTCCTTCTCAAATCGCAACATTATCAAGCAACAAAGTTGAAGTAACACCTTGGTTAGGCTATATAAAATATGCATGGTCGTGCCAACATCCACAATTATAGGATATAGATAATTCCTTGTCCATGACTTCTGAAAAAAGTTATAATCCATGCATTTAATTACTAATTTCATTCAGACCCAATGGGGTGAAACAGGAGTAGACACTATCATTGAGCTGAGTGATAGCTGTGATTGATATAGGTGACAAAAGCTTCCCTTAATTGAATTAACCACAACTCTACTCATCATCTTCCACAACGATGAGTATGGAATTTTAGGCCAAGGGCTGTTGAAACAGTTTAATGTATGATATTTCACGCCTGAGCCCTCTACTCTGTGGCTGGAGGTGGTATCAAATTAGAGAGGTTAGCTATTTCCCTCACACTGGCAGCCTCAATCGAGCAAGTGCAAGTACATGGACACGCTTTGCAGCCGAAGGCCTGGAAACCTACTCTGAAGTCAATGAAAGAGGCCTTGGCGAATACCTTCGGAAGGGGCAGGATTCACCACGGCACGGTGATGCAGAGAGACAGGGTTTTGTCATGTTCATCATGCATCACAATTAGTAAGTGTTTATGACATGAAAGCAGACAGCTTTGTCAAGATCTCTATTCAGTTTGCCAATACGTATTTTCATTCAGTGCTTTATAGAACTGGATCATTCTATGAATAGTGTCAAAAATAACAATTTATTTAACCTTAATTTTAACATTATGTCATAAAGAGCTTATATTTAACTTCTTAACAGACATCTCAAGAGTTTAAATTAAGAAGAATTACTATAAAAGTGACTAAGCTCAGCAAAAAAACAAACATCCCTTTTTCAGGCCCCTGTCTTTCAAAGATAATTCATAAAAATCCTAATAACTTCACAGATCTTGATTGTAAAGGGTTTAAACACTGTTTCCCATGCTTGTTCAATGAACTATAAACAATTAATGAACATACACCTGTGGAACGGTCGTTAAGACACTAAGCTTACAGACGGTGGGCAATTAAGATCAAAGTTATGAAAACTTAGGACACTAAAGAGGCCTTTCAACTGACTCTGAAAAACACCAAAATAAATATGCACAGGGTCCCTGCTCATCTGCGTGAACATGCCTTAGGCATGCTGCAAGGAGGCACGAGGACTGCAGATGTGGCCAGGGCAATAAATTGCAATGTCAGTACTGTAAGACGCCTAAGACAGTGCTACAGGGAGACAGGACGGGAAGCTGAACGTCCTCACAGTGGCAGACCACGTGTAACAACACCTGCACAGGATCGGTACATCCGAACATCACACCTGCGGGACAGGTACAGGATGGCAACAACAACTGCCCGAGTTACACCGGGAATGCACAATTCCTCCATCAGTGCTCAGACTGTCCGCAATAGGCTGAGAGAGGCTGGACTGGGGGCTTGTAGGCCTGTTGTAAGGCAGGTCCTCACCGTCGCTGGACCAGACGGGACTGGCAAAAAGTGTTCTTCACTGACGAGTCGCAGGTTTGTCTCACCAGGGGCAATGGTCGGATTTGCGTTTATCGTCGAAGGAATGAGCGTTACACCGAGGCCTGAGGTGGAAGGTCCATCATGGTCTGGGGCAGTGTGTCACAGCATCATCGGACTGAGCAAGTTGTCATTGCAGGCAATCTCAACGCTGTGCATTACAGGGAAGACCTCCCTCATGTGGTACCCTTCCTGCAGGCTCATCCTGACATGACCCTCCAGCTTGACAATGTCACCAGCTATACTACTCGTTCTGTGCATGATTTCTGCCATGGCCAGCGAAGAGCCCGGATCTCAATCCCATTGAGCACATCTGGGACCTGTTGGATCGAAGGGTGAGGGCTAGGGCCATTCCCCCCCAGAAATGTCCCGGGACTTGCAGGTGCCTTGGTGGGAGAGTGGGGTAACATCTCACAGCAAGAACTGGCAAATCTGGTGCAGTCCATGAGGAGGTGATGCACTGCAGTACTTAATGCAGCTGGTGACCACACCAGTTACTGACTGTTACTTTTGATTTTGACACCCCCCTATGGTCAGGGACACATTATTCAATTTCTGTTAGTCACTTGTTTGTGGATCTTGTTCAGTTTATGTCTCAGTTGATGAATCTTGTTATGTTCATTCAAATTTTTACACATGTTAAGTTTGCTGAAAATAAACGCAGTTGACAGTGAGAGGACGTTTCTTTTTTTGCTGAGTTGATATTCAATGTGCGGGACAAAATTGAGGCTATGATAAAGAAGTTGGAGCTCTTCTCTGTCTCCATTAACAAGGACAACACACAGGTCTTTTCATCATTGTATTATTTTTTGTGTGCAAATGAACTCAAGTTTACGGACAATGTCGAATGTGATATAGCGAAGCACCTGAGTGAGCTGGGTGCGCAATTCCGCAGGTACTTTCCCGAAACGGATGACAGAAACAACTGGATTCGTTATCCCTTTCATGCCCTGTCTCCAGTCCATTTACCGATATCTGAACAAGAGTGCCTCATTGAAATTGCAACAAGCGGTTCTGTGAAAATGTAATTTAATCAGAAGCCACTGCCAGATTTCTGGATTGGGCTGCGCTCAGAGTTTCTTGCCTTGCCAAATCACGCTGTCAAGACACTGATGCCCATTACAACCACGTACCTATGTGAGAGTGGATTCTCGGCTCTCACTAGTATGAAAACTAAATACTGGCACAGACTGTGTGTGGAAAATTATTTAAGACTGAGATTCTCTCCAATACAACCCTACATTGCAGAGTTATGTGCATTCTTTCAAGCACACCCTTCTCATTAACCTGTGGCAAGTTATTCACAATTTTCGATGAACAAATAAGGTTTTCTATGTAAGATGGTTAGATTAAGAGCAAAATTATTGATTATTATTATATTATTATTTGTGCTCTGGTCCTATAAGAGCTTTTTGTCACTTCCCATGAGCCGGGTTGTGACAAAAACTCACACTCATTCTTATGTTTAATAAATATATCGTATAGGGTGTGTGGCAGGCTTACAATGATGGCCAAAAACAAAATGTGAGATTGCGCTGACCTTGGTGCTAGAGGGGGTAACCAGCTAAAGGTTGAATGTTTGAAGGGGTACGGGACAATAAAATGTTTGGGAACCACTGTTCTAGACGATTCTGTGCTTCCAACTTTGTGGCAACAGTTTGGGGAAGGCAATTTCCTGTTTCAGCATGACAATGCTCCCGTGCACAAAGTGAGGTCCATACAGAAATAGTTTGTTGAGATCAGTGTGGAAAGACTTGACTGACCTGCACAGAGCCCTGGCCTCAACCCCTTCGAACACCTTTGGGATGAATTGGAACACAGACTGTGAGCCAGACCTAATCGCCCAACATCAGTGCCCGACCTCACTAATGCTCTTGTGGCTGAATGGAAGAAATGTTCCAACATCTAGTGGAAAGCTTTCCCAGAAGAGTGGAGGCTGTTATAGCAGCAAAGGAGGGACAAACTCCATATTAATGCCCATGAAAATGCACATATAGTCAGGTCCAAAATGTATAAACTATGCCTAGCCAAAAACCTGGTTGCTTCTGCCAGGTGTCTGAAACTTGATCACAAGTGGATCTTCTAGCAAGACAATAAACCGAAGCACACATCAAACTCCTCAAGGAAATGATTAATTGACCACAAAATCTGCTTTTTGAAATGGCCATCTCAGTTTCCGGACTTGAAAACCTATGGATCTGGAAAGATTCTGTATGGAGGAATGGTCCATGATCCCTCCCAATGTGTTCTCCAATCTCATAAAACATTTTAGAAAAAGGCTCAGTGTGTCACACCCTGACCATAGTAAGCTGTTTATTCTCTGGGTTGGGGCGTGATAGTGACTTGGGTGGGTCATCTAGATGAAATGTATTTCTATGGTGGCCTAATATGGTTCCAAATCAAAGGCAGCTGTTTATCGTTGTCTCTGATTAGGGATCATATTTAGGTAGCCATTTCCCCATTGTTATTCGTGGGATCTTGTTTACAGATAGTTGCCTGTGTGCACCAGTAGCTTCACTTTTCGTTTGTGCTTGTTTATGCTTGTCTGTGCTTGTTTTGTTTTGCTGAGTTTCGGTTTATATGAAATATGTGGAACTTTACGCACGCTGCGCCTTGGTCTAATCATTATGACGATCGTGACAGAAGATCCCACCAACAACGGACCAAGCAGCGTGCCCGGGAGATAATGGCATCCTGGTCTGTGGAGGAGATTAGGGAGAGAACATCCTGGACTTGGGACGACATTATAGCAGGAGAGAAGAGCCTGCCGTGGAAGCAGGCGGAAGCAGCGAAGGAGGGACAGCGCCGAAGTCGGGGAGGTAGGCCACAGAAACCCCAAGAATATTTTTTTGGGGGGGCACATGGAGCAGTCGGCGGAACTGAGGAGTGAACCAGAGCCAGTCTGGTAGAAGAAGGAGAATTCGGAGGAGAGAGAAATGGGGGTTGTTGAGTTGGTGGAGGACGCACGGATTTGGAATAAGGGAACGTGTTGTCAGTTTGGTGCCACCTGAGTCAGCTCCCCGTACTCGTCCTGAAATGTGTGTTAAAGTTCCGGAACAATTGATGCCGGCTATACACACCAGGTCTCCTGTGTACCTTCACAACCCAGTGCGTCCTGTGCCAACTCCTCGCACTCTCCCTCAAGATCGCTTTCCCAGGCAGGTGTGTCCTGTTCCTGCTCCTCGCACTCTCCCTCAAGTGCGTGTCCCCAGTCAGGTCCGTCCTGTTCCTCTTCCCCGCACTCGCCCAGAGGTGCGTGTCATCAGCACGGTACCACCAGTGCCAGCACCACACATCAGGTCTCCAGTGCGCCTCCACAGTCCAATACGTCCCGTGCCGCCTCCCCACACTCGCCCTGAGGTGCGTGTTACCAGCACGGTACCACCAGTGCCAGCACCACACATCAGGTATCCAGTGCGCCTCCACAGTCCAGAGCTTCCGGCGACAGTTCCCAGTCCAGAGCTTTCGGCGACGGTTCCCAGTCCGGAACCTCCAACGACGGTCCACGGTCCGGAACCTCCTGAGACGGTCTACGGTCCGGAACCTCCTGCCTGGAACCTCCAGCGAGGGTCTGCGGTCCGGAGCCTCCAGCGACTGTCTGCAGTTCAGAGCCTTCAGCAGGGGTTCTCAGTCCAGAGCCTCCTGCGACGATCTACGGTCCGGTTCCTCCGGTGACGATCCATGGTCCGGAGCCTCCAGCGAACATCCACGGTCCGGTACCTCCAGCGACGACCCATGGTCCGGAGCTTCCGGAGATGCGCTCCGCACTGGAACTGCCCCCGATGCCCTGTGTCATCCATCATAGATGCCCACCCGGACCCTCCCCTATTGAGTCAGGTTTTGCAGTCGGAGTCCGCACCTTTGGGGGGGGGGGGGGGTACTGTCACGCCCTGACCATAGTAAGCTGTTTATTCTCTGTGTTGGTTGGGGCGTGATAGTGACTTGGTTGGGTCATCTAGGTGAAATGTATTTCTATGGTGGCCTGATATGGTTCCCAATCAGAGGCAGCTGTTTATCGTTGTCTCTGATTGAGGATCATATTTAGGTAGCCATTTCCCCATTGTTATTCGTGGGATCTTGTCTACGGATAGTTGCCTGTGTGCACCAGTAGCTTCTCGTTTCGTTTGTTTGTTTTGTTTTGCTGAGTTTCAGTTTATATTAAATATGTGGAACTCTATGCACGCTGCGCCTTGGTCTAATCATTACGACAATCGTGACACAGTGCCTTGATCCTCGCAGGGGGAGGGTGCCCGAGTATTTAAAATAGGGGTGCCAATAATTGTGACCCATTTCTTTTTGAGAAAAAAAGTATAATTTAAATAAAATCCAAAGTATTTCTTAGAGCAATTGTGTTAGTATAATATAATTTCCCCTTTGTTTGCATACAATGTATTTTGCATTTTTTATTTTATGCAGTCTTTTTTGCTCTTATTAATCAAGGGGGCAAATCATTTGTATTCATCAAATATCCTCTTAAGACCCACATTGCAAAGACAAGTAGGATTAGTAGCCACACAAGTAGGCTACTCATCCATGGACAATGTATATCTCATTACTGGTCTCCATATTCATTTATACAGCAGGATGCTTACTGAGGAAATTCAGACTAAGTACCTTAGATCAAGGATACCATCTGGGACTGGAACCACTATCCTTTCCAACATGCCCATGAACTGCTGACTAAGGGGAAAATGTTTTGGAAACTAACACTTTTCAGGGATCAGAGAATGTATCCGATTATGTCTCCTAGCTATTATGGAACATTAAGCATCAAGAAAGAGCCTGAATGTTGGCAAGCATGAGTTCAGGGATGCCATTTAGGTCAGTGACAGATGGGAAAAGAGCTACATTATACACTTATACAATAGGGTACTGGACTCAGACAGCTACCTTACTCAGCAACATTATTTTGGGCATTGGTTGGGATGACCTGCATATTGTAGGGGTAGATTCTCTGACTCAGAGATTTCCAACCTAGGGGGCGGGATCTTCATTGATTGGAGGGGTTCAATTAAAGATGTATATTTTAATATAGAGATTTTGTAGAGATTGTTTGAGATTGTTTATACCGATCTTAAACGATGCATACATCTGAGATGCTTTAGGCTAAACACGCTGTAAAATGCCAGAGGAAGACATGACTCTTATGCACAGGGGAACATCTTGATTTCCATGACATTCAGAAGCTGAGTTAAGACCTTCTCAAGTCAAGGAGTCAAAGAAATTGGACTTGGGTAATCTTCATTTTTTTGTACTTTTACCCCCTTTTCTCCCCAATTGGTTCTTTTGTGAATGTGAATTTCTCAAATGTAAAAAAAAAAAAAAAAAGGGGCCCTGGGGGAAAGGTTTGGGAACCCCTGTTTTGACTATAACACTGACAATAGCCGATATCCAATGGGTGATCATTGATGCTCATCTGCATGAAGTCGATGTTCATTAGTAGTAATGTCATGCATATGCATGTGTTGCGCAAATGAACACAAATGCTACTACTGTATTATGCACATACTTTTATGGCATGGCGGGAAAGTTCCATCCATCGCCAACGCACAAACGTGGCTATGTTGCTAGCATCTCACGCTATGGAGTAGCCTAATGTCACATTTTGTACTCCAGGAGACAGAGAGCCCTACCCTTACTCCGTTCGGGAAAAAATGCTCCCTCATTGGCGCGCGCGCGGCAGTTGGACAGTGTCAAACTCCTGCACTTGCGATTTCGTGCATTCCTTTGAAGTGTTGGATGTCCGTCTGACCTGTCCTTACTCCTGAGATGAGGAATATCTCGGGGTGCGGACGCACTAGCGACTAATACTGCAGACTTCAGACATATTTGAGAGTCCCATCACCAACACACAACATTTGTTGAAATGGATACACGAAGATTGAACAATTCAGAAGGTAGGCTATGTGCCCACATTGGTAGCCTGACTTATATTGCCTAATTTGGTAGCATACCATATCAGATAACGATCCCCCCCCCCCCCCCCCCCAACTTAGAGTTTCATTTGATCATAATGAGGCTATATGTCACTATCATATTATAAAATATAATATTTATATGTAGCCTATTTTTGTAATGTTATTACGGTATGTTGGTTTGGGATCAGCTCCCGTTTTTGTGCTTTTATTTTGCTCCTTCATCTTCTTCATTTAATCTTTGAATGCATTATGCCATTGCCAGAAGCAAAAATGGCAAGTAATAACCTCTACAATATAGGTTCTTGAGTTTAATGAGAAATATCAGGACCAACTCAAGCAAGACGATCCCAAGCTTTCACCATGGCACAGGTGGTGCAGGTGCTGCGATGTCTAGAATAGAAGGCATGCATGCCACAAATGTGAACTTTAAGTTAAAGTCCTAACAACTGTATGTCCAATGTGTGCAAATGAAAAATAATTTAGGAAAAGTCAAGTAACACCCAGCACAAATATTTAATATATATCAACGGGAGTGACTGAGTGAACTGCATGTGTATGTTTGAGCAGTAGACAAAGTGATGAAGGGTGATGACCTTGTATGACCAAACTTTTTAGCATGTGTCATGTCTGTCACTTGTGGACACAATGTTTACAGAGTATGGGGCACAGTATGACCATTGATGTTATGCCACAGAGCGGCTTGGATAGACTTCCAAAATGAAAATCGAACTCAGCTCAGCTGCTGCCTTGACCAAGTAGTTGAAAAGCAATAGTGTAAGCCACACTATGTAATGGCAGGTATTTCTACTCAACAAAGTGGTTATACTTGAAGAGCTACTAGCTGAAATTACATAGTTATGACACCATTCAACTATTTGAAGAACACTGATTGCACAGGGCAGATATAAATTCTTTATTTGAAAGGGAAAGTGGCATATGCACAAGAAACATGTCACGACTTCCGCCGAAGTTGGTCCCTCTCCTTGTTCGGACGGCGTTCGGCGGTCGAAGTCACCGAACTTCTAGCCATCGCCGATCCACATCACACCTGGTTCACACCTGGTTCAAATTCCATCAATTACACGTTGTGTATTTAACCCTCTGTTCCCCCCCCCCCCCCATGTCCTTGTCAGTAATTGTTTGTTGTAGTGCTTGTGCATGGTATGCTGGTACTTACCGGGTTTTGTTTGACCCATTTATTATTATTATTCTGTTGACGGTGGTTTATGGTTATTAAACTCAACCGTTGTAAATCCGTTTCCGCTCTCCTGCGCCTGACTTCTCTGCCGCCAGTAGCATCGCATTACAAAACCATTTGAATATTGTTCATATTAGGCTTCCCTTGCTCAATGGATACACACATCAGGCTAGACGTGTTTGTCAATTGTCTTTTCATAATTGTTGTTTTTGTATCAACAGTTGAAACCTTTGGTAGTGTCACTCTGACTGAAATGTGTTATTTTTAACATGGTTTTTAAAGCCCTGTATGCAAAACAGCCATCTACTCCTGCTCCTTAGTACGTAATAATACAATTGTGTATGCTCCCCATACTCCTAAATTGAGTTTAGGGCAAACTTGTTACATTTAGGGCTTTATGCTGAGTATTGACATTGATGTCATGGGTCTGCAACGAGTTAGGATGCTGAGCATAACTGCCTCCAATATGACTGAATATTTGTCTCACTGATTTACTTGGCTCAAAGATTCCCTGATCAGTTCTGCCACCGTGTGGAAAAAGGTCTGAGTGATCTACTCATCGAGAAGAAGTGACATTTTGAGTACAAATAACTTCAACATGTATCTTATTCAATTTACTGTGTTATACATAACTTACTCAAATCAATGTTTTTTTCACACAAAAAAAATAAGAAATAATAAACCCCAAATATATATTTTTTTCCCCTTCACAGTTGGCTCCAAATAAGGGAAAGCATGAAAGTAAGAGAGAGAAAAGGATCTGCATTGGACTAGGGACACAGCCAAATGTATCCTAATTAGAGAAAGAGGAATATATGATGGATAGTTTTAGAGCCTAAAAGTTTAAACAAACTGTATGTCAGAAACTGCAGGCTGCTTTTAAATGAAACCAGAGAATGATATGGTGCTGGTTGTGACCCTCCTCAGCATTGTGACCCTGATCACTGCCTTACTGAACATTTCAGTCATACTTGCGATCATGAACACCAAAAAACTCCACATGCCCGCCAACTACCTGATCTGTTCTTTGGCTGTCACTGACTTCCTGGTGGCCATCTTGGTGATGCCCCTAAGCGTCCTCTACATCGCCACAAAGAGGTGGATGTTGGGATGTGTAGTCTGTGAGGCGTGGCTGAGCGTGGACATGATCTGCTGCACCTGCTCCATCCTGCATCTATGTGCCATCGCCCTGGACCGCCACTGGGCCATCACCAACGCCCTGGAGTACGCCTGCAAGAGATCCCCGCGCCGCGCTGCCATCATGGTCACCATCGTGTGGACCATCTCCATCCTCATCTCAGTGCCGCCTCTGTTCTGCAGGCACAGCGGGGATGACAACTTCGGTAACTACACCAAGTGTATCATCGAGCATGACCACATTGGCTACACCATCGACTCCACCTTCGGGGCCTTCTACATCCCCATGGCCCTCATTCTCATCCTCTACCACAGGATCTTCATTGCTGCCCGGACCTTGTACCACAAACGGAGCTCCTCTGGGAGTCTGTGTAAGAGGAGAGCTAGCAGCCACAAATGCCTCAGTAGCTGCCGCATCGCACCAACGTCTCTCTGTGCGTCTGAGCTGTCTACCTCGGATCCCGTGCTAAACACAGAGCTGAATAGAGTCAACGATCCCACCGGCCCAAGCCAGGTAGCGGGGAACTGGGGGACTTGTGATGAGAGGACCCAGATCTGTGCCTCCAGAGAGAGGAAGGCTGCCCGCACACTGGGCCTCATCCTGGGGGCTTTTATCCTATGCTGGCTGCCTTTCTTTGTTAAAGAGTTGCTGGTCGGCATCCAGGCGTTTCATGCCTCACGTGGCTGGGATATGTTAACTCACTCATCAACCCCCTACTCTACACCAGCTTCAATGAGGACTTCAAAAAGGCTTTTAAGAAACTGCTCCGATGTAACAAGCGCAAATAGGACTGCTTTCTTGGCTGTGTCTGGGCTGATTGTTGATTGGCTGTAGAAAATGTATTAAAGAAGCCAATTAACATTCTGAATCCTAGAACACAATTACTGTAAGAGTGGAGTAAAGAATATTTATGAGTCATGACATGATTGCGCCATAAACTAAAAAGAGCCTTTAAATCTCAGACATTTCATGTGCTATCCTCAATGCTTATTGAGTTACATCTGCCAGGTCTAGTCTCCAACGCAACCAAGGCCGGGAGATTTAAAAACACACCGGTAAACAGAAAGATGAAGAGATAGTACTGCATCTTAAAGGGGCAAACAGCAGTTTAAACAATAACAAAGCGGACACCCCACCACTGTTTTGGGTAAACAGCTGAAGGATGGGGCTGGAGAGGTGTAAACACTCAAATTCATAGACAGAGAAATGGATGCAAGGACTGACCATCCATGATATCAATATTATAGTTATATCTATGTTTTGAGACTATAAAGGGTTTGTTTACAATTACTTTGTTCGCAAACAAGGGAGTAAAACAAGCTTATATTTTGGGTTCTGATGGGGTACAACAGTTGAATTATTACATTTAGATGTTATTTGATACTAGGAATATTGTCATGTGAGATGATCAAGCTTTATGTAGCTGACGATATCAATCCCAACTCCTATACCGAAATAGCTAATCATTGTCTTACCCTTTTCCCTTCTTTTGCAACGCAGCATGTGGCTTCAGAGGTGATGTTCTTTGGGACCAACATGGTTTTCTTGGACCGTAGTGGGGTTGGAGAAGCTCTGGAGAAGCAACAGCCTGTACATTGGTAGATAGGGGCACACGGGTTTGAAAGGGGGGGGGGGGGGGGGGGGGGGTCAATATTAGGAAGGTGTTCTTAATGTTTTGTACACTCAGTGTTTATCACAAATATAAAAGTTGTACGTCGCAATCACAGATTGCCCCTTTAATATTCAACGTTCATTATTTCACATACAGTATGCATTGCTTGCATTCATGTTAGCTCTGTCCCAGAGGATTACAAAGCTCGGCCAGGGACTAGTCCTCATGGTTTATATAAGAAACCCCATTTATTTCACGACAAATCTTTCACTTTTGTGTGTATATATTTACATATTTTTGGGGGGGTTACAATCCTGCATGGAAAGAGGAATCAGATATTTAAAGTATTCAAAATTACTTTAGATTTAATGATTTACAAAGCAAAAGACCATGAACATAAGTTAAACTAATGAACCAATGACCCTGCCTCGCCCTCTGAGACATAACAGCAGTTATCTAGTAACAGCATCCCATCTGTTTAAGGGATTAAAAGCTCCCATCCAGAGTCAGGATGGAAGGATGGAAGTGTGTTTTGACTTGTGACCGCGTGTGCTGTACCTTTTTTCATTTCAAGGATTATGAGGCAGGTAGCTAAGTGGTCAATGCCTCGCAGAGATCACTGATAAGGTTGGAGGGGTTCACTTAATCCCCGTTGAGCACATGGGCAGAGGGACAGCAGTATAAAAGTTAATGGTGGGAGCAGTAGGCTCTTCACTGAACGCTGAACAGGCTTCCACCAAGAGACAATTACAACAGGTAATGCTTTTTACACTCAATATATTGGGTTTCCATTGTATTGTTTCACTGCTGTTTTTGTGTTTATGAGTTTTCAACTATGGTTTTCTTCATTTTTCTTGTCAGGTTATTGCCACCCGCCACTATGATGTGCTTGTTTAAATTAACTGGAGTGTCCCTCATCCTGTCCATACTTCTGAATATCGCAGACTCTTATCCAAACAGCGACATGACAAACAGTACGTTTTACGTGACATTACTTTGAAAGTACTGTTTTTATTAATGGTCTACATGTTCTGGAAACAAAATGACAGGTGAGTTGTTCTTGGAGTAGGTTGTCATTAGAGAGAATATAAATTGGTACATGACCTCCTTACTCCCAAAAAGTGTGTGCTTACAAGGAAGAGAGACAACACATTGGTTGTTGCATGGTGCATCAAGTTTACAGATCAGACTGTTCAATAGATTTTCTATTAATTTATGTCTTTATTATCTTTACAGTGGGCTGTGAGGAATGCAAACTGAGGGAGAACAAAGTCTTCTCAAACCCGGGTGCCCCTGTCTATCAGTGTACAGGCTGTTGCTTCTCCAGAGCTTATCCAACCCCACTACGGTCCAAGAAAACCATGTTGGTCCCAAAGAACATCACCTCTGAAGCCACATGCTGCGTTGCAAAAGAAGGGAAAAGGGTAAGGATGATTAGCTATTTCGGTATAGGAGTTGGGATTGATATCTTCAGCTAAATAAAGTTTGACCATCTGACATGACGACATTCCTAGGATCACATAACATCTAAACGTAATATTTAAGAACAACTCAAATTTACCAAATGTGTTTTTTTTAAACCATCTCTCTGTCTCTCGATTCTCTCTCTCTTCTCAGGTGGTGGTCGACAATATCAAGCTGACGAATCATACAGAGTGTCACTGCAGCACTTGTTATCACCATAAGTCATAAACTCTCTGTGAGGGCTGGAAATCTCCTTGTTTGCAGAAGTAAAAGCTTGGTACCAGATACTATATATTTTACACAACTCATTCCTGAAGTTCCTTGTGTTTTAAAAGCCCAGTGCAGTCAAAAATGTGATTTTCCTGTGTTTTATATATGTTTTCACACTACGAGGTTGGAATAATACTGTGAAACTGAAAATGATGATAATACCCTTTTATTGTAAGGTGTTTGAAAAGACCACCTGAAATGTCAGCCTGTTTTGGTGGGATGGATTTGGGCCTGCCTGGTAATGTCACCAGACGGTAAATTAGTTAATAGACAAATAAGAGAGTTCCAAACTTCTCTGCCAATAACAGCTAGTTTAAAATGTTCCCCTTCCACTCAGACCCCTCCCAGGCAGTCCTAGCAAATTCTTGCTTGAGAAATTGCTCTTTGCTAAGAAGCTATTTTTGTTTATTTTTGACCATTTTAATTGAAAACAATCACATTAAGATAGTCTGCTGAGAATATTTATAGTGCTCTACTGGTCACAATTATATAAAGTTGTATTCCTGTACTGTGTTGATCAACAAAATACTTTACTGTATGAATTGAATAACTATTCAAATGTCCTTAACATGCATATTATTTTGACACATGATCTCTCCTCTGCTTCTTTATTGAGAAACTAATGCCTTGAGTAAAACCAATGGTTTATGGTTTTACGAGAAATACAAATATTGTTCCTCTCCCAAACTACACCACACTCAATAGCATATGGATCAACATAAAATGTGCATAATGACACAGCCTCAGGTAAGCCTAGTGGCCATACTATGAGTTTATATGTCCTCAAGTAGCCTAACAAGCTGTAGGTTAAGCATGATATTTACTAAAATACTTCAGAACTTTGTAGTATTAGATTGCATGTGGGGAACATTATTCGATTACCACCACAGGTCTTGGCTGATGGGCAATCCGCAATTTGTAGTCTAGGTTATATCTAGTAGGCATATTAACATAATTGTCAACATCTTATTTGAATCTTTCAATTAATAAGTAATGTATTATGTATTTTTGCTTTATCTTATTTTTATATAAGGTCATGCACGCTTATGCCGGTGACACCGATGTAGCGCTTTTATCGTCGTCTCTCCCCTCCCCCTGTCCGTGCGTGTGCAAGCCTGGCAGCGTAACATCTGTGCGTACGCGGTCGTGATTGTTGTGAAGATGGCGGGGGGAGAGACAGAGAAGGAATATGACACAAGGAAAGCTATCGAAGGGCTCCGAGAACGGTTCCAGGAATTGACCACAACGCTAAAAGAAAGCTCGGAATCACTGTCTGAGGCCTCTTTGCGTTTCTGCCAGGAATTCTGCCAGGTCAGCATTTTTTCCCTTCCGACTACCCATCCTAGTGGTTTGCAGTCTTCCATCCAGCTTCCAGCCTGATGATGCGCGTGTACGTTAGGTACAACAATGTAGCTAGCTCGCGCTAGCCACATCAGAACATAAAAAAACACAATTACTCCCCGTTTTAACTTCCAACGATAGTAGTTAGTGAACTATATACATCATACGTGTTTTCCGATATTTAGTTCATTCCCTTACTTTCGAATTATACCCGAGCATCACTAATTTTCCCAAGCTAGTTAGCGAGTTGCTAGTTGAATGCTGGCTGGCTAGCTAGCTAGTTAAGGCTCCTTAATGCTGGGAAGAGCTAGTTAGCGTTTTGTGCAGACTTGCTCTAGCTGTTAGTGTTTTAGGTTTTGCACGAGACGAAACATCATTCATCCATGTAAACGTGCATATTTTACCTTAAATTATGGCAACAGAACGTTTTCCCTTTCGTCCATTGTGTTAGTGGATCAATATTGAGTGTGCCTGCAAAAGTATTGTATAGGGCCTGGTCAACCTAATGGTATTGATTTTCATGCACAGCATAGGTTAACTACGTATGCATAGTTTTAATTGTTAGAAAAACAATATTAACTCATCAGCCTGTTTGGGTAGGTTTATTCGGTTTTGTGCTTGATATATAGTCTGTTTTTTTTGTGTAATGTGGCAAACCTGGTGGGCCTTGTTTGAAGCCCCATCTGTGCGAAGTGATTAATTCATTGGTCATATTAGGGATTATGAATGAACTTCAGTCTCATATCAGGCTCCATTTGGATATAAAACGACAATAGTGTTTTATCTGACACTGACTGTAATAAGAATACACACAAGATTGGCTAGATGGTTACAAGGCTAACTTACTAAAATACAGGGTTTTCTCTGCAACCTCTAAATACCTGGTCACCTCAAGATTTGTGTGTGTTTATTATAATGTGCTGAGAATTACATTTTTATTTATTTTCATATGTTGGAAATGCAATGAAATATCATATCATGGTATGTTAGGCTACGTTTAGCAATAGCCTGAGTTGTAGTCTATTTAGGACTGTCCTTCTTAGAAGACCCTTACTCATTGAGCAGAGATTAGGCTTCGACTGGGGGAAGGGATGACAGGCAGGGAGAAGAATGTCAGTGCTTGTAGCATTCAAGTTAGTCTCACTCTCAACTTTGAATGTTGTCCTGCATGGGTAGCCTATGAACTACTCCGTGTGGTTTAGCCTATTGTAGGCTACTGCATGAATTCCATTTGGCCCACACTATAGGCTCCAATCAGGAGCCGGGCTTATAGAAGTCCAAGCAGCCTCCTGTATAATGCTTGTGTAGCTATAGTGTCTTCAGAAAGTATTCAAACCCCTTGACGTTGCACATTTTATTATGTTACAGCCTGATTTTAAAATGGATTAGATGTTTTAGTCACTGGACCACAATACCCGACAATGTTTAAGTGGAATTATGTTTTTATATATATATATATATATTTTTACAAATGAATGAAAAGCTTAAATGTCTTGTCAATAAGTATTCAACCCCCTTTTTGTTATGGCAAGCTTAAGTTCAGGAGTAAGAATATGATTAACAAGTCACATAAGTTGCATGGACTCACTCTGCATTAATAGTATTTAACATGATTTTTGAATGACTACCTCATCTCTGTACCCCACACATACAATTATCTGTAAGGTCCCTCGGTCGAGCAGATTCAACCACAAATACCATGGAGGTTTTCCAATGCCTCGTAAAGAAGGGCATCTATTGGTAGATGGGTTAAAAAAACAAGAGACATTGAATATCCCTTTGAGCATGTTATTCATTACACTTTGGATGGTTTATCAATACCAGTGGTGGAAAAAATACTCAATTGTCATACTTGAGTAAGAGTAAAGATACCTTAATAGACATTGACTCTAAAATACACTTAAATTATTTTTGACTTTTGATACTTAAAAGCAAACCAGACGGTACCGTTTTCTTGTTTTGTTTAATTTACGCATAACCAGGGGCACGCTCCAACACTCAGACATAATTTACAAACTAAGCATGTGTTTAGTGAGCCCACCAGATCAGAGACAGTAGAGATGACTGGGATGTTCTCTTGATAAGTGTGTGAATGAGACATTTTTTCTGTCGTGCTAAGTACTCAAAATGTAGTCCTTTTGGGTGGTGGAGTGAAAAGTACATTCTTTTTTTAGGAATGTAGTTAAGTAAAAGTTGTCAAATACCCTAAAAACTACATCAGTAAAAATACTTTAAAGTACTACTTAAGTACTTTACACCACTGATCAATACACCCAGTCACTACAAAGATACAGGCGTCCTTCGTAACTCTGTTGCTGAAGAGGAAGGAAACCATTCAAGTAATACTGCAAAAAAACATCCAATAGAACACATTACTGAGTACCACTCTCCATATTTTCAAGCCGAGAGGTAGCTGCATAATGTTATGAGTATGTTTGTAATTGGTAGACTGGTGAGTTTTTCAGGATAAAAAAGAAACGTGATGGAGCTAAGCACAGGCAAAATCCTAGACGAAAACCTTTTTCAGTCTGCTTTCCACTCTACACTGGGAGATGAATTCACCTTTCAGCAGGACAATAGTTTAAAACACAAGGCCAAATCTACATGAGTTCTTCCCAAGAATACAGTGAATGTTCCTGAGTGGCCAAGTTAGTTTCGACTTCAATCTATGGCAAGACCTGGTTGCCTAGGAATGATCAACAACAAATTTGACAGAGCTTGCAGAATTTTGAAAAGAATAATGGGCAAATGTTGCACAATCAAGGTGTGGAAACTCTTAGACTTACCCAGAAAGACTCTCAGCTGCAATCGATGCCTAAAGAGCTTCTACAAAGTATTGACTCAGAGGTAGGGCTGGGTGATATGGGCAAAATATCAAATCATGTTATTTTATGTTTTTGAATAATAAAAGTTATACATTTGCTTCATGGGTAGTGGGTGGCAACATCCATTGAAATCCTTTAGAATGTGTCTTTCTCAACTCTCAACTTTATACAGTTCAATTCAACTTCAACCAAATACATTTCTGCATTTCCTGCACTAATTTGAGATCATTTTAACACTGCCATGTAGGGTTGCACGATATGGGCCAACAACCTAGGCCTTATTTTTAACCAAATGTTGCAATTGTGATTTGACTTGTGAATTAGAGAAACACTTGGGTGAGCTGTTGGAATGATGGAAATATAATGATTGTTCTCCTTTTATAGCTGGAATATAATTGTGGGCACTTTGAATAGTGTTTGACATGACGATGCCAGAGAGGAGTTATTGTGAAAGGGTAGGAACCAAAGTGTTGACAAGTGTTTCCAAGGGGACCCTATAATCTTTGGCTACATTGATTTTTTTCAATTAGCTACTTCATGTAGCTTACTTATTCATGCTTCACGTATTCCTCTTTGATTTAAAAGATACTGTTGCACACATGCAGATTTAGGTCTATATCATCACTGGTATAATCAGGCTGTATAGCTAATTAGGTTCTCTTACTCAGTACATTTATTAGCTAGCTAGCCAGCTAACTTAGCATTAGCAGCAAAGAAGATTTAGGCCTAACTTGCTAATAAAAGACAAACTAGCTGTTTGCAGATGTAAGAAACACAAATTAAGTGTAATTGTAGAACGCTAGTGGATTTATATTAAGAAGCAAAGTGAAAACGGCTTCATTGTCGTCAACATTGTTGCATGTGCTGCGTTGACCATGCAGACTGAACGCAAGTTTTCGAGGAACAACAAATGCGCTCCTTGAGTGACAGGCGGCGGGCGGGGTTAGATCTGTGTGGAAACCAGCATGGAGAGCAAGAGCGGAGAGAGATGACTCAAGTAGCGAAGTAAACTATAAAAATGGACACACGGCATATCCCATTTAACAAACCAAACATTCAAATACTGTTGTAGAAGGTAAAGTAAAAACTCAAACCGGTCTGTGCATCAATACCGGTATATTGTAAAAAACAGTTTACCGCCCAGCCCTACTCATGGGGTGAATACTTATGTAAATAAGCTATTGCTGTATTTCATTGTCAATAAATTTGCAAACATTTCAAAAAACATGTTTTCACTTTGTCATTATGGGGTATATTGTGTGTAGATGGGTGAGATAAATATATTTAATACATTTTGCATTCAGGCTGTAAAACAAAATGTGGAATAAGTACAAATAACTTTCTGAAGGCACTGGTTCATCTTTCATTTTTTTTATTAGACCACATATATGAGGAGGTGAATGTTCGCAGTCCAACAAAGTGTTCTTTACTAGTGATGCACCGATATGACATTTTTGGCCGATAACGATATCCAATATTTTCCTTGCCAAAAAACTATCCTGATAACTGATATTTAACATTTTAGTGGCCTTTTAAGCATTCTAGTACAGTTAAATAGTTAACACACATATGGACGCAGCGGTCTAAGGCACTGTATCTCCGTGCAAGAGGTGTCACTACAGTCCCTGGTTCGAATCCAGGCTGTGTCACATCCGGCCGTGATTGGGAGTCCCATAGTGCGGCGCACAATTGGCCCAGCGTTGTCCGAATTTGGCCGGGGTAGGCCGTCATTGTAAATAAGAATTTGTTCTTAACTGACTTGCCAAGTTAAAGGTTTCACACACCACACTGACCAAAATGTTATTTTGTCATTTAACGATGTCCCCATTACCAATAAAACACAATCAAAACCTATTTCTTTCACTTCTTGCTGTGCTTTTTCGTTGTTCAGTCGTTTCATTCTCACCCAGGATTTCTCATACTATGGAATGCTGTTTGCGTCATTATTTGATGTGTAAAATAACACTATTTGACCATTCAGGACATGAATATGACTGCATGTCACATAATTTTACGTTCATAATTTTCTGTAGTTATTACACATTGATTACACTATCACTCGTATTTCATATGTCACAACGATTCATCGATACGTATGCTATGATGCTAAAGTTGGTAAAGTTATCTTGCGCACCTACAGTGCTGGTCATAATTTAAAAAAAAAAAGCTAGCTAGCTTGTGGATGCAAACAATGTTCTTCCCCAGAAACATAGCAAAAACGACAATCTGTTTCAGTAGCTACAGTTAGCTAACTATATAGCTAGGTGTCATCAAAAATAACCCTAATTTATAAGACGGTTCTTATTTGATTAATGGTGGTCGGACCCATCTATGTGAAGCTAGCCACAATAAGGATTAGCCACAATAGTGGATTTTTCAGGTAGCCTTCAAAATAAAAGTATGTAATTGACAGTGATGCAAATTAATACAAATAGTAGATTTATGCCATACTTGAATAGATGATGCTGAACGAGGTTGGAATGTTATGTCAAATTATCTTTTGTTGATTTTATATCTGAAATCACACTGGATGTATTATACTTTAGAATTGCATTGGGGGCTTACTTATTTCACTGTACAGCCGTACCTATGGATTGTGGATCAATGACGGGGTATCAGTCTACTCCGTGACACCCAGAGAACATTAGCGTCGTAGCTCTTAATGAATTTAGCCACATTTATTGTCAACCTATGTGTATTGAACACTATTCCCCAGGAAAAACAATACTGCGTGGATGTTTTGGAGTCTGATAACTCTGAGGAGGATGTTGGGGAAAAAATATATTGGGTATTGAGTAGACTGATACCCCATTTCATTGATCCCCAATCCTTAGGTAAAGCTGTACAGTGCAATATGAATGTCAATACACACAATAGGCTGACTGGGGAGGTGATTTCACACTGTCACAGTCCTGCAATAAGAGCTACAACGCTAATATTTGCGTAAACTCTTAACAGTTGTGTTCTGTGAGTGTCACCGAGTAGACTGATAATTAGATTGCTTCACATGCCAACCTTGTTTAACATTATCTAGTCTAAATATGGCATGATTCCACCAATTGTAACCTTCTGCATCACTTTCAAAGAGTTACTTTTATTTTGAAGCCAACCCTTAAATTCCACTATTGTGCCTAATCGTTATTGTGGCTAGCTTCACAACACATAATCCAGACCGGCCTCGACTCACTAGCCAGATGAAGCTAGCTGGCTGTTTCTAACGTTAGTTTAGAGCAATAGGCTTAAGTAACTGACTAGCTGTTCATTTTCAAGAACTGAAGTTCAATTTCAATAGGCGAACAAGTGGCTACCTAGCTAAAACTTACTCAAAATAATTCCTAAATCATTGCTAAGAATAATGAAAATGACTGCAGTTTCTACTGGTCATTGTTTTCAGGTTGGTGGTATTGGTGCTAGCTAGGTACCAAGCTAAAGCTAGCTACCCCAGAAGTTGCGGTCAAACAAATAATGCTTCATTACCAACGCAGTATTTTAAAGACATCGTTCGTTGCCGGTGTTTGCTCGTTTGCAGACTTTTTTGTTGTTGTACAGCTTTGACAGTGCTACTGATAGTAGTAGTGGCGCTTGGCTTGCACGTGTAAATTCCTAACACACAACATTCTATAATAGAACTGTTATTTGACTTGATAAATAGTGTTATTTGACATATCTTTTGACACGCGAAGACCCAAATGGCATTCCATGGTATGTCGTGAAGCTTATAGCAGTGCTATTACTGTGTAACTCCGGTAGGGCAACATGTGAAAAATAGCGCACTTGGTAGTGTATACCGGTGCTCAATCAGAAAGCCAACATCACCCACGACAGAACAGTTGATTGTCAAGGGCAACGAATTACGCTATCTTGCCGTTAATGAATTTCACCTTTGCTGTCTCTCTGAAATTTTCTTACTCTTTCAATTGCCAGCCGACTTGTTACCTGCTCGATTCACACAGCAGACATTGTGGGCTAGGTTAGGAATGCTGTTTTGCACATGTAGCGCAGAATTTTACATGCCGTCATTGTGTCATGTACGTTATTTAGGTACGCACGTCAGCTTTGACATCAGTTTTGCACATCGCCGTTAAACTAGACATCGGGCCGATACAGATGTTGGCTTTTTTGTTTAATATCGGACGATTTTCCTATACTTTCACCGATATATTGTGCATCCCTATTCTTTACATTAGTGAATGACAAATATGCCTACAGGAGACTGCACTAGGATTTATACGGTGCATTCGGAAAGTATTCAGACCTCTTTTTCCACGTTTTGTTACGTTACAGCCTTTATCGAAAATTGATTAAATAATTTTCCTAATCAATCTACACACAATACCCCATAATGACAAAACACAGGTTTTTATGAATCTTTGCAAATTGTATATATCCCCCCCCCCCCTCCTGAAATATCACATTTACATAAGTATTCAGTCCCTTTACTCAGTACTTTGTTGAAGCACCTTTGGCAGCAATTACAGCCTCAAGTATGATGCTACAAGCTTGGCACACCAGTATTTGGGGAGTTTCTCCTCCATTCTTCTCTGCAGATCCTCTCAAGCTCTGTCAGGTTGGATGGGGAGCGTCGCTGCACAGCGATCTTCAGGTCTCTCCAGAGATGTTTGATCGAGTGGCCCTGTCAGAACCCGGACATGAACCCAAGGACATTCAGAGACTTGTCCTGAAGCAACGCCTGTGTTGTCCTGGCTGTGTGCTTTTGGTCATTGTCCTGTTGGAAGGTGAACCTTTGCCCCAGTCTGGGTACCTGCTCCAGAGCACTCAGGACTTCATCAAGGATCTCACTGTATTTTCCTCTTCATCTTTCCCTCGAGCCTGAGTAAGTAGTCTCCCAGTCCCTGCCGCTGAAAACCATGCTTCACCATAGGGATGGTGCCAGATTTCCTCCAGATGTGATGCTTGGCATTCAGGCCAAAGGTTTCATCAGACCAGAGAATCTTGTTTCTCATGGTCTGACAGTCCTTTAGGTGCCCTTTGGCAAACTGTCATGCATTTTTCTGAGTGCCTTCTGTCTTGGCACTCTACCATAAATACCTGATTGGTGCTGGTTGCCCTTTTGGATGGTTCTCCCATCTCAACAGAGGAACTCTGGAGAGCTGTCGGTGACAATCCTGTCTCGGATTCCACGTACAATTTCTTCGGCTTCATGGCTTGGTTTTTGCTCTAACCATGCACTGTCAACTGTGGGACCTTCTTTTTTTTTTATATATGTATAGTCGGGTGTACCTTTCCAAATCATGTCCAATCAATTGAATAATCAAGTTCAAGTCCAATCAAGTTGTTGAAACATCTCAAATATGAATAATGGAAACAAGATTCACCTGAGTATCAATATTGAGTCTCATAGCAAATTGTCTGAATTCTTACAGTACCAGTCAAAAGTTTGGACACCTATTCATTCCAGGGTTTTTCTTTATTTGTACTATTTCTACATTCTATAATAATAGTGAATACATAAAAATTATGAAACACACATGGAATCATGTAGAAACCAAAAAGTGTTAAACAAAGGTTCTTCAAAGAAGCCACCCTTTGCCTTGATGACAGCTTTGCACACTCTTGGCATTCTCTCAACCAGCTTCATGGGGTAGTCCCCTGGAATGCATTTAAATTAACAGGTGTTCCTTGAAGGTTAATTTGTGGAATTTCTTTCCTTGTTAATCCGTTTGAACCAATCAGTTGTTGTGACAAGGTAGGGGTGGTACAGTGGGGCAAAAAAGTATTTAGTCAGCCATCAATTGTGCAAGTTCTCCCACTTAAGATGAGAGGCCTGTAATTTTCATCATAGGTACACTTCAACTATGACAGACAAAATGAGAAACAAAAATGCAGAAAATCACATTGTAGGATTTGTAATGAATTTATTTGCAAATTATGGTGGCAAATAAGTATTTGGTCAATAACAAAAGTTTATCTCAATACTTTGTTATGTACCCTTTGTTGGCAATGACAGAGGTCAAACATTTTCCGCAAGTCTTCACAAGGTTTTCACACACTGTTGCTGGTATTTTGGCCCATTCCTCCATGCAGATCTCCTCTAGAGCAGTGTTGTTTTGGGTGCTGTTGCTGGGCAACACGGACTTTCAACTCCCTTCAAAGATTTTCTATGGGGTTGAGATCTGGAGACTGGCTAGGCCACTCCAGGACCTTGAAATGCTTCTTACGAAGCCACTCATTCGTTGCCCGGGCGGTGTGTTTGGGATCATTGTCATGCTGAAAGACCCAGCCACGTTTCATCTTCAATGCCCTTGCTGATGGAAGGAGGTTTTCACTCAATCTCACGATACATGGCCCCATTCATTCTTTCCTTTACACGGATCAGTCGTCCTGGTCTCTTTGCAGAAAAACAGCCCCAAAGCATGATGTTTCCACCCCCATGCTTCACAGTAGGTATGGTGTTCTTTGGATGCAACTCAGCATTCTTTGTCCTCCTTCAATTTTGGTTTCATCTGAACATATGACATTCTCCCAATCTTCTTCTGGATCATCCAAATGCTCTCTAGCAAACTTCAGACGGGCCTGGACATGTACTGGCTTAAGCAGGGGGACACGTCTGGCACTGCAGGATTTGAGTCCCTGGCGGCGTAGTGTGTTACTGATGGTAGGCTTTGTTACTTTGGTCCCAGCTCTCTGCACGTCATTCACTAAGTCCCTCCGTGTGGTTCTGGGATTTTTGCTCACCGTTCTTGTGATCATTTTGACCCCACGGGGTGAGATCTTGCGTGGAGCCCCAGATCGAGGGAGATTATCAGTGGTCTTGTATGTCTTCCATTTCCTAATAATTGCTCCCACAGTTGATTTCTTCAAACCAAGCTGCTTACCTATTGCAGATTCAGTCTTCCCAGCCTGGTGCAGGTCTACAATTTTGTTTCTGGTGTCCTTTGACAGCTCTTTGGTCTTGGCATAGTGGAGTTTAGAGTGTGATTGAATGAGGTTGTGGACAGGTGTCTTTTATACTGATAACAAGTTCAAACAGGTGCCATTAATACAGGTAACAAGTGGAGGACAGAGGAGCCTCTTAAAGAAGTTACAGGTCTGTGAGAGCCAGAAATCTTGTTTGTTTGTAGGTGACCAAATACTTATTTTCCACCATAATTTGCAAATAAATTAATAAAAAATCCTACAATGTGATTTTCTGGATTTTTTTTCTCATTTTGTCTTTCATAGTTGAAGTGTACCTATGATAAATTACAGGCCTCGTCTTTTTAAGTTGGAGAACTTGCACAATTGGTGGCTGATTTAATGACTTTTTTGCCCTACTGTATATAGAAGATGGCCCTATTTGGTAAAAGATCAAGTCCATATTATGGCAATAAAATCGCTCAAATAAGCAAAGAGAAATGACAGTTCATCATTACTTTAAGACATGATGGTCAGTCACTCCCAAAAATGTCAACAACTTTTAAGGTTTCTTCAAGTTCAGTCACAAAATCATCAAGCGCTAGAATGTGGCTCTCATGAGGACCACCACAGGAAAGGAAGACCCAGAGTTACAGTGCCTTGCGAAAGTATTCGGCCCCCTTGAACTTTGCGACCTTTTGCCACATTTCAGGCTTCAAACATAAAGATATAAAACTGTATTTTTTTGTGAAGAATCAACAACAAGTGGGACACAATCATGAAGTGGAACGACATTTATTGGATATTTCAAACTTTTTTAACAAATCAAAAACTCAAAAATTGGGCGTGCAAAATTATTCAGCCCCTTTACTTTCAGTGCAGCAAACTCTCTCCAGAATTTCAGTGAGGATCTCTGAATGATCCAATGTTGACCTAAATGACTAATGATGATAAATACAATCCACCTGTGTGTAATCAAGTCTCCGTATAAATGCACCTGCACTGTGATAGTCTCAGAGGTCCGTTAAAAGCGCAGAGAGCATCATGAAGAACAAGGAACACACCAGGCAGGTCCGAGATACTGTTGTGAAGAAGTTTAAAGCCGGATTTGGATACAAAAAGATTTCCCAAGCTTTAAACATCCCAAGGAGCACTGTGCAAGCGATAATATTGAAATGGAAGGAGTATCAGACCACTGCAAATCTACCAAGACCTGGCCTTCCCTCTAAACTTTCAGCTCATACAAGGAGAAGACTGATCAGAGATGCAGCCAAGAGGCCCATGAACACTCTGGATGAACTGCAGAGATCTACAGCTGAGGTGGGAGACTCTGTCCATAGGACAACAATCAGTCGTATATTGCACAAATCTGGCCTTTATGGAAGAGTGGCAAGAAAGCCATTTCTTAAAGATATCCATAAAAAGTGTCGTTTAAAGTTTGCCACAAGCCACCTGGGAGACACACCAAACGTGGAAGAAGGTGCTCTGGTCAGATGAAACCAAAATTGAACTTTTTGGCAACAATGCAAAACGTTAGGTGGGGTGGGAGACTCTGTCCATAGGACAACAATCAGTCGTATATTGCACAAATGAAGATTCGAAAATATATTTTGATTTGTTTACTTTTTTTTGTTTACTACATGATTCTATTAGTTATTTCATCGTTTTGATGTCTTCACTATTATTCTACAATGTAGACAATAATACAAATAAAGAATCCCTTGAATGAGTAGGTATGTCCAAACATTTGACTGGTACTGTATGCGAACAAGTTTTTTTCTGACTTATTTTTTCCAAAATTGTCAAACCTGTTTTTGCCTTTTCATTTTGGGGTATTGTGTGTAGTTTGAGGATTTACCTTTTTTTAAAAAAAATTTATACATGTATCCAGTTTAGAAGAGAACTGTAATGTAACAAAATGTGGAAAAAGTCGAGGTATGCATACTTTCCCAATTGCGGTTGAATGGAGCATCCCAGGACTGAGTCTCAATGGACTTCTGTATCAGGGTTTGGGCTTGACACATTTCAAGACCTAAAGGAAAATGAACTAGCCAACAATTTCCAAGGGGTGCTGCTTGACAGGACTTTGCCTAATATATCTGGCTGTGATACCTTCTTGGTTGGTTTTTAGTCTGAAACGATGCACTGCAAAACATATATTTTTTAAAAGTTTCTTCTGAACCACTACAAGCCAGAATGTTGAATAAAATGTATTTACTCTACCAGTTGTCGGTTCAGTTGGTCCTTTTGTTAATATACATTTTAGAAAAAATAACCACAAGTGTTAATAAAGCTGCAATATATAACTTTTTGGGCGCACTGACCAAATTCATATAGAAAATACATTTCTATGTCTGTCATTTGCATTGTAAGCAAGTCTAAGAAGCAGTAGGTATTTTCTATGGCGCTATTTCTATGATTCCTGTTCTGAAGTGTTTCATTTTTGAGTCTTCAAACAGCTTAAAATACAATATTTTTGGTTATATAAAATATATTTCAGTGGTATAAATGGTAGAATGATTTTCTATGCTGTACTTGCTTGTTTTTGTCACACAAACAGAAATTAGTCAAACATACAATTTTAGCAACCAGAAAATGACAGATTTCTTTATAGGGCAGCTTTAAACCAACTTCAAAACAAGGGTCTCTGGCTCTCATGGTTTGTTTGTTCATTGCCAGAGGCAAGCGCACAAGATGTAAGTACATGTACGCGATGCACGCATGCTAACCGAAGTCTTGCAGGTCTTTACATGGGTTTGAGCATGTGCCAAATAATAGAAATCTCAACGCCGGTAACAGAGTTTGAAGAGGCGGTTTAGTACTTTACTGTGGATATTTAGGAAGGTTACTCTGTTACCTGTGCGGATTCAATTCAAATGTAATTTTATTACAACATCTACAAGCAAGAATGTTTTAGGTAACGTTCCAATTTTGTGCAGTGCATTGTTTGACTGTATTAACATGGTTTGTGATACCTTTGGTAACCTTTGTTTTTATTTGAGTAAAAGTCATACCGCATAAAAAATAACATCGCAACAGCTGTTATTGAAATTGTTTCGATGCAATTGTATAAATGCCAAAAATTTGTACGTTGTGAGATTCTTTTTGTCATTTCAATTATGAGAAATAGCGGTGGGAAAGTGTTTTAACTCTAATATTGAAATAATACCCATCATATAAAAGTTAACTTGGCGTCACGCAATATTGTGTGTGTGTGTGGTCCTCCCACTACGACTCGTGAAACCATGCACTTTATTAGGCTACAGATAAAATAAGTTATGAACTTCACAGGATGGTGTAAGTGCACTGATGAACTTGATGCTCCTTTCCAATACATATTGAGGTGACATGATGATTGGCTCTGTTTGACAAATAAAAATATTCTTGCTTCTTATCCATAATCTCATGTAGACTAGCCTACCCGCTGTATCTGTGAGCTGTTGGCTAGAGCGTATGTGCCAAGACTAGAGTGGGCACATTTGCACTAGGTCATCATGCGTGGATGTTTATCTATTTCAGTTTAGAATGTAATTTGTTTAATCAGGTGTGTTAGCTGTGGGGCTGGGGGGGAAGTGTGATACCAATCAGGGACCTGAGGGCAGGAGTTTCCCATCCCTGGGCTAGAGTATAGACTATTATTTCTAGGGCTGGGATGATGCCAGTATCACAGTATGTTTTCCATGGCAAAAATGTAAACACCAAGCAGGCCAAACTCTTTGGTCCTTTAAAAACCTGCTATACGTAAAATATTGTGAGCTATAGCTTGGAAAATAAATTAAATGTGACCCTGGATGAGGGCTGCGTTCATAAATTGTATTGTGGCTTACGAAACAACTTAACGAGTATGGTGATACTGGTGTCATTCCGGCCCTGATTATTTCCCAATTGTTTTGGTAGTTGTGGTTTTCTCAATTTGCTATTTTAATGGAGTGTAGCCTAATTTACTTGGAAGGACTAATACTTAATGAAATTAGTCCATTAGTCATTTTCTATGAAAATTGTCAAGTAGTTGGAAAGTTGAAAAAATACAAATACATTTAATAGCGAGCACTAATCAGCTTGCCACATTTTATGCCTGACTGAGAGCATGCCATGTTGTCATTTGTTTACAGATCCTTGTGGAACATGCAGGCCGATGGAAGACTGAGGAGGAGCCACTGCCTTTACTGGAGGCATACACAGTGGCCATACTCAGTTATGCGAAGGCCACGTCCTGTCTCTCCTCCGAATGTGAAAATGTGCCACTCGTTCTTGAAAACCTAGCAATGTGAGTACTCGAGATGGTCTGATTCATATGCATAGATGCTTCATGGAACCAGCTATGCATTATTTCAGATGGTGCTAGGCCTATGTTGTTGAATGACTGTTTGCATTCCACTTCTGCTAGTGCTACTGACCAATACAACTGTATCCTGCCTAGGGTTGTTATGGTGACCGTATTGCCGCCACACCGGCGGTCATAAGTCATGATGCAGTCAAATTCCTGGTGACCGTTTAGTCACGGTAGTTAGGCTTTTCCAAACTGATGCTGCTGATGGTCGTTAGTAGCGTACCAAACTTGCTAACTGCCTGGTACTCCGCACTCTTGTCCCTCTAACTCTGACATCAATGCAAATGTAATCTAAAATCTAATCAAACACTTGAGCTCATGTTGTGCAACATTTCTATAGGCTACACAATTGTGTGAGAAGTTGATGGCCTCTATTAAAAAGAGGATCCCATTACCTTTCTATAGGCTAGGCCTGCTATATTTATTTCTCAACTTTCCTAATATTAAGCACATTCCTTCTCTTTAAAACAGGAGTATAGCCTACCTCGCTGGTATGAAAATGAACCACGGGAAAAGCGCCCTCCATTCGCTATTTAATTTCATAAATGTCATGTATTTTTTTACGCTGCCCCTGTTTCGAGACGGGTGCATGATAATGGTCCATTCTAAATCCAAACAAATTTCACCCATATATTATTTTGTATATGTAAAGACAAGATTGAATCAATAATAGTGTGGTGGGTGACAATATTAGCCTACCACTTCTGAATTATGTATTACCACTTGTGAATGATGCCCAGCTCAAGGCAAGAAACAGCGCATGCTTTTAAAACTTTTGTAGCCTAGCCCATAGGCCTATATGTTTTGATAAGGTTTGTATCACAAGTAAAGTGGCCAAATAACTTAAATTGAAGCACATTTATCTGCTTTACAATGGATGTAGGAGCCTAATTGGCATACAATTAAGTTTGAGTCAAGTTTGGGGAAGATATTTTTATGGTGAAAATTGCACCTTTATGGGCCTCCCGAGTGGCGCAGTGGTTTAAGGCACTGCAGTGCTGTAGGTGTCACTCCAGACCCGGGTTCGATCCCAGCAGTGTTGCAGCCAAATGTCTGTCTTTATTTGTAGCCTGTGAGAAGACCCATTTACGTGACGGAGAGCGAGAGGTGCCGAGTGCTTCGGGCATGCAGCCGGGAGAAGGGAATTTTAATTATTATGTTCAGCCCAAGGGCACAACGGCCACTGGCCACAAGGCACAGATTTTTTTTTAAAGGGACATTACTGCCACACAAAGGGGGTGCAGCCGGAAAATTCAAGTGCTTGTCAAATTGTGAATGAGAGACTGATGACGTGTGTACAGCTTGCGCAAAAAAACAAAGCTGAGCTCATGCCTTTCATGCAACTTTTTTCAAATCATCTATAGCCCAACATTTGTATCATAACTAAATTAAGCAAACCGGAGTACCTGTTTCTTTATTAACCGCTCAACACAGAATAGTCTTGTGCGTACTCCCTCAAATCAGTTGGAGAAAATATCCTTTCTATTTTATTCAGCTATGTTCAATTGTATGCTTCATACTATAAAATAATGCCATGGAATTCTAAGCAAATCTTGTCTGCTAAATGAACTAGTGTAGCCCACAGCCATATGGCATAGCCAGATCGGGACCTAACATACAGACAACTCAGAGTATGCTATTCTGTTCTAATGAAATAGAATACATTTTCTTCAGACCTGTCTAAATAAATGGATTTATTGTGATGGTGTAGGCTATATTACATGGAATTACTAGACTTTTAAAAAATTGTACATGTTCCAAAGGTCCGCATCAATGGCTTGTAGGCTATGCGTGGAAGCCAGGAGATGCAAAATCTGTTTGTTAATTAACGGTCAATTACCGTGAGACCAACCGTTATTTGCTTGACAATCACCGGCTGACAAAATGTCATGACTGCCACAGCCCTAATACTCTGAAGCGATGCGAACGTCGCAAAATTCATTTAGAAATCTATATTATTCAATTATTGCACCCACACTGCTCGCACGAGTCAACGAGCGTCTGCGTTACCAAGGGCTAAAATAGAAGTCACTATTTGTGACGCAGATTGCGCTGCAAGTCCTGCCTCTCCCATCTCCTCATTGGTTTATAGAAGCAGGTACCCACGTGCCATCTCCTCATTGGTTATACCCACATGGGTGACTGAAAGACAAATGAGGTTGGTGGCGGTAATTCACCGAATTTATGAAAGGTGCCAATCGCAATATAAAGTCCAGAGAAGGAGGAGAGATGACTAGAAACGATTTGGTTGACCATTTTATGTGTGGATTAATTGTCGGAGTAGAGGACCATGTGCATTTCAGGTAAAATAACAACTCAATGTATATATCCCAGGACAAATAAGCTAGCTAAATAGGACAAATTAGCTAGCAAGTGCAAGCTAGCTAGCTAAATTGCCATACATGTTTAAAGTTTTTCGATCTGTCCCCAAATTAATGTCTTTGGTTCAGAGTTTTTGATATTTTAACCTGTGTGTCATGATCGTGTTTGGTGTGGGGGGGACAAAATACATTTATGCACGATTGCGCACGCGCGCAGCCGGTTTGGGTTCCGTGTAATCCTGCCTCACTCATTTCACAAGCTAAATAAATGAGGCTTTCCTTATAATAAGAGCTGCGGCAGAAGTGTGTAGTGCTTCTTTCATTTTAGTCATCTGCACACAACTTTAGCAGCATTTGCATGAACCTAAACAAACTCATTGAATGACCCTGTTTTACTTGCAGGAGCTGTCTGGAGCTCCTTCTCAGACTGCCTGAGCATGTCCCTGGTGCCTTATGGGGGGAGTTTCAGTCCTCTATCAAGGTTAGTCTCAATGCTGCTCTTTTTTTTTTATCAACTTTGCATAAAACAGAAATGTATGGAGTGAACTTTTATTTATTAATTTTTTTGTACTGCCAATTCTCTCTAGAAAAAGTGACATGGTGTCGCTTTGAAACTGAATTGGAATATGCATGCACATATCACAAACCCTATTTGACATAATTAGAGAATCTTGTGTTTAGAAAGTTGTTTGGTCGGTATATCTGAAAAGTTTTATGAAGTTATTTCCTTTCATTTATAGTTGGCGCACGGCCTTTTGCAAGAAAATGGGAACACACAGCTTCACATGCTATCAGCTATGGCACAGGCGCCTGGTGTGTGGAACAACACCACTCTGTGCAGCATTCTGTCTAATGAGATACCTGAAATTGACAGAGGTTAGTTTTAGCCTACCTGTTTTTTTTCCTAATAGCAACTTTCTACATGTGAGTTGACTGATTAAATGTTGTGGTGACGGCTCAGAAGTGCTATCTGTAATAGTGTTCTCTTTCTCTACTCCCCAGTTAATGAGTTCCTGCAGATGGAAGGTCCTACACTCCTTAATATGCGAATAAAGCACCTTATCAAACAGAATCGAGCAGAGAAAGCAGCTGTCTTAGCGAAGGTGTGCTCGGAGTATCCAGAGTACGAAGGAAAAGGGAACTTCAAGCAGACATACTTTGTTTGCCTGTGTGTAACAAAAACACAAGAACAACTCATGCAAGAGGTGAGTGAATAGCATTTACATTAAGTCGTTTACCAGGCAAGTGCATTCAAATAAGGGTGCTGACCCAAATGCTTGTCTTTTAATTACGGATGGAGATTTGCTGAAGAAATTAAACAACTCCTGTTTGATAATGATGAACTAAGATGACCCTAATGTAAAATGATCAACTGTGGATGGCAATGAATTACCATCATATGTTTTCTCTGTGCCAGATCACCCAGGTAGACTGTAAGGATGCATTGGAGATGATTTGTAACCTGGAATCGGATGGGGATGAAAAAGGAGCCCTTTGTTTGTGCTCTGCTTTCCTCAAGCGGCAGCTTCTCCAGGGAGATATGTATTGTGCCTGGTGAGTATTTCCCTCTTTTCATTTTCCACTCGCTCTCACAGTTTAGAGCGGATGTTGTGTTGACGACAAACTACCTCTTGTAAAGCCCTTCATGTGTAGCAGACCAATAATGATATACTTTTCTTCTTCCAGGGAGCTCACACTCTTCTGGAGTAAGCTTTTAATACGGTCAGAGTCTTCAGGAGATTCATTTCTTGATCAATGCAGAAAGTTGGTCCTGCTATCAAGGAACGTCTGTCATATCCTCTTCCTCATCAAGGTTATCCAGTCCGAGGTGAAATTCTTTGTAAAATTGTATACGTTACTGCCTGGATATAGCCTGTAGCGATTTATATTCTCATGACTGACTTGGGCTTTATTATTTTCTCAGGTTGGAGGAGTGGGACTGCCTGTGTGCATTGAAATGTGCATTCGAGCTCTACAAATGGCATCCAGTGACAACACAGACAGCAGGACCACCATCTGCAAAACTATTTCCTGCCTTTTGCCCACTGATTTCGAGGTGAAACAGGCATGCCAACTAACAGAGTTCCTCAATCAGCCTACTGTGAACTCATATTATGCTGTTGAATCACTCTATAATGAATCTGATGAAAAGCGTGAGGATGAGAATCTTCCAGTACCCAACTCACTACGCTGTGAGTTACTGTTGGCCTTGAAGACACAGTGGCCTTTTGATCCAGAATTTTGGGACTGGAGAACCTTGAAGCGCAATTGTTTGGCATTGATGGGTGAGGAGGCATCCATTGTGTCATCTATCGACACTCTCAATGACACTGATGAGGGACTTGAGGATGATGCCGCAGAAAAAGGTTCAGAGTTCAAAGACCTTGAGGATTTTATTTTGAACACAACAAATGAATTGAATGAAATTGCAGATGAAAAAGAGAAAAATAGGGAAGCTAAGAAATTAAGGGAGAAAGGGTTTGTTTCGGCAAGATTTAGGAATTGGCGAGCCTATATGCAGTATTGTGTTCTATGTGATAAAGAGTTCCTTGGCCACAGGATAGTCCGTCATGCACAGAAGCATTTTAAAGATGGGGTCTACACCTGTCCAATTTGTGCTGACAGCTTTAACACTAAGGAGATCCTTGAGCCACATGTAGCATCACATGTAAAGCAATCTTGCAAAGAGCGACTTGCTGCAATGAAAGCAACTAGGAAATTGCCCAAGCCAATGCAATCCACCAGCAGTCATTGGAATCATTTGAAAGATAGAGCTGTCGTTAATCTTGAGGCAGAGACCAATGTCAGTCCAAATGATGCTAATTTTCTGGATGGAAATCACAACAGTGCTGAAACTGTCAAAGTCAATACTCAAAATCCTGTACAAACTAAGGTCAGTCCTCCAAAGCCTGTACAAACTAGATATGAAGCTGAATTTACAGAGGATTGTGTCTGCCCTGTTACATACTGTCAGAAGGTATTCAAGTTTTTTCGGAGTCTTGTAACTCATGTAAAAGCCCACAAAAATGACGAGGAAGCAACACGTTTTTTGGAGATACAACGACAGAAGGTTGTGTGTCAGTATTGTCGTCGGCAGTTTGTTAATGCCAGACATCTCAATGATCATTTGCAAATGCACTGTGGTGCTAAGCCATATTATTGCATACAGCTGAATTGCACAGCCAGCTTTCACTGCAATTCGGAACTTCTCATGCATAAAAGACAACACACTGACTTTAAGGCAGGTTGTATGTTCCCTAATTGTGGAAGGATTTTCAATGAGGCCTACCTGTTGTATGATCATGAGGCACAACATTACCTTACATTCACTTGCAAAATAGCTAATTGTGGGAAGATTTTCTATTCACAGTCCCAGCTAAATTTGCATCAGCAGAACCATGATACAAATGAAGTGCCCATCACAAGTGAGAACCATCCTGTACCTAAAATGGAACCTTCCACCCAGTGCTCCGCTAGGCAAGAGGAAACCTGCTCTGCCTCTGTCATTCTAGATCAGAAGACTGCACATGATTACGTGAAGGAAGGAGTAGTTAAATCAGGTTCGTCAACATCAACAGTTCCTGAGAACCCAAACGGCACAGTGAAAATAAAACATTCAGTCGAGAGCATGTTGAATTCTGTTACCAATCCTAGAAAGGAGTTACAGAAGTGTTATGTTCCACTCATCAAAACTAAGCTCGGATTGGAGAATGCAAAACTATCTCCTGATGTCCCACTCCAAGATATGATTGCCAATTGTGAGGATAAAAATCACTGTGGAACCAATCCCTTGAAAGGGTATCCAAAAGAGGACCTGGATAACCAACCAACTCAAGCTGTTCAGAAAGTGTTACCACAGGCCTTTCCTCTACCAGAAATTAAGAGTGAACCCCCGTTTTTGCTACATCCATATGAAAGCACTCCTGCAATAACTGGTAGAGATGAAGACGCACATAGTTGTCCACTTGAAGCATGTGACCGCAAATACAGTACCCCTAAAAGTCTCTCCCGACATGTAAAGAAAAACCATCCAGACATTTTTGAAGACTGGAAACTGGCTAAGAAGTACAAGAAAGTTGCCAAAATAACTTCGAGAAAGGTTCCTTCCGTGAACAGGACTTCAAAGGACCAAACACCACTTCATCAAGTATCACAATGCAGAAATACTGGACTACAACAGTTTGAATATCCGATGGCATGTTCAAGTTTACCTGCTGTTTGCCCCCCTTGGGAAGCCCCACCAAATCAGACTGGGCTAATGCAGTCAGAGATGGGTGAAGTGTGGACATCTACATTGAACAATTGCTATGCAGATGTCTTCCATCTGAATGAATACCCCAATAAGAGTGTAACTCCTTGGCAATCAGAATCTTATCCAACTGGCTATCCATTAGAAAGAGGCAGAGAACATACACCAGCAAATATGCATGGCAGTGCCATCCATCCCATTAAATCAGAATCAAGTTTGATGAATCAGATGTCAGAATATGTGTCAAGCTCGCTTATGCTGGATAATGGAGGACACATGCACAGTGGAGGACAACACTATGGGATAATTAACTCGGGGGTTAATGCAGATAGTGTTGATGTTTCCCTAATGAGAAAAAACAATTCCAGTATGTTTTCCCAAGAAAGTAATGGTAGCAATTTGTCAGCTGGCGGTTTCTTTGCTTCATATGTCCCAGATGAATCTTCCAATCTTAATTCAAGATCAAGGCCATCAACAGACATTCCAAGCAATGTATTGAGTCATGATGGCCAAGTAGCACCACGAAACACAGTGGAGATGAACAACATTGAGAACATAACCCATTTTACATCACCCAATTATGAGAATCAGATGAACAGCTCTGTAGATGACATGCTTCTTAGTCCACATGCTTCTATCCAAACTGATGTATCATATGATGACACATGTCATGCAGAATCTGAAGCTATCCCTGCAGATGACAAGAATGCTGTTCATGAGACACAGACAGTAAAACGCTGCAGACTCAGCAAGAGAACGAAATGGCCTGCTATTATAAAGGATGGTAAAGTTATCTGCCGAAGATGCTTTAGAGAATTCTCAAGCACGAAATCTCTCGGAGGTCATCTTTCAAAACGCTCCCAGTGCAAACCATTAGATGAAATGGATTTAACGGACGATTTGCCTACATCATTTCTCGACTTTCTCAATGACCCAAATGTTCCTGAAACCAATGATTCATCAAACAACTTGGTAAATGTTGAATTCCCACAGGAAGTTGTTGGTAATCTCTCCACACCAAATACCTCTGATTTAGCACAAAAGGAAACCTCAAAACCACTGGATTCTCATTCATTAAACACCTTTCCTTCAGTTTTGACAGGTGGACAATCCAAACCCTGCCCAAATAAAACAGAAGTTTGGATAGAATTGATACAGTCAAAAAATAATGTTGGTAGTCCGCAGAAGGAGCGAAAGTCGAATGATAGTCTTTCTGAAAAAAGGTCAAATACAACTTCCATTGCAGCATGTCAAGATGACAAGGTTATAGAAATTCAAAATGCCTTACAAATGTTGGATTTAGTTGAAGCTGCACATGAGAAAAGTTTGCAGGAAAATTGTTCCTCAAAGTACAATGACCGCCAAAGCAATGCAATCTCAAGCAATAATGTCATGCAAAAAGATAGTGATCAAAGCATGACAACAAAAATGATTATGAAGGAGGACCAGAATCGTGACAATGGCCCCAAGCCGTTCAAGTGTGAAATGGATAATTGTGAATATGGGTTCATGACCAAAGAGGCGTTGTTCAGACACCTTGCTCGAGTTCATGATTACACAATTGAGATGATTGAGTACCTCAAGAAAACCCCAGTCAAATTCTCTCCATATCCTTGTCACATTTGCCCTAAAACATTTACCAGAACCACAGGCCTAAGAATTCACTATGAAAAGGTTCACCACCTGACGCAGGCAGAGATGAACAAGTTAAAGGTTGGAAGTCGCAAAAAAAAGTCAAGCAACTCTTCTATCAAAACAGAGGTAGAGAGTAGTAATGGAACTGGATCTTCAGTTGTGTCGACTTTAATCAAACAAGAGCCACTTGATATTGACATTGGCTGTCCAATGCAAAGCACAAATCAAGAGGGACATGCACAGTCCTGTGAGATCATTACAGCAGGAGATGTAGTACAAGAGGATTCCTTCCATCAGTTAACAGTTGAGAGGTTGCAATCACCACAAGATACTCTGGAGGACCTTGACAAGTCATTTTACCAGTTAGAATCACCATCAAAGACAGGATACACCAAGAATGAGCCATCGACGACAGCCATGCAAATGAACCACACCCCAGTGTTGAAGCAGAAATTAGGTCAAGGTGACACTCTAAAAGAGCCAGAAGCAAGTTCAAACACTAAATCTTTTAGCCATGCAACAGAGGCAATATCCAGCCAGACTGTGAAACCCTTACCTGAAAAAGCAGGTTGTTCAAAAAACACAATATCTAAAGATGAGGTTCATGTCCAAAAGAAAGAAAAGGTTCAGAAAAGGTTGGGGCTTCAACTGTGTGATGCTGACAATTCTTTCAGTCCATATAGGCCGTACCGTTGTGTTCATGAAGGATGCGCTGCAGCTTTTACGATCCAGCAAAATTTGATACTTCACTGTAGGGCTATGCATCAGTCATCCCTCCCCCTGCCTTCAGGAGACCTTGATACTGACATCCCTGGTCAACAAGCTGCTGAAGTCCAGAATAATGAAATCAGATGTCAAGTGAAAGACTGTTCAAGAATATTCCCGGGGATCACAACCTTAGTGCAGCATTACCTCTTGCTTCATAAATTCACTCGAGATAAAGCCACTGTTATGATGTCAAGCATCAAGGTAGGGACATTCCAGTGTGACCGGTCAGAATGTACACTCTCCTTCACCTCTGTGGAGAAATACATTGACCACATAAAAAACTTTCACAAGGAAATAAACATCTCTGAGAGAGGCAGTGTGGATCAGACTTTCAAGTGCGAGTATGATGGCTGTGACCGGGTCTACACTACAAAGTCAAACCTCCTTCGTCATGAGATGAAAAAGCATAATTTAATTTATATTCCCAGAACACAGCAACAGAGAACAGGCGTCATTCCCAACAATGGTAAAGAGAACATTGAAAACAAATTCAAAGTGAAGAAAAAAAACACTAAAAAGAAAGATGACAAATCACCTGACCACTGGACTAGCTTTGGAAAACCCTCTCTGAAATCTATGGATGAAGCATCTGCCATGTGCACAAAAAACTTCTCTTTGCAATACCCATGCATGATAAAAGGCTGTGATGCTGTTGAGAGGGCTGAACGGAACATATTCAGACATTACACCACACATGGACTCACTGAGAGATATATAGAGGATCAGAGAAGCCAGTTCATTTTCTGCAAAAAGTACCCACGCTCAAGATTCAAAGATGCAAACAAATCCGAGGGTATGTCAACAGACGCCTCCGCTGAGGAGACGGACCCTAATGAGAGTGAACCTGAGATTTCAAAGACCACCTGTCAGAGGCAAGAAGCGTTGGATGGGATCATTCAAGCAGAGGCTAAACTGTCAACTGATGCTAGTTCTGAATCCCAGTCTTCTACTTCGGAGGTCAAAAAAAGGGGGCGTCCCCTCAAATCGTCGCGGCGAGCATTAGCTTGTCCGGACAGAAGATTGACTCTGAGAAATCGTCCAGCAGATAAAGTTTACCGGTTGACAGACACTTTAGACCAGGGCTTCACTGCTTCTCAAGAGGAAGAAACAGAGGATGGTGTTGCACTGGACACTTTGTTAAAGTTCCTGGAAACTTCACCATCGACCCACACTCCCAAAAGAAAAATGAGTGGAGGTTCAAGAACAGAGTTGCCATTAAAACAGCAGCGTACCTTTCAGCAGAAGACGGCCAACATTATATGCGAAACACCTGATATATTTATTGAAGCCTGTCAAAACCTTGTAGACTTCAGAAATCCTCTCAGTCTTCAATCGGTGAACAATGTGAAGATAGTAATGGACAAAACCTTTTCCAATGGTGCTGAGCTTTTGCTAAAGCAACTTCAAGATATGCGACCCATGGTTTTAATAAAAAAAGTGGCTTCATAGTTGATGGATAGCTCACAGCCTGACGTTTTTATTTTTTACTCTTTTAACTCAGGATTAGAAAAGTAACATGCTGCAAACATATATGTTAATATTGTTCAGATATCAAATGGTAAACTGTTTTCACCATTAAACAATTGAAGGAGTATTTTCTACTTATTATGATTGATTTTAAGTTTGGGTAATGTATGTTAGTCATATAAGAACCAGGTAATCTATAGGGAACAGACTTTAGAACATGTTTGTATTTATGAGGCTTCTAGTACTAATTGTTTTTGCTAAATGAAGAATTTTAAGGAAAAACAGTTTTTATATATCCCTATGGGATTATATTTTTTGTTTATTTAAATGTTTCAACACTAGTATCTGTAATATTTACATGTCTTCCACAAAGTGTTAAATAAAATAACTGTTTGCCTTTGTAAAACTTGTTTGCAGGATGTTATTTACATTCAGTATTATGAAGCAACTATGTGAAGAGCCCATTTGATGTCATTACATTTGACTGGTGGTTTTGACACACACACACATTGAGTTAAACCGCCATAACCCGGACCCTTATTGAAGGCATAAGAACTGACTAATAATTTGTAATTGATGTATTTATTCAGCTAGACCGTTTGAGCCCTGATTCCCTGATACCCTTCACATGGCATCTACTACTACGTCCATAATGATGATCAGACAGTGCCTCAGGTAAGTAATGAAAGAAAGTGGTTTCAGAGCAGTGGGTTTATGACAAAATGACTCAAGACAGTGCATCATTTTTGTTGGTTGGTTTTACTGATGTCCAGTCACATTATATTGTTGGGTGAGTGTTTTAAAGAATGATCAAAGATTGTTGGAACTGCTATAATGAACCACAGAGTCATAATATGGAAATGGTTCCAATTGTTTTTTCCACCATTTATTTTTCCCATAGGGGATTTTAGAAACACTTCAGATGGGGTAGTGTTTTGTGTAGGCTTACCCAGGTGTAATGTCCCCCCAAATGAAATGCTAATGTGGCTATCATACAGAACTACAAATACCTGTCTCAAGCTTCACATCACTCACCAGGGCCATTATCTGGATGATACTGCCAAATTGAGGCGAAGGTAAGAATCTCTGGATCTGTTAACTATCTGTTAGCAACATTTTCTATTTGACAATTCTGTGAACTGTCTTGAGCAAGTTTTACATTTACACTAGCTGTTATCTAGCTAGCAACTAGCTCATGGTTAGCTAGTCAGGAGCCCCAGGTTACAAAAAAGGGAAGCCTGGGAAAGTCCATCGCACAAAATCACTTATAAAAGGGGCGGGAACCCGGTGTAAATCATTGATGCCTTGTTTGGGCGAGATTAGTGTCAGGTGCAACAGTGTGTGAGGATTGCGGTGAAATCGGCGGTTTAAAACCCCATCAAAATATGTTCATGTATGCCGTGTTTGTGGTGAACAGAACAATTGTAACAGGAAGAAACAACCTTTTGGAAGGTAAATCGTCTTCATTGCGATCGGACTACACACTGGCTTTAGAAAAGAAAGCAGGACCTGTCACGCTGAGTGATGGGTTTTCAAAAGCAGTATGTGGCTCCTGTATTCTCAAATATAAAAGTGCCAATGACGTGGAAAGAATCAGCTGTTTTGTGAGGGAAAGAGTAAAGAACGAAAAGGTGTGGTGCGGCTGTTTCGACCAGAAGTCCCAAAAGAGCGTCTGTTCAGCAAAGCACAGAGAGTCCGGCAAGACCAGGCCTATTCAGGGACCCAGTGACAGATCTGCTACACGCACCGGTTTTTGGTGCATTATCGGCTGTAGGTGACTACAACTAAAGTGATCACCGCATAGTTAAGGTGCTCTACCTTCGAACAACAAAGCTATCTACAGTGAACTGTTGTCAATGCTATAGGCCATGCAGCTACAGGTTAACTTTTTGGAGATTGATCATTATCCTTGTATTAATCATTGCACTCTTCATAGACTTAACATATAAAACAGTGTTGCACAAGTCCTACAGGCTCACGTGTAGGCTACATTTAATAATATCTTCAGTTGATCATAGTGACAGTTGCAGCCAAGATCATTTATACAGATTCTTTGACAATTCATTTTTTTTTTTTTTTTTTTTTTTTTTTTTTAAATGTTACCTTTATTTAACTAGGCAAGTCAGTTAAGAACGCATTCTTATTGTCAATGATGGCCTAGGAACAGTGGGTTAACTGCCTTGTTCAGGGGCAGTTTTTTTTTTACCTTGTCAGCTCGGTCTAACGCTCTAACCACTAGGCTACCTGCCGCCCCTGATGAAGTAACTGACAAAGCTCATTTTATGTGGCACAAACTTTGTATCATTGCAAATGTGTGGCATAATGCATGACGACAGTCTCAGATATTAAAACCTTCTTTTCCTTTTAAGGTCACCGTTGCAACTACTTCTGGTACCAAATCATGAATAATTAGAGGTCCTTTGGAAAAAACTGGTATACGTCAATTTAATCGGCCCAGAGCAATGACAAAGTATTTGATGCAAGTTCCAGGTTTGTCACAAGTTATCAAGCAACCATTAAATATGGTGACTGCGGAGTGTAGACGATTTACCAGCGTTTATTTCTTTCATCACATTTCCAGTGGGTCAGACGTTTACATGCAGTCAATTAGTATTTGGTAGCATTACCTTTAAATTGTTTAACTTGGGTCAAACGTTTCGTGTAGCCTTCCACAAGCTTCCCACAATAAATTGGGTGAATTTTGGCCCATTCCTCCCGACAGAGCGGGTGTAACTGAGTCAGGTTTGTAGGCCTCCTAACTCTCACACGCTTTTTCAGTTCTGCCCACAATTGTTCTATAGGATTGAGGTCAGGGCTTTGTGATGGCCACTTGAATACCTTGACTTTGTTGTCCTTAAACCATTTTGCCACAACTTTGGAAGTATGCTTGGGGTCGTTGTCCATTTGGGAGACCCATTTGCGACCAAGCTTTAACTTCCTGACTGATGTATTGAGATGTTGCTTAAATATATCCACATAATTTTCCTTTCCTCATGATGCCATCTATTTTGTGAAATGCGCTAGTCCCTTCTGCAGCAAAGCACCCCCACAACATGATACCCCCCCCCCCCCCCCCCCGTGCTTCACGGTTGGGATGGTGTTCTTCGGCTTGCAAGCATCCCCCTTTTTCGTCCAAACATAACGATGGTCATTATGGCCAAACAGTTTTATTTTTGTTTCATCAGACCAGAGGACATTTCTTTACAAAGTACGATCTTTGTCCCCATGTGCAGTTGCAAACCGTAGTCTGGCTTTTTTATGACGGTTTTGGAGCAGTGGCTTCTTTCTTGCTGAACGGCCTTTCAGGTTATGTCGACATAGGACTCGTTTTACTGTGGATATAGATACTTTTGTACCTGTTTCCTCCAGCATCTTCACAAGGTCCTTTGCTGTTGTTCTGTGATTGATTTGCACTTTTTGCACCTAAGTACGTTCATCTCTAGGAGACAGAACGCGTCTCCTTCCTGAACGGTATGACGGCTGCGTGGTCCCATGGTGTTTATACTTGCATACTATTGTGTGTACCTTCAGGCATTTGGAAATTGCTCCCAAGGATGAACCAGACTTGTGGAGGTCTACAATTGTTTAGGTCTTGGCTGATTTCTTTTGATTTTCCCATGATGTCAAGCAAAGAGGCATTGTTTGAAGGTAGGCCTTGAAATACAACCACAGGTACACCTCCAATTGACTCAAATGAGGTCTCATTTTCTGAAATTTTCCAAGCTGTTTAAAGGCACAGTCAACTCAGTGTTTGTAAACTTCTGACCCACTGGAATTGTTATACAATGAATTATAAGTGAAATAATCTGTCTGTAAACAATTGTTGGAAAATTACTTGTCATGCACAAAGTAGATGTCCTAACCGACTTGCCAAAACTATAGTTTGATAACAAGAAATTTGTGGTGTTTGAAAAATTAATTTTAATGACTCCAACTTAATTAAGTGTATCTATATATGAGAGAGAAGCTCAGCAAAAAATAAAATGTCCCTTTTTCAGGACTCTGTCTTTCAAATATAACTTGTAAAAATCTAAATAACTTCCATAAACAATTAATGAACATGCACCTGTGGAATTGTCGATAAGACATTAACAGCTTGCAGACGGTAGGCAATTAAGATCAAAGTTATGAAAACTTAGGACACTAAAGAGGCCTTTCTACTGACTCTGAAAAACACCAAAATAAATATGCCAGGGGTCTCTGCTCATCTGCGTGAACGTGCCTCAGGCATGCTGCAAGGCATGAAGACTGCAGATGTGGCCAGGGCAATAAATTGATGTCCGTACTGTGAGACGCCTAAGACAGGGAGACAGGACGGACAGCTGATCGTCCTTGCAGTGGCAGACTGTGTAACAACACCAGCACAGGATCGGTACATCCAAACATCACACCTGTGGGACAGGTACAGGATGACAACAACAACTGCCCGAGTTACACCAAGAACGCACAATCCCTCCGTCAGTGGTCACTGTCCACAATAGGCTGAGAGAGGCTGGACTGAGGGCTTGTAGGCCTGTTGTAAAGGCAGGTCCTCACCAGACATCATCGGCAACAGTGTCGCCTACGGGCACAAACCCACCGTCGCTGCACCAGACAGGACTGGCAAAAAGTGCTCTTCACTGACTAATCGCAGTTTTGTCTCACCGGGGGTGATGGTCGTATTCGCGTTTATCGTCGAAGGAATGAGCGTTACATCGAGGCCTGTACTCTGGAGCGGGATCGATTTGGAGGTGGGTACGTCATGGTCTGGGACGGTGTGTCACAGCATCATCGGAATGAGCTTGTTGTCATTGCAGGCAATCAACGCTGTGCGTTACAGGGAAGACCTCGCTCGTGGTACCCTTCCTGCAGGTGGCTCATCCTGACATGACCCTCCAGCATGACAATGCCACCAGCCATACTGCTCGTTCTGTGCTTGATTTCCTGCAAGACAGGAATGTCAGTGTTCTGCCATGGCATCGATGAACCCGGATCTCAATCCCATTGAGCACATCTGGGACCTGTTGGATCGGAGGGTGAGGGCTAGGGCCATTCCCCTCCCCAGAAATTGCAGGTGCCTTGGCGGAAGAGTGGGGTAACATCTCTCACAGCAAGAAATGGCAAATCTGGTGCAGTCCATGAGGAGATTCACTGCAGTACTTTATGCAGCTGGTGGCCACACCAGATAATGACTGTTACTTTTGATTTTAACCCCCCCCCCCCCCCCCCCCCCCCCCCCTGCTTTGTTCAGGGACACATTATTCCATTTCTGTTAGTCAAATGTCTGTGGAACTTATTCAGTTGGTCTGTTGAATCTTATGTACATACAAATATTGACACGTTAAGTTTCTTGAAAATAAACGCAGTTGACTGTGAGCAGATGTTTCTTTTTTTGGTGAGTTTGAGACCTACAGTACATATTGTACACATACATTTTTCTAGCCAATAGGCTATGTAACTCCAAACACATTTTTGCTAAAAGCAGCTGTTTAGCTCAGGGTGTTACGGTGAGTGAATGAGGACCCAAAAGCGAACTAACTTAAACAGAGCTTCTTTAATAACCAAACATAGGTAGGCTCAGATAGACCGGCAGATTCCGACAGGACAGGACAAGGTTACAGCAAACATGACGATAGTCTGGCTCAGGCATGAAACACAACAAACAAGAATCCGACAAGGACAGGAACAAAAACAGAGAGAGATATAGGGACCTAATCAGAGGGAAAAGGGGAACAGGTGGGAGAAGGGGTGACGAGGTAGTCAAGAGGAGACAAGGAACAGCTGGGGGAAAGCGGGGGAGAAAAGGTAACCTAATACGACCAGCAGAGGGAGACAGGGTGAAAGGAAAGGACAGAAAGACACAACATGACAATACATGACAGTACCCCCCCACTCACCGAGCGCCTCCTGGCGCACTCGAGGAGGAAACCTGGCGGCAACGGAGGAAATCCTCGATCAGCGCACGGTCCAGCACGTCCCGAGAGGGAACCCAACTCCTCTCCTCAGGACCGTACCCCTCCCAATCAACGAGGTACTGGTGACCACGGCCCCGAGGACGCATGTCCAAAATCCTGCGGACCCTGTAGATGGGTGCGCCCTCGACAAGGATGGGGGGGGGGGGGAAGACGAGCGGGGGCGCGAAGAACGGGCTTAATACAGGAGACATGGAAGACCGGGTGGACGCGATGAAGGTATCGCGGAAGAAGAAGTCGAACTGCGACAGGATTAATGACCCGAGAAATACGGAACGGACCAATGAACCGCGGGGTCAACTTGCGAGAAGCCGTCTTAAGGGGAAGGTTCTGAGTGGAGAGCCAAACTCTCTGACCGCGACAATATCTAGGACTCTTAGTTCTACGCTTATTAGCAGCCCTCACAGTCTGCGTCCTATAACGGCAAAGTGCGGACCTGACCCTCTTCCAGGTGCGCTCGCAACGTTGGACAAAAGCCTGAGCGGAGGGGACGCTGGACTCGGCGAACTGAGATGAGAACAGCGGAGGCTGGTACCCGAGGCTACTCTGAAAAGGAGATAGCCCGGTCGCAGACGAAGGAAGCGAGTTGTGGGCGTATTCTGCCCAGGGGAGCTGTTCTGACCAAGACGCAGGGTTGCGAAAAGAAAGACTGCGTAAGATGCGACCAATAGTCTGATTGGCCCGTTCTGCTTGACCGTTAGACTGGGGGTGAAAGCCGGAAGAGAGACTGACGGAAGCCCCAATCAAACGGCAAAACTCCCTCCAAAATTGAGACGTGAATTGCGGACCTCTGTCCGAAACGACGTCTGACGGAAGGCCATGAATTCTGAAAACATTCTCGATGATGATTTGTGCCGTCTCTTTAGCAGAAGGAAGCTTAGCAAGAGGAATGAAATGAGCCGCCTTAGAGAACCTATCGACAACCGTAAGAATAACAGTCTTCCCCGCTGACGAAGGCAGTCCGGTGACAAAATCTAAGGCGATGTGAGACCACGGTCGAGAGGGAATGGGAAGCGGCCTGAGACGGCCGGCAGGAGGGGAGTTACCGGACTTAGTCTGCGCGCAGACCGAACAAGCAGCCACGAAACGACGCGTGTCATGCTCCCGGGTGGGCCACCAAAAACGCTGGCGAATGGAAGCAAGCGTACCCCGAACGCCAGGGTGGCCGGCTAACTTGGCAGAGTGAGCCCACTGAAGAACGGCCAGACGAGTAGGAACGGGAACGAAAAGAAGGTTCCTAGGACAAGCGCGCGGCGACGGAGTGTGAGTGAGCGCTTGCTTTACCTGCCTCTCAATTCCCCAGACAGTCAACCCGACAACACGCCCCTCAGGGAGAATCCCCTCGGGGTCAGTGGAGGCTACTGAAGAACTGAAGAGACGAGACAAAGCATCAGGCTTGGTGTTCTTAGAGCCCGGACGATAAGAAATCACGAACTCGAAACGAGCGAAAAACAGCGCCCAACGCGCCTGACGCGCATTAAGTCGTTTGGCAGAACGGATGTACTCAAGGTTCCTATGGTCAGTCCAAACGACAAAAGGAACGGTCGCCCCCTCCAACCACTGTCGCCATTCGCCTAGGGCTAACCGGATGGCGAGCAGTTCGCGGTTTCCCACATCATAGTTACGTTCCGACGGCGACAGGCGATGAGAAAAATACGCGCATGGGTGGACCTTGTCGTCAGAGAGGGAGCGCTGAGAAAGAATGGCTCCCACGCCCACCTCTGACGCGTCAACCTCGACAACGAACTGTCTAGAGACGTCAGGTGTAACAAGGATAGGAGCGGATGTAAAACGATTCTTGAGGAGATCAAAAGCTCCCTGGGCGGAAACGGACCACTTAAAGCACGTCTTGACAGAAGTAAGGGCTGTGAGAGGAGCTGCCACCTGACCGAAATTACGGATGAAACGACGATAGAAGTTCGCGAAGCCGAGAAAGCGCTGCAGCTCGACGCGTGACTTAGGGGCGGGCCAATCAATGACAGCTTGGACCTTAGCGGGATCCATCTTAATGCCTTCAGCGGAAATAACAGAACCGAGAAATGTGACGGAGGAGGCATGAAAAGTGCACTTCTCAGCCTTCACAAAAAGACAATTCTCTAAAAGGCGCTGGAGGACACGTCGAACGTGCTGAAGATGAATCTGGAGTGACGGTGAAAAAATCAGGATATCGTCAAGGTAAACGAAAACAAAGATGTTCAGCATGTCTCTCAGGACATCATTGACTAATGCCTGAAAGACAGCTGGAGCGTTAGCGAGGCCGAAAGGAAGAACCCGGTATTCAAAGTGCCCTAACGGAGTGTTAAACGCCGTCTTCCACTCGTCCCCCTCCCTGATGCGCACGAGATGGTAAGCGTTACGAAGGTCCAACTTAGTGAAAAACCTGGCTCCCTGCAGGATCTCGAAGGCTGAAGACATAAGAGGAAGCGGATAACGATTCTTAACTGTTATGTCATTCAGCCCTCGATAATCTATGCAGGGGCGCAGAGACCCGTCCTTCTTCTTGACAAAAAAAAACCCCGCTCCGGCGGGAGAGGAGGAGGGGACTATGGTACCGGCGTCAAGAGCTACAGACAAATAATCCTCGAGAGCCTTACGTTCGGGAGCCGACAGAGAGTATAGTCTACCCCGGGGGGGAGTGGTTCCCGGAAGGAGATCAATACTACAATCATACGACCGGTGTGGAGGAAGAGAGGTGGCCCTGGACCGACTGAACACCGTGCGCAGATCGTGATATTCCTCCGGCACCCCTGTCAAATCACCAGGCTCCTCCTGTGAAGAAGAGACAGAGGAAACAGGAGGGATAGCAGACAAACATTTCACATGACAAGAGACGTTCCAGGAGAGGATAGAATTACTAGACCAATTAATGGAAGGATTATGACAAACTAGCCAGGGATGGCCCAAAACAACAGGTGTAAAAGGTGAACGAAAAATCAAAAAAGAAATGGTTTCGCTATGATTACCAGAAACAGTGAGGGTTAAAGGTAGCGTCTCACGCTGAATCCTGGGGAGAGGACTACCATCCAGGGCGAACAAGGCCGTGGACTCCCTTAACTGTCTGAGAGGAATGTCATGTTCCCGAGCCCAGGTCTCGTCCATAAAACAGCCCTCCGCCCCAGAGTCTATTAAGGCACTGCAGGAAGCTGACGAACCGGTCCAGCGTAGATGGACCGACAAGGTAGTGCAGGATCTTGAAGGAGAGACAGGAGTAGTAGCGCTCACCAGTAGCCCTCCGCTTACTGATGAGCTCTGGCTTTTACTGGACATGAAGTGACAAAATGACCAGCAGAACCGCAATAGAGACAGAGGCGGTTGGTGATTCTCCGTTCCCTCTCCTTAGTCGAGATGCGGATACCTCCCAGCTGCATAGGCTCAGCTCCCGAGCCGGCAGAGGAAGATGGTAGTGATGCGGAGAGGGGGGCAACGGAGAACGCGAGCTCCTTTCCACGAGCTCGGTGACGAAGATCAACCCGTCGCTCAATGCGAATAGCGAGTTCAATCAGGGAATCCACGCTGGAAGGGACCTCCCGGGAGAGAATCTCATCCTTTACCTCTGCGCGGAGACCCTCCAGAAAACGAGCGAGCAAAGCCGGCTCGTTCCAGCCACTGGAGGCAGCAAGAGTGCGAAACTCAATAGAGTAGTCTGTTATGGATCGATTACCTTGACATAGGGAAGACAGGGCCCTGGAAGCCTCCTCCCCAAAAACAGATTGATCAAAAACCCGTATCATCTCCTCCTTAAAGTCCTGATACTGGTTAGTACACTCAGCCCTTGCCTCCCAGATTGCCGTGCCCCACTCACGAGCCCGTCCAATAAGGAGAGATATGACGTAGGCGACACGAGCAGTGCTCCTGGAGTAAGTGTTGGGCTGGAGAGAAAACACAATATCACACTGGGTGAGGAACGAGCGGCATTCAGTGGGCTCCCCAGAGTAACACGGCGGGTTATTGATTCTGGGCTCCGGAGATTCGAAAGCCCTGGAAGTGGCCGGTGGATCGAGGCGGAGATGATGAACCTGTTCTGTGAGGTTGGAGACTTGGGTGGCCAGGGTCTCAACGGCATGTCGAGCAGCAGACAATTCCTGCTCGTGTCTGCCTAGCATCGCTCCCTGGATCTCGACAGCTGAGTGGAGAGGATCCGAAGTCGCTGGGTCCATTCTTGGTCGGATTCTTCTGTTACGGTGAGTGAATGAGGACCCAAAAGCGAACTAACTTAAACAGAGCTTCTTTAATAACCAAACATAGGTAGGCTCAGATAGACCGGCAGATTCCGACAGGACAGGACAAGGTTACAGCAAACATGACGATAGTCTGGCTCAGGCATGAAACACAACAAACAAGAATCCGACAAGGACAGGAACAAAAACAGAGAGAGATATAGGGACCTAATCAGAGGGAAAACGGGAACAGGTGGGAGAAGGGGTGACGAGGTAGTCAAGAGGAGACAAGGAACAGCTGGGGGAAAGCGGGGGAGAAAAGGTAACCTAATACGACCAGCAGAGGGAGACAGGGTGAAAGGAAAGGACAGAAAGACACAACATGACAATACATGACACAGGGGCCTTTTTCTTGCCATGGAACCCTGCCGAGACAGACCTAGGGACCCCAATCATGTAAACCCCCCCCCAAAAAAATATTAATTTGTCTTATCAGATGAATGATAATGGCAAGGAGAAGTAAGGAACATTTTCAAATGAATGGACTTGGTACATAGTTGGAAGAGGAAGTAATAACTCTAGCATACCTTTTTCTAGCTAATAGACTAACTCCCAATCTGGTTTAGCTGGTTGAACAAAGGTGAGCCATGTGTTGGCAAAATATATGTCCAGGGCCCTGTTTCCCGATAGCGATGGAACTTAGGCTGACAAGTGTTTAAACATGCATCTTTCCAACAATGGCCAAAGATGCATTTCCCAAAACACCACGAAGAGAGAACGCTCGCTTAGTGAGATGTTGGGGCATGTGTCGATACTAATAGGATCGAAAGAAAGTGAGCACTGCTCTCAGATCAGCTTTCTCCATTCAAATCTTACCTTAACTTTTATAATTATTTCACAATACTGATGACGGATCAGCTCCAAGAGCGATATTAACACCTACGGCTGCAAATATTGAGGTGGCTTATTACTATGCCTACACAATAAAAATGGACTAAATCACTGATTTGGCACAACATTGCGCATGTTAGGTTACATACACATCATGAAATATATTGAGAGAAATTATTAGACAGTAGCCTACAAGTAGCAGAATAGAACTCCATTGATTGAACCACTGTCAAACCAAATACAATGTTATTTGTCAAATGGGTCTTAAGAGGTGTAGACTATGCTTACATACTTACTGGCCCTTACCACTATTGCAGAGAGAAACATTTTAGAAATAGAAAAATAATACAACAAATAAATACACAATAAGTAACTAACTTTAGCTACAGTGCCTTCGGAAAGTATTCAGACCCCTTGTCTTTTCCCATATTTTGTTACATTACAGCCTTAATCTAAAATTGATTAAAAAAGTCTTCATCAATCTATACACATTACACTATGACAAAGCAGGAATTAGGTTTTTAGAAATGTTTTAATAAAAAATATATAAATATCACATTTACATAAGTATTCAGACCCTTTACTCAGTACTTTGTTGAAGCACCTTTTGGCAGCGATTACAGCATTGAGTCTTCCATGGTATGACGTTACAAGCTTGGAACGCCTGTATTTGGGGAGTTTCTCCCATTCTTCTCTGCAGATCCTCTCAAGCTCTGTCATGTTGGATGGGTTGTGCTGCTGCACAGCTATTTTCATGTCTCTCCAGAGATGTTAGATTGGGTTTGAGTCCAGGCTCTGGCAGATCCACTCAAGGACATTGAGACTCGTCCCGAAGCCACTCCTGCGTTGTCTTGGCTGTGTGCTTAGGGTCGTTGTCCTGTTGGAAGGTGAACCTTCGCCCCAAGTCTGAGTTCCTGAGCGCTCTGGAGCAGGTTTACATCAAGAATCTCCAAGTACTTTGCTCCGTTCATCTTTGCTTCGATCTTGACTGCTGAAAAACATCCCCGCAGCAAAATGCTGCCACCACCATGCCTCACCCTAGGGATGGTGCCAGGTTTTCTCTAGATGTGACGCTTGGTATTCAGGCCAAAGAGTTCAATCTTGGTTTCATCAGACCAGAGAATCTTGTTTTTCATGGTCAGAGCCCTTTAGGTGCCTTTTGGCAAACTCCAAGCGGGCTGTTGTGCCTTTTTACTGAGGAGTGGTTCCATCTGGCCACTCTACCATTAAGACCTGATTGGTGGAGTGCTGCATAGATGATTATCCTTCTGGAAGGTTTCATCTCCACAGAGGAGCTCTGTCAGTGACCATCAAGTTCTTGGTTACCTCCCTGACCTTGATTGCTCAGTTTGGCCGGGAGACCAGCTCTAGGAAGATTATTGGTGGTTCAAAACGTCTTCCATTTAAGAATGATGGAGGCCACCGTTCTTGTCGACCTTCGATGCTGCAGAAATATTTTGGTACACTTCCCCAGATCTGTACCTAGACACGATCCTGTGTCGGAGCTCTACGGACAATTCCTTCAACCTCATGGCTTGGTTTTTTTCAACTGTGGGACCTTTTATATAGACAGGTGTGTGCCTTTCCAAATCATGTCCAGTCAATTGAATTTACCACAGGTGGACTCCAACTTGTAGAAACATGATCAATGGAAACAGGTTGCATCTCAGCTCAATTCTGTGTCTCATAGCAAAGGATCTGAGTACTTACGTAAATAAGGTATTTCAGTGTTTTTTTAATACATTAGCAAAAATGTCTAAACTTGTTTTTGCATTATCCGGTTTGCTTAATATTAGGAATTTGACATGATTTATACCTTTACATTTAATACATAAGTATATTTTAGCAATTGCATTTAATTTTGATACTTAAGTATATTTAAAACCAAATACTTTTTGACTTTCTTACTCAAGTAGTATTTTACTGGGTCACTCACTTTTGTCATTTTCTATGAAGTTATCTTTTTACTTTTACTCAAGTACGACAATTAGTTACTTTTTCCACCACTGGTGACTTCCTAAAACGAAATGTGACAAAATACTAGAATGTTGTTTTGATTGTTTTTGGTCATTTGAAAGTTATTTCCCCTCTATGGGGCACCATTTTCAGCCATTTACTCTTAACTGCATGAATTGAACGTTGTCTGAAGACCTGTGGGGAGCCTACATGTTTTAATGCTCTAGGCCGGGGATTCCCAAACTCGGTCTTGCAATGACACTTATTTTTCTTGTGGTACTTGACATGGAGGGACTTTAGGGAATGGGAGGGCCTGTGGAGAGTGTTTGAGGCTTTGCGAGGGGTGGTCAATGAACTAATCATCTACTTCAACTACAGCCATTTCTGCACTTAAAAAAAATATATATATTTTATTAAACATTTGCTTAAGTTTGTTACATTTGGTTTTTGGATCTGAGATTACACTGCAAGTAAAACTTTAAATACATACTTCTATTATATGAAATATATGGCTGCGTAATCACTTAGAACTGTTTTGCCACTGTTTGCAATCATCAGGGCCAGCTTGACAGTGGCCAGGTCCTAATGTCGAAGCGACACTGACAACGCCGACACTGTGTACAGCATGTGTGTGTTCTTCAGCAGTCTTGGGGGCTTCTTCCAAAGTCACTCTTGGTCTCAAAACAAGGACATCTGCACCTGTTTTAAGAACGTGTAAAACATAACATTGTGAATGTAGTTGTTGAACATATCGTTTGGTGGGGGGTTGGGTGAGGTAGCCTGGTGGAACAAGACCGACACATGTATACCGCTCCCCAATAACCTAACTACCATCCTCCTTGGTAACTTTTGACAATTCAACCCCTAGTTCTACATGATTGATTTGAGCAAGTTCATTTGTGTGTGTGAGAGAAAATGTCTGACATGAAAATGATGTCCATCACCCACACTTTGGAAATGTGTCCGTACCCCCCCCCCCCCCCCTCCATGCATTTTGACTCTGTCAGGGGTGGGGAGTAATGGGTTACATGTAAGGGATTACAAAAAACGGTAACTGTAATCCGTTACATTACCAGCATTTAATATTGTAATCAGTTTACAGATACTTTTGAAAAACTAGATTACTTCGAGGATTACTTTTAAATTTATTAAGGATGTTAGCGGAAAAAAATCTTTGACAATTCTTTGCTTTCTCAATGACATGCAAATGAGCATTGAAAAAAGGCTCAAGTTGAAGTTTGTTCCACCTGAACGAGTCTGACCACAAGTCAGAGACCACTAATGATGATACCAAATGTGCTTAATGGATCGTGGGTAAAGGGCAGGAATATACATTTTTTGTAGGCTACAGTCCAAGCTGTCTTCCCATGGTGCAGCATCCAAAGATTATTCACCTTGAATAAATGCTTGGAGGTAAGGATGGCAGCAGTGGCGTAGTCTACGGCGATACGGATATCACTTATTATTTATATCTACATAGCGCATTGATGTGAAGTGAATCACACTGCTGCTCTCTCATTTAGCTATTTGCGCCTTATGGATTGTGGTTGCTGTGGATAGCTGTTCACAAATCTAAATGGTTGAATTCAAGAAGTTTAAGCTGCCTATCAATCATTGTTTTTGAAACCAGTGGACAGCCAGTGAAAAATGTGCTCTTGCAACAGCTGCATAGCGCGGATCCAAGCCTATGGAGTAAGTGGGGCTTTTATTGATCAATCTAATTCATGCTGATAAAAAAATCCATAGGACTTGGAATTACTGGAATTTTGATAGACTTTGGTTTTTAATGTAAAAATAATTTAATCGTATATGTACTAGAAAGCTATGGGTTAGAAGAAGCCTACATAACCACCCCATAAAATGTAACATCCATTTATGGCCACTGTAAACTTTAACAGATTTATCCTGCAATAGATGTCGTTCAATTGTTAACATACATTTTTGTTTTCTTCTAATGCCTCTTAAGGGGAAAGTAATCTAAAAGTAACTGAATGGAATCAGATTACATTACTGAGTTTGGGTAATCAAAAGGTTACGTTACTGATAAACATTTGATTCTGCTGTACTTGGTTCTGTTATTCTTCTCTTTGGAGATGGAGGCAGCTGCCAAGTTTCATCTGCTGGAAAGATATAGACTTAAAATGTTTTCTTTTCTGAGTTCGTATTGTTCAACCAATGAAGTAGATGGGTCTAGCGCTCCCTTAGTAAAGTCTTGCATGTTAAATTCCAAATCATTGAGTTTTCTTTTTCCATTTGGAAATAAGTGCCTTAGTGACCATCTTTGGTGCCTTTAATTGTCTTGTCCCACCACCTTTTTCTTCTCTCTAACTTGGCAGAATGAGTCGACTCCAACTTGTTCCAGCCATCCAATTTTGAAAAAACGTTCTGTTGTCTTAGCGTTGGAGTTTCCACAAAGTTTTGCAGGCTACTTATGACTTTTCTTTAGGCTTATGGAACAATTAAAAAACGGATCTGCAGTTTTGAACACACTGGATCCCTGGAGAGCGGCCACTTCTCTTTTGCAGTACTGCCTTATGGCAATACGATCACCAAATCTGGGCACGTATTTTGCGAGTTCGGCATCCATCATGACCTTGACGGCACTGCAGTAAATCTGAAAACAAAAGAAAGTAGTTACAACTTAGTGTAATTAACTTGATTTGATGGATGGTTATAGTGGATGGATGAATACATAGCTCAATTAAAGCAAGAATCCTTAATTGAAATGATAAGAAAGCAGCCAACCCTGCCTCTTTTGGTAAAAAGCTGAGGAATGGGCCTGGTGTAATGTAACAACTCTCAAATTCATACACAGAGCTATGGATGCAAGGACTGACCATCCAAAATAAAAACTAAATCAAATTTGGGTTCTGATGGGGGGATGACTGTTGAACTAAGCTCATGAGGCATTGTTTTTATTTATTTATTTATATATAAGTCCCAAAATGTTGTGACAAACTGTGCCCCAACTATCCACTGCCCAAAAGCGGGTTGAATTATACAGGGCATTTGGAAAGAATTCGAACCCCTCGACTTTTTCCACTTTTTGTTACGTTACAGCCTTATTCTAAAATGTATTAAATACATTTTGTTCCTCAATCTACACACAATACCCCATAATGACAATGCGAAAACAGTTTTTTTTTTAATGTTGTGAGACTCGAAATTGAGCTCAGGTGCATCCTGTTTCCATTGGTCATCTTTGAGAAGTTTCTACAACGTGATTGGAGTCCACCTGTAGTAAATTTAATTGATTGGACATGATTTGGAAAAGCACACACCTGTGTATATAAGGTCCCACAGGAGGTGACCAAGAACCTGATGGTCAATCTGACAGAGCTCCTCTGTGGAGATGGGAGTAACCTCCAGAAGGACAACCATCTCTGCAGCACTCCACCAAATCAGGCCTTTGTGATAGTGGCCAGATGGAAGCCACTCCTCAGTAAAAGGCACCTAAAGGACTCTGACCATGATAAACAAGATTTCTCTGGTCTGATGAAACCAAGATTGAACTGTTTGGCCTGAATGCCAAGCATCACATCTGGAGGAAATCTGGCACCATCCCTACGGTGAAGCATGGTGTTTGCAGCATCATGCTGTGGGGATGTTTTTCAGTGGCAGGGACTGGGAGACTCGAGGGAAAGATGAACGGAGCAAAGTACAGAGATCCTTGATGAAAACCTGCTCCAGAGCGCTCAGGACCTCAGACTTGGGGCGAAGGTTCACCTTCCAACAGGACAACGACCCTAAGCACACAGCCAAGACAACGCAGGAGTGGCTTCGGGACAAGTCTCTGAATTTCATTGAGTGACCCAGCCAGAGCCTTGACTTGAACCCGATTGAACATCTCTGGAGAGACCTGAAAATAGCTGTGCAGCGACGCTCCCCATCCAATGTGACAGAGCTTGAGAGGATCTGCAAAGAAGAATGGGAGAAACTCCCCAAATACAGGCGTGCCAAGCTTGTAGTGTCATACCCAAGAAGACTTGAGGCTGTAATCGCAGCCAAAGATGCTTCAACAAAGTACTGAGAGAAGAGTCTGAATACTTACGGAAATGTTTATTCAATTTTTTTGGTGGGGGGGGGGGGGGGACTTTATGGGGTATTGTGTGTAGATTGAGGGGGGGGGGGGGGGACTATTTAGAATAAGGCAATAACGTAACAATGTGGGAAAAGCGAAGGAGTCTGAATACTTTGCGAATGCACTGTATATCTGGCAAGGCAGCGGCGCTGTCCTTCCAGCACCAAAGAGTTGACCATGGTTCCCCAAATGTCATTTCCACATTATTTGGTTGAGTTTGATTTGTTTGTCATGCATGCGTCTTTAACTTCCTTTAATAAGTAGGCATTCTATATTTTATTTAAATTCATCATAAACCAAGATTTATTTGTTGATTTATCTGTCATTGATTGTATTTCCGGGAAGCTGTTATGTGCACCGATAGTAGCCTTGCAGTAACATGACAGCCTTTAGTGGCTTGAATATCAATTTTCTTTTGTGAAGCTCATTAGTTATTTATGGATTTATATATATATATATATATATATATACACATGACAACATTCCTCTGATGCAGTTTATTGATCTGAATAGAATGTTGTTTTGACGAGACACTTTTCTTTGACACTTTGAACTGCATTTATTAGTCATTTTGTTTGTTGATAGGCTATCATTTCATTACTACTTTTGGTTATAATAGCCTATGAATTCATTGTTTGTATAGTATTGTAATATATTGAGACAAACTCTTTACTGCCTGTTTTACTCCCTTTTCAGAACTATGGCTGACTTTATAGTTTGCATGAGTCTACTCCAGACTGGATCTGTGTAGCTCTATGAACGGTGACCTTAAGTACACTTTTAAGTTTAGCAATTTCAATAACCTGAAAAGTCAGGACCCTCGCTAGCTGTCATAACTGAATTATGCATGTTTACGACGCAAACTAGACACAATGCGCAAACTCGGATTCATGATATATGTACAACATGAACAGCGCCATCTGCTGGATAATTGAGATTACACCATGAAATAACACTGACATGACAATGGTTCAGGTCACTGGAAAGTTTATTTTGCCTGCTCCTTACCGTACTGTCAACTACATTATTATATTGCTGAATTGTAAATACAGAGCTCAACCATGCACAGAACGCAACTTTTTCCTCCCGGAACTACGCTAAATGTGCTTGCTTAGTGACATAATTTAATCTTCCAGTAAAACATGGCATCAGGCAAACGGTTTGATGAGTTTGATTGTTTAATTGTCAGAGGCAGAAAGGAATCATTTCTAGGACTGGAGGCTTCGGTGTTAACAGGTGCAAATGTCAATGATGGTGCGCTCTCATCCCTGCGCTATAACTATTTTGTTATGAAACCCCTAAAAGTTAGCTATCACGTAGGCCACCTTTTCATTGATGAAGGTCTGTAACAGATCCTCATCAAACCCTCGATCTCTCAAAGCGCAGCAATTCCTGGTTCTGCTCCATCTCTTGCTAGCCTATACTCCGGAGGATGGAGGGGGCAGACTGGTTGGATATCTATCAAAAGCTAGCTAGCTACGTATCCTAGCCTGGCTATCAGCTAGTATAGCGTTACAGGTGAACGTATTGTCATAGCAACAAAGCAAATAGCTATCAATTGCTTAAATTCCTACACCGCGAAAGAGCAAGACAGCTAGCTACATAAGACATTAGAAATCATTTGCCTGTTTTAATCGATTCCAGACCATGGTTCCATCAGCAGCATGTTTCTGGTTTAGGGTTGCATACACAATGAATGGAAAAACATGCAGATTATTAAAATTGAGGGAATAAAAAAAATGTAATGAGGGAACGAATACAAAATCGGAGAGAACTGTTAAAAACAAAAACACGAATTAATTTGAAAAAAAATCAGTGAAATGATTTTTTTTAAAACGGGAGAATTGATATTAGATTAGTCTGGCCGTTTGTCGTTCCCCACCACCATGACTACTGAAGTGCGCCGTACAATCTGTCAAATAATAAAACATTTTACTGATCATAGTCTGTCTGGGACAGTCACATTTTGACAACTTCTTCGGTTTCAAAGGTAGGCTAATGAGTCCATTGGTTTTATTGAGGTTTCCTGTTGGGAGTGGTGAATTAGTACATCATCGTGGCAAATAACGTTACATCTTTCCCACGTATGTCAGCTGGTTTACTAACTTTAGCTCGGCAAAACGACCATAACAAAATTCTAGGTATCTAGCCACAAAACTTGTTTAAATTATTGCTTGTTGTCAGCCCACTGAAGTAACAATGATCATGTCATCATGTGTATATCCCCCGCATGGATAGGGTTGCTTTGTGTTCAAGCCCAGTGCCAAAAAGAGAAAGAAGAGGCCAACTGTGGGTGAGTGATTTTATAGATTATAAACACAGTAATTGAATAATACGTGTACTTTGTTTTGTGAAACCGGAATATTCTGCCAGTGCCATTTTGTATTGATCGCGCGCGCATGTTTTCTCCAGAGGATTATTTCGCTCATGGCAATGAGGACACGGAGAATAGCAAACATTATTGGGGAAAATGAAGGCAGACACCCAGGTGAGAACCTACAATGAAGGCAGACACCGAGGTGAGAGCCTATACATGTCATGCAGAATAGGGAATTGTGTCGGCTCTATTTATTACATTTCTATCTGTAACGTTGTGAACGTTTCACCTCACAGAAAAGTTCCGTTATCAGGCATGGAAATGTACATTGTTTCGTCTTTACAGGTTCTGCAGGATGAGCTGAACAGGATCATCTTAGACAGCCTATTGGAGTTTATCAGAAAGAGTGACTCCACTTTCCAGCGGGGCACGGATGACTGGGCAAGAGGTATGAGAGCCAATGAGATTCCTACAGCTGCCCTAGTGCGTGGCATGTTAGAGAGAGGGTGCACACGCAAAAGTCTTTGGCATGACCAGGGCTCATGCCATATGCCTAAATTTGTGTATTTTGATATGTTGTCCATGGGATAGAGATTAACCAAGTAACTGTATGTCTCTTCTCTTCTTACTGTGTAAGAGTGAATGTGCCAAATCATGAAATTACCTTCCAGAGCTCCTCTAACCAGCTGCAGCAGTCGGTGACTCCTTTTTGTTGTCTCCATACAAGCCAAAGAGTGTGCAGGTCAGTCCCATGTATGTGGTACTTGAGAAACAACTCTTATTTCTATTATTAGTCAACAAGGGAATTTGTACAACTGCTATTTGAGGTTGGTAATTGGGTAGATTTAATTTATTTATACTTTCATGTAAATAAGTATCTGCATGCCATTTTTTTTATTATGACACGTGGATACTACCTCACTCAAATCTTCAAGCACCTGATGCATAGGGTTCTAGTGAGACTGAGTGCTTGTGTGTCAGTGGATGTTGAAGAGAAGGAAGAGCCTAAGCAACACAGTACATATGTTAACCAGAAGAGGGTGCACTGCTCCCTTGGCACCCTCTGGCACCCTCTGTGACTGGTACATTACTTTTTCCCCCACCTTTATTTAACCAGGTAGGCCAGTTGAGAACAAGTTCTCATTTACAACTGCGACCTGGCCAAGATAAAGCAAAGCAGGGCGACACAAACAACAACACAGAGTTACACATGGAATAAACAAACGTGCAGTCAATAACACAATAAAAAAGTCTATATACAGTGTGTGCAAGTGCGGTAAGATTAGGGAGGTAAAGGCAATAAATAGGCCGTAGTGGTGAAGTAATTACAATTTAGCAATTAAACACTGGAGTGATAGATGTGCAGAAGATGAATGTGCAAGTAGAGATACAGGGGTGCAAAGTAGCAAAAATAAATAACAGTATGGGGATGAGGTAGTTGGATGGGCTATGTACAGATGCAATGATCTGTAAGCTGCTCTGACAGCTGATGCTTAAAGTTAGTGAGGGAGATTTGAGTCTCCAGCTTCAGTGATTGTTTTTCAGTTTGTTCCAGTCATTGGCAGCAGAGAACTGGAAGGGAAGGCGGGCAATGGAGGAATTGGCTTTTGGGGGTGACCAGTGAAATATATCTTCTGGAGCACACTATGGGTGGGTGCTGCTATGGTGACCAGTGAGCTGAGATAAGGCGGTGCTTTACCTAGCAAAAATGTATAAATTACCTGGAGCCAGTGGGTTTGGCAATGAATATGAAGCGAGGGCCAGCCAACGAGAGCATACAGGTTGCAGTGGTGGGTAGTATATGGGGCTTTGGTGACAAAATGGATGGCCCTGTAATAGATTACATCCAGTCTGCTGAGTAGAGTGTTGGAGGCTATTTTGTAAATGACATCGCCAAAGTCAAGGATCAGTAGGATAGTCAGTTTTATGAGGGTATGTTTGGCAGCATGAGTGAAGGATGCTTTGTTGCGAAATAGGAAGCTGATTCTAGATTTAATTTAGGATTGGAGATGCTTAATGTGAGTCTGGAAGGAGAGTTTACAGTCTAACCAGACACCTAGGTATTTGTAGTTGTCCACATATTCTAAGTCAGACCCATCCAGAGTAGTGATGCTAGACGGGCGGGCAGGTGCAGGCAGCAATTGGTTGAAGAGCATGCATTTAGTTTTACTTGCATTTAAGAGCAGTTGGAGGCCACGGAAGGAGAGTTGTATGGCATTGAAGCTCGTCTGGAGGTTAGTTAACACAGTGTCCAAAAAAGGCCAGATGTATACAGAATGGTGTCGTCTGCGTAGAGGTGGACCAGAGAATCACCAGCAGCAAGAGCGACATCATTGATGTATACAGAGAAAAGAGTCGGCCCGAGAATTGAACCCTGTGGCACCACCATAGAGACTTCCTGAGGTCCCGACAACTGGCCCTCCGATTTGACACACTGAACTCTATCTGAGAAGTAGTTGGTGAACCAGGCGAGGCAGTCATTTGAGAAACCAAGGCTGTTGTGTCTGCCGATAAGAATGTGGTGATTGACAGAGTCAAAAGCCTTGGCCAGGTCGATGAATACGGCTGCACAGTATTGTCTTTTATCGATGGCGGTTATGATATTATTTAGGACCTTGAGCGTGGCTGAGGTGCACCCATGACCAGCTCAGAAAACAGATTGCGTAGCGGAGAAGGTATGGTGGGATTCGAAATGGTCGGTGATCTGTTTTGTTAACTTGGCTTTCGAAGACCTTAGAAAGGCAGGGTAGGATAGATAGACTGTGACAAAGGTACGAAGCTACTGCACACAATCAAGGACTAATGTAAGGCTTTTATGTAAAACAGTCACATCTTATAGATTTTGACCTTACTATCTCTACATTGTGTAAATGCTCATTACAGATCATGAGTCTTATGTGCACAAATAATTTGTTTGGTCCTAATAATTTGTCTGGCACCCCAGGCAAAAAGTGTACTTCTTTTGGCAAAGACATGCAACAGTATCCTCCCATTTTAGTGATCTTCATAGACCTAGAGGCTTTCAACCCTAGAGTGCTGCAAGACCTCACCATCTGCAGGGGGGGAGAAAAGCATGATCCCTGACCTCTGTCTCTGTTAGATTGATTGAATGGGGAAAATGCACTTGTACTTGTGTGAGGGTACCTCTAGCTATATGTTAAAAATGCCCATGCGTGACGTGCTATATAATCTCCCCGTTCTCTGCGACAAGTCGGTACGTGGAGCAGTTTTCTCTGATGTTCGTCTTTGGCATCACCACGTCTCGCAGCACCAATCAGCACATGCTACCCCAGTCCATATCCTTTCTGCTGTGCATTGAGCTCTTCCAGTCCCTGTCCTGCACCCTGCACCTGACCACTGTCATAGACAAACCTGCACATGTACTCTACTGTATGCTTATTGTTATTGTTGAATGTATGGTTATTTTGACACTTGGTTATTGTTGTCCCTTTGACAATTTTGATTCTTATTTTTATTTTATATTGTAAATATCCAAAATAAGCTTTGGCAATATGTACATTGTTACATCATGCCAATAAAGCAAATTTAATTGAATTGACAAGGTAGTCTGTAGCTACCACGGATCCATCCATTCACTTTGATGTAGTTGTATTGGACACAGTGATCATGCTCCTCTGTGCCCTATTCCTAAACCCAATAGGGTTCTAAAGGTGAAGTTGAATACCAACTAGAGATCAACGCACATTTTCACTCTTGATCCCCATTGATGACATTATTTTTTTATTTTTGTTTTGTTACACGTCTTTCCCAAGTTAGAATTCAGACTTTAGTGTGTGTATTGCTTTCCCGTCTGTGTCTCAAGGTGATCCTGACCCCACTGGATGTATTATTTTGGATTATTCCTGTGAATTTATATTTTGCATTGCTTGATCTCAGGTTTGTGTGTACGTGTGTGTTGAACATGGGGCCCCCTTACCAGTTGGCTCTGCTGGAGCACTTCCACAGCCAGCCTCTGAGCGTGCTGTGCTGTAAGGAGGCGGCGGCCCTGGGCCACGCCACTGACAGCTGTCATCCTTCATGAGGTGACTGTCTCACACACATACGCACACGCAGGCCCACAAGTCTCCAACACACACACACTTCTACCCATATGATGGTTGAGTAACATTATTTAAATGTTGTGTGTTTTGTCTGTTTAAAACTTGTTGTGATGCTTGTTTACCTCGCACCCTTTCCCCCAGGTACATAGCAGGCTCCCCAGGAGCAAATGGAGCTGTTGACCAGAGATGACCATGTGAAGGTAAATATTGAGTGCTTTGTCTCAATGCCTCTCCACGTTCTAACGTCTTCTCTACCTAAATACCCTCTGGGGAAACAGGTTTGAACATGTTGTTTATCAAGGTTGCCATTGAAATAATACCTCATGTTAGGAATGTAATTGTAGAGCATGGCACCAACTGTCTCGCATGTTCCACATATGCCTCGATTTTCAGATAAGGGAACTGCACATTCTCCTGTCTGGAGAAGAATGTGTGGGAGAATGAAGAGCATGTGTCTGCCATGCAGCTGAGGTAATGATTGATTCCAAAATCGTTGTTTAACGTCGATATAAAGCACAAACATTGCCTTACGAAACTTATTTCAAAGTTCTATACAAGTTGCCATGTACTCGGTTACCTGCTAAGATAAGAAAGTTCAGTTTGTTTGCTCTCCTTTCTTTTGACAACACTCTACGTTTCACCCCAGGATGATGGCCAAAGATGAACTTGTAGCAGCACTGCAAAAGTGCGCTGAGATCCTAAAACCTGGCAAGAGCAAGAAAATGAGCGCTGCACTGCTCCAACTGGAGGATTTACTTGCCAAAGTTGACCAGTCGGACAGAAAGTAGCGATGAGGGTTTTGCTTTACCATTTTTATTTGGATCTCTGACGCATTAAAATAGCAGACTTTTTAATTATATTTCTATGGTGGTGAAATGTACTTTTTGATTGCTTCGACCCTATCAGATGTTGCTGCTGCAGCGGGTGCAGCTGGGGAGATAATCTCTTCTCCAAGGAAAGGCCTCCAGAAGAAAACAGACCTGTTCCAACTGCAAAAGGTAACATTTTTGTAATGGAAAAGAAAGACCGATTTGAATACACTTCTAATATGTACAGTAGTGCCCCTACCCGAATCCCAGTATGTGTGCTACTAAAGCTCCTCTGCTGTCCTGAGACCCCACGCCATCCAGACTGCCCTCAGCAACCCCTACCTTTACCTGAAGGTAAACAACTTACCACTGAGAGGCTTTGTCTCAATAGTGTCTAGTAAACTCCTTTCCTCATATCCTCTCCCTAATCTGGAAAGACTTGATGGGTGTAAGCAATTTGGTGGACTACTATCAGTGGGCTTACGGTCGGTCACCTATTCACAATTCTTTCAGTGCAGATGAAGGAAAAGGAAAGGAGGTAAGACAGTATCTTTAGACAACTGAGTATCAGCCCAAACTTTAAGTGTTAAAGCTACAACAGCAGCTGATACTGATGCTAATGTTGTGTGGTTCAGAATGAAAACCTGCGGACCGAGGACGGGACAATTTCAAATGCTGCTCCTGACATCTGCATTGTGTACAAACTCCATATGGAGTGTGGGAGGCTCATCAACCTGTATCACTGGCAGGAGGTAGGTTTTTATAAAGAATCAAACACTTGTTGGTATTCTTTACTGAACAAGAGCACTTTACATATTGCATTGAGTGAATTTGTATGTATTTTGCAGGCTTATGCTACAGTGGTCTCGGCTGCAGAGGGCAAGGATGCTGACTATGGCAAAGTGGATGAACTCAAACGGTATCCTTTAACTGTTGGAAGTTTTAAAATGCTTGCTCGTGATGTATTTTGAATATTGATTTTCATACCACATGTCCTACTGCAGTCTCTTTCCTTTCCCATAGCCTAGATATACAGTCAGGTCAAATTATTGGCACCCTTGATAAAGTTGAGCAACAAGACTGTAGAAAATGAATTAGCACAAATACTGAGTGAGCTATGTTGTATGCAATTTTGAAAATATTATTATACTAATACAATTGCTCAGAAAAGACAGCCCTCTTGAATTCAAACCACAGGTTGTCAATGGGGTTCAAGTGTGGCGAACCAGATGGCCATAGCAAAATGTTGATTTTTGTGGTCAATTAACTATTTCTTTGGACTTCGATGTGTGCTTAGGGTTATTGTCTTGCTGGAAGATTCACTTGCGTCCAAGTTTCAGCCTCCTGCCAAAGGCAACCAGGTTTTTTTTTATTTTTTATCCAGGCTGTTTCTGAGCTAGAGTTCCGGGGATTCGTAAAATCCACCAGGGCAGAAGTCTGACCTGCGGAGGCTGCTGTTTCACAGTCTCTGAGCTTGTGTTGTATAGTATGCATGTGTCAATTGTTTTATCATGATTTGCTCCAGTGTATTCTTAAGATGTGTGGAAAATGCACACATGTTTACAGTTTACTCCATTAACAAACACACTCAAAGAGAAGTGTGTATATGCAATATTATAAAATATTTTGTCATCAAGTAGCAGTATCACAAAAATTATAAAAGCAGCCATGTTAACAAGTTTAAGGGGTGCATTCATATGTAATGAACAGATGGGTCTTCATGTAGTGGTTGTAAACAGGTGACGAAACAAGATCATTCTACCACTTGAGGGCTAGATGAAGTGCAACTGGGATGAACATTCAGTCAATACTTACACGGAGGGCCGAGTGTGTGGGGTTTTGGTTTTTCCAATTAAGACCTAGACAACCAGGTGAGGGGAATTCCTACTAATTAGTGACCTTAATTCACCGATCAAGTGCAAGGGTGGTACAGAATCCTGTAGACACTCGGCCCTCCGTGGAATGAGATTGAAAGTGCCTTTGACTTGGTCACTCCATAGTGGAGGCAGGAAGCTGTGGTGGAACACAAGCGACTGTGTTGACAGAACCTGATATCGGTATATCTACTTGATTACATTATTAGCTATTTACAATTGAAATATTAGTACTTCAGTTAATTAAAGCATTACCCTGTTGTGACGACATGAAACTTAACATTTTATTGTTTGGTTTTTCTACTAAGTACATAGGTTTGAAAGCAAAACAGTCAATGAAATAAATAACATTTTGAAAGCAGAAGAAATCTAATGAATTGAAGTTAGTCTTTGTAAAGTCCATTAAAAAAGGCTCTGGGGCATTGCAAATTATCTTCTCCAAACCGTACCTTCCACTTGCTAATAGATTGACCAGCAAACCTTTGTCTACATTCCTTTATCATATATACATGTGTAACAAAGAAATACAACAGTGAATAAAGTCTGGAATGCCAGATGTCTTTATAAAAGTAAGAGAGTGACAACTTATCGATACAGGTACAGCAGGAGAAATGTAGGCCACTGGTAGAGGGGGTCCATTTAATTACATTAGGAAGCACCTAGTTGCTTACGTGAGAGAGATTACCACTGACAACGGCTTAGATAAACCTTTGCCCAAAGGAGAAATATGGCACAGTAAGACGTTTCATTAAACCAATCACTTGCAGGGATTTCCAAAGATTTAAACTCTAACTTCCAGCAAGAGAAGGTCGCCTGGCAAAGTCGGTCTCTCAGGAAACATCTGGAAATGAATAGATAAAAGCAGAAAACCAGCCATATTAGCATAACCTTTTAGAGTTTTCCATTCAGGAGTCACAGTTGCCTTCTCACATTCAGCAATGGAATGGTACATGCACTGATAATTAAATATAAAAATGGGCAAAACAATACTCACAGCTTGCAGGTTGCTCTCCAAATCTTCGCATCAACTGGTCATGTGTAAACTTCACAAAAGTGTCATATTGTTCTGTAATAGAAATGTGGGAGAAAAGGGAGGGGTTTAATTTGACTGTAACTAAAAATCACATGGTGCACTTTCTGAATTGTGTTTGACTGTCCACACCTGCCAACTTGGAAGTCATGGTCTCCTCATATTCCTCCCGCACTTTGTCTTCACGCTCCTTCAGTAGACGTTCACAAATCATTCCAACTTGTCTAAGAGTAAATAAGGGCTGTTCTTTCTTTGATGGAGAAGAACCTCCAGCAGATGTGCCTGCAGAGGACACAAGTAAAGCAATTAGGTCATTTGCATGTTGGGGGTCTAGTTCCTTTAGTATTGTGGATCTCCTCCACTCACCAGGGTTTAGGCTAATAGTACACTATAAGCTCATAACAAACCTGGCATACTGGATCCACTAAGATGGGGTGGAGACTCTGGCGAGTAGCAACCCTCTGTCTGTTGGTAAACTCCATCTATGTGCTTTCTCTTCTGAATGCGTTTGTACTCCTGCTTGATGTTGTTCAGAATTTGCTCTAGAATAAGATAGAACGTTGGTCAAACAACTTGTCAAATCTAATGGAGGCCTTGCACTGCAGTGCAATCCTTATGGCCGACAACATGTTAACAAAGACAGTACAGTATGAAGATATGCAGAAACTGCTTCTCCAATAGAAATCCCTGATCACACTTGTCAGCGATGTCAAGATGATGTTCGCTAGCAAAGCTCATGCGCAGAAATACGTCATCACGTCACCTTGTTTTAGATCTGCATTCAATAACGACTTTATACCAGTAGATGGTGTAGTATTGGCTTGGGCCTTTGACTTGTGTGAGAATGATGAAGACAGAAGTAAATATGATTTAGGCTAGGTCTATTCCGCTATCTAAATATGCCATGCTGTTGTGTTATTTAATCGCCATATAAGTGCATCATTTATTTTTATAGCCGCGTGGGGCTACTGTGGTGATCATGTAACCTAATGAATCACACTTTTTCCAGTATTTTGGAGTACGGACTGTAGGCCTTTTATTAGGCATTTTGACTATTGTTTTAAAGAATTCCACTCTGTATGTAGGCTTGTTTTAGACATTTACGTTGCACAACCCCATCATGCAGAGGCTATATCCATGTCAATAAATGAGATGAAACAAAATATTGCTCAAGTCTTGGCTATAACCTGTCCTCAGCGAAATAGCCAAGGGGTCCCAAAGACTATCTGTAGCCTATTCTTATTGCCAGATCTGTTTAAGCTATCAGCAACTATTTTGTTTAAAAATGATTTAGATGCTATATTTAGAGGCCTGGGAGCTAGGGTCTCTTTTAAAGGGGAGCCCTATAATAAAAACAGGTATAAAACACAGTTCTCATTATTCCGCAAGACACCCGTACCCAAAATGATAGACCTTCAACTTTTAGGCATTGTAATTTAGGCTTTTTTATTTTATTTGGATAGGACTAAATTAAGCATTTAATTATTAAAATGATAATACATAGATTTCAATAAATACATGGATAAGAATGCTCTATTCTTTGATTTAGTTCCTATTGCAACAAATTACTGAATGGAAGGCATACTGACTGAACTGAATGAAGGATGAATTCAATGTTCAAATGACGAGTTGCACGCATCATGCATGCTCATCACTTTATTTGGCTAGTAGGCAAATAGGCCTACATTAGGGTGTAACAACTATAGCTGCATGCCTCCAGAAGGGCATCTTCTGAGGCTAAGGGGTGCTTTTCCAAAGTCGCATGGTGCTGCACAAGCTCTTCAACTGGCCAGCAGTGTCACGATGGAGGGAATAGCCTATATGGAGACTACTTAAGACCATTGCAACAGAGTTACTGTAAAGTGTGGGAATAAGCTTATGCCAGACTTAGCCTACGTTTAACCTCTCCATTATTCATTTCACAGTCCATATGTTCATGACCCGGTTCATATAAATCATGTCAAATTATTTTACATTCATATTAACCCATTGTACAGAGTATGCTTTGGCAAGATTGAGTGATCTATTATTGTTCTGTGTTTCATTATTCCTGGTAGAGACTACTGGTTATGATTGCAGACAGAGCCCAGAGAATGGAATGGTGCAATATTGAATTAGTCTTATTTGATAAGGTGCATGGATGAGGATGTCCACGTCACTTCACCCAGAGATATGCCCATGCTTTAGAGATACAACAGTGAAGTTTCAGTACGCTAGGTGTAGGCATAACAGAGCTAGTGCTATCTACACTTGCGCTGGCAAACAAATCCATTACATTAAGTACCTAATGTGAAGTAAACTTAACTAAAGAGTAATAGAGAATGGAGACTTAAACATGCTGGATACCTCTTTCCGGTTTCCTTGACTTAAAAAAATAAATAAAAATGATGCTGTGTTATGCTTGTTCACGTAGCACTCCTCACAGGCCATTTGGTGTGCGTTTCTTTGTGTTGGTGATATGAAACTGACAAAACTCAAAAGGTATTATTGTTCGTAAGGATTGCAACAAGATTGGTTCAAGCCTAAAATGTTAGTCCGTAATCATAACATGGTGTTTGTATGTTCACAGATGAAATTTTACGTTTCATGTTTCACGCATGGCTTTTCTTACGATCCTAACAATTTACATATACATTTTCTTGTGATCTAACAATACCTACGTTCAACCTTTTGGCAGGTCTCTCACTCCATAATAGTTTGCTTCGCAATGCGTTCCCGTAAGTATCACGATGTTGCGCCTCTGGGTTTGAAAACACTGATCTTTTTTCAAGATACAGTGCATTCGGAAAGTATTCAGACCCCTTGACTTTGCCCATATTTTGTTTGTTACAGCCTCATTCTAAGATGGATTAAATTGTTTCCCCCCTCCTCAACCTACACTCTTTCACATTTACATAAGTATTCAGACCCTTTACTCAGTACTTTGTTGAAGCACCTTTGGCAGAGATTACAGCCTTGAGTCTTCTTGGGTATGATGCTACAAGCTTGGCACAACTGTATTTAGGGAGTTTCTCCCATTCTCCCATTCTCAAGCTCAGTCAGGTTGGATGTGGAGCATTGCTCACAGCTATTTTCAGGTCTCTCCAGATATGTTCGATGGGGTCAAGTCCGGGCTCTGGCTGGGCCACTCAAGGGCATTCAGAGACTTGTCCCGAAGCCACTCCTATGTTGTCTTGGCTGTGTGCTTAGGATCGTTGTCCTGTTGGAAGGTGAACCTTCTCTCTAGCCTAAGGTCCTGAGCACTCTGGAGCAGGTTTTCATTAAGGATCTCTCTATCCTTTGCTGTGCTAATCTTTGCCTCGATCCTGAATAGTCTTCCTGTCCCTGCCGCTAAAAAATATCCCCACAGCATAATGCTGCCACCACCATGCTTCACCGTAGGGATGTTGCCAGGTTTCCTCCAGATGTGACGCTTGGCATTTAGGCCAAAGAGTTCAATCTTGGTTTCATCAGACCAGAGAATCTTATTTTTTCAAGGTCAGAGTCCTTTAGCCTTTTGGTAAACTCCAAGCGGGCTGTCATGTGCCTTTTTATTGAGGAGAAGCTTCCACCTAGTTACTCTACCATAAACGCCTGATTGGAGAAGTGCTGCAAAGATGGTTGTTCTTCTGGAAGGTTCTCCCATCTCCACAGAGGAACTCTGGAGCTCTGTCAGAGTGACCATTGGGTTCTTGGTCACCTCCCTGACCAAGGTCCTTCTCCCGCGATTGCTCAGTTTGGCTGGGCGGTCAGCTCTAGGAAGAGTCTTGGTGGTTCCAAAATTCTTCCATTTAAGAATGGAGGCCGCTGTGTTCTTGGGGACCTTCAATGCTGCAGACATTTTTTGGTACCCTTCCCCAGATCTGTGCCTGACACAATCCTGCCTCGGAGATCTACAGACAATTCCTTCGACTTCATGGCTTGGTTTTTGCTCTGACATGCACTGTCATCTGTTGGACCTTATATAGACGGGTGTGTGCCTTTCCAAATCATGTCCAATCAATTGAATTTACCAATCAATTGGTAAATTGATTGTCATTATGGGGTACTTTGTAGATTGGTGAGAGAAAAAATATTTAATCAATTTTAGAGTAAGGCTGTAATGTAACAAAATGTGGAAAAAGTCAAGGTGTCTGAATACTTTCTGAATGCACTGTAGCTGCTGCAATAACACAAGTAGCTATTGGCTAACACCTAGAATGATCTTGGGAAAAGAACATGCTACCTTAAAAGGCCCCGTGCCATTAACGTGATTTTCCTGTGTTTTATATTTCCACACTGAGGTTGAAATAATATTGTGAAAAATGCCCTTCTAGCGTAAGAGCTGTTTTAAAAGACCACCTGAAATTTCAGCCTGTTTTGGTGGAATTGAGTTTTGGCCTACCAGCAATTTCTTTTTGACCATTGTTTTAAATAAAAATCACAGTACGGTACTTAATTACCCATAAATTATTTTATATTTTGATTAAAAACTACTGCTGCATTGGACCTTTAACGTGCAGCAAGATTTCCCACTGCCCATCTTGCTATAGATGTCTGATATGAGTTTGGGTTTATCCGGTATAGTACTTACCAGCTGATAGTCTGGATGACACTTCTCCAAATGGTGACGGCTCCATGCGAAGGTATTTCCGTGGTGATGATGATGGGGACACCGGAATACATCTTCTTCTTTTAGGGGACGTCGGACTCATCAATGGATCAAAATCCATGGTCCTTTTCAGGGTCGCTCCACACGCCATGATTTGAACTTAGGAGGGTCTACAAAGACCGAACGAGGAACGGTGTGGCTAATGCGAAACACAAAAGAAAATGGCTTTCTAACGTTCGTTAGCTAGCTAAGAAAGAGCTTATCCTGATGGCTTTTCAGCTAGCTTTGCAACTTCGACAAGTCCAGGAAGGAGTATTGCTACTGTTAGCTAACTTATCACGCTAGCTAGCTAGCGTTAACCAACCAAATTAAAACAAATTCCCTTCACCTTTCCGGGAAAAGTTACCCTCCTCTTATCACTCCGACGCCCGTGTAACGTTGACTTTTGTTTTCACTATCTTATAACGTTATCTGTTTGGATGTCCTTAGCTAGCTAAGTTATACATTTAGACGAAGATATAACTTGCTGCCTAACGTTACCATCTTGAAAGGCAGCGAACGTCAGCTTTTTCTTGTTTTTGACCACCAGAGCCGTCTGTTTCTCGTATTGATGACGTCAAATATTCAATTATGCGCTCATGCCGGTTCGGTTGGGCATGCGCAGATGAGACTGATGATGGCGGTGATTTGGACTGCGGTCCCTGCAATCTGGAATCCATAGGAGGTCCCAACTCTGACATTAGCCGATTAATTATGAAATTTAAAATGGTCAAAGAGTGAGATAAGGGTAGGCACATCTCAAGGATTCCGGATAGCACTAACCTTTTGTAGTGCAGACAAAAGTTGGTCGTTTGTGTGGTTATGGAATTACATAATAAATTACATCATTTTGCGCTGCTATCCATATACATTAGTTAGTTAGTAGCCATATTCATACACATTCTTGTTACTTTAATCTTGAAGATTGGTGTATTTCCATTAGTCTTTGCCTGTCTCTTTTGCTCTGCAAATGCATGGGCCCTAATGTGAAATTGCTTGTTTCACTTAGGTTTTGTGCCTTTTCTGTTCGTTTTTCACTTTATATTTATTTTTTATCTTGGGTTTAACTTACTTTTTGAGGCAGTACAGTACCTCACAAAACATGGCACGTTATCTCATGTGCCACTGCCTACACCTCTTTCTCCTCCAGACTGACAAAAACATATACAACCAAAACCCGATAAGACTGCCTTTATGAGTACTGTGCACACTTGACTTTATTCAGAGGCTTGGAAACTAAACCACATAAAGGTGTTTAATAATTTTGAAAATAAATGATTATGATTGTAAATGAAGTATGTGCACATTTTATCCTAGTAGGGACCTCTTAAAAATTCACATTCCTTTAGTTCTTCACAGACTTAGAGGGCCTCTGCAGATTTTCTTTCATTTGTTTTTGGTTGATGATGGAAGCTTTTGATGTAGGTACAGCTGCAATAAAACACACTGGCTATTGTGTTTCAATTGCTGTGATCAGATGAAAACATTCATATACATTGCTTATTACTAAATTAGCTGGTTTGGAATAAGTAACTGCACATAAATACTTTATATTTTTTCTGTCTCTGTAGTTTCATGAGATAAGGTATTTTCTTCACAGTAGCATTGCAGTGCCATCCTCAATCTCATGAGATGCACAAAAAAATACAGGTGTATTATACTGTATGTGGTTCACAAGCTGCTTTCCTGAATGTTTTTATTTAAAAAATTAATTATAATGTGTATTCATAGAAAAACACTTAATGCATATGGAGAGGGGGAAAACATATTTAATACTGCACAACATGACATGTCTTTGTGGTTCTTCTTTGGCGGAAATCTGTCTCCGCATAAAATTAAATAATGGGAATCATTGAAAAGATGTACATGGTCTACTCTTGTATTTCATAACATGGTCCTCAATTATGCATCACTCAAAAAATAAGGAAATCAAAACAGTTTCATACAACGTGCTTTATGACAAGAACTACAAACCATCACAATGTACTAATTTACAATATAAAGAGCAGCCAATTTCACCTACAAGCACTTTATAGAGACAAACCATACAGTCAAAGCATGCCACTAAATACACAACTGTACAGTTTAACAATGATTATCGCCATTATTTCCCAATGAAAATGAATTTCTTCTGAAAGATTGAAATAAAAAGCCACATTCTCTTATCCTATAGCTACATATACTTCAGAGAACTGAATTAGAAGTTGATGTTTAGCAAACTTTCAGTGCAGTGCAAGTTGGGGTAGTGACTACTCTGCATAATTCCTTCAGAGTCGATTCCTTCACAGTCACATGATGGTAGACGCAGTTGTCTCGGGGGAGACCAAAAGGGTAACTTTGGCCAATTTCACAGTGGTGTTTGCACAGCTAGCCGTGGATTTGTAGGCCGTGGCTGTGCCTTTTACGCTCCTGCTGTGGCAATCGGACTCAGCACTGTTGTCCAGTAGTTGAGAAGTTCCCCTGCATGTCTGACAGATGTTAAGAAAGGCCAGGCGCAGGTCCTTACTCCTCAGGGCGTAGATGATGGGGTTGATGGTGGAGTTGAGCAGGCAGAGCATGCTGCAGAAGGCAAAAACCGTCTTGATAAAGTTGTTCATCTTCCAGAACAGGTCGTAGACCATGATGGCCAGCACAGGGCCCCAGCAGATGACGAGGACCACCAGAATCAGCACTAAGGTCTTGGCCAGGCGGATGTCCATGCGGGCCTGCTCGGGTCGCATTGTCTGTACCTTGGTGCCATGCGCTGTGTAGACGATGATGCTCTTCTGGGAGTGGCGGCTCATCATGCGCACGGCGTGGTGGTGGGCCTTCCACAGGATGAACATGTAGGCATAGATGATAAACAGCAGCAGCACACTGGTCATCCCTATCCAGAACATCAGGTACTTCACGTCGATGAGTGGGAAAATGTCAGAGCACACTGAGTTCAGTTGCTTACAGTTCCAGCCCAGTAGGGGGAGCACCGCGATGACAATTGAGATAGTCCACATCATGCAGAAGGCGATGACAGCCTTTGTCTTGGTGACGATCCGCTTGTAAGCCATGGGCCTGTGGATGGAGATGTAGCGGTCTATGGCTGTGAGAAAGAGACTGCCCACAGAGGCACTGAAAGAGGCGATGACCCCACCAAGCTTAAAGAGAAACACATTGGGGCTGTCCTTCCGGTGTAGCACATGGAAGTCCAAGAAACTGTACACAAATATGACACTGCCCAGAAGGTCGGCCACAGCCAGGCTTCCTATGAAGTGGTAGGAGGGCCGACAGCGCAGGGTGCTGGAGTAGAGGATCACACACAGTACGATAAGGTTCTCCAGCACTGTGAAGGTTCCCAGGGTGAGTGCCATGATCGCTACTACCAACTGCTGGCTGGGGGTCAGAATCATGAAGCACTCCATGTCCACAGAGTTCTCCCCGCATTGGATAGAATCCCCGCTGTCCACAAAGGTCCCATTGCCAACCAGATCAGAGAAGTTGGTCTGGTAAATGGAGTTAAAGATGAGCTCCTCGTCTCTAGCTACTCGAGGGAAGTAGTTTCTAAGTGGGGCAGAGTGAGCCTTCTCTAAATGGAATCCAGTCTTGGCAAAGCCAGACTCTATGGATGGGTCACTGTAGCTTACATTGTTGGAGCCAAGATATTGCAAACCATCAGTTATTGTTCGGAAAGTGGTGTCAGCTATTCCATCCAGAGCAGACTTCATGGCTGTCCAGTTGGAAGGTAAATTATGTAACATAAGATGAGTATCTAGAGAAAAAAGTTCCAGACAATTTAGAAATGATCAATACTTTTTATTATTTAGTTTAATTGTGATGTGGGGGATGGCAAACGTGTATGTATTTAACTGTGGGTGATGTGGGTAGGTTGCTGAGTGACATTATTGACATCCCTGCTGTATCAGCCAGCTGACTCTCCAGCAGATGCGTCTCAGACAATAATGAGAGAATTAACAGTCGATGACAAATTAATGAGACCCATATCTAACCTTCTGTGCTGCCCCCAGGATAAAAACATTGCATTAAGTAGCCTATGTAGGTCAATCTTTCCTTTAATCTTTCCATTAAGGGGTAATTACGTTTCAAAATTATGATTCAATTAATTATGCATCAAGGTAGTTATATTCTCTCAAGACAAGATTGATTTGTTGAATCAATCTGTAGAACTGTAAATGACTATGTTTTGCTCTCATAGATAAACAGTACATAACCCTTCTATTTGATAATTAATATATCTGTACATTTGGCTAAAAAAATTACAATAACCTACACAGGCCTATTCGACATGTTTGTTTTTCATTAATAAAAAAGTACAGGCTATTGAGAATAATTGTGATAACATTTTCATGCAGATGTTTATAGATAAGCAAACCATTTATTGGTTGTGATATAGAATATACAACAATGTGACGATGCCCCTTGTCCTACTCATGAACGAATAAGAAAGACCAACAATAAGTAGGGTTGTAGAGAGGCTGCAGGCAAGTAATTAGACTCACATAAGAATAAACACTGTCATAAGGTTATAGCGAAATCAATGAAGTAACACATTTTTGACTATGCATTAATGCAACATTTGATTTTATTAAAACAAAATGTGTTTTTACCTTCACATTCTTTGCACAAATAACTTGCGTCGATCCATATGCCAGATTTAATTTATTACATGAAGACAAGAGAAAGTGTATCCACATATCCACTCTCAGGAATCGTAGCCTATTGATGTCAACAGTTGCTTTTTCAAAGTGCATCAAAAGTAGTTTTTATTTCGAATTTTCGTCATGATGAGCCTCGCATCATTGTTTAGTAAAGCCAAGAGACAGCGATGTGTCTGTCTGAGGTATGGGATTATTATTTATAAGGAAGGGGTCGCTTTGTGCGCTTCTGTGTCACGTGCTCCGAGGTGCCACAACGCCTTGGACCAGTATAGTGCGCTCGCATCGCATCCCAACATCCACGCTCGCTCAATAATGAGATACTCCATCATTTTGATCACCCACCCAACCATTATCGATGTGTTGAGGAAAACGAAAGCATGAGTACCATTGTTGTAATTAATGTTAAAACACTAACATTTACTTGGCAAACCACTTTTTTATTACTATTGTGTTTAGATTCTCACTTCAACCTATAAGAAATGATGACATCCTCCTTTCTTGGGTAATATGTCTGTATGATGTGTTCTTGTATGTATGCAACCATCACTAATGGTAGAGTGTGCCATTTATTGTGACTGGAAAAAAGGCATGATGTGTTCTATAGCCTGGAAGGAAGAGTGGGTAAATAAAAAATATCCAGCCAAGTGTGATATATTTAACCACATGTAGCAGTGTGTTGAAAAATATATAATATCAGGAGCTGCAGAGGTGTTAAAATGAGGTTGTGGGTGTGTAGTGGGACAACTGCAGAGAATAGGCTATATGTCTCTGGTAAGTGGGCTATTAGAGTCAGCTGCCCACCATGTGAATTCAGTCTGAGGATTACTTCGCATTGAGGAAGTTAATTATTTATTCTTTATTTATTCAGGGAAAACCAATTGAGACCAGGGTCTCATTCACAAGGGTGCCCTGATCCCAGTAACATAACAATCAAATACAATATGAAAAAAAAACTGCGATCAATACAATGTAAAATAAAAATACAGCACAACACAACATAAAAAAAAAATGGTTACATGTCCTCAATCAAAAACTTTTAATTACCTGAGTGGCACCAGAATATTTGGCTGCCTCTGATCTAGTCTCGAAAATCGAACCATAGGCAACAATGACTAGGGTCTGGTTTCAATAGAAAGCAATAGTAGGCTAAAGGCATCTTTTTGTAGGCACAAACTCTGCCACGGCTGGTTGGGCAAAGCCTAAGGGGAAATTCACGTTTTTTTTGTTGTTGTATTTTTGGATAAACGCCCAAAATAAGGTATGTGGTAAACACAGGCTTTATACCTTTTCTTTATACAGTGCCTTACAAAAGTATTCAGCCCCCTTGAACTTTGCGACCTTTAGCCACATTTCAGGCTTCAAACATAAAGATATAAAACTGTATTTTTTTGTGAAGAATCAACAACAAGTGGGACACAATCATGAAGTGGAACGACATTTATTGGATATTTCAAACGTTTTTAACAAATCAAAAACTGAAAAATTGGGCGTGCAAAATTATTCAGCCCCCTTAAGTTAATACTTTGTAGCGCCACCTTTTGCTGCGATTACAGCTGTAAGTCGCTTGGGGTATGTCTCTATCAGTTTTGCACATCGAGAGACTGACATTTTTTCCCATTCCTCCTTGCAAAACAGCTCGAGCTCAGTGAGGTTGGATGGAGAGCATTTGTGAACAGCAGTTTTCAGTTCTTTCCACAGATTCTCGATTGGATTCAGGTCTGGACTTTGACTTGGCCATTCTAACACATGGATATGTTTATTTTTGAACCATTCCATTGTAGATTTTGCTTTATGTTTTGGATCATTGTCTTGTTGGAAGACAAATCTCCATCCCAGTCTCAGGTCTTTTGCAGACTCCATCAGGTTTTCTTCCAGAATGGTCCTGTATTTGGCTCCATCCATCTTCCCATCAATTTTAACCATCTTCCCTGTCCCTGCTGAAGAAAAGCAGGCCCAAACCATAATGCTGCCACCACCATGTTTGACAGTGGGGATGGTGTGAGCTGTGTTGCTTTTACGCCAAACATAACGTTTTGCATTGTTGCCAAAAAGTTCAATTTTGGTTTCATCTGACCAGAGCACCTTCTTCCACATGTTTGGTGTGTCTCCCAGGTGGCTTGTGGCAAACTTTAAACGGCACTTTTTATGGATATCTTTAAGAAATGGCTTTCTTCTTGCCACTCCAGATTTGTGCAATAAACGACTGATTGTTGTCCTATGGACAGAGTCTCCCACCTCAGCTGTAGATCTCTGCAGTTCATCCAGAGTGATCATGGGCCTCTTGGCTGCATCTCTGATCAGTCTTCTCCTTGTATGAGCTGAAAGTTTAGAGGGACGGCCAGGTCTTGGTAGATTTGCAGTGGTCTGATACTCCTTCCATTTCAATATTATTGCTTGCACAGTGCTCCTTGGGATGTTTAAAGCTTGGGAAATCTTTTTGTATCCAAATCCGGCTTTAAACTGCTCCACAACAGTATCTCGGACCTGCCTAGTGTGTTCCTTGTTCTTCATGATGCTCTCTGCGCTTTTAACGGACCTCTGAGACTATCACAGTGCAGGTGCATTTATACGGAGACTTGATTACACACAGGTGGATTATATTTATCATCATTAGTCATTTAGGTCAACATTGGATCATTCAGAGATCCTCACTGAACTTCTGGAGAGAGTTTGCTGCACTGAAAGTAAAGGGGCTGAATAATTTTGCACGCCCAATTTTTCAGTTTTTGATTTGTTAAAAAAGTTTGAAATATCCAATAAATGTCGTTCCACTTCATGATTGTGTCCCACTTGTTGTTGATTCTTCACAAAAAAATACAGTTTTATATCTTTATGTTTGAAGCCTGAAATGTGGCAAAAGGTCACAAAGTTCAAGGGGGCCGAATACTTTCGCAAGGCACTGTGCGTTTTGTTTCCCTAACCCCAACGAAAATTATCCCCGTAATTCTCCTTTGTTGTTATGACGTAGCAAGCAACCTGGTCTCAATATAAGACGTATAATACTATACCCCCTCGGAAGGCATATGATAAATTAAATCATCCAATTCGTATGTTATTGTACGACCGGGTAAGATGTATGATACTATACGTCCTACAATTTCTATGATATTGTACTATTCCTTTCATAATGTAACCTAACATTACATCATGGCGCCAGAGAAAATGGCTGGTAACCAAATATGTTTTTTGTTAGTTTTTTTGCATGGTTTAACTTATTTTTGAACTTATTCTGTACATAATGCTGCTGCTACCGTCTCTTATGACTGAAAATAACTTCTGGACATCAGAACAGCGATTACTCACCACGAACTGGCAGAAGCTTTTTTTTTCTTTAACGAGTCCGACGAGCCCTACGTGAAAGACATACTGCCCGATCCCTGTCATTTGCGTGACGAGAAGACGGAGAAAAAGAGGACAGAGGTCAGGCTGCCTTCTGAGAATTTCATAGGCGATAAATTTCGTAGGCGAATAAACCCCCACTGCCTTCCGTTCTACTAGCTAACATGCAATCATTGGAAAATAAAAACAAAGACCTACGAGGAAGATGAAACTACCACCGGGACTTTAAAAACTGCAATATCTTGTGCTTCACGGAGTAGTGGCTGAACGACGACATTATCAGCATACAGCTGGCTGGTTATACGCTGTATCGGCAGGATAGAACAGCGGAGTCTGGTAAGACAATGGTGGGCGGACTATGTATATTTGTGAACAACAGCTGGTGTACGATATCTAAGGAAGTCTCAAGGTTTTGCTCGCCTGAGATGGAGAATCTCATGATAAGCTATCTACCAACAGAGTTTTCATCTGCATTTTTCGTAGTTGTCTACATACCACCACAGACCGATGCTGGCACTAAGACAACACTCAAAGAGCTGTATTCCGCCATAAGCAAATAGAATAACGCTCATCCAGAGGCGGCGCTTCGAGTGGCCGGGGACTTTAATGCAGGGAAACTTAAATCCTTTTTTACCAAATTTCTATCAGCATGTTAAATGTGCAACCAGAGGGTAAAAAACTCTAGACCACCTTTACTCCACACACAGAGACGCCCTCCATTTGGCAAATCTGACCATAATTCTATCCTCCGGATTCCTGCTTACAAGCAAAAATCTAAGCAGGAAGCACCAGTGACCCGGTCAATAAAAAAGTGGTCAGATGAAGCAGATGCTAAGGTACAGGACTGTTTTGCTAGCACAGAGTGGAATATGTTCCGGGATTCTTCCGAGGGCATTGAGGAGTACACCACATCAGTCACTGGCTTCATCAATAAGTGCATCGATGACGTCGTCCTCACAGTGGCCGTCTGTACATACCCCAACCAGAAGCCATGGATTGCAGCACCCACACTGAGCTAAAGGCTAGAGCTGCCTATAAGAAATCCTGCTATGCCCTCCGACGAACCATCAAACAGGAAAAGGGTCAATACAGGACTAAGCTCGAATCGTACTACCATGACTCCGATGCTTGTCAGATGTGGCAGGGCTTGTGAAATATTACAGACTACAAAGGGAAGCACAGCCGAGAGCTGCCCAGTGACACGAGCCTACCAGATGAGCTAAACTACTTCCATGCTCGCTTCGAGGCAAATAACACTGAAACATGCATGAGACCAGCTATTCCGGACGACTGTGTGATCATGCTCTCCGCAGCTGATGTAAGACTTTTAAACAGGTCAATATTCACAAGACCAGACTGATTTTTGTTTTGTTTTGAATTTTACCCCAGGAGTCGCTGGTGCGCGATGAGACAAGGAGATCCCGGTCGGTTACGACAGAGCCTGGGCGTGAACCCAGGGACTCTAATGGCACAGCTGGCGCTGCAGTACAGCGCCCTTAACCACTGCGCCACCCAGGGCCAGACTGATTACCAGGACGTGTAATGCGAGCATGTGCTGATCAACTGGCAAGTGTCTTCACTGACATTTTCAACCACTCCCTGTCCGAGTCCGTAATACCAACATGTTTCAAGCAGACCACCATAGTCCCTGTTCCCAAGAACACTAAGGTAATCTGCCTAAATGACTACCGACCCGTAGCACTCACGTCTGTAGCCATGAAGTGATTTGAAAGGCTGGTCATGGCTCACATCAACAACCCAGAAACCCTAGACCCTAGACTTATCCCAGAAACCCTAGACCCACTCCAATTTGCATATCACCCTAACAGATCCACAGGTGATGCAATCTCTATTGCACTCCACACTGCCCTTTCCCACCTGGACAAAAGGAACATCTGAAGAATGCTATTCATTGTCTACCACTCAGTGTTCAACACCATAGTACCTTCAAAGCTCAACAATAAACAATAAAGATTCTGGGACTGAACACCTCCCTCTGCAACTGGATCCTGAACTTCCTGATGGGCCGCCCCCAGGTGGTAGGGGTAGGTAACAACACATCCGCCACCAACAGAATAATATAAATTGCCCTGAGACCACATTGCTTTTGCCTAGGGTTGGGTTTTGAGACTGACTTTGAACAGACAAGTCTATGGGGGTTTATGAGGGTGACAGGGTTTGTGAGGCTGGCTATTTTTGCTAGCATTATTTGTGTGGTGTGAGTGTGCCTTTTACCACTTTTTTTGCCCATAAATATTATGAAATAATATGTAAAGATTGAAGTAGTTCCTCTCTGTGTTGCACAGCTGCAAAATTACTTCCACCATGAACTCTGACACCAAACACCCCCACCGCCAAATGAAAAACAACTTTTCAGGATAATGACATACTATTTTTAGATGCGGCATTTTGGAAAATGTTCAGACACTTTTCATTGTGTATGTGACCTCTACAATATAGCAAAGATGGAATTCAGCACTTACTCTTGGACTGTCACAGAAACTGTGTCCAAAAGCAACACTGTATTTAAATGCCAATGAGAATGTATTCATAACACTTTATCAGGCCCATTAAGTATAATCTGTTCCATGTCTCTGCATTTGTAAGACTGCATTAATTTGTTTCTGCGTGTCTTTTCTGCCTCACAAATGTAGCCTATGAGACATGGACAAAACAGAGTAACATAGCATTGATGAAAATGCTCTCTCTCCCGTCATATGAAACAATATGAAAGAAAACATTAGTCTTTCCATCCAGCTCTATTACGGCCATACATTTGAAGTGTCATTACCAAGGAAAAGCACCATCAATGCAAACGGACATCCAGGGACGGATTGGGACAAAAATTTAGCCCTGACATTTCAGCAACACCAGCCCACATCACCACGCGCCAGGGGTGAAAGTAGATTTAATTTCTTACAGGTACGGGGCACCCAAGCAGGCACGCAAACTTTTTTTATAACCTAGGTTTAATCAAACAATTACATATAGAACCCAAATAAATGTAATATGATCTCTGTGGGCCTAGTAGCCTATTACCTTTTTAATGTGGCATAAACACGACCAGTCATCCTGTTTTCATCTAATTGTCAAACAATCACCTCCAAAGGCACTCCTGTAGGCTACCTGCACATGTTGGTCCACTCAAAATAATTATAGCATTCAAACAGTGCACTGTGTACCCGCAATTTGATGAATGGAAAGAGACATCTGTTAAAAAATAATTAAACGTGTATTGTAAATTAAACGTGTATTGTAATGACATTCTGCGGTTGTTGTCTGCCTGTGTCTCGGTCTCGACCACTCATCTCTGCTTGGAATAATATAAGTGTTCTCTTTGAACCACAATGCAATTTGTAGCATTTGCCATTTTTCATTTGGCTGATATGAGGTAATGTTAAATAATAAATAGCCTCAATTTTTCTTGGCATTTTGCGTTAATTATTGTGATAGGTTCACTATTTTGCCGGACCGGACCGGCTTACTTTCATCCCTGTCTCGTTCAAACAGTAATGACACACCCCTTGACTTTTTCCACATTTTGTTGTGCTACAGCCTGAATTAAAAATGGATGGAATTAGATTTTTTTTGGTCACTGGCCTACAGACAATACCCCATAAGGTCAAAGTGTAATTATGTTTTTCAACATTCTTACAAATTTAATAAAAATGCAAAACTGAAATGTCTTGGTTCAGTACGTTTTCAACCTCTTTGTTACAGAGTGAAAAGAAGGAAGCTTGTACAGAATAAAAATATTCCAAAACATGCATCCTGTTTGCAAAAAGGCGCTAAAGTTTACTGCAAAGAATGTGGCAAAGCAATTCACTTTTTTGTCCTGAATACAAAGTCTCATGTTTGGGACAAATCCAATACAAAACATCACTGGTTACCACTCTCCAGATTGTCAAGCATAGTGGTGGCTGAATCATGTTATGGTTATGCTTGGCAAGGACTAGGGAGTTTTAGGATAAAAAGAAACGGAATGGAGCTAAGCACAGGCAAAATCCTAGAGGAAAACCAGACACTGGGAGATGAATGCACCTTTCAGCAGGACAGTAACCTAAAACACGAGGCCAAATCTACATTGGAGTTGTTTACCAAGAAGACAGTGAATGTTCCTGAGTGGCCGAGTTACAGTTTAGACTTAAATCTACTTGAAAATCTATGGCAAGACCTAAAAATGGTTGTCTATCTACCAATGATCAACAACCAATTTCACAGACCTTGAATAATTTATGAATACTTGTATGAATACTTTCTGAAGGTACTGCAATTATCTTCATAGTCCTCCGAATATGAATGCGTAAGGTCTTTTTAAGGCATTTTTTTTTGTCCTCAAGTTTGCCTTTGACGCCCATTCTGTGTATATCATAGCTATCATATTTGTGTCTGGCTCGTATTCTTTGTACGGCAATTGGAAACAGGCAGCGCAAACAAAGATGATTGATGATTATTGTCATGAAAACGGCTGTCTTCAGCTAGTAGGCTAATGGTTCCAGTTGCAGGCTGTTTGTGGGAGGCTAGGGGACAAAAGGAAGAAATGAGGCCTATCTCTGCATATACTGTGTGTTGTGGTAATAAGGTCGCCAGGGGACTTTGGGCTTCTATACGCAATATAAAAAGCCCACAGCAGAAAATGTATAATTCATTTTGTGGTCTCACATTACAATAAATCTCTGTGCACACCAAACCGACATGATCTCCATGGGCTAAGAGGTGATAGAGACGGGTGCAGTTAGTGAATGGTGATTCGTGGTCCTATGCAGGGTCCACATTGTGAGTTATGTTTCACCTGAGGGTTTTCATCTTCCCAGTCATTTTGGCCAAATGTAAGCAAATGGGTAAACGTCACAAGTTTTTGAAATTAAGGGGTTATACTTAAAAACATACCAACAGTGTGTCTTGAATGGCATCATTCTGCGTCATTCTGCCCTGTAAAAGGTCTTGAAAACACTTTGGTTATGTGACAATATCACAATGAAATACATGTTTTCAAGACTTACTTTTATTTCAAGACCTACTTTCTATTTTTAAAAGACCTACTTCCAAGACATTTTCTTCTTTCCTGGAAAGTGCCCTATGCCCTGCCAAGTCATCTCCAGCGACCGCAGTCTGCATGACCAGAGATGACCCTCATACATCACTCATCAGTGGTTGACCTCACATAAGGTGAAAGGCTGTTCCATATGTATACATCCTGGGAAACAGAGGTATCAGCTCTCCTTGACCACAGACTGAACTGAATGACTCTGAAGTAAAGCATGATATGCTTGGAGTCATATCACTCCTGGGATGAATCCATGCCTCCCAGAGGGAACAAACCCCCCCTGTGACATGGCACTAGATCTTTACCCTTATCCCTTTTTCCCATACCAGCAGAATAGTAATGTTGCTGTTTAAGATAAGTAGCTAAAGGATAATTGCTTTTCCTACATAGACTATTGCTCTACTCCCATAGTAATGGAAGATCCACGTGGAGACAGACTGGGATAGGGGAGTACAGTCTTACCTCAGAGAGGTAGAGATGGCATACAGGTGGCTACATACAAGCAGTGAGAAAGTGATTCCGTTGTTAGTATCTTACTGTACAGCATTACTGCTCTCTCACATGCCCCGCAGAACATCAGATATGTACGCATTCTTGTGTAAATCCCCTCGTGTTTTCATGAGGTGTCCCCAAGTCACATCATTTTGATGTCGGGTTCTTACTGTACATCTGGGTATAGTATGTGTAACAAGTATGCAACACGTGTGCAGATGTGTGGCAGAAACACAATCTTTCCATCTTCATACAAAAATAATTAAATGAATGCAACTTGACAATGTCATAATGGGTTGTTCTTGAATCGCGGGGGCATTTGCCTCCCTTGCCTTTGCAACTATCAATAACACAATGACAAATTGTTACATCATACATGTTTTTGTTTATATTGAACTGTTGATAATTGATAAAACATAATGCCAGTCCTTTAAACAGCAAAACGTTATGTTTATGCATTGCTTAAAGTACTTAGGATAAAATTGGCTTGTCCCAGTAGTGATGTGACATGCTTTGGGGATTTTGAGATATCTATTATTTTGAATGCCAGAAAGTGAACAAAAGTATTTCATGTATTTTATAAACCAATAAAAGCAAAGGTCATTTAAACAGTGACTATGGCAAGTCTACTTTGAACTTGAACTTGAACTTTTTTCACATTTTGTTGTGTCAGTGCCTCGGAGTTTCATACATTTAAATAAGGATTTCCCCCCCCCAAACACACCATACTCCACACTTTCAGGATGCTTTTTTTTTTATTATTGTGAAAAAAACAATATATTCAAAGCACAAAGCTTAAATATCATACTTGTATAAGTTGCAATCACCCTGAGTAAAAACTTGGTGGAAGCACCAATGGCAGCAATTATAGCTGTGAGTCTGTTGGGATAGGTCTCTACCAACTTTGCACACCTAGATTTGACAATATTTGACCATTCTTCTTTACAAAATTGTCAAAGCTCTGTCAAATTCTTTGTGGAGCATTGATGGACAGCAATCTTCAAGTCATGCCACAAATCTTCGATTGGATTTAGGTCGGGGCTCTGACTGGGCTGACAAGGATGTTTATATTTTTATTCGTTAGCCACTCCACTGTAGCTTTGGCTGTGTGCTTCAGGTGGTAGTCATGCTGAAAGGTGAACTTCCGTCACAGTTTCAGCTTTCTTGCAGAGAGCTGCAGGTTTTCCTCAAGGACTTTTCTGTACATTGCTCCATTCATTTTGGGTGATGTGCCATGTTGAGTTTGCGCCAAACATAACCTTGGTCAGGGAGCTGACTTATTTACTTAAGGTATTTCTGTTTTCGCTTTGTCATTATGGGGTATTGTGTGTAGATTGATGAGGGAAATACTTTACCCATTTTAGAATAAGGCTGTAACATAAAATGTGGAAAAAGTCAAAGGGTCTGAATAATTTTTGAATGCACTGTATGTGTATTAAAGCAGTAAAAAGTTAAGTATTTGGTCCCCGTATTTATAGCACGTAATGACAACATCAAGCTTGTGATTATTTTGTGACGAATAGAAATTAATGGTCTTTTTTATTTATTTTTTATTGTGAATATAATATGTTTATAAACACTTTTATATTAATGTGGATGCTACCATGATGTCCCAATACTTTTGGAGCTCACTGTATGACCTTCGGTGGGCCACAAATTAATGTGAGGCACCCCGCACTGCCTGTGTCAGATAGTGACAGACAGTGTGAAAGCCGGCTGTGGGGTGATATTGCTGGCCTGCTTAACGGAGCTGCATGATAACACATATATGCCAAAAATATTCAAAATCCATTTTAGCAGTGTCCATTCCTTGAATCAACCTTATTGATGTGTTTTTTTTCTAAAGAGAGGTCTCCACATCGCTCTATCTGGGATATTCTCCTGTCCTACACTGTGTCAACATCAATGATTTTCCCCATGACTACTCTCGCTCAGTTCAGCTCAGCGACACACTATCTTTAAGTCCCTAAAACACTGGAAGTGTATCACAGGCAACGGGCAAACAGCAGATGACTAAGGAGATATAGGAATGTAAACAGTAGGAGATGTCTGTGTAGCTTCGAGGAGAGAGTGCTCCTCACAGGACCTGAGTTCAGAGAAGAGAGGAACACAGCTACACATTCATGGGTTTTTCTTTATTTTGACTATTTTCTACATTGTAGAATAATAGTGAAGACATCACAACTGAGCATAACAAGTGCTCAGCATATGTGGGAACTCCTTCAAGACTGTTGGAAAAGCATTCCAGGTGAAGCTTGTTGAGAGAATGCCAATGTGTTTAACACTTTTTTGATTACTACACGATTCCATATGTGTTATTTCGTAGTTTTGATAGCATGCAGTTTATTAGGCTCCAGATTAAATACGTTTTGATGAATTTCACAGGGTGGTGAAAGTGCATGATAATTGATGCTCCTTTGAATATCGAGGGTCTTATTCTGGTGACATCACGATCGATGCTTGGCTGCCTTTTGACAAAAAAACAACATCTCGCTCTTTTGTCCATAATCATCTCATCATGTTGGCAAGCCTTCCTGCACTGTCTGCCATGGCGATTTTAGCATGTAAATCTTGGTGGGGAAAACTCACTTAAAAAATATGTTGCATGGCAAAGCCACTCTACAACACTAACCAATACATGAATTGCACTATAACGGTGACAAACGGAGCCTACAACCTGTTAGGGCCTTCATAAAGCTGTCCCAAACAGCAGAGTTTTCTTTTCAGCCCCATGGAGTGTCCTTACCACCGCTACACCTGGCTATCTGCGGAGCCTTGTCTGGCAGTGAAACAGTTCATTTAGCCTGATTTACTGCCTTTTTAAGAAACATAGATGATATGGCTGACTTGCTTAACAAATGCGGTTTCTACTGACAATTGAGATGTACAGACTATGGCATGAGGGAACAATGAGTGGATAAGAGGCAATCCATAATTTTGATTAAGAAATGAATGACCGAGCTAAGACGGACATAGTAAATATAACTATTTGTTCAGCACTTTTGAAATGTTCTGAATCCTGTCGCTGTCCATGGTATTCAGTATTCTCAGTAATCTTCCTGTACACCAAGTTAGAACCATAGGATACATAAAGGGGGCTTATAAGCAGACAATGAAAGCTCTTACAAAATTAAATCATGACATTTCTCTCATACAGGCTATAGGCTACATGTGCACCACCAAGTCCGAACAGTAGGCTAAGTTATGAGGGGGAAAGGGACAAAATGATCAGCTTAATACACAACATACACTTAGTATTACTTTCTTATCTGCGGTATACAAATCTCCCTGGCATATTACATCATTTATGCAGCATCATGCAAGACATATTTGGACTCACCGTGTTGTGCTGTGCTCTCTTGAACAGGAAGGTGGTGCAGCGGTTCTTATGTGGGAAAATGTTGTTATCAAAGTTTTTGGCATTCTTTGGATTTATGGTGCTTTCAAGACAACTGAGAACTCGGGGGGGAAAAAACAGGTCGAAACATGGCATCAGTGATCTTCAGGTCGGCGCTTTAGAAAGAGGCCCGAACTCCCGACTTGGAATTCAGAGTTGGATGACCGTTCAAAACGTATTTTCCCAGTCGGAACTAGTTTTTCTCAGAGTTCCCAGTTGTCTTGAACTCACTGAAGTCGGAGATTTCCCAGTTCAGAGTTACCAGTTGTTTTTAACGCGGCAGAAGTCATGCTGGATTGACAGCATGGCCAATGTATTCAACTTTTTCTGGCCCATGGTGTTGCATGTGAATGTTTATCCTTTTAAAAAGGAAAAGAATTGTACCACACACCCACTCTACTGAATAGCAGGCTAGTGATTGCTTTGCAACGCTTGCAGTTAGTCATTGATTCCAATGGCCGATGTTTATGTCCAATGGCCGATGAGCACCGATACCTTTTTATCTATAATTTCTCTTCATATGACAAGGATTGATAATTAAAAACAGGTTCAGCCCCTGGTTCGACCGTGATCTTGCAGAGTTACTCCACCTCAACAATTGCATTTGGCGAATGGCTCGGCACACGCATACTCAGGCTGACTGGCTATTGTTCAGGCAAATGAGAAATAAGTGCACTCAGGCTATCCGGAAGGCCAAACTTAGTTACTTTAAGGAGCAGTTCTCTCTCTGTGGCTTTAACCCCAAGAACGGGTAAAGACCTGGAGAATAAACCCTCCTCACACTTGCCCATGTCCCTTAATGTTGATGATGTGGTTGTTACTGACAAGAAGCACATGGCTGAGCTCCTTAATCACCACTTCATTAAGTGTGGATTCCTATTTGACTCAGCCATGCCTCCTTGCTCGTCTAACATTTCCTCATATCCCACCCCTTCTAATGCGACTATCCCCAATGCTTCTCCCTCTTTATCCCCTGCCCAGCTACAAAGTTCCTCCCTGCAGGCAGTCACTGAGTCCGAGGTGCTAAAGGAGCTCCTTAAACTTGACCCCAAAAAACATCTGGGTCAGCTGGTTTAGACCCTTTCTTCTTTAAGGTTGCTGCCCCTATCATCGCAAAGCCTAACTCCAACCTTTCTAACCCGTCTCTTCTTTCTGGGCAGGTTTCCATTGCTTGGAAGGCAGTCACAGTTCATCCTTTATTTAAAGGGGAGATCAAGCTGATCCTAACTGTTATAGGCCTATTTCTATTTTGTCCTGTTTATCAAAAGTGTTGGAAAAACTTGTCAATAATCAACTGACTGGCTTTCTTGATGTCTATAGTATTCTCTCTGTTTTGCAATCTGGTTTCATCTCAGGTTATGGATGTGTTACTGCAACCTTAAAGGTCCTCAATGATGTCACCATTGCCCTTGATTCTAAGCAATATTGTGCTGATATTTTTATTGACTTGGCCAAAGCTTTTGATAAGGCAGAGCACTCCATTCTTGTGGACCGGCTAAGGAATATTGGTGTCTCTGAGGGGTCTTTGGTCTGGTTTGCTAACTACCTCTCTCAATAAGTGCAGTGTATGAAGTCAGAAGATCTGCTGTCTCAGCCACTGTCTGTCATCAAGGGAGTACCCCAAGGCTCAAACCTAGGCCCCACGCTCTTCTCAATTTACATCAACAACATAGCTCAGGCAGTAGGAAGCTCTCTCATCCATTTATATGCAGATGATACAGTCTTATACTCAGCTGGCCTCTCCCCGGATTTTGTGTCAAATGCTCTACAACAAAGCTTCCTTAGTGTCCAACAAGCTTTCTCTACCTTTAACCTTGTTCTGAACACCTCCAAAACGAAGGTCATGTGGTTTGGTAAGAAGAATGCCCCTCTTCCCACAGGTGTTATTTCTACCTCTGAGGGTTTTAGAGCTTGAGGTAGTCACCTCATACAAGTACTTGGGAGTATGGCTAGACGGAGCACTGTCCTTCTCTCAGCACATATCAAAGCTGCAGGCTAAAGTTAAATCTAGACTTGGTTTCCTCCATCCTCTTTCACCCCAGCTGCCAAACTAATCCTAATTCAGATGATCATCCTACGCATGCGAGATTACGGAGACATAATTTATAGATTGGCAGGTAAGGGTGCTCTCGAGCAGCTAGATGTTCTTTACCATTTGGCCATCAGATTTGCCACCAATGCTCCTTATAGGACACATCACTACACTCTATACTCTTCTGTAAACTGGTCATCTCTGTATACCCGTCGCAAGACCCACTGGTTGATGCTTATTTATAAAGGCCTCACTCCCCCCTATCTGAGATATCTACTGAAGCCCTCATTCTCCACATACAAGTTCTGCCTGTCACATTCTGTTAAAGGTCCCCAAAGCACACATATTCCTGGGTCGCTCCTCTTTTCAGTTCGCTGCAGCTAGCGACTGGAACGAGCTGCACAAAACACTCTAACTGGGCAGTTTTAACTCAATTTCTTCATTCAAAGACTCAATCATGGACACTCTTACTGACAGTTGTGGCTGCTTTGTATGTTGTATTGTTCTCACTACCTTCTTGACTTTGTGCTGTTGACTTTGCCCAGTAATGTTTGTACCATGTTTTTGTGTTGCTACCATGTTGTGTTGCTACCATGTTGTTGTCATGTTTTGCTGTTATGTTGTTGTCTTCAGTCTCTCTTTATGTAGTGTTTTGTCTCTCTTGTTGTGATGTGTGTTTTGTCCAATATTTATATTGTATTTATTTTATTATTTTTTTAATCCCAGGCCCCTGTCCCCGCAGGAAGCCTTTTGCCTTTTGGTAGGCCGCCTGACTTGCCTAGTTAAACAAAGATTAATAAAATAAAATAAAAATTGAAAAGGATTTGCCAGTAGATTGTCAACTTGATTCATGATGATTACTGCTTGTTAGCTTGCTAGCTAATATATTGAAAGTATGATGTTGACATGATCAGTCCAATCAGAGCTATACAAAGTGATTTGACGTAATTTTATCTTTGGCCAATGACCTTGAGCCTTCTTGGATGTGCACTTCTAATGTAAATCTAAGCCCTAAGGGGCTTGAATTTTCAAGCTGTCCCCATGAGTGACAGAACACTGAGCCAATCACAGCACAACTAGAGAACATTACCAACCCCTACACTCTGTATTTTCCGCTGGCTGCCCCACCACCACAGGAAGCACTGAGCTAGGCTGAAACACCTGCATTGTGGAGCTGCCTTAGTCAAGAAAGCAAAAAAGAGACCATGTTTTATGTGGCTTTATTAATTCAAGGATTTACATTTACATTGATTGCTAAACAGTTGGGGCACCAATTGGATGGATTACTAACTAGTTTAATGATTTGTAAACCTGTGGAAAGTACTAGCTATGTACAAAGACCATTCGATTTTTGGAGAGAACAGAAGTTTTGAATTAGTAATTAGCAGCTTGGTTTTGAAATCTGTTTTCCAATATCACATTTTTTCAGTGTTTTGAGCAGTAATCTAAACAGCAGCACAAATACTATATCACAAGCGGCTGAGAGGGAAATTAGATTAGTTGTGAGACAGTTCTAAACTTTTGCCTGATGTCTGAGGATTGAATGTACACTGGCTGTACCATTTGACCGTTTCTAGGCATAAGCAACATAAGTGGCCGTTGTATTGGATTCACCCTAAATAACACAATGTATTCAGGACAAAAAGTAGCAATGTTGATCCATCCTCAGCTTTCTCCTATCACAACCATTAAACTATGTCATTGTTTTAAAGTTGCTATTTGCCTCATGGTGAAATTCCTCTCCGGCAACTCATTTAGAAAGGACGCCTGTATCTTTGTAGTGACTGGGTATATTGATACACCATCCAAAGTGTAATTAATAACTTCACCATACTCAAAGGGATATAATGCTTCTTTTTTTTTTACCCATCTACCAATCGGTACCCTTCTTTACAAGGCATTGGAAAACCTCCCTGGTATTTGTGGTTGAATCTGTGTTTGAAATTCACTGCTTGACTAAGGGACCTTACAGATAAATGTATGTGTGGAGTACAGAGATAAGGTAGTCATAAAAAAAGAATGTTAAACACTATTATTGAGGGCCTCTCGAGTGGCAGGGATGTCCTTGTCCCATCGCGCACTCGCGACTCCTGTGGCGGGCCGGGCGCAGTGCACGCTGACATAGTCGCCAGGTGCACTGTTTCCTCCCGACACATTGGTGCGGCTGGCTTCTGGGTTAAGTGGGCTTTGTGTCAAGAAGCAGTGCGGCCTGGTTGGGTTGTGTTTCGAAGGACGCACAGCTCGATACTTTCACCTCTCCCGAGTCCGTACGGGAGTTGCAGCGACAAGACAAGACTGTAACTACCAATTGGATACCACAAAATTGGGGTGAAAAAGGGGTAAAAAAATATCTCTATTTTTATAACAATTTTAAAACACTATTATTGCACCTAGATTGAGTCACTACAACATATGTGACTTGTTAAGCACATTTCTACTCCTGAACTGTTTCATGCTTGCCATAACAAAGGGGTTGAATACTTGATGGCTCATGACATTTCAGCTTTTCACTTTTAATTAATTTGTCAAAATGTCTAAAAACAATAATTCCAATTTCACATTATGGGGAATGTGTAGGCCAGTGACACAACATCTCAATTTAATCCATCTTTAGTTCAGGCTTTAACACAACCGAATGTAGAAACAGTCACCCCCCCCCCCCCCCCCCCCCCCCCTCCGCCCCAGTCCAGTACCTCTGATCAGCTCACTGCATGTAACATATTTGTTTTCATGAGAGTGATGGGGGTGAATGTGTTGACCTTTCTTGCTGTATTGAGCCTGGTCAAAAGAAGACGACAAAAGGTCAAAAGGAGTTCAAATCTTCAAATAGTCTTAACCTTTCTGTGATGATTACCATCATCATATTATCCAATGTGTCTGTATAGCTGTCCCAGTGCTGTAGTAATTCACACATTCCTAATGTTTCTATCCCTCTGGCAATTGGCTCTGACTACTATCCATGTCCCCAATCAAATAACATCTAGACAAATGCAATTATCAATCCCCATTTGAAATTACATTTAGGGAGATTATGAGGAGGACTAATACAATTTTACCTCCATTGGAGGGCAAATCACCATAGCAACTTCACCAAGACTCTTTGACCATATTGTACCAGACACTCTGATACTCATTATGTCACATGTGTAAATCTTCCCAAGAGGCATACAGTATACAGTACAGAGCTATAGCAGTCATTGGCTGAGGTAGTATTTTCATACAGTACCATGGTAGATGTCAAGATGAGGGCAGAGCTTCTCCAGTGAAGGCCAATGCCACATGTCTTGTCAGGAGACGAAACTGATCTCCCATTGTCTTCTATCCAGCCCATACGTCTAAATGGTTTACCTTTTAACTACATTGAATCTCTCTCACTCCAACTTGTGTCCATGCCCAAGGTCAAGGGAGTTCATTGTTAGGTTTTGATTGATTAATGGCACTGTCAAACAAGGACACCTGTTCACACAGGAAGATCAGCATATTATACTTTTCATCAAGCCCGAATGTGAAATTGATGTCTCAATATATTGTTTAAACGTGACCTCTGGAGCACATGGTCATTATCAGCCTCCCTTCATTCTGTTTGAGGAAGCAGTGGTTTCAGAATGGGAACATTGATTATGTCATTGATGAATGAGCTTTAAATATATCCCTGATAGACAAGACTTGGTTCCGACTGGCTGGGACAAAGTCAGTGTAATGTCACAGGAGGTAGACATCGGGGATCTCTATCTATAATCATAGGATATTACAGTGTTTTGTCTTCTGCTTTTCATCTGATCTGTGTCATTATTTTCCATCCACTGTCCCTTTCTATTCTTTCAAAGAAGATAAATCCCTCTTCATCAACGGAGACTGTTTCATTTTCATTGTTTGATGCTTTAAGGACATTGCTTAATAGAAACGCAATCTTCCCATGTTTAGAATACTGATACAGGATGTTCTAAAGCTAACAAACATCTCTTGAGTATGGGTGCAGACTCTGCAGAGTGATATACCGTTTGGATTCAGTATTGACATTTAATTTGGGATGATGCCATTCCATCAACGATGTCATGCTCCGAAATAGTGTATTAGGAACCAATATTATCTGGTCATGTTGAACAGAACCATTATAGAAGGGGAAATAGTAGGTTCTTCTGATTAATTTGTGTCTGTACTATCATGGATGGCATTTTCTTTGGCAAACATCTCATCTACTAACATGTTTCTGATTGGAAATAGTACTGTTGATTATAGAAGGGGTGAAGTCTGCATTTTGCATTCCTTTAGTCAGAGCATGGAGTGAAGCCATCATTAAGCTTTTTCTTTTTTTTTAGAAATGACTGATTGCAGAAAGTGAAGATACTCTTTATCATTTCCTGTGAAATTATTTTCAGATTTTGTGATAGTATACATTTTATAATAGTAATCAAATCTGAGCTGATTGGATCTCCATACGGAAAAAAAATGAGTCTTTGTAAAGCAACCATGGCAGATATTTAGATTTTCCCAATTTCTCCTCCACCAATAATTCATGAACAATCCTGTGAGAACACTTGTATTACTGTAGAAACTGTCATGACAGGCCTAATGGAAAAAAAAACATTTGTCTGCTAACTTTGTCGACTAAATAAAATACGCTAGACAATATATTTTTGTGTCGATGAGATTAATTATGTGACAAATGTTGCTGGAAATGCATTTATGCACAATATTGATATAATAACCATCGCATCGAAATAAACTTGGGAGTCATGCGATGACATGTTGTGTGGCCCTCCCACTAAAATGTCTCGAAAGCAGGGTTGCCAGGTCAAACAAATTGATAGTCTAATGACCACTCAAAACCCGCCCAATAGTCCTGAAAACTAGCCCAAACCCCGGGGGTGCCTTATTGCTATTATAAACTGGTTACCAACGTAATTATAACAGTAAAAAGTAATGTCTTGTCATACCCGTGGTATATGGTCTGATATACCACAGCTTTCAGCCAATCAGCATTCAGGGCTCGAACCAGGTTGATAATTGTAAATAAATCCCCTTTGCGCATGTGAGTAACTATAGATAAACCCGACAGGAAAGTTTGAGGGATGAAAATTGGACAGAAAAACTTGAATCAACATAAAAACTAATGTTAGGCTATTTTCTGGCAATTGTGCTGTTATGTGCCAAATATTAAGATTACAAATGACCCATTTCAATAGTCATAGGCTGCAGACTCAAATCTAGGTTTTTGATTGTAATTCAAATTTGCCATGGTTTGCTTGGATAAAGGCAAGTATTCTATTGCCCCTGATAGGCCTACATCTAATTTCTGATGGTATACAGTAGCCTAGACAAGATGTAGGCAAGATGTAAACTGAACGATTTAGCAACTTGCTTATTTCAAATTATCAGATTAATTTATTCAACATGAATAGCGAGGCTATTAAGAGGTAAGAAGTGTTTCCCAATAGCCTGCTGGAATAGGCTACTGAGGATGGGGTCATAATTTGAATCACTGAATTAAATATAAAACATATGTATATGAACCGAATATGCTTGTCAGATTTTTTAGAATTTGTTTTACCTGTAGCCTAATCTCCTCTCGCTCACATGACTCAGCGAAGAGCTGTGCTGCTCTCTCACCCCCCCCCCCCCCCGGCTCTCCCCACCACTCACTCAGCAACAGCCTGCCTCACAGTCAGCAGCAGGTCACAGTTAAATATATTTTTAAAGGTGGCAGTGTGCACCATCACTCGCATGTTGATTGTCACCATCAGGACACTCAGGGTGAAATATCAAAACGAACTCTGAACCAATTATATTTATTTAGGGACAGGTCGATAAGCAAATATTTATGGATATTTAGCTAGCTAGCTTGCTGTTGCTAGCTAATTTGTCCTGGGATATAAATACAGGGTTGTTATTTTACCTGAAATGCACAAGGTCCTCTACTCCAACAATTAATCCACAGATATTACTAGAAACAAACTCAGTTTACCGTGTTCTCTCCTCCTTCAGACTTCTTAGGACTTTATATGGTGGTTGGCAACCAACTTTAAGGTGCATTACCCCTCCGACTGGACTGGAGTGTGGATCTCAGTTCATCTTTCAATCCCCCATGTGGGTATATGCTCCTAAAAACCATTGAGATGGGAGCAGCGGGACTTGCAGCGCGTCACACGTCATAAATAGAACCAAGTTCTATTTTAGCACCTGGTTACGTGCGCAAGCAGTGTGGGTGCAAAGATTGAAAAACGTGTTTACATTTATTTTGCAACAAATACATTTTCACCCGCGACATCATTTTCAAAGTAGCCCAATTTCACAGGAAAGCCGTGAACATGGCAACACTGCAGGAAAGCATGCAATTTATTAGTCTCCAGATTAAATCAATTATGATGAACTTCACAGGGTGGTGAAAGTGCAAGGTGATGAAATGATGCTACTTTCCAATAAATATTGAGTGTCTTATTCTGGTGACATGATCATCAATGCCTGTCTGCAGTTTGACAGTTAAGCAATAAGGCAGAGGGGTTGTGGTATATGGCCAATATACCATTGCTAAGGGCTGTTTTTATGCACCCATCACGGCTTGCCTGTACTCAGCCATTAGCCGTCGTATATTGGCCATATTCCACAACCCGAGATGCTTTATTTAAACTGGTTACCAATGTAATTAGAGCAGTAAAAATAACTGTTTTGTCATAGCCGTAGTATATCAGACCTTATACCATGGGTATCAGTGTCACGGTCGTCATAAGGAGGAGACCAAGGCGCAGCGTGAGATGCGTACATACTTCTTTAATTAAAGACAGAACACTGAACAAACTAACAAAAACATCAAAACGAACCGTGAACCTAATATGGCTAGTGCAGACAGGCAACTAAACATAGAATAACAACCCACAAAATACCCAAGGAATATGGCTACCTAAATATGGTCCCCAATCAGAGACAACGATAAACAGCTGCCTCTGATTGGTTCTCAATCTAGGCAACCATAGACATAAACACCTAGACTAGCAAAACCCCTAGACATACAAAAACTAAACAAACCACCCTTGTCACACCCTGACCTAACCAAAATAATAAAGAAAACAAATATAACGAGGTCAGGGCGTGACAGTACCTCCCCCCCAAAGGTGCGGACTCTTGGCCGCAAACCTAAACCTATATGGGAGGGTCTGGGTGGGCATCTAACCTCGGTGGCGGTTCTGGATGCCGCCCCCCTTCTTTACCCTGAGCTCTTGTAGCACTGACCCGTGGATCATCGCCGGAGGCTCCGGGCTGGGGACCCTCGCTGCGTGGCCCGTCGCTGGAGACCCCGGACTGTGGCCCATCGCTGGAGACCCCGGACTGTGGCCCGTCGCTGGAGACCCCGGACTGTGGCCCGTCGCTCTGGACTGGGTGCTGTCGCCGGACGCTCTGGACTGGGTGCTGTCGCCGGACGCTCTGGACTGGGTGCTGTCGCCGGACGCTCTGGACTGGGTGCTGTCGCCGGACGCTCTGGACTGGGTGCTGTCGCCGGACGCTCTGGACTGCCAAGGCGCACTGTTGGCCTGGTGCGTGGTGCCAGCATTGGTGGTCCGGGCTGGTGACACGCACCTCAGGGCGAATGCGGGGAGGAGGAACAGGACGTACCTGACTGTGGAGGCGCACTGGATGTCTGGAGTGTAGAGCTGTCACAACCCGTCCTGGCTGGATGTTTATTCTCGCCCTGCAAATGCTTGCACTGGCACAGGACACACTGGGCTGTGCAGACTCACCGGAGACACAGTACGCAGAGCCAGCGCAGGATATCCTAGTCCAAGGAGGTAGACTGGAGACCAGGAGCGCTGAGCCGGCACCCTCCTTCCTGGCTGGATGCCCATTCTAGCCCGGCCAATGCGAGGAGCTGGAATAGAGCGCACCGGGATAGAATAGCGTACTGGAGACACCGTGCGTTTCACTGCATAACACGATGCCTGACCAGTAACACGCTCCCCACAGTAAGCACATGGAGTTGGCACAGGTCTCCGACCTGACTCATGCAATCTCCTCGTGTGCCCCCCCCCAAACAAATCTTGGAGCTACCTCTCGGGCTTCCGTGCTAGCCATGTACCCTCATATCGTCGCCGTTCCTCCTGTGCTATCTCCTCCTGCTTCCATGGCAGGGTCTTGTCCCCTGCCATTACCTCCTCCCGGGTCCAAGATATCCACTCCTCTTTAGCACACTGCTTGGTCCTTTTATGGTAGGTTGTTCTGTCACGGTCATCGTAAGGAGGAGACCAAGGCGCAGCGTGATATGCGTACATACTTCTTTAATTAAATAATTAACACTGAACAAACTAACAAAAACAACAAACCGAACCATGCCGCTAATACGGCTAGTGCAGACAGGCAACTAAACATAGAACAGCAACCCACAAAGTACCCAAGGAATATGGCTACTTAAATATGGTCCCCAATCAGAGACAACGATAAACAGCTGCCTCTGATTGGTTCTCAATCTAGGCAACCATAGACATATAAACACCTAGACTAGCCATAGACATATAAACCCCTAGACGAGAAAAACCCCTAGACATACAAAACTCCTAGACAATCCAAAAACTAAACAAACCACCCATGTCACACCCTGACCTAACCAAAATAATAAAGAAAACAAAGATAACTAAGGTCAGGGCGTGACAATCAGCCAATCAGCATTCAGGGCTGGAACCACCCAGTTTCTAAATTACAATAATCTGGTCGCCACTAGTTACCACAACCACAACCACAACCACAAAGTCATAAACCTCTATCTATTTCTGCAACTTCTCTTCTTAAAATGTGATTTTAAACCTAACCCTAACCTTAACCCTGGCCTTTACTTAATTTCTAACCTTATGCATAACCCTAACCTTAAAATAAGACCAAAAAACAATGTATATTTTTTCAATAAATTTTTACTGTTGGCCAATTTGGACTTTGTGGCTGTGGTAACTAGTGGAAACCAATACATTTGTCCATAAAAATCTCATAATGTAGGCTGGCCTGCCTGCACTCTTATCTGCAAACTGTTGTCTAGAGCATATGTGTCAATACCAGAGTGGGCACACTTGCTATATCACGCTACATGTTTTTGTTGTTGTGAGAAAACCATCAGAGTTGAAAATGCAATGGATTCCCATTTAATTTGTATGTGCATTATGTCAACCTTTTACAGTATCTGCAACAAATCAATTTGATGGAAACACATCCCTGATGTGAAAATGCGCATATTGTTTTTATGTGGATTTGGACATGTTTGCATGAAAATCTGTTGCCAATTGGATGAAAACACAGCTACTAATACAAATAAGAGTTGAATATGAAATGTACTCACACCCTACTTATTATGTAAATATTATACTGTTGAAGGGCCAAATGTGACCTAATGGGTATGATGCATTGTGCATGAAACCATCCAAAATGTATGTGCATTTTGTGATGTGAATACTGATGTTTGGCTGATCAATACAGTCAAATCCATCAAGTAATTTAATCATGACTCTGGTTCAGTTGCTATTAATAATGAGTAGCTCCTTTTAATTTCCTATTCATGATATTATGGTATCATTCTTGTATGACTGTGTCCATGAGCAGAAGACAAACCATGTAGAGACAACATTATTCTTCAGTCAGAAAAAGAATTGCGTCATCACTAGAGGTTACAATTTAAGTGATCAAGCACATGACATTCATTAAATTTAATTCGTTCTGCAGGGGACATTTCAGTAGTATACATAGTAATTGAATCAAAGTAAATTATTTTTTAGGATACTCATACTTTTTCATACTATAGAAACATTACCTAACAACATTTATCACACTAACAGCCAGGGAATGCACAAAGTAAATGCATTAGTAAACACTTGCAATAAATCAAATCACACACTAACAAGTAACCATGTGGACATGGTCTCTAGTGTGTAACAACAATACACCCACTTCTATTTTCTAGGGACAACAGGTCATGATAAAACCCTTTCTTTAAAGAGCGAATATTAAGTATGTGCGTTATTCAAGGAGTGTGAATCCAAGGCAGCCGTGGCCAATCACATTAGCTCATGAACACCAAGGACAAAGAAAGATGCCCCAGAGTTCCCATAGGAGAGTTACCAATTACTCTAGCTCTCTGGCTGATGCGTTGGAGTGAGTGAGTGCGTGCCTGAAAGCGTAAGTGTGGGCATGTATGCACGTTTGTAACTGTGAAGTTAGAGATCCAACCAAAAATGAAAGAAAGAAGTTTGAAATCCCCAGATGGTCATATTTGATTTGTTTCTTTAAACCTTCTTAGATAACATTTTCGACATATAACTTGGACAAAAACAAAACCTAATGTTACCTCTGAGAGACCCTGTTTATGACTCACATCTACTTGTATCCTCCAAGTGGCTGTGACCAGTCCACACTGAGGTAGTGGATATGACCATTTGTGACTGCAGGTGTCCCAGAGAGAGAGAGTTCACCTGAGGACAATGACACTCCTATCTGATCCTCACCCTCCCCCCACACCTCACGCCTACTACGCTAAATCACAGCAGATCCATTTCATGGCAACAGCTTGACTTTTGAGCTACAGTTTCACCTTTTTTAATTGAACCACTGTGAGGAGGAATACACCAGCGTTCTTAGTATTCAGTGAGGCAACGCAGCATTTGTGATATCAATATGTTTTCATACTCGACAGGTGCACTCCAGTCCACAGGGGGCTGGTGAGGGGAGGACGGCTCTTCATAATGGCTGGAATGGAGTGAGTGGAACTGTAATAGCGTGTGTGTAGGTGGCAGGGAAGTCAGTCGCAGGAGAATCGAACTTGGTATAAATGGAGTCGTTTAATAGACTTAACAAAACTCCAGAACCAAAATTACAAGATAAATAAAAGTGGGTACAAGAACCCGTCGCGCACCAATACATAATACACAAACATACAAACAAACAATCTCCGACAAGGAGATGGGAAACAGAGGGTTAAATACACAACATCTAATTGATGGGATTGGAACCAGGTGTGAAGGAAGACGAGACAAAACCAATGGAAAAATAAAAATGGATCAGTGATGGCTAGAAGATCGGTGACGTCGACCGCCGAACACCGCCCGAACAAGGAGAGGGACCGACTTTGGCGGAAGTCGTGACAGGAACGGTATCGAACACATGGAAACCATGTTTTTGATGTGTTTGATACTATAATCCATTAGCTCCGTCCCAGCCATTACTATGAACCCATCCTCCTCAATTAAGGTGACACCAGCCACCTGTGCTCAAGTCTCTCATCACCAGACCATGTTTTATTTATACCGCTTTTCAAAGACCTATAACCCATCATCTCAACAATGAATGCACCAGAGGAACCATGTCATGATGAATCTATCTGTGAGGTCAAATGGACTATCTTCCTTAGTGATAAGTCAACTGCTGTAATTCAAAGGTCATGGCAAAGAACATGTTAAACTGGTGAACTAAATCAATAATAAAGATATGTGGCATCATTATGATGAAAATAGCAGTGGAAGGATGCACAGATACGAGAGAAATTAATCACGGACCCAAAATAAAAAGCTAATCTTCAAAATATTAATAGATCCAAATATCTTTGTCCTTACCAAGTGGGAAATATCCAACAAAGATCTTTCCATTGGGGAATGCACTGCGGTTGTAGCTTCTGTAGCTTTCATGTCTCTGTAATTACACATGCAGGGTTCAGTGTTTGAACTTTCAAGCCAGTTGAAGACATTCTAGTTGTAATAAGCTCTTACTGAGAGGAGGTATTGTAGGTCCTCTACCAAAATGTAAAATGTTTGTAAAGCCACGGTTGAACTCTGTGAACGCTCCACCAACACGGACTTATTTTAAAAAATGGTTTACCTGCTGGATTATTGTCGTCTGTATGTATTAGTTTACACTTTGTCGCTTAGTATTGGGGACTATAGGTTTGATACAGACAGACACACAGACCAGTTCCAACCTTAGTAGCATTGGATGCATCTGTTTGAGAAATGTCTGATGTCCTAATGTCTAATGATTATTTTTCTCCTCATGACCAGGATGTAGTTGTCTCTGCACTGCACTCAGACGGTATACTACAGTGCCGTTTTAGCCTCTCAACAGACTTAAGCACAGCATGCGGTCAACCTTCTGTGGACAGAAAAACCATGAGACTGTGCTAACCTTTGATTCTCTAGACCTCTCCACCCACCCTGCTGATAGGCTATTCTGCGGTAGGAGGAACAGCTCACTCGCAACAAAGGCTGACATTATTCAGACTGGCAGCAGCCTTTTCTGTGGTGTCACAAAGGAACTATAAGCTCCTCCAGTGGAATATTGGGGAGTAGCTGGGCAGTGGTGTGGGCTCTCTGTGTGAATCTTGAGAATCACAATCCACTGACTGACAGAACTGAAGTAGGCAGAAGAATAGGACCCCCGTGCATAATTTATCTAAGGAGAGAAATGCATTACAACATTGTTTTGTATTACAATGCTGGGGAAGAGTTTTGGAGGGAATATTTGTGTTTTAGCAAGCATTTATATACTGTATTATGTTTTACCTAATAGACAAAAAAGTACCTGGACAATATTTTGTGACAGTTTTTGTCATTCGGTCTTCACAAAACCAGGACCATCACTGAGAGAATCCCACCCAACCTCCTCCTAGACCTACAGGAAGAAAAACCAATTGTATCGAAGGTGTCTACCACAGCAGGAGTGCTGTGATTGTGTGTGCAGTGTGACATAAATGGCAAGAAGGGCTGTCAAGCAGCATGCGAACAGACACCCTCAAGAGGCCCTGCGGCCTCTCCTCCAATTAACAGAGCTCTTGGCCTGAGGAGCAGTGCATGCTGGGGTGTGCTTTTTTTTTCGATAGTGGTATTGAGATCCCATCTTTCCAGAAATAATGACAGAATGACAGTTCACCTCAGTCGACTGAAACCTCATGTTTTAAAACCGTCTGATCAGTACTGTCTGAGTGTGTCTCTGAGGACATCACTGTTTGTGATGAGAGTCAATGACACAAACACACACACACACACACACACACACACACACACACACACACACACACACACACACACACAACAGAGGTAGCACACAACACACGCGACGCAGTAAACACAGGTCTTTGTTATCCAATCACTGATTTCATTGAAATGAGGAGCACATTTATTCTGCCTAGCAACACACTATTCCCTAAGGAATTCCTGTTGTTGTGATGCCTGTATGTGCACATTACATCACTCTACTTTGGATTGATGCCAATTCGCTGACGGATTGCACTGATCAAGTCATCACGTCAAGGGTTTACTTGAAATATTGAACATAGGAAATGTCTCTATGTTGCCGCAAGAGAGAACTTTATGGATTTGGCAAGGATTTTATTTGGCCCATCATTCAGATTGGCATTCCTGGCACATTTATTTCATATGAAGACACGAGTTGAAATGTGTTCTACACTATTGAGCTGATATCGTACCGTCTGTTTTAGTAGTGCAATAACATAGATATTATGTTTTTATCCACCACTGAGAAACCGAGGGAAAGCTGACGGAAATGGTTTGGCATGGAACAGTCTTGATCCTCTCAGGGTAGATATTAAAGGGTAGGAAGCACTACTAGGTAATCAGGTGGAATTAAACAGCGGTCCACAAACTAAATCAGTGATTAAGAAAATAGGAAAGCAAAATGGTTATTTCCCTCATGTCAGTTAATTGACAGACAATAGAGAGTGACACCGATGGTGTGTAAAGTAAACTGAGTGACAGGCCCTGTCAGAGAGGGGTACTGGTGACAGCGTGCGCTGCACTGTCCAACAACATCTCCTCCTGTGGCTGACAAAGACCCCAATTAACCCCCCAACTCCTACACGGCAGCCCCTCTATACACACGCGCGCATGAAGAGTGCGCACACACATACACACAGCGCATGCACACAATTGCTCTCTCTAACACACACACACACACACACAGACGCACACACACTTGAGTCCTCTATCGTAGCGTGACAGCCATATGGCCTTGTCTTTATTCATTTGGCAGTAATTGAGCTCGCTCCGCTGGGTCAGACCTTGCTCGCAGTTGTGTAGCCCCATCCCAAGGTACTTCCTTGTTTCCTGCATGAGTGTTTTATTATTCAAGTGACCATGAAAAAAGTATCTTGACATTCGAAAAAGGAGGGGTGAATCATTTATTCCTTCTACGCTTTTATTTCACACTAATACTGTCCGTTTGGATTTCATTATTAATTCAAGGTGAGAGACAAATGTTGTATTCAATACAGTGTAGTGTCTTTTTCACAAAATGGATTCTGAAATAATTGCTGCTAAACCCTCATTCTGTCAAATAATAGGATTTTAAGTGCTGTAGGCAGTGATATATAATACAGTAATAACAACCATGAAGCGTGTTGCTTGCATCGGCACAAACATATTACTTTGGGTCCCTCTAGTGTAGTAAGAGTGAAAAACAACCTCTTCATATTAATTGAAATGCAGGAGGTTGATGGACTTCACTCGATTCGCTTCTCGTTTAGCCTACATATGTGAGATTGCAAAAAGGACACCATTCAAAACAGTCTCAGCCTTGCTTATGACCATCTATAGATTAAAACAAATGCTTTTCAGGCCTATTTAAATTTCAGGCCTAGTTAATTTCAGAATGGTTTAAATTATAGCCCCATAATAACTACAGCCTTCCTCAGATACCTCACATTGAATAAGTGCACATTCTTACTCCAGACAGTAGATGGCAACCTCTGCCTATCTGAAAATCATCTGCCACAGAGAAATAAAAAACATAAACAACTTTTACTGCGCAAGACTATTACGAGTTTGCTGGACTGCAAAAAAAAAAAAAGATTATGGCACTAGGCTCTCAATCGCATGAAAATCGAATGCAGTTGAAACACAATATTGGAACCTGCATAGACACAATTCAAGACAAACTGTTCATTCTAAGCCAAGACATATGGAGGTGTCCAGAGCTTGCATATGGGGAGAAACAGTCGCACGACAGGCTCGTTCGTTTTCTCTCTGATGATAACTTATGGGAGGTTGAAAGTCACTACAAACTGCCTACCGCAGTTAGGGCGACATGGGGCCCATTTGGTGGCAAAGATGGCGACAGAGTTTTGAATGTGGGATTCCTATGCGAGTACGACGCGTTGCCAGGTATTGGCCATGCATGTGGACACAACCTCATAGCAGAAGTCGGTGTGGCTGCTGCACTAGGGCTGACGGGTGCATTAGGATTAGTAAGAGAACCAACAGACTGTCTGACTCCTCTCCGTGTAAAGGTACATTTTTCCAGCAGCGAGTGCATATATTGTGGCATTAAAGGTGTGTCCATTTGTCCACTTACTAATTTATTGTGCATGGATAAAATGTCACCATCTGCCATTTGAATAAATTATCGATTGACCTACTGATTGATTACATTGCCTCAGTAAACACAGCCATGTGTCATTGCCATAGGTGACAGTTCTTGGGACCCCAGCAGAAGAGGATGGAGGAGGGAAGGTTGACCTCATCCTGGCTGGGGCATTTGAAGACATGGATGTTGTCTTCATGGCTCACCCCGCTCAGCAGGATGTTGCCTTCCTACCCTGTGTATCCATCACAGAGTGAGATTCTGTTTCTGCCGTCTGTATCCGGTTCCAGTTTTACAACATTTTAACTGACTGTTATATATGCTTCCATTTTGGGTTCCATCTCTGTTAATCTATTCTCAGTGTGACAGTGAAGTACCATGGGAAGGCGTCTCATGCTGCAGCGTACCCCTGGGAGGGGGTCAATGCCCTGGATGCAGCAGTGCTGGCGTACAACAGCCTGTCAGTTCTGAGGCAGCAGCTGAAGCCAGACTGGAGACTCCATGGTAAGTGACGAATGAGAGAGGCTCCTACTGTCATGTGCCTGCATGCAGAGGCGCCAACTTTCACTGGGGACGGGAGGTGTACAGTTGAAGTCAGAAGTTTACATACACTCAGGTTGACCACTCTGCAAATTTCTTGTTAACAAACTATAGTTTTGGCAAGTCGGTTAGGACATCTACTTTGTGCAGTGATTTTTCCAACAATTGTTTTCAGACAGATTATTTCACCTATAATTCACTGTATCACAATTCCAGTGGGTCATAAGTTTACATACACTAAGTTGACTGTGCCTTTAACAGCTTGGAAAATTCCAGAAAATGATGTCATGGCTTTAGAGGCTTCTGATAGGCGAATTAACATAATTTGATCCTGTGGATGTATTTCATGGCCTACCTTCAAACTCAGTGCCTCTTTGCTTGACATCATGGGAAAATCAAAAGAAATCAACCAAGACCTAAATGTCTACAATGTTTTATTTTTTTACCTCCACAAGTCTGGTCAATCCTTGGGAGCAGTTTAAAAACACCTGAAGGTACCACGTTCATCTGTACAAACAATAGTACACAAGTATAAACACCATGGGACCACGCAGCCGTCATACCGCTCAGGAAGGAGACGCGTTCTGTCTCCTGGAGATGAACGTACTTAGGGGCAAATCAATCACAGAACAACTGCAAAGGACCTTGTGGAGATGCTGGAGGAAACAGATACAAAAGTATCTATATCCACAGTAAAACGAGTCCTATATCGACATAACCAGAAAGGCCGCTCAGCAAGGAAGAAGCCACTGCTCCAAAACCGCCATAAAAAAGCCAGACTACGGTTTGCAACTGCACATGGGGACAAAGATTGTACTTTGTGGAGAAATGTCCTCTGGTCTGATGAAACAAAAATAGAACGGTTTGGCCATAATGACCATTGTTATGTTTGGAGGAAAAAGGGTGAGGCTTGCAAGCCAAAGAGCACCATCCTAACCGTGAAGCACGGGGGTGGCAGCATCATGTTGTGGGGATGCTTTGCTGCAGGAGGGACTGGTGCACTTCACAAAATAGATGGCATCATGAGGAAAGGAAAATTCTGTGGATATATTGAAGCAACATCTCAAGACATCAGTCAGGAAGTTAAAGCTTGGTCGCAAATGGGTCTTCCAAATGGACAATGACCCCAAGCATACTTCCATAGTTGTGGCAAAATGGCTTAAGGACAACAAAGTCAAGGTATTGGAGTGGCCATCACAAAGCCCTGACCTCAATCCTATAGAACACTTGTGGGCAGAACTGAAAAAAGCGTGTGCGATCAACGAGGGCCTACAAAATCTTACTCAGTTACACCAGCTCTGTCAGGAGGAATGGGCCAAAATTCACCCAACTTATTGTGGGAAGCTTGTTTTGGCTACCCAACACGTTTGACCCAAGTTAAACAATTTAAAGGCAATGCTACCAAATACTAATTGAGTGTATGTAAACTTCTGACCCAGTGGGAATGTGATGAAATAAATAAAAGCTGAAATTAATCATTCTCTCTACTATTATTCTGACATTTCACATTCTTAAAATAAAGTGGTGATCCTAACTGACCTAAGACAGGGAATTTTTACTAAGATTAAATGTCAGGAATTGTGAAAACTGAGTTTAAATGTATTTGGCTAAGGTGTATGTAAACTTCCAACTTCAACTGTGATATATATATACAGTGCCTTGTGAAAGTATTCGGCCCCCTAGAACTTTGCGACCTTTTGCCACATTTCAGGCTTCAAACATAAAGATATAAAACTGTATTTTTTTGTGAAGAATCAACAACAAGTGGGACACAATCATGAAGTGGAACGACATTTATTGGATATTTCAAACTTTTTTAACAAATCAAAAACTGAAAAATTGGGTGTGCAAAATTATTCAGCCCCTTTACTTTCAGTGCAGCAAACTCTCTCCAGAAGTTCAGTGAGGATCTCTGAATGATCCAATGTTGACCTAAATGACTAATGATGATAAATACAATCCACCTGTGTGTAATCAAGTCTCCGTATAAATGCACCTGCACTGTGATAGTCTCAGAGGTCCGTTAAAGCGCAGAGAGCATCATGAAGAACAAGGAACACACCAGGCAGGTCCGAGATACTGTTGTGAAGAAGTTTAAAGCCGGATTTGGATACAAAAATATTTCCCAAGCTTTAAACATCCCAAGGAGCACTGTGCAAGCGATAATATTGAAATGGAAGGAGTATCAGACCACTGCAAATCTACCAAGACCTGGCCGTCCCTCTAAACTTTCAGCTCATACAAGGAGAAGACTGATCAGAGATGCAGCCAAGAGGCCCATGATCACTCTGGATGAACTGCAGAGATCTACAGCTGAGGTGGGAGACTCTGTCCATAGGACAACAATCATCAATTGTATATTGCACAAATCTGGCCTTTATGGAAGAGTGGCAAGAAGAAAGCCATTTCTTAAAGATATCCATAAAAAGTGTCGTTTAAAGTTTGCCACAAGCCACCTGGGAGACACACCAAACATGTGGGAGAAGGTGCTCTGGTCAGATGAAACCAAAATTGAACTTTTTGGCAACAATGCAAAACGTTATGTTTGGCGTAAAAGCAACACAGCTGAACACACCATCCCCACTGTCAAACATGGTGGTGGCAGCATCATGGTTTGGGCCTGCTTTTCTTCAGCAGGGACAGGGAAGATGGTTAAAATTGATGGAAAGATGGATGGAGCCAAATACAGGACCATTCTGCAAAAGACCTGAGACTGGGACAGAGATTTGTCGTCCAACAAGACAATGATCCAAAACATAAAGCAAAATCTACAATGGAATGGTTCAAAAATAAACATATCCAGGTGTTAAAATGGAAATATCCAATAAATGTCGTTCCACTTCATGATTGTGTCCCACTTGTTGTTGATTCTTCACAAAAAAATACAGTTTTATATCTTTATGTTTGAAGCCTGAAATGTGGTAAAAGGTCGCAAAGTTCAAGGGGGCCGAATACTTTCGCAAGGCACTGTATATAATGTCCCCAACCCCCACCCCACACTTCTAAAACCAAAGTTGTGCCCCTGCCTGCATGTGTGGGCATAACCATTGAAAGTAAAGTGATATTTTGGTATTCACCTGTTGCGCCTGTGCAGTAATGTATCAAGTCTTTGTGTACACCATTGATGGCTTCATACTGTAACAGCTGTTGAGCAAACCACCATACCTGGCTGATCCACAGTCTCTGTGTACACCTCTTCCTTATCGGACATAAAGGTTCAATTGGTTTCTTCTTTGTCTTCTTCAACAGGCATCATCAAACATGGTGGAGTGAAGCCTAACATCATCCCAGCCTACACCGAGCTGGAGTATTACTTGCGCACTCCACTGGTCACGGACCTGTCTGACCTCAAAGCCAAGGCAGAGGCCTGCTTCAGGTCAGCTGCCATGGCAACTGGTTGTCAAGTAAGCATGCTCAAAATAGCATTTTCTTCCGTTGTCCCTTGTTTACCATCAAGGTTGAGGGAAAATATGTTGGTGGTTAAGTCGTGTAAGTTTATTTCCCATAGGTGGAGATAACTTATCCAAACCACACATATTCCAACATCCTTCCCAACACCACCCTTGCACAGCTCTACGAAGAGAATGGTAGAGCCTTGGGGATTGAGTTTGTGGAAGTGCAGAACAATTTCTCAGGTAGCAAAAATGAAATAATAATAATTGTAGAGGGAGTAATATTACTGGAGATGAGCACTTGTCTTCATAGTCTTGTCTATGTCTTGGCAGGTTCCACTGACTTTGGCAACGTGTCATTTGTCGTCCCTGGGATACACCCTTTCTTTTACATTGGCACCGATGCACTGAACCACACTGAGGAGTACACCGCAGCTGCAGGTAGGATCCAGTAATAAAAAGAGATGGGTACTGCTCAACTTGATTTCAGCCTATTTTAAGCTCTATAAAATGGATACAAAATGGACCCTGGTACAGACTGATTTTCTGACCATTATGACATTATTCACATCAGTGGAGGCTGTTGAGGGGAGGATGGCTTATAAGCCATCCTCCCCTCAGCAGCCTCCACTGATTCACATATGCCTATTCCATTGAACGGTCCAGGTGCAGAAAAGGCCCAGTTTTACACACTCCGGACGGCCAAGGCCCTGGCCATGACAGCTGTGGATGTGCTGTGCTGCCCTGAGCTGTTTCACAAGATGAGGGTGGAATTCTCTGAGGCCAAACTGAAGCAGGAGCAAGGACCGAAAGACAAGGACACTACTGGCTCCACACATTCATGAAAAAAAAAACATTGATGACCTCGTGATTAACAGGAAGTATTGATTCAAACTACCTCTAGTCTGCAATCAGTGCCAAGTTGCTCATGATTTTCGAAGAATGGTAATCATTGTTATCAATGAAGCAATTCTAATACACCATAAAGCAAAGTTTCTAATGAGACGCTGCAGCATTGCAATTACTGTAATATGTCAATTTCCATGTCTTTAGGCTAGTTCAAAACATGTTCTTCCATTTCAGATGCAATGACTTCCTCTTTCTCAGAAAACAGCACATTTATTAAATATGTTTAACAATGATCACAACATAGCTGTTACATAGGTGTGTTGAGTGATTTATGCTCATATTGATTATAAAAAATAAGGGGGTATTTGGAGACACAATCTCTCCTAGTAAGACAATAATATATCCATCCTGTAGCTATATATGAGGTTATCTACGAGGTTATTTATTCAAACGGATTCAAAGGGGAATGAACTCTAAAACCCGAAACAACTAATACAGTGAATCTCACATAATAATATACACGAAGAGACATTAACTTCAAAAGTCTCAAAATAGTGGAAAAGAAAACAGCCTAAAGTGATTTGTACATTTTGGCTTCAAATAACCTAACCGGTTTGTTTCTTATCTATTCGTGTCACATGTAGTTGTGCTATTGCTGTGAAAATTAGCACAAAGGTCAAATGGTTGCTTATTACCAACAAACTAGTGTTTAAGATCAGAAGCAACGATACATAACATCCAAACAGTGTGTTCATATTTTAGAACTGCAAATACGAAAAATGTAAAGATATCACCTGAAATTCAGGCTTTAGAGTTTAAAGGGATAGCACTCTCCGGGGCACTGTCTAGTCATAGTCATGCTAAGTCACTAATATATACACTTCATGTCAAGGCCCTTCACCCGGTGGGCAAGCATTCAGATCTAAAACCTATCAATGTTGTTTTTCAGTTGCTTAGTTGTCCATTGGTCACAATCAATCAATATGACACAATCCCAAAAAGTTTGAATTAATGGTGACCACAATAAAAAAAAAAACATCTCAATGTCAAATATATAATCAACAAGGGGCTATACGTTCTATGGAAAATAATTCACATGTGCAAACAACATTGTATTTCAAAATTTGACACTCCCAAAACATTGCAATCAAAAATAGTTTTTCAACCCCGATGCACCAGTTATCAATATTAATTAGTCTGATGTTTGAGAAACCATATTGTAACTGAACATTTTCAGTGGATGTTTAAATAAAAATACTGCACCCAATTTTGTAATGCTTGACCCGGTGGCTCAGTGGAAATGACAATAAACCCTTATAACTGTTTTCTTGAATACACATGGAAAGAGTACATATTTAAATAAGTCCATTTAAGAGGCTCGGTCAAGAAGGCAATGTTCCTTGCATTTTATGAGCCATATCTCAATCTCTTTCGCTGTCTTGAAAAACAGACAAAAACATGTTCTCTCTGTGGCCACTATCCCTGTTAATAGAGTCACAGTGGAGTCCTGGGTCATATTCATTAGGGCACACTCTACAAATCGACAAGTTCATGTAGTCCCACTCCCTCCCTGTTTGAGTCAGTTCTCTGCCCATTTAGTGCTTAATAAATATGACCATGTTGTGCTCTAACTGCAGCATGTGAGTGTGATTGGGTAGAAGGGTCCTTCCCCATTTGTGGCACAGGCCAGGCGTTAGGAGTAGATAGACCAGTAGATGATGTTGAACAGGGCATAGGAACCAGGGAATAGGACCCGTGAGTACTTGTCTATGGCGTGGGTGTCTATCCAAATGTTCACATAGCCTGGCCTCTTTACCTGGCCCGTGAGCTGGGGATCCCCCAGAACCACCTGGGCCAACATCCTCTCCTGCCTGCCGCCGTTCTCTGGCATCCCATAGTTCCCTGCTGTGCCATAGTTCGCTGTGCGGTTGACGTCCATGGTGGTGTAGCCGGAGATCTGGGGGTCGCACGTCATGTCGTCCGGGTTGCCAATACCACAGGTACAGGGCAACTGCAAGTAGGCGGAGGTAAAAGGTGAATTAACGGACAAGACTTAAACTACAAAACCAAAGTATTTGAAGTGGCTTTATAGACACTAATATGTAACTTATTTTGCACAGGGCTTCTAAAGAAGGTTGTTTGAGGCAAGAAAAGTTTTCGGGGACTTCCTCCTGAGGCTACTTATGTAGTTTAAGCTCCGTATGCCACAACATTTGGCATATGGAGCGATATGAGCAATGCACCAGATGTTGCCCCTAAAACTAAATGAATACAGAGAAGCAGAAAAACATTTCATGTTAATGAAATTAAACAAAATGTACCCTTTCTCTTAGCTTCCTCTCTTTCCGTTCCTGCACGGTCGAGAGGTAGTTGACCGCTGCATACTCTATGACCGAGAGGAAGACAAACACAAAACTGACCCACAGGTAGATGTCTACTGCTTTGATGTAGGACACTCTGGGCATGGAGGCGTTGACTCCAGTGATGATGGTGGACATGGTGAGCACCGTGGTGATACCTGGACAGAGTCAAAACAAGAGGGTTCAGCAACCTAGGTGATTTGACACCGATCTCCATTGAAATAGCTTTTTAGTTTACAGTTCATTTTAAAACCTCATTGGGGCCACCATTGAGACCAAACATCACATTCAAACACATGAGCATCAAGACTGTACTACATCTCAAATAGAAAACTGAAATATCCATTAAACCTAGAGCTAGAAACTTTCTTGTCCTTCTGGCAAGGGCCTTTCCTACCCAAGGGGACCCTAGCGGGGACAGCCCTGCGGTCAATCCAGAAGGAGACCCAGGACAGCATGACCATGAGGGTGGCAGGGAAGTAGGTCTGGAGCAGGAAGAAGAAGACGTGGCGTCGTAGAGTGAAGTGGATGTACAGACGGTTGTACCAGCCTGGGAAGGAAAAAGAACACAGTTGATATTCTACGCAGATCCTGTCCCTTTCATTTGTTTCCATTCCCACAGTGCAGAGGTCTGAAACTCACGACCCGCTGGCTAAATGCGGCCCACATGGCAGTTTAATGTGGCCCATATGGTTGTCTTAGTAAATATGTGACTTCAGGGTTACCTGTACTGCTATAAAAGGCCAGCTTTGTAGTGGTGTGGAACTTCTGGATGAGGAACTGAGATAAAGATATCCTCTCGTCCGTGTTCAGTGACTCGTTGCCTTTCTTCCAGTACAGCATGAGGTCATCGTCCGTGTACGCGTCTGATGAGAGAACGTTAAAAACCCCCCAATGAATACCTCACATGATTGTGATAAAACTGGATCAAATGTCATCAGAGATGTGTAGGTAAATGGTGAAGTTGAGAGATGCACTCACAGCTTTCTATCTCCAGCGAGCAGGTCTGTGTGTCCAGAGGGAAGCGACTCAGGTCCATGTTGCACATGGCCGTGACTGTGATTCTGTTAGAACAAAAGTGACACCATAGCCTGACTTAACGTCTAGTTTTGATTTACATTTGGTTGAGTTTTCAACTAACGTGAATTCAATCCAAAAAATGTCACTATGTCATTGGGTGAAAAAAAGATGACAAAATGCCCCTACGTTGATTACTATTGGCAAAGCCAATCAGTTTTCCACATTGATTCAACGTCATGACATGATTTTTTGGGATGAAATTATGTGGAAACAGTGTTGAATCAACCAGTTTTTGCCCAGTGGGATGTCACTGAAGGACTTATGTATAACATGGGTTACATGAGGTCTCTATTTGGCTGGGGAAGGGAAAGTGTGTAGCATCCCTTTCAGTGTTGTCCATCTGTCTCATAAAATTGAAAAATTATGTCACGCACTGTATATCTTTCAATGTACATCATTTATTCAATGGACAAAATACGTGTTAAGATAACTCATTCAAGTGTCCCAGGTTGTCCAATTCAACAACCCAGGAAGGTTGCTCGCACCTGATCAAACCTTTCCCATATGGTAACATTACATGCTTACTAAGTAGCATTTTCAATAACTTTGTTTAGCAGTCCAACAAATTGGCCTTCTTCATGTACCTTGATAAATCAGTTTGAACATGAGCTCAGCGCTAAATCCAATACCCTTGAGGGTAAGTCATGTAACGAGGGTCGTGTTCAGCTAGCATGAAAACGTTCGGAAACGGGGGTACTATCGGAACCTGTCCAATAAGAAACGCTTGTTTTAGTGTTCCGTTCCGTTGTGTCCGTGCCCTAATGGACATGGACACGGTCCAGTTCTCATCATTCTAATACAGGAGAGCTGAGCAGCTACCTTAGACTGTAGAGCACGTTTCCGTCAGGGTGCACCCTCAGCATGACGTTGTCCGTGGTTGTGTCGTGGATGAAGGACCTCTTGGAGTGGACGAAGAACATGTCAGGAACCCAGATCTTCTTGGCCAGCCTGCTGTCGAAGGTCATGCTCTGGTTATTGGTGCTGGGGAAGGACAGGCGCTCGTCTTTCCAGTAGTGCCGCAGGTACAGGGTCATGGTGAAGTCCTGAAACAACACAACAGGGGCATGTTATGGCGGTGGTGGTGCCCTCTGTTGGGGGACAATGACACCTATCGATGAAGCTGCTTTTTTGTATTGAATGTAGGTACAGCATGTGTTGGAGGATTCCACATATGAGATATCTGATTTGAGTGAGCTTCATTTTTTGTGCTTACGTAATATTCATGAAAGGCTTCTCTGGTTGAAACATTTTCTAGATAGTGGAATACTTTTGCAATAGTATAGGCCAAAGATTTAGCTTGGTCAAGCAGACTCATTGCTGTGCTCACGTTTCCTTTCGCTTCGAGTGAAACAGAATGTGAGCTATCGCGCTATGAGGCTTGTTACACCAGGTTAGGAACGATTACTCTTCACGGTGTAATAAAGAGACTCAAATCCCACTCACCATATCCACTTCAGAGATTGTGTCCAGACTTTCAACCTGAACATCTACCCCAACTGGAATAGGGGGTCCTGTAATTAAAGACAATTATATTAATAGAAAGTTCCGTGAGAGAGTAGATTTTCAGATTGAATTTACTATATTTGACCTCTTTTCAAAATCAAAGAAATGTAATCAGAAGAGCACTACAGTTTTTCCTTCATTCATTCATTCATTCATGCATTGCTGTAATGGATACTCATTGATTCTACCACAGAGAACATCATGTGTCAGGTACACCACCCCGTTCACCAAAATGGTTCACTCCTACAGACAGTGAGTCACATGGCCGTGGCTTGCTATATAAAGCAGGCAGACAGGCATCGAGGCATTCAGTTACTGTTCGATTGAACGTTAGAATGGGCAAAACGAGTGACCTAAGCGACTTTGAGCGCAGGTTCCAGTATCTCAGAAACGGACGGCCTCCTGAGCTTTTCAAGCATGACAGTGCCTAGAGTTTACCGGGAATGGTGCGACAAACAAAACACATCCAGTCAGTGGCAGTCTTGTGGGCGAAAACAGCTCGTTGATGAGAGGTTCGAAGGAGAATGGCAAGAATCGTGCAAGCTAACAGGCGGTCCACAAGCAGGCAAATAATGGCGCAGTACAACAGTGGTATGCAGAACAGCATCTTGGAATGCACAATTCGTTGACCCTTGTCACGGATGGGCTATTGCAGCAGATGACCACACCGGGTTCCACTCCTATCAGCTAAAAACAAGAAGAAGCCGCTCCAGTGGGCACACAATCACCAACACTGGACAATTGAGGAGTGGAAAAACATTGCCTGGTCCGACGTCATGCTGATGGAAGAGTCAGGATTTGGAGTAAGCAGCATGTGTTAATGCCCCCTTCCTGCATGGTGTCAACAATACAGGCTGGTGGTGTAATGGTGTGGGGAAGGTTTTCCTGGCACACGTTAGGTCCCTTGATACCAATTGAGCAATGTTTCCATGCCCTGAAGAATTCAGGCTGTTCTGGAGGGAAGGGGGGGGGGGTGTCTGCCTCAAAACTAGATGGGTATACCTAATACACTGGCCACTGTGTGTATTGTGACTAGGCTTGTGTGTAGTATACAGTAGTTTTATTCAAATACAGTGTAGGCCTATTAATAGGCTGGATTTGCTTGTGCCATGACTGGCTATTTTTTTTAACCTATTTTAGCCTTTACTCGCCATCATCCGCCATCATACAGGAATACAATTAGGTCACAATGGATCAATTTGTTGCAGCGTCAAACATCTGGAAGCTATTGAGATTTTTTCTCTCTCTTCCAGACAGATTTGGAGCTGGTGTGGCAAAAGGAGACATTTTTTGCCCACTTAACCCGGAAGCCTGCCTGCCACACCAATTTGTCGGAGGAAACACCGTGCACCTGGCAACCGTGTCAGAGTGCACTGCACGCCACACTAGTGTGCGATGGGACAAGGACATCCCTGCCGGCCAAACCCTCCCCTAACTCGGACGACGCTGGGCCAATTGTGCGCCGCCCCATGGGTCTCCCGGTCGCAGCCGGCTCCGACAGAGCCTGAATGTCATGTAGCACAGCTAGCACTGCCATGCAGTGCCTTAGACCACTGTGCCACTCGGGAGGCCTAATAGTAGACATTTTAAAGGAGGATCATTCATAGTGTGATATTTTTATCACTCAGATTACTCTTACAGTCTGTTATTGTTTATTTTTATATATTCATAAAACACATAAAACAATATATATTTGGCCATTGTTCTGGTCAAAAATATGACATTAATTATCAGCAACCCACGTTGCTTGATCCATGGGCTTGTGTGAAACACATTTTGTCATTTGGCCTAGATCATTGATGTATCTCTGACCTGAGATGGCCGCCCTCGAGGTATTATGGATTCCAAACATGTAAATAACTAAAAAAAGAACATGTTACTTTAACATGAGAACCCATTAAGCCGCTCACTAATACAATAGATCCCACATGCAGGGCCTTTAATCCCACAACAGCAAATTCCTGTACATTGACCATGAAACCACAAACACTCTGTCAACATCCCTGTTAAAAGAAAGAGTACTAGCTAGCCAATGTACAGCTTGTCATGTTGCTGATGTCATAAGGGCTTTTGGAGGCCTGAGCTGATAAGACCATTGGATAGATTGGACGACCCCGTTCGAGGGAAAAAATTATGCTCTAAGCAACAATATATATATATTTTTAAAAGCAACTACAAACAACTAAAAGGAGTGAATAAACTATTTGTACATTGCCCTCAAAGTAATTTGTGCATCACTGTTGATGCACAGTACGCACATTGATGAAGTGCACCTTCAAATCTTATGTGGAGCATGTTTTTCACATACAGTTGAAGTCTGAAGTTTACATACACTCAGGTTGGAGTCATTAAACTCGTTTTTCAAACCACTCCACAAATTTCTTGTTAACAAACTATAGTTTTGGCAAGTCGGTTAGGACATCTACTTTGTCCATGAAACAAGTCATTTTTCCAACAATTGTTTACAGACAGATTATTTCACTTATAATTCACTGTATCACGATTCCAGTGGGTCAGAAGTTTACATACACTAAATTGACTGTGCCTTTAACAGCTTGGAAAATTCCAGAAAATTATGTCATGGCTTTAGAAGCTTCTGATAGGCCAATTGACATCATTTGAGTAAATTGGAGGTGTACCTGTGGATGTTTTTCAAGGCCTACCTTCAAACTCAGTGCCTCTTTTCTTGATGTCATGGGAACATCAAAGAAAACAGCCAAGACCTCAGAAAAACAATTGTAGACCTCCACAAGTCTGGTTCATCATTGGGAGCAATTTCAAATGCCTGAAGGTACCACGTTTATCTGTACAAACAATAGTACGCAAGTATAAACACCACGGGACCACGCAGCTGTCATACCGCTCAGGAAGGAGACGCATTCTGTCTCCTAGAGAGGAATGTACTTAGGTGCGAAAAGTGCAAATCACTCCCAGAACAACAGCAAATGATTTTGTGAAGATGCTGTAGGAAATGGGTACAAAAGTGTCTGTATCTACAGTAAAACGAGTCCTATATCGACATAACCTGAAAGGCCGCTCAGCAAGGAAGAAGCCACTGCTCCAAAACCGCCATGAAAAAAAGCCAGACTACGGTTTGCAACTGCACATGGGGACAAATATCGTACTTTTTGGAGAAATGTCCTCTGGTCTGATGAATCAAAATAGAACTGTCTGGCCATAATGACCATCGTTATGTTTGGAGGAAAAAGGGGGAGGCTTGCAAGCCGAAGAACACCATCCCAACCGTGAAGCACGGGGTGGCAGCATCATGTTGTGGGGGTGCTTTGCTGCAAGAGGGACTGGTGCACTTCACAAAATAGATGGCATCATGAGGAACGGAAAATTATGTGGACATATTGAAGCAACATCCGTCAGGAAGTTAAAGCTTGGTCGCAAATGGGTCTTACAAATGGACAATGACCCCAAGCATACTTCCAAAGTTGTGGCAAAATGGCTTAAGGACAACAAAGTCAAGGTATTGGAGTGCCCATCACAAAGCCCTGACCTCAATCCTATAGAACATTTATGCGAGCAAGGAGGCCTACAAACCTGACTCAGTTACATCCGGTCTGTCAGGAGGAATGGGCCAAAATGTACCCAACTTATTGTGGGAAGCTTGTGGAAGACTACCTGAAATGTTTGACCCAAGTTAATCAATTTAAAGGCAATGCTACCAAATACTATTTGAGTGTATGTAAACTTCTGACCCACTGGGAATGTGATGAAAGAAATAAAATCTGAAATAAATCATTCTCTCTACTATTATTCTGACATTTCACATTCTTAAAATAAAGTGGTGATCCTAACTGGCCTAAAACAGGGAATTTTTACTAGGATTAAATATCAGGAATTGTGAAGAACTGAGTTTAAATGTGTTTGGCTAAAGTGTAAACGTCCGACTTCAACTGTACTAACCCTGATGATTTCACTAGGTAGAAATATACAAATTATATGACTCCTGTAAAGTCTTACCTCCAAATGCTGGTCTCATGGTAAAATCATGGTCATCTATTCTTAGGAGCTGCTCAGATTTTGTCATGGGAGATTTTGTCATGTCTGAACTTCGCTTTAGAATTGGTCTGTAGATAGGAAAATGTGTTATTTTATAGGGTTAGGCTATGAGATGATCTCTTTTTTCAATGGGCAAAGACATGTTTTACACTGTCAAGTAGGGTATCAAATTACAATATCAGCTTTACTGTATTTACAATATCAATAGTATTGATAACACCTTTCATGTTATGCTATGAGTTTGCAACCTACTTTTTCAGATCAGCGTTTTGTACAATGACAATGAACTCTAACCTTTCAGAGTTGCTATGAGTTTCTCCATCCATTCTTGACGTTTGTCTCCTGGATCTGTTGATGGAAAAATCACAAGATGTTTGTTGTTTTTAGGAAATAAATAGTGGCATTCACCTGGGCATAATGAAAAGATCACAAAATGATTGCAAACAACTTCTGGTCAAAATGTCAAGACGAATTCCAGTATAGGTGGTAGAAACAGGAGAAGTGACAAAGGAGCATAGAAGTGTAGTAACCCTGTAATGACCTATCATCTTGCTGAAGACTATTGTATGACAGTATTGTGAGGCTGAATTACAGAGGAAGTTTGGTGCAGCAACAACAACAAACAAATCATTCAAAGCAAAAAAATACAAAAGCTTAGCCTACAGTGAGCTACGAATGTATTGAGAGTGACACATTTTGTGTTGTTTTGCCTCTGTACTCCAGCACTTTGAATTTAAAATCATACACTGACTATGAGGTTAAAGTGCAGACTGTCAGTTTTAATTTGAGGGCATTGTCATCCATACCAGGTGAACCGTTTAGAAGTTGTCCATACAGTAGTAACCCCCATTTTAGGAGATCAAAAGTATTGGGACAAAATTTTAGTATTTGGTTCCATATTTCTAGCACGCAATGATTACGTCAACCTTGTGACTCTACAAATTATGGTAGCATCCATATTAATGTAGAAGTGTTTATAAAAATATTGTATTCTTATTTACAATAAAAGTGACTCCAAAATAACACAATAGATTATTTGCCATTCATTTCTATTGGACAAAAAATATTCTGAAACACAACCAAAACAAACAGAAAATGCATCCAGCATTTTTTTTGTAGAGCCACAAAATTGATGCAGTCATTGCGTGCTAGGAATATGGAACCAAATACTAAACATCTGACTACTTTAATACCTATAAGTGAATTTGTCCCAATACTTTTGGTCCCCTAAAATGGGGGGACTGCAGGAAGGACAAAAAGGGCTGTAATTTCTAAACGGTTTACCTGATATTGATGAAAATACCCTCAAATTAAAGCTGACCGTATTTAACCTCATAGTCATTGTATCCTTCCAAATCCAATGTGCTGGAGTACAGAGCCAAAACAAACAGAAATGTCACTGTCCCAATACTTTTCTAGCTCACTTTATATCATGTTTTCTTTTACAGCTAAGCAAAAATGTCTCTTTTACTTTCAACTTGGCTCAGGGAGATAGATCAGGCTGATTCATTGCCATTTTTATCCCAAAAGATATGAAGGGCATGAAGGCATTCAGAGAAACACTCTATTTCAAGAGAACACACTCATCTCTTGACAACGTTCAAAGAGATCCTACATCTGAATGAATTGTCTCTTTGATTGCATTATCCCAGTCAGGGCATAAACATTTGAAACAGAATACAAAAATAGATTTCCCCCTAAAACCCTAAACTGGATTAATGGGTAGCCTAGAGGCATGAGTGCATGTGTTGACATGCCCCACAGGCGTGCATGGAGAGAGAACAGCCGACAGCGTTATTATCTACCGTGACAATCAGAGAGAGAGAGCTACTGGGTGCTAACTGCTGTGGGCTGATGGGTAATGGATGCTATTCCTCTCTGTACGCCCCAGCAGCTAATCCGCTTGACAGAATCCCCTCCACGAACCAGAGACTAGAACAGTCTGTCAGTGTGTGTGTATGCATGTGTGTGTGTGTGTGTGTACGACTGAATGTGTGTGTCTGTGAGTCTGTGAGTCTGTCTGTCTGTCTGTCTGTCTGTCTGTCTGCAGAACACTGCCTTTGGGCTTCCTATAGTTCTGCTGCTGCTATACAGCTGCCTGCCTTTTCTGGACAGACGGAGTCAACAACATGATCACTAACCGACTCCTGTTAAGTGCACATAAGAAGTACAAACTCAGTTAAAAGTGCATCGCAGTTCACAGATCCCAATTGAAAATTGCTCGGTCCAGAAATAGGTTTGCTCAAGTTTTGTGATTGGAACCACAGTAAGCCAACACGCCATTGCATTTCTCAGAATCGGATTGTACTATTGATTATTGTTGTTATTTGGTGCCATTCAAGAGGACAGGGTATGTTTTTCATGACTTTTGGAGAAACACCTTCGGGGTGAGAAGTCAGGGTTAGTTAGTATACCATCAGTGTCTGTTAAACTTAGCTAAGCTGGTCTGATAGTGTTTTTGTTGTACTCTGTTCGCTTGTTTTTTATAGAGAGAAAATAACACATGTTCAAGTCTAAGCCATATACAGTATGTCCAGTTTATAGGTCTGGTTCAAGTTATGTGTCACTAACATTTGGTATCACCCACACCAATCCGCTATGTTTCAATTGCAAAAATGTGTGGCATCTATGACCATACAATTAATCATTTCCAGTCTACATGAGAGAGAAATTGGTGATCTACAACAATATTTGAAGAGTAATTTCCAAACGCTATTTATCAACTGGGTGGTTCAAGCCATGAATGCTGATTGGCTGACAGCCGTGGTCTATAATGCGAAGAATTGGTGGATATAGCATTTTGGAAATAAACTCTTCATTTGAATAACTTTGAAATAAAGAACTTTACATTTTCCCTGAAACATATAATTGTGATTCAATATCTTAACACAATGTTTTTTTCCTTTAAATTTAAAACATGGTTGTCCTGTAAAAGTATGCGTTGCCTAATGCCTATTGATAGACTATATCTCTTGTGAGAGGTCCGACTCCACAACAGGGATCATCAACTAATTCAGCCGCGGGGTGATTTTTCTTCTTGAGCGGATGGTGCTGGAACACAATTACATATCATTTGTAGGCAGCAAATTGACCGCAAGAAGCCCAAAAAGATATAACAAAAATTATAATATAATAATTATATAATTATATAATTAACAACAATTATAATTTAAAACTTTGCTTACATCTATTTGTACACAATCACATATTAAAATCTCTAATATGCGTGGGGTTACATTGGAACAGATTTCCATAATTAAAATCACTTGGAGCTGATTAACTGGTGTTTTTTACAGTCTTTTATGTACAACAATTAAAACATGTAAATACAAAAACTTGGGGTGCCAAATGAAATCACCCAAGGGCCGCCAGTTGGGGAACCCTGCTCTATAATAAACCATTGATATATAGTTATATATACAGTGCCTTGAGAAAGTATTCGGCCCCCTTGAACTTTGCGACCTTTTGCCACATTTCAGGCTTCAAACATAAAGATATAAAACTGTAACTGAAACCAAAATTGAACTTTTTGGCAACAATGCAAAACGTTATGTTTGGCGTAAAAGCAACACAGCTCATCACCCTGAACACACCATCCCCACTGTCAAACATGGTGGTGGCAGCATCATGGTTTGGGCCTGCTTTTCTTCAGCAGGGACAGGGAAGATGGTTAAAAATGATGGGAAGATGGATGGAGCCAAATACAGGACCATTCTGGAAGAAAACCTGATGCGTCTGCAAAAGACCTGAGACTGGGACGGAGATTTGTCTTCCAACAAGACAATGATCCAAAACATAAAGCAAAATCTACAATGGAATGGTTCAAAAATAAACATATCCAGGTGTTAGAATGGCCAAGTCAAAGTCCAGACCTGAATCCAATCGAGAATCTGTGGAAAGAACTGAAAACTGCTGTTCACAAATGCTCTCCATCCAACCTCACTGAGCTCGAGCTGTTTTGCAAGGAGGAATGGGAAAAAATTTCAGTCTCTCGATGTGCAAAACTGATAGAGACATACCCCAAGCGATTTACAGCTGTAATCGCAGCAAAAGGTGGCGCTACAAAGTATTAACTTAAGGGGGCTGAATAATTTTGCACGCCCAATTTTTCAGTTTTTGATTTGTTAAAAAAGTTTGAAATATCCAATAAATGTCGTTCCACTTCATGATTGTCTCCCACTTGTTGTTGATTCTTCACAAAAGTTTTATATCTTTATGTTTGAAGCCTGAAATGTGTCAAAAGGTCGCAAAGTTCAAGGGGGCCGAATACTTTCGCAAGGCACTGTAGGTATAAACCATCTGTAAGATTGGTCTAATGGTGAACAGATTTCTAGTTGCTGTTTTCAGATCAGACCTAAAAATAGCTCAAAGGGCCATGATCACATGAGAGTGATACTGTCTAAAGGAGACATGGTTTGTGGGATTATGATATGAAAGGGCCTTTGGAATACATTAAGTGGGTATAAATCACTCAAAGCTGATAAAGGCACCCTGCACTTTGGATAGGAAAAATCCTTATCATCTTTACCAGAGATTAACGGGTGCACTTGTCATTGTACTGTAGAATTCAGCTACCACGTTTAATGAATATTTCATAGTTTGCATGCTGTGGTATTTGTTATGGTATTTGCAGCTAGCAATTAATCCATCAGTCCTGCATAATTACTTATGTTTGTTGTTAAGTGTATGCATTTCATACAAAGTATTCATTGAGCCTAGCCTGGTCCCAGATCTGTTTGTGCTGTCTTGCCACCAGCTATGGTCGTTGACATGCCAAAAATAGGTGACTAAACACCACAATACAGCACAAACAGATCTATGACTAGGCTAGGTTGAGCTAGGGCTCCATAAACATGTATCATAAGCTGATCAGAATTACATACATTATATCTGCCAATAGTGCCACATCCAGCACACCATGGAGCAACAGCCACAACATCCACCAATAGAACATAAATAGATACTGGAATATAGGTGCCCTCTCTTAATCCCCTTTCTGAATCAATCTGAATTCACCTGGTGGGGTGAGGAAACAGGTGAGGAAAACAGAACAGGTGACACATTATTGTCACCAAGTGGACCTCACCCAGGCACTCAGCACCAATCAAATATGGGTCAGTTGGTTGAGCATGGCGATCGCAATGCAAGGATTGTGGCTTCGATTCCTGGGACCATCCATAAGCAAAAATGTGTGCACGCACACGCATACATCGCTTTGGATGAAAGAGTCTGCTAAATGGCTTATTATTAATACTATTACATTAAATGAAATCACTTTTAAAACAATACAGAGTCATCTATACATAAAATAAATGTTAAAATGGCATGAAATGTATAACTTGATTCACATTTTAGATCTGGGCATGGGTTAAAATGTGAATCAAATTATACATTTCATGCCATTTTAAAATGCATTTTATGAATAGATGCCAGGATGTAAGGTCCATTTACCTGCTTTGTTTGTAGGTCTCTAGCTTTTGGCCTCTTTGATGAGCTGATCTCCCAGCAACCCCCATGAGGCAGACGCAGAACAGCACAAACACAGTATCCACTTGCATGGTGCACATACCACCGTGGACCCCTCAAATTCCAGTCAAATTCCACACCCCACTAGGGCTAAAACCTCTCTGCGTGGGTCCTGGGACATTGTCTTCAGCAGAACAGCTTCGGGCTGGGTAAGAAGCAGCAGCTCTGGCCTGACCAACAAAACATCCCACGGTACTTAATCTCCACAGTGGAGAAAAGCAATTTTGACTAAACCTATAAATCCTTGAGCGTCAGATTGCACAGATTAGATCCCTCCAGTGGCGGATGTGGCTCACTCGCTCTGCTCTGCTGCTCTACTCTACTCTGCTCTGTACCGCCCAGACCAATTCTCATAATGATGCGGCATGCTCGTTGGGGAGGTCAATGGTGGGAGATATTGCAGCTACAGGATCTGGATCGCACAGTCAGACACAGAGTCTTTGATGTGGAAGGCTGTTAAATCCCTTAGCTGTGTATTTATAAGTGCTATTCAAAGTGTCTCCCGAGGCTATTTTGCTAAGACGTCTTCGAAGGCTGCAAGAGTATGCTGCTAAAATTTGGCTTCAGCCTGAGTTTTGCTAACATAGTTATGTGGGATTGGCCTACATACACGCTCTAAAGAGATTGGTGTCTATTGGATGAGCCTAACCTATTTAAACAAATAGTTCATTAATATATAAATTAATCATATTCATCAATGAAGAGTATATCAGTATAGGCTGTCATTCATTATTTTTAGGAAGTCAGCTCTGTTTCTGAGTAGTTATTTTGATAATCCACATAAACTCAGCAAAAAAAGAAGTGTCCTCTCACTGTCAACTGTGTTTATTTTCAGCAAACTTAACATGTGTAAATATTTGTGTGAACATAACAAGATTCTGAGACATAACCTGAACAAGTTCCACAGACATGTGACTAACAGAAATGGAATAATGTGTCCCTGAACAAAGGGGGGGTCAAAATCAAAAGTAACAGTCCGTATCTGATGTGGCCACCAGCTGCATTAAGTACTGCAGTGCATCTCCTCATGGACTGCACCAGATTTGCCAGTTCTTGCTGTGAGATGTTACCCCACTATTCCACCAAGAAACCTGCAAGTTCCCGGACATTTCTGGGGGGGAATGGCCCTAGCCCTCACCCTCCGATCCAACAGGTCCCAGACGTGCTCAATGGGATTGAGATCCGGGCTCTTCACTGGCCATGGCAGAACACTGACATTCCTGTCTTGCAGGAAATCACGCACAGAACGAGCAGTATGTCAGGATGAGCCTGCAAGAAGGGTACCACATGAGAGAGGAGGATGTCTTCCCTGTAACGCACAGCATTGAGATTGCCTGCAATGACAACAAGCTCAGTCCGATGATGCTGTGACACACCGCCCAATACTATGACGGACCCTCCACCTCCAAATCGATCCCGCTACAGAGTACAGGCCTCGGTGTAACGCTCATTCCTTTGACAATAAACGCGAATCGGACCATCACCCCTGGTGAGACAAAACCGCGACTCGTCAGTGAAGAGCACTTTTTGCAAGTCCTGTCTGGTCCAGCGATGGTGGGTTTGTGCCCGTAGGCAACGTTGTTGCCGGTGATGTCTGGTGAGGACCTGCCTTACAACAGGCCTAAAAGCCATCAGTCCAGCCTCTCTCAGCCTATTGCGGACAGTCTGAGCACTAATGAAGGGATTGTGAGTTCCTGGTGTACCTTGGGCAGTTGTTGTTGCCATCCTGTACCTATCCCGCAGGTGTGATGTTCGGATGTACCAATCCTATGCAGGTGTTGTTACATGTGGTCTGCCACTGTGAGGACGATCAGCTGTCCGTCCTGTCTCCCTGTAGCGCTGTCTTAGGCGTCTTACAGTACGGACATTACAATTTATTGCCCTGGCCACATCTGCAGTCCTCATGCCTCCTTGCAGCATGCCTAAGGCAAGTTCACACAGATGAGCAGGGACCCTGGGCATCTTTCTTTTGGTGTTTCTCAGAGTCATACAAGAGAGAGTGAACAAGGGTTTCTCCATAGGGAAGTATGTTTAGTCCAGTGTCGTTCACCCTGATGATAAATTATATATTTAAGGAGGTGGGAAAGGGAGTGGTTGTGGCCTTGTATGCTGATGATGGGGCTGTATGGAAAAGAGGTGGGAATGTGAAATATGTGATGAGGAAGATGAGGAAGATGCAAGCTGTGATGAGGAAGATGCAAGCTGTGGGAGTTGTGGAAGATTGGTCTCTTACATGGGGGTTTATGGTGTATTCTAGGAGGAAATATATGCAAATATATATTCAGGATATAAGTAGGGTGTCTGAGTTGAAGTATTTAGGTATGTCGTTTAATGAGGGGCTTACATGGAAGAGACATGTTGAGCATATTGCAATTAAGTGTAGGAAGGTGCTGAACCTGATGAGGGCAGTGGCAGGATATGATTGAGAGTCAGATAGACATACACTGGTGTATGTGTACCAGGCATTGATCAGGTCATATTTGAATTATGGATGCTTTGTATATGGATCGGGAGACAAAGTTCCTGAATAGGATACAGTCAAGGGCCCTGAGATTGTGTGTGGGTCCCTTCGGGAAAACACCTGTTGGGGCATTGCAGGTGGACAGTGGGGAACTGCCACTGAGGATAAGGTGGGACAAACTTGCATTAGTGTACTGGGCGAGATCGAAAGGGAGTTCAGAAGGACATCCTGCGGTCACGGCAACTGGGGAATGCTGGGAGCGAGGAGTGGGTAAGCAGAGGGCGTACTGTACGGGTGGACTATCGGGCAAAAGGTGGTAGAATATGGACTGGGGAAGAGAGAGATAGGGCAGGCAATTGCATTGGGGAACATTCCTCCGTGGCTGTTTCCGAAACCAAGTGTAGATGTGGACATGATTGAGGGTAGGAGTGAATGGGGTGAGGATATATGTGTGGAGAGATACAGTTGAAGTTGGAAGTATACATACACCTTAGCCAAATACATTTAAACTCAGTTTTTCACAATTCCTGACATTTAATCCTAGTAAAAATGCCCTGTCTTAAGTTCAGTTAGGATCACCACTTTTTTTAAGAATGTGAAATGTCAGAATAATAGTAGAGAGAATTATTTATTTCAGCTTTTATTTCTTTCATCATATTCTCAGTGGGTCCGAAGTTTACATACACTCAATTAGTATTTGGTAGCATTGCCTTAAAGTTGTTAAACTTGGGTCAAACGTTTCGGGTAGCCTTCCACAAGCTTCCCACAATAAGTCACGTGAATTTTGGCCCATTCCTCCTGACAGAGCTGGTGTAACTGAGTCAGGTTCATAGGCCTCCTTGCTCGCACACGCTTTTTCAGTTCTGCCCACACATTTTCTATAGGATTGAGGCCAGGGCTTTGTGATGGCCACTCCAATACCTTGACTTTGTTGTCCTTAAGCCATTTTGCCACAACTTTGGAAGTATGCTTGGGGTCATTGTCCATTTGGAAGACCCATTTGCGAACAAGTGTTAACTGATGTCTTGAGATGTTGCTTCAATATATCCACAGAATTTCCCCTGCCTCATGATGCCATCTATTTTGTGAAGTGCACCAGTCCCTCCTGCAGCAAAGCACCCCCACAACATGATGTTGCCACCCCCATGCTTCACGGTTAGGATGGTGTTCTTCGGATTGCAAGCCTCCCCTTTTTCCTTCAAACATAATGATGGTCATTATGGCCAAACAGTTCTATCTTTGATTCATCAGACCAGAAGACATGTCTCCAAAAAGTTCAATCTTTGTCCCCATGTGCAGTTTGTCGTGGTAATTTCCTGTATTACTAAACATTGAGAGAGCAAACCACACACAAGTCAGAGTTATATTATAGAGTCCATCTTTAATTATATGAGTTTCACCATAGCCCTTTTTGACTCTCAGATCAATTCAGTGTCTATAAATGAATTCTCTGAGAGTGTCAACATAATGGCACCTGAGATCCTTTATAGCAAAGATCCACCCCCTAGTCGACATGACAAACCACAGGTCTTAGGAAAACTGCACAAATGAAGAATTTTACTTGAGAGAGGAGTATCCCATCCAGATAGCATTAGCTATAAATTATCGTTCAGTTTGGTCTCTTTAGACGAGATTCTAATCTCGTTCTTGGTACCACTTAGGACCAAAACATTACCTCATCCAATGGCATATATCAATTGTCAAATCTAGATACTCCCATCTCAAATACACCCCCTCCTGGACAAGCTCAGAAAAGACAGTGAACCTCTTAGGTCATATACTAGGTCAAGATAAGGGCAACCTCAGAGAGGACATACAATGGTTCCAAACACTGCCATACTCCTCCCCCCAATGGGAAAATTAGGGAGTGACTGGTGTACAGATATTGTGGAGCCCTTCACATGGTTTAACAGATACCCTCACATATGAAGACAATCCTGATCTCTCCCCTCTCTGGGCCCCAAGTGACTAAGTCCAAGCTAAGAAGGGATAACTGCAACTGCCAACAGTATTATCCAAAATAAAACATCCTAATGACAAATATCTCACATAAGCATTATTATGTAAATAAAACATCTTATTTATCAATGTTACCTAACTAATTATGATTCTGCAACGTCAAGTTGCAAACCGTAGTCTGGCTTTTTTATGGCGGTTTTGGAGCAGTGGCTTCTTCCTTGCTGCGGGGCCTTTCAGGTTATGTTGATATAGGACTCATTTTACTGTGGATATAGATACTTTGTACCTGTTTCCTCCAGCATCTTCACAAGGTCCTTTGCTGTTGTTCTGGGATTGATTTGCACTTTTTGCACCAAAGTACGTTCATCTCTAGGAGACAGAATGCGTCTCCTTCTTGAGCGGTATGACGGCTGTGTGGTCCCATGGTGTTTATACTTGCGTATTACAGATGAACGTGGTACCTTCAAGCATTTGGAAATTGCTCCCAAGGATGAACCAGACTTTTTTTTCTGATTTCTTGACTGATTTCTTTTGATTTTCCCATGATGTCAAGCAAAGAGGCACTGAGTTTGAAGGCCTTGAAATACATCCACAGGTACACCTCCTATTGACTCAAATTGTGTCAATTAGTGGTAGGCTTGATTACCAACAACGACGAGACGGCCTACAGGGAGGAGGTGAGGGCCCTCGGAGTGTGGTGTCAGGAAAACAACCTCACACTCAATGTCAACAAAACAAAGGAGATGATTGTGGACTTCAGGAATCAACAGAGGGAGCACCCCCCTATCCACATCGATGGGACAGTAGTGGAGAAGGTGGAAAGTTTTAAGTTCCTCTGCGTACACATCCAGGACAAACCTAAATGGTCCACCCACACAGACAGCGTGGTGAAGAAGGCACAACAGCGCCTCTTCAACCTCAGGAGGCTGAAGAAATTTGGCTTGTCACCAAAAATGTCACAGATGCACAATCGAGAGCATCCTGTTGTGCTGTATCACTGCCTGGTACGGCAACTGGTCCTCCCACAACCGCAAGGCTCTCCAGAGGGTAGTGAGGTCTGCACAAAGCATCACCGGGGGCAAACTACCTGCCCTCCAAGACACCTACACCACCTGATGTCACAGGAAGGCCAAAAATATAATCAAGGACAACAACCACCCGAGCCACTGCCTGTTCACTCCGATATCATTCAGAAGGCAAGGTCAGTACAGGTGCATCAAAGCTGGGACCGAGAGACTGAAAAACAGCTTCTATCTCAAGGCCATCAGACTGTTAAACAGCCATCACTAACATTGAGCGGCAGCTGCCAAAATACTGACTCAAATCTCTAGCCACTTTAATAATAAAAAATTTGATGTAATAAATGTATCACTAGTCACTTTAAACATTGCCACTTTATATAATGTTTACATACCCTACATTACTCACCTCATATGTATATACTGTACTCTATACCATCTACTGCATCTTGCCTATGCCGTTCGGCCATCGCTCATCCATATATTTATATGTACATATTCTTATTCATTCCTTACATTTGTGTGTATAAGGTAGTTGTTGTGAAATTGTTAGATTACTTGTTAGATATTACTGCATGGTCGGAACTAGAAGCACAAGCATTTCGCTACACTCGCGTTAACATCTGCTAACTACGTGTATGTGACCAATAACATTTGATTTGAATTAGCCTATCAGAAGCTTCTAAAGCCATGACATAATTTTCTGGAATTTTCCAAGCTGTTTAAAGGCACAGTCAACTTAGTGTATGTAAACTTCTGACCCACTGGAATTGTGATGCAGTGAATTATAAGTGAAATAATCTGTCTGTAAACAATTGTTGTTTGTAAACAATTGTGGTTGAAAAAACGAGTTTTAATGACTCCAACCTAAGTGTATGTAAACGTCCGACTTCAACTGTATACAGATGGTTCAGAGGATCCAGTCAGTGGTACAGTAGAGTGGGGGTAGGGGTGAATATCCCAGAGTTCAATGTTAGAGTATGTAAGCAGTTAACTGATTATGTGTCAGAGTATGCGGACAAGTTGATGGCCATGATTCTAGGTATGAGATGGGTGGAGGAGGTGAAACCACTCAGAGTGGTGATCTGTTCTGATTCTGATGCAGTGTTGAGTAGTGTGAAGACGGGCAGGTCGGATAGGATATGATGGTGCTGTTAATGGGATTTGAGAGAATGGGAGTGGTGGTAAGCTTTTGCTGGGACAATGTGGGTGTGGAGGATAATGAGAAAGACAATGCTGTGGCTAAGAGTGCTGTGAGTAGAGAGGGAGTAGATATTAAGGTCCCGCTGGGCTGCAGGGAAGTCAAGTTCTTGATCCGGGCAAATGGGCAATTTTATCCTCTGCACCGGTCAGTAAAGGAAGAGGTGGGGAGTATGGCATGTAGGAGAGAGGAAGTTGTGTGGAGTAGACTACGGTTTGTGCTCACAGGTTTGAATGCCACGTTATGGATGATAGGGAGACATGACACAAGTCTACGATTATTAGTGTTTAGTGGAGGAAACGGTGCAAGTGTGTTGATATTTTGTGAACTGTATGACGTAGATAGGGTGCGATTGGGTGAAAGAGTTAGAGAGGCTGGACGGGTTTGGGTGGTGTAGTGCAGGGAGGGAAGTGGTGTCTAGGGCTCTGTTTCCCTTTCTTAGAGGAACAGGAATAATGAAGAGAATTTAATGTCGGTAGGCCGTGGCTAGCCTCACACTCCATTACAGTAGGTGGCGGTGTATGCACCTGAAACGTTGGATGTGATCTGCCAACCCAATCCCGAAGAAGAATAAACATTGGCGGGACTTTATGGAAAGGTATTGAGACGATAACAAATGATTTTAGCTACAAAAACGGATAAACGTTAATAATCGGATTATATAGGAACTATGGATCGTGATCAAGAAAAATGTGAGTGTAGAAAGTCGTATAATGAGGTAGTCAGTAAAGTCTAACAGCAGACAGAACAATAAAAACGGTAGCTGATGTTAGTGTCTTCACAATCACTCCTAGTTAGCCAGCTAATTTAGCTAGCAAGCCAGCCGTGTAACGTTAGTACCTTACTCTGTCAATGAAAGCTAGCTAGCTTGCAGATCTTCGTTTTATTTTGTCAGTTCTGCCTAACGTACGCTTTCAAACGGGACAAGATGAACACTGCCCGGGAGGTAAAACGTAAGTTGCTCACCTTTACTCCGATCATGTAATGATGAGTACTAGCTAGCTAGTTGCCAAAAGCTGCATTGGCTGTTAGTTAAACATGCCAGAACGTTTTATATATATATATATATATATCATGATTGCCTGGTTGTTGTTGACGTGATGTTGAAGGTATGGCAACGCGAGACTATTGTTGACCAAACATACCCTCATACCAAGGCATTCAGGCAATTGTCATGTGTGTGTATATTACACACAATGCATTTTCATATTTTTACCCACAGAACTACAGAAAGCGAAGAGTAAAGCTCAGAGCAATAATAATCTGAGCGAAGAGGCCAGTCTGTGCAATCAACTGGGAGAGGTGCTGTCACGAAATGGTAATGTGGTCATCTTTGTACTGTATTGCACAGAGAACGTGTCAATTTAGTCATATCTGTTCTTTATGAAACTCGGACATAAAAAGACCATGAGTTTTGGTGTTTTCACAAATCCATAGAATAGTCATTTTGTAGGAAGGATTGTTGACATATGTGTGTATTAAAATTATTTCTCAGTTATGCTTTTAGGAAAGTTGGCATATTTATGACATTTTGTCCTTTTCCCAGGCCTACTTTAAGACTCCATGGGGTTTAATCTTTAGGTGGTACGAAGCAAATATTGGTTTCATATGAAAATGTACGGCTTGCTCTGTAATATGATAGTATTTTGACTTCAATAACCTTCTTATATTAATATTGACAAGTATAAACATGAATATTGAAAATAGAACATTTTAGATTTTAATGTTTGTATATATTACTGAATAGAATATACTCTAAGGGAATATCAATGTTCCAGATTGGAGTCTCTGCTACTTTTAGAGTTATGATCCAATTTGTCAGCATTACCAACAGAGTGAATGTGAAAATGGCCACCCTCTGTTGGTGATCCCACTCTGCAACTTTGATATGCAATAGAGTATTATGTTCAACAATATATTGAAACATTTGCCAAATCTAAGATTTGGGATTTCAATATTCATGTTTATATTTTTCAATGTTGAAAAATGAATGTTTATTTGATTCAAATCAAAATACTACTCCTATTACAGAGCAAGCCTTAAGCTTCATATGACCCCAATTTTTGTTTTGTAACATCTACAGATGAAACATTGAGTCTTAAAGAAGGCCCGGGTAAGGCCAAAATATCATACATTTAGCAATTTTGAGTAATTATTTCTCAATCATATTTGACATTTGTATCTAAAAGCATATGTCAACAATCCTTCCTCCAAAGGACTATTCTATGCATTACATTTCGTGAAAATCCCCCAAGTCATGTTCTTTTTTTTTTTTGTGTGTCAGGGTTTCATGAGGAATCATTTAATCATCATCATTTTTTTCTTGATTCATCTCTACGATTCTGCACATTTCTGTTTCCTATCAGGCGATTACGGAGCTGCCATTGAGGAACATCGGCAGGAATTGCAAATTTCCACGGCAATGCATGACGTCATTGGACGTGCAGTGGCCAATCGTAAGATTGGGGAGTGTTATGCGGAGATGGGGAACATTGAGGCGGCTTTGAAGGTCAGTGAACAGCTCAAGCTTTACTCTCTGATCCTCTACCTGCTTTTGTTTCAGATGGGCACATTACTTGGGATGCCAACTGTCTGCAGGACTGGAACTTCAGATTGGGCTACACATTTTGGATACTTTTTTGTGACTAACTATGCAGCCTGAAAGGCACAACAAGAACAGGATAAATGTTTAATACAATCAGATTCTGTACTAACCAACAGTTTATTACAAGAGTATCCCCACCATTTCACTTGTTGCCAATCATACACAAGCAGAGTATATTAATTAAGAGTGTGTGTTTGGATTCAGCACCAGCGGTGTCATCTTGATCTGGCTCGCTCCGTCAATGATCATGCAGAGGAACAAAGGGCACTGGCCACCATTGGAAGAACCTTCCTCTTCCGCTACGAGTCTGACCAATCGAGGGACAGCTTGAAGCAGGCGGAAGATGCCTTTAGGAAGAGCATGGCTATTGTGGACAAAGAACTGGAAGGTGTGTACACGTTTTGCTATACTTGTGAGTACCACAAGAACAGCAAACCAACAAAAATTCTGAGAATTGAGGACATTTTGCCGGTCCTCACTTGTAAAAAGTGTTTTCCCATATTATTTGTAGAAGAATATTGAAGACATCAAAATTATAAAATAACACATGGAATCATGTAGTCACCAAGTGTTAAACAAATCAAAATATATTTGAGATTCTTTGAAGTAGCCGCTCTTTGCCTTGATGACAGCTTTGCACGCTCTTTGCATTCTCTCAACCAGCTTCATGAGTAATACTTTTCCAACAGTCTTGAAGGAGTTCCCACATATGCTGAGCACTTGTTGGCTGCTTTTCCTTCACTCTGCGGTCAAAATCATTTCAAATGGGTTGAGGTCGGGTGATTGTGGAGGCCAGGTCATCTGATGCAGCACTCCCATCACTTTTCTTCTTGGTCAAATAGCCATCACACAGCCTGGAGGTGTGTTTTGGGTCATTGTCCTTTTGAAAAACAAATAATAGTCCCACTAGGCGCAAACCAGATGGGATGGAGTATTGCTGCAGACTGCTGTGGTAGCCATGCTGGTTAAGTGTGCCTTGAATTCTAAATAAATCACACACTGTCACCAGCAAAGCACCATTACACCACCACCTCCATGCTTCACAGTGGGAACCACACATGTGGAGATCATCCGTTCACCTACTCTGCGTCTCACAAAGACACGGTGGTTGGAACCATAAATCTCAAATTTGGACACATCAGACCAAAGGACAGGTTTCCACCGGTCTAATGTCCATTGCTTGTGTTTCTTGGCCCAAGAAGGTCTCTTCTTATTATTGGTGTCCTTTTAGTAGTGGTTTCTTTGCAGCAATTCGACCATGAAGGCTTGATTCACGCAGTCTCCTCTGAACAGTTGATGTTGAGATGTGTCTGTTATTTGAACTCGGTGAAGCATTTATTTGGGCTGGAATCAGAGGCTGGTAACTCTAATGAACTTATCCTCTGCAGCAGAGGTAACTCTGGGTCTTCCTTTCCTTTGGCGGTCCTCATCAGAGTCAGTTTCATCATAATGCTTGATGGTCGTAAAGTAATGATGGACTATCGTTTCTCTTTGCTTATTTGAGCTGTTCTTGCCATAATATGGACTTGGTCTTTTACCAAATAGGGCTATCTTCTGTATACCACCCATATCTTGTCACAACACAACTGATTGGCTCAAACACATTAAGAAGGAAATAAATTCAATAAATTAACTTTTAACAAGGCACACCTGTTAATTGAAATGCATTCCAGGTTATTACCTCATTATTATGGTTGAGAGAATGCCAAGAGTGTGCAAAGCTGTCATCAAGGCAAATGGTGGCTACTTTGAAGAATCTCAAATCTAAAATATATTTGGATTTGTTTAACACTTTATTGGTTGCTACATGATTCCATATGTGTTATTTCATAGTTTTGATGTCTTCACTATTATTCTACAATGTAGAAAATAGTAAAAATAAATAAATAAAGAAAAACCCTTGAATGAGTAGGCTTGTCCAAACTTGACTGGTACTGTGTGTTTGTGGGATGGCTTTTATATATGAATCCAAGTGAGGCAAATACATGTGTGAACAGAAAAGTCACATTTTTGGGCATATTTGGGGCACAGAGTTTTTCCTGAACACTTGATCTGATCAGGATAAACCCCTGGGCCTATTCATGAGGTAAGCCAAAGGGTTTTCCGTCTTTCTCTTCCTCCTGTACAACGCTTCATCTCCTCTCCCCCTCAGGATCCGTGGCTGCTCTGGAGCTGAGTGAGATGAGGGCTCGCCTGTACCTCAACCTTGGGCTGGTGTGTGACCACCTGGGGGAGCCCAAGCAATGCAGTGAATACATCCGCCTCAGCGTCTACATTGCAGAGTAAGAGCTCACCTCAACCTGGGCCCGTATCCACGGCCTTTCACATCATAATTGATAAGATTATATGAACAGGTGGGATTCTGATCCTAGATCAGCTCTCCTACCGCTTTGTGGATGCTAACACAGTTAGCACACCATGACACCAACGTGTGCTGTTCAATGGCATCGGCTAGACTACAGATACACCTGCAATGCCACACATTTAATAGCAGACCGAACATGAAGTACAGTGCAATACAATGCCACACTCTGTAAATATACACCTAGGTCTAACACACTTTGAACTAGGACCTAGAGTAAGGTTCAAGCCATGGCATCCTTGTACAGTAGATAATACCTTTCCTAATATCTCACCATTAAGTGAGTTGGTGTCCCTCTGCCTTGTCTGTATAGGAAGAACCAGCTCCTGGAGGATTTGTACCGTGCCAACTTAAACCTGGGCAACATCTACTTCCGCAACGGGCACCACTCCAATGCCCTGCGCAGTCTCGAGCAGGCCAAGGAGTGTGCCCGCAAGATCAAAGACAAGTTCAGCGAGAGCGAGTGCTTCCACTCCATCGGCAAGGTAAGGAGTGGAAATTCTCATGGCGTTCTATTTTTCATTTTAAATTAACACACTAATTCAGTCAGTTATAAAGCAGTACAGTTTTATGTTATAACTGACTTCCCATTAACAGTATAAGCTAGTGTGTGTGTGTGTGTGTGTGCGCATTTGGCTGTGCATTCGAGCATGCGACAGGGTTCGAACCTGGGTCTCCACCTGCCCATTAATTGCCTGGGTATTGACTCGCAATGCAACTCTTCAGATCTTGAGCAGGGTTTCTCAAGTGATCACGAGAGGGTGGTCACTCAATCACCTCTGTTACATGTGTCTCTATGTACGTTGTGTGTGTGTGTAGGTGCAGCTGTCCCTGGGTGACTTTGTGGCGGCCAGGCGTTCCCTGAAGAAGGCCTTCTCTCTGGGCTCCCAGCAGGATGTGGACAGGGAGGCTGTGAAGAAGGCCTTCAAACAAGGTGAGAGAGAGAGAGGCTTGTTTGTTTCTCTTAAAACCACAGAGATGGAGAGAGTGGAGCTGGGCCACACGTGTCAACCTGGACTGGGCTTTCTGTGTCTGGGGGAAAATGTCATTTTCATAGATTCAATGTTTTTTCTTACTGCCGTAGCGATTCGGGGCAGTCAGCTGGAGGAAGCAGCGGGGGAGCTGGGTGACGAGTGGCGTTCCCAGGAGGCTGTGGGACTGGCGGAGCAGCTGGGGGACCTCTATTGTAAAGTGGGATGCTACCGCAAAGCCCTGGACGCCTACCGTACGCAGGTGAAAACATCACACTCACTTAGCCCCACACAGTCACCACTTCCGGTGTCCATTTTCACTTCCTGTTTGTTAAAGTTTAACCTTTCTGATCTCCCCATCCCGGATCCGGGATCGTGAATACAGACTCAAGCTCATTACCATAACGCAACGTTAACTATTCATGAAAATCGCAAATGAAATGAAATAAATATGCTAGCTCTCAAGCTTAGCCTTTTGTTAACAACACTGTCATCTCAGATTTTCAAAATATGCTTCTCAACCATTGCAAAACAAGCATTTGTGTAACAGTATTGATGGCTAACGTAGCATTTAGCATTAGCATTCAGCTGGCAACATTTACACAAAAAAACAGAAAAGCATTCAAATAAAATCATTTACCTTTGAAGAACTTCAGATGTTTTCAATGAGGAGACTCTCAGATAGCAAATGTTCAGTTTTTCCTGAAAGATTATTTGTTTAGGACAAATCGCTCCGTTTTCTGCGTCACGTTTAGCTATGAAAAAACCCCTGTATCCAGGATTGTGTAAATCTATCAGCAAGCTCATTAGCATAACACAACGTTAACTATTTATGAAAATCGCAAATGAAATGAAATAAATATGCCATCTCTCAAGCTTAGCCTTTTGTAAACAACACTGTCATCTCAGATTTTCAAAATATGCTTCTCAACCATAGGAAAACAATCATTTGTGTAAAAGTAGCTAGCTAGCGTTAGCATTTAGCGTTAGCATTTAGCGTTAGCATTAGCGTTAGCATCCAGCACGCAACATTAACAAAAACATAAAAGCCTTCAAATAAAATCATTTACCTTTGAAGAACTTCTGATGTTTTCAATGAGGATACTCTCAGTTAGATAGCAGATGCTCAGTTTTTCCAAAAAGATTCCTTGTGTATTAGAAATAGCTCCGTTTTATACATCACATTTGGCTACCAAAAAAAATCCGAAAATTCAGTCCTCAAAACGCGAACTTTTTTCCAAATTAACTCCATAATATCGACTGAAAACATGGCAAACGTTGTTTAGAATCAATCATCAAGGTGTTTTTCACATATCTCTTCATTGATACATCGTTCTTGGACACATGCTTTCTCCCCTGAATCAAATGGTAAAGTAGAAGCAGCTGGCAATTGCGCACCGAATTCGACGCAGGACACCAGGCGGACACTTGGAAAATGTAGTCTCTTATGGTCAATCTTCCAATGATATGCCTACAAATACGTCACAATGCTGCTAAGACCTTGGGCGAACGACAGAAAGTGTAGGCTCATTCCTTGCGCAATCACAGCCATATAAGGAGACAATGGAAAACAGAGCTTCAGAAATTCTGCTAATTCCTGGTTGATGCATCATCTTGGTTTCGCCTGTAGAATGAGTTCTGGGGCACTTACAGACAAAATCTTTGCAGATTCTGAAACTTCAGAGTGTTTTCTTTCCAAAACTGTCAAGAATATGCATAGTCGAGCATCTTTTCGTGACAAAATATCGCGCTTAAAACGGGAACGTTTTTTATCCAAAAATGAAATAGCGCCCCTAGAGCTCTAACAGGTTTTAACTATTGAAATCACTTGCCTGGATGAGTACACGTCCATCCAAACGTATCCCCACTTCCCGCCCCATCTATACCTGTCAGTCTTGTGTGTCGTGAGCTGCATGAACAATCCATGTATTTATTGTGTAACCTTGACCTATCCAATGACATGACACTTGTCTGTCGCCGCTGTTTGGTAGCTATCCAGTGCAGAGGCGTTGGGGAAGCCTGCTCGGGAGCTGGCTGTCATTCACGTGTCCCTGGCGGCCACCTACACAGACATCAGGCAGCATGACAAGGCTGTGGAACATTACAGACAGGAGCTGGCCCTCAGACAGGGCAACCCCAAAGAGGTACGACCTGCCTGGGTGTGCCTGGGACTCAGGCCTGGGGCTGGACAGAATGGGGGTTGGATTTCTTAGTCGGCTTGTCATATAGTATGCACCAAAGGAAACTTTTCTATCTTAGCATTGGCTGTGCTTCTTTTAATCCATGCTCGTGTCATTTTGTGTGTGTGTGTGCCAGGAGTGTAACACGTGGCTGAACATCGCAGCAGCCCAGGAGGAGAATGGGAGGACCGTGGAGGATGTGGACTGTAGCTACGACACTGCCCTGCGCTGTGCACAGAGGGCTGGCCAACCCAAACTACAGGTACTGTAGGTTGCAGTGGCCCACTCTGACTGGGCTCACCGTAGAAATATGCTCATCGCTTTTCTTTTCTTTTTTTCTCTCGGTTAAATGAACAGCACTCGGCCTGTATGGATCAAATATTTTATTCTGCGGACAGCAGATTTTATTTCTATCTTTCTTGGTCTCTTTCTCCTTCTGTCGCTCTCTTCACCAGAGGCGAGTGCTGAAGACGTGGCTGGCTGCCCAGAGCCGCGGGGGCTCGTCGCAGACTGATGACACGCAGGCCAGGCTAGAGGAGCTGTGTGCCACCGAGGGCTGGAGTCCTGAGGGGGGGAGTGAGGGAGAGGAGGACGAAGAGGAGATGGAGAACAGTGAACCCATGGAGGACAGCGATATCCAGTTCTCAGACTCTGGTGAGTGAGACTACGGTCTCCACCGCGATGTTTGTCCTCTGCGGGCATCTGTCATATGACGGAATAAACACTTTTTTTTTTACCTCAGTTTGAGCCATCCAGTCATTTAGTTTAGCATACAGGATGTTGCTGAATAAAGCAATGGAAATTGACACTGCTTTGGCAGATTATTTTAGTCTGGCTAATTGTCTTTCTCTTGTCTCACCGTAGAGGACGATGACAAGATGGTCTGTAGCGGCAGGAGAAAGCCGTCTCGGGTAAGTGCCAGATTTGTCAATGATGGCTTTGTTTTTGATTTGTTTGGGATATAAAAAATAAAAAATAAAAAAAAAAATTTAAAAAAGCAGTCTGCATTCAAATTACTGAAAGAAGCAGAGACTCATGTCTGTCTGCCTGGATTTCAGTGGAACAAGAGGAATGAGAAAGGGGAGACGTCTCTCCACAGAGCCTGTATAGATGGGAACCTGAAGCAGGTCCAGTACCTGGTGGAGCAGGTGAGTGGAACTGGGTTTATACTCCTACTACTTTGTGGCCATGGTACTGTCTGTGGTAGTATTCAGCCAGTATGTCTTCCGGCGCCGACAGAGATGGCCGCCTCGCTTCGCGTTCCTAGGAAACTATGCAGTTTTTTGTTTTTTTACGTGTTATTTCTTACATTAGTACCCCAGGTCATCTTAGGTTTCATTACATACAGTCGAGAAGAACTACTGAATATAAGATCAGCATCAACTCACCATCAGTACGACCAAGAATATGTTTTTCGTGACGCGGATCCTGTGTTCTGCCTTACAAACAGGACAACGGAGTGGATCCTATGCAGCGACCCAAAAAAACGACTCCGAAAGAGAGGGAAACGAGGCGGTCTTCTGGTCAGACTCCGGAGACGGGCACGGCGCGCACCACTCCCTAGCATTCTTCTTGCCAATGTCCAGTCTCTTGACAACAAGGTTGATGAAATCCGAGCAAGGGTAGCATTCCAGAGGGACATCAGAGACTGTAACGTTCTTTGCTTCACGGAAACGTGGCTTACTGGAGAGACGCTATCCGAAGCGGTGCAGCCAACAGGTTTCTCCACGCATCGCGCAGACAGGAAAAAACATCTTTCTGGTAAAAAGAGGGGCGGGGGCGTATGCCTTATGACTAACGTGACATGGTGCGATGAAAGAAACATACAGGAACTCAAATCCTTCTGTTCACCTGATTTAGAATTCCTCACAATCAAATGTAGACCGCATTATCTACCAAGAGAATTCTCTTCGATTATAATCACAGCCGTATATATCCCCCCCCAAGCAGACACATCGATGGCTCTGAACGAACTTTATTTAACTCTCTGCAAACTGGAAACAATTTATCCGGAGGCTGCATTCATTGTAGCTGGGGATTTTAACAAGGCTAATCTGAAAACAAGACTCCCCAAATTTTATCAGCATATCGATTGCGCAACCAGGGGAGGAAAGACCTTGGACCATTGTTACTCTAACTTCCGCGACGCATATAAGGCCCTGCCCCGCCCCCCTTTCGGAAAAGCTGACCACGACTCCATTTTGTTGATCCCTGCCTACAGACAGAAACTAAAACAAGAGGCTCCCACGCTGAGGTCTGTCCAACGCTGGTCCGACCAAGCTGACTCCACACTCCAAGACTGCTTCCATCACGTGGACTGGGAGATGTTTCGTATTGCGTCAGATAACAACATTGACGAATACGCTGATTCGGTGTGCGAGTTCATTAGAACGTGCGTTGAAGATGTCGTTCCCATAGCAACGATTAAAACATTCCCTAACCAGAAACCGTGGATTGATGGCAGCATTCGTGTGAAACTGAAAGCGCGAACCACTGCTTTTAATCAGGGCAAGGTGTCTGGTAACATGACCGAATACAAACAGTGCAGCTATTCCCTCCGCAAGGCTATCAAACAAGCTAAGCGCCAGTACAGAGACAAAGTAGAATCTCAATTCAACGGCTCAGACACAAGAGGCATGTGGCAGGGTCTACAGTCAATCACGGACTACAGGAAGAAACCCAGCCCAGTCACGGACCAGGATGTCTTGCTCCCAGGCAGACTAAATAACTTTTTTGCCCGCTTTGAGGACAATACAGTGCCACTGACACGGCCTGCAACGAAAACATGCGGTCTCTCCTTCACTGCAGCCGAGGTGAGTAAGACATTTAAACGTGTTAACCCTCGCAAGGCTGCAGGCCCAGATGGCATCCCCAGCCGCGCCCTCAGAGCATGCGCAGACCAGCTGGCCGGTGTGTTTACGGACATATTCAATCAATCCCTATACCAGTCTGCTGTTCCCACATGCTTCAAGAGGGCCACCATTGTTCCTGTTCCCAAGAAAGCTAAGGTAACTGAGCTAAATGACTACCGCCCCGTAGCACTCACATCCGTCATCATGAAGTGCTTTGAGAGACTAGTCAAGGACCATATCACCTCCACCCTACCTGACACCCTAGACCCACTCCAATTTGCTTACCGCCCAAATAGGTCCACAGACGATGCAATCTCAACCACACTGCACACTGCCCTAACCCATCTGGACAAGAGGAATACCTATGTGAGAATGCTGTTCATCGACTACAGCTCGGCATTCAACACCATAGTACCCTCCAAGCTCGTCATCAAGCTCGAGACCCTGGGTCTCGACCCCGCCCTGTGCAACTGGGTACTGGACTTCCTGACGGGCCGCCCCCAGGTGGTGAGGGTAGGCAACAACATCTCCTCCCCGCTGATCCTCAACACTGGGGCCCCACAAGGTTGCGTTCTGAGCCCTCTCCTGTACTCCCTGTTCACCCACGACTGCGTGGCCACGCACGCCTCCAACTCAATCATCAAGTTTGCGGACGACACAACAGTGGTAGGCTTGATTACCAACAACGATGAGACGGCCTACAGGGAGGAGGTGAGGGCCCTCGGAGTGTGGTGTCAGGAAAACAACCTCACACTCAACGTCAACAAAACTAAGGAGATGATTGTGGACTTCAGGAAACAGCAGAGGGAACACCCCCCTATCCACATCGATGGAACAGTAGTGGAGAGGGTAGCAAGTTTTAAGTTCCTCGGCATACACATCACAGACAAACTGAATTGGTCCACTCACACAGACAGCATCGTGAAGAAGGCGCAGCAGCGCCTCTTCAACCTCAGGAGGCTGAAGAAATTCGGCTTGTCACCAAAAGCACTCACAAACTTCTACAGATGCACAATCGAGAGCATCCTGGCGGGCTGTATCACCGCCTGGTATGGCAACTGCACCGCCCTCAACCGTAAGGCTCTCCAGAGGGTAGTGAGGTCTGCACAACGCATCACCGGGGGCAAACTACCTGCCCTCCAGGACACCTACACCACCCGATGTCACAGGAAGGCCATAAAGATCATCAAGGACATCAACCACCCGAGCCACTGCCTGTTCACCCCGCTATCATCCAGAAGGCGAGGTCAGTACAGGTGCATCAAAGCTGGGACCGAGAGACTGAAAAACAGCTTCTATCTCAAGGCCATCAGACTGTTAAACAGCCACCACTAACACTGAGTGGCTGCTGCCAACACACTGACACTGACTCAACTCCAGCCACTTTAATAATGGGAATTGATGGGAAATGATGTAAATATATCACTAGCCACTTTAAACAATGCTACCTTATATAAATGTTACTTACCCTACATTATTCATCTCATATGCATACGTATATACTGTACTCTATATCATCGACGGTATCCTTATGTAATACATGTATCACTAGCCACTTTATACTATACTATGCCACTTTGTTTACATACTCATCTCATTTGTACATACTGTACCCGATACCATCTACTGTACCTTGCCTATGCTGCTCTGTACCATCACTCATTCATATATCCTTATGTACATATTCTTTATCCCCTTACACTGTGTACAAGACAGTAGTTTTGGAATTGTTAGTTAGATTACTTGTTATTACTGCATTGTCGGAACTAGAAGCACAAGCATTTCGCTACACTCGCATTAACATCTGCTAACCATGTGTATGTGACAAATAAAATTTGATTTGATTTGATTTGATTTGTCTCAGGGTCATCCTGTCAACCCCAGGGACTACTGTGGCTGGACTCCTCTCCACGAGGCCAGCAACCACGGACACACAGGTAACAGTTAAAAGTATGCAGAAATAAATAGGGCCTGATTTAAAAAAATAATAATAATTTTAGCACGTTTTTTGAAATGTTATTTTTACATTTTAATAAATAAAAAAAAATACACTGAGTAAATCGAACATCCCGATTCTCGAGCTGCAACACACAGACATGTAAGGGGTTTGTGTCAACGGACATGGAGATCAATACATCGTTATTCGACGTAGCTGCCCCCTGTTTGTTGTGATGCTGAGTTTGCCGACTGTCAGCTGTACGTAAACACATGGCCAAAATCCCTTTTCGACTCCGTGTGTTGTGGGAAGGTGAACACGGATTGTTTCAAGCTAACGTTAGCGAACATAAGATGGACATTCAGTGGGCTCTAAAGTGCCAGCAGTTCACTCGCATTTGCTAGTGAAAGAAATGAAATGCAAATACAAAAAAAGAACTGGTCACGTTTGTGCGAGTGTGATATACGTTTAATTCTGCATCCCAGTAGTTGTATTTTCCACGTAACATTACAAGGATCACACAACCTGATAGACTGTAACTGTAATTATGATCCACGTCACAAAAAGCATTACAAAAGTAGAATCAAAATAAATATAAACATCTTGGCATTAAATGGAGTCGGGAGTATAGAAGACGGCGCGATGAAGAATGAATGAGTATTAGCTATAGATGGAGGCAATGCTTCTAATGTGCCTTTGCACTAGATTTGAGATTTCAATCAATTTCAAAGATCTGTAATGATCTATGCGTTGCAAAGAAATCCAATAGGCATCTTTACATAGGCTGAAACAGCAGACACTCTCTGAAACAGCGGTCAGATTCCCTTTGCGGTAGACTACTGAACAGCGGTCAGATTCCCTTTGTGGTAGACTACTGAACAGTGGCCAGATTCCCTTTGCGGTAGCCTACTGAACAGGGGCCAGATTCCCTTTGCGGTAGCCTACTGAACAGCTGCCAGATTCCCTTTGCGGTAGCCTACTGAACAGCTGCCAGATTCCCTTTGCGGTAGCCTACTGAACAGCTGCCAGATTCCCTTTGCGGTAGCCTACTGAACAGCTGCCAGATTCCCTTTGTGGTAGACTACTGAACAGTGGTCAGATTCCCTTTGTGGTAGCCTACTGAACAGCGGTCAGATTCCCTTTGTGGTAGACTACTGAACAGTGGTCAGATTCCCTTTGTGGTAGCCTACTGAACAGTGGTCAGATTCCCTTTGTGGTAGCCTACTGAACAGCGGTCAGATTCCCTTTGTGGTAGACTACTGAACAGTGGTCAGATTCCCTTTGCGGTAGCCTACTGAACAGCTGCCAGATTCCCTTTGCGGTAGCCTACTGAACAGGGGCCAGATTCCCTTTGCGGTAGCCTACTGAACAGGGGCCAGATTCCCTTTGCGGTATCCTACATAACAGCTGCCAGATTCCCTTTGCGGTAGCCTACTGAACAGCTGCCAGATTCCCTTTGTGGTAGACTACTGAACAGCGGTCAGATTCCCTTTGTGGTAGACTACTGAACAGCGGTCAGATTCCCTTTGCGGTAGCCTACTGAACAGCTGCCAGATTCCTTATGCGGTAGCCTACTGAACAGCGACCAGATAGCCTTTGTGGTAGCCTACTGAACAGCGGACAGATTTTCCTTTTACGGTAGCCTACAGAACAGCGGCCAGATTCCCTTTGCGGTAGCCTACTTAAGCTTTGTGTAGCCAGTTTGCGGTCTGTGTCGATGTGATAATTTGTTTTTATGTTTTCAAAATGATTTTGGTTTTAGTGTTGATTAGGAACCGTGTCTAAAAAGCCAAGGACTTGTGAGCTGGCCCTAGTGATTGGTCCTGTTTTGAGAGGTGACAAGCGTTCCTCTACTATAGAGACTAAACTTGGGGGGCCAAGGCAAGCTGGATCTGAAGACCTATGCAGATGCCAGAAATATATTTTCTTCTGCAGTAGACTACATGAAATGTCCATTTGGAGATGTGCTCCTCCAGCATGCAGTGGTTGTTGACATTGCCAACAAGCAGACAACCAAGTTCTCATCCCTCAACTTTTTCATGGCAGGCTTTCCCTGCGTTATTCCCGAGGGGAGCCTCTGTTGATCTGGTGGAAGATGAGTTTCGACTCTATCAGGCAACAACCTTTGAGCGGAGTCTGGGCAACATGCGCACGGATCAGGCCTGGAGAGAAATCGGCACAATGAGAGGGGAGGGCAGCCTGATCTACTCCCACCTTTCGGCTGTGATGCTGGGCATATTGGTCATATTCCACAGCGATTCAGACTGCGAACGAATACTCAGTCTCGTTTCCAAGAACAAAACCCGGTACAGAGCCTCCCTCAGTACAGACATGCTGTACGTGCCCTCGTTACCAAGTAGGTTTCAACGATTGCCAGAGGAACTGTTTGCCACAGAGAAGTCTACCCTGATGCTCTGCTGCGTAAGGCTAAATCTGCTAGCTTCCAGGCAAATCTATCTCCAGATGATTTGTTCTCACCCACTGTTTCCTATCATAGCTTTTTCGTTTTGATTATGGGTAACATGCTTATTTGATACTGATGCTCTGCTTCAAACATTTGTTCTTATCATATCAGAGTTTTTTTTTTTTTCTTAACATCGTGGATAAGACGTTTGTACATTTTGTACCTAAACAAATAATTTTGTTATTATTTGTTTAATACATTTTTTTTTAAACTCCTAAGAATAAAGGCCCTTTGTGTGTTCTCTCTCATTACATCTTGTTAGGGACTATTATCATATGTGTAAGTGGAATGCTGTCAAGAAGAAAGTACTCCAACCTTTTAAAGACTAGATTTGGTACAATTCTAGAATTGCGATCAGACTCACAAACAGAGCGCGCACGAGCGTTGCGGGGGGGAGAGAACCCAAATTCGGTGCATGAGTTGAAACCCCAATTTGCCGCGCGCGTCTGGTACTCTAAAAAGCTGGACAGGGTGGGCAGGTCTGGACTTAATCAGCATTTTAACCCTCATCTGCTTCTCTCTCTCTCTGTTCTCTCTCTCAGACGTGGTGGCTCTGTTGCTAGAAAGGGGGGCTGACATTAACGACCCAGGGGGGTCACTGTGTGAGGGCGTCACCCCCCTGCACGACGCTCTCAACTGTGGACACTTCCAAGCGGCCAGATTACTGGTGGAGAGGGGGGCCTCAGTCACTGTCCGCAATGCCAAGGTCAGGACAAGATGTGTGTGTGTGTGTTTTGGAGGACTGTGCACATGTTTGTTTGGGGTGGGGGGTGCATGCACCTGTGAGTGTTTGTGCAAGTGGCTCATGTATGTCTGTGTCCCCCTCAGGGTGAGACACCCCTGGACAGCCTGCGTCTGTGGCAGAGGATGTACAGAAGAGAGCTGGACCAGGAGGCCAGACATGAGCTGTCCAGCACAGAGGAACTGCTGAGGAGGGCCCTAGCAGGGTTAGGTGAGGCCTACATACTTCCTCTAGTGGGCGTAGGCCTATGCAATACAAGAAGGCTAGAACAGTGTAGAGTGGTTTATATAATGAAACTGTGTGGTTATGAGGCCTTTGTTTGGGTTGGGGTCAATTCCATTGAAATTCCAGTCAATTCAGAGAGTAAACCAAATTCAAAATGTTCCTCAGTGAAAAGCGTTAAAAAGAATTGGAATTTCAGTGCACTTCCTGAATTGACTAGAATTCAAATGAAATTGACCCCAACCCTGTTGTATATTCAATGTGTCACGGTTAGTTGTGTTGTGTGTAAATATACTCCGTACATATGAATTTCCAAAAACAAAACCCGGTACAGAGCCTCCCTCAGTACAGGCATGCTGAGTGCCCTCGTTACCAAGTAGGTTTCAACGATTGCCAGAGGAACTGTTTGCCACAGAGAAGTCTACCCTGATGCTCTGCTGCGTAAGGCTAAATCTGCTAGCTTCCAGGCAAATCTATCTCCAGATGATTTGTTCTCACCCACTGTTTCCTATCATAGCTTTTTCGTTTTTATTATGGGTAACATGCTTATTTGATACTGATGCTCTGCTTCAAACATTTGTTCTTATCATATCAGAGTTTTTTTTATATTGTGGATAAGGCGTTTGTTTGTACATTTTGTATATTCAATGTGTCACAGTTAGTTTGTGTTGTGTGTAAAAATACTCTGTACATTTGAATTCATCATCTTACACACACACACACACACACACACACACACACTGTTTGTGAGGCCTAAAATCTGCTTAATTAATGTCCAGAAAATATGGCGTCTCCCACAACATACATTCCTGTTGCTGTAAGGACGTCAACTATTCCACTGTGCACTTAACTTTTCTACACTCTCTGTACCACAGTCCCCACCGCTCCTGCGCCCCCCAAGCCATTTGTTGCTCTGCAGGACAGTCAGCTGTTTGATGCTGAGAACTCAGAGCCTCTGATCCCCACCAGAGGGCACCATTCGTCCACCAACAACCAACCCAGAACTAGGAGCCCCAAGGAGAGCGCAGTACCACCTATCCCCAAACCGAGGCACTCCAACGGCACAGCGGGGCCCCAACAACGACACAGAGGGACAGAGGCCTCCATCCTCTTTGGGGTACTAGTTGATTTAGAACATAGGAAATTAGATGTCTGTCATAGGTTTGAAACCAATTCTCAATGACCCAGTACTTTACGACTGTCATAGAATGTCAGTCAAGAGCAGCGTTCATAAAGTTAGCTGTTGTGAAGCAGATTTGCAAGTGAGACACTGTTCAATTGACAAACAATCTCCGTCTTTCTCAGGATGACAGCAGCTCCTCCGACCACAGTGACTTGGATGGCGCGGTTAGCCCTCTGCGCCCTGTCCGACCACGCCGACGTTTCCGAGCAGCCCCAGCTCCACAGGAAGTTCCCCCCAGCCAGGAAACAAGCTCTTCTGTTCCTGAAGCGAGAGAGTCTGCGGTACCCTCTGTCTTTGGCAGGGAGGAGTACCACAGTACCATTCGCAGCCTAGGCAGTGCCAAGACCCGCCTTCTCTCCCAGAGCCTGCCACAGTTCAGCAGCACACCGGCGGTGTCGTCCAATAGCAGGCCAGCACTTGTTCCTGAGGAGGAATATCTGATAGATGATTGGCTGGAGAATGACATGGGCAATGTTCACCCAAAGAAGAAGAGGAGAGTGGGGGAGGAGCAGAATGGAAGGCGGGACTTGAATATGATGTCATCAGGGGCCAGGAGTCAGAACTGTCGTTCAACCACGACTGAAATGGCTAGCAGAGGTGTGTAGCAGCTGCACTGATTACACGCACGCGCAAGCAGCCCCATATCTGTACTTCAATGTAGAAACCATATGGAAGCTAACAGAGGAGCACAAGCATATCCATGTTACTATCTATGAACTATAAGGGGCAGTATTAGCCAGTGGAATCACAACCTGTTTTTTTTTTCTTTCTCTCTCTCTCTCGTCCTGCAGTGTCAACGTCCTCCAGTAGGGGTCCCCCTCTGCGCGGCATGCCGCGGCAGGTGAAGATGACTCAGCTCTCCGGCATGGTAATGCTGGGCCGCCGAGAGGTCAGCAGGGCACAGAGTCCCACCGTAACTGATGACGACGACCCTCAAGCTTCCACGCCGCCTCAGACCCGCTACAGCACTCAGCAGGTCAGAGAGATCAAGTGAAATCCGACCTGGGTTCAAATACTCTTTCAAATCTTTCAAATAGCTTGAGCGTTTGATTTAGTCTGCCAGGTGGGCGGGTTTGCCCTTTTGGACCTTTTCTATTGGTTCAATTTTAACAAGCAAGCTCCATCAAGCACAGCGCGAGAGACAGAGTCAAGTCACATCATTACTGTAGCAGGACATATTAGGCTGTTACCGGAACATCGTTCATCAAGATTCTGTTTTGGACTGTCGGGGATGGCAGTAGGGAGATGAAGGTCCTAAAGAGGTGAACGGACTTGCAAAGATATGTCGCAGACTCAGTTCATGGGTAGTTCATGGTTTGTAACGTAGAAATATATTTTACTAGACTGGTTCACCCATCACGGATCATTGACTTGAATGGGGATTTTGTTCTAGTAGTTCTATTTTTATCGTTTCTAAAATTGTATTTCTCTGCCTCTCAACCTCAGGTCCCAAACCAGACAGTCGCTGCGCCAATGCTTGCACCAATCAGAATGCGGGTCAGGGTTCAAGCTAACGTGTTTCTGATACCAGTACCACATAGGTTGGTGTATTTGTCTTCCTGCATGTATGTGTGAAAGAGAGTGAATGTCTAAAGTGGTACATTTAAATTGAAATGTTTGTCATTTAGCAGACGCTCTTATCCAGAGTGACTTACAGGAGCAATTGGGGTTAAGTGCCTTGCTCAAGGGCACTGGCAGATTTTTCACTTAGTCGGCTCAGTGGTTCGAATCTGTGACCTTTCGTCAATCTTAACCGCTAGGCTACCTGCCGCACTTGGGGGACCCTTTTGGCCTTGCTTGAGATTCAGCTTCTATACTAAAATCAAATCAAACTTTATTTGTCACATTTGCCGAAGTGTAGACTTTACCGTGAAATGCTTACTAACACGCCCTTAACCAACAGTGCAGTTCAAGAAGAAGAAAATATTTTGTAACTGGGGTGTGTGTGTTTGTGTGTGTCACTGTGTATTCCAGCGAGGCAGACTCATGCACGGTGTCGTGGCTATGTGAACAGGCGGCCCAGCGCTACTACCAGGCCTGTGGCCTCCTGCCACGCCTTTCGCTGCAGAAAGAGGGCGCTCTGCTCTCTCCCCAAGACCTGCTACTGGCTGTTCTCCACACCAATGAAGAGGTGAGGCCAAACACTTACGATAGTGTGGAAATACACATAAAACACTGGAGGTTGGAATAATTGTGTGAGAATGATAATGCACTTTTAGTGTATAAGAGCTGTTTGAAAAGACCGCCTGAAATGTCAGCCTGTTTTGGTAGGATGGAGTAAATTAATTAATAGACCAATAGGAAAGAGTTCCAAACTTCTCAAATCAAATTACGTTAGTCACCTGCACTGAATACAACAGGTGTAGTAGACCTTACAGTGAAATGCTTACTTACAAGCCCTTAACCGACAATGCAGTTTTAAGAAAATGCAAAGCAATGCAAATAGTCTGGATAGCCATTTGATTAGCTGTTCCGGAGTCTTATGGCTTGGGTGTAGAAGCTGTTTAGAAGCCTCTTGGACCAAGACTTAGGCGCTCCGGTACTGCTTGCCGTGCGGTAGCAGAGAGAACAGTCTGACTAAGGTGGTTGGAGTCATTGACAATTTTTAGGGCCTTCCTCTGACACAGCCTGGTATAGAGGTCCTGGATGGCAGGAAGCTTGGCCCCGGCACCCTCTGTGGTGCTTTGCGGTCAGAGGCAGAGAAGTCGCCATACCAGGCAGTGATTCAACCCGTCAGGATGCTCTCGGTGGTGCAGCTGTAGAACCTTTTGAGGATCTGAGGACCCATGCCAAATATTTTCAGTCTCCTGAGGAGGAATAGATTTTGTCGTGCCATCTTCACGACTGTCTTGGTGTGCTTGGACATGTTAGTTTGTTGGTTATGTGGATGCCAAGGAACTTGAAGCTCTCAACCTGCTTCACTACAGCCCATGGGGGCGTGCTCGGTCCTTCTTATCCTGTAGTCCTCAATCATCTCCTTTATCTTGATCACGTTGAGGGAGAGGTTGTTGTCCTGACACCACACTGCCAGGTCTCTGATCTCGTCCCTATAGGCTGTCTCATCATTGTCGGTGATCAGGCCTACCACTGTTGTCATCGGCAAACTTAATGATGGTGTTGGAGTTGTGCCTGGCCACGCAGTCATGAGTGAACAAGGAGTACAGGAGGGGACTGCGCCCTCACCCCTGAGGGGACCCCGTGTTGAGGATCAGTGTGGCAGATGTGTTGTTACCTACCCTTAACACCTGGGGGCGGCCAGTTGCAGAGGGAGGTGTTTAGTCCCAGGGTCCTTAGCTTAGTGATGAGCTTTGAGGGCACTGTGGTGTTGAACGCTGAGCTGTATTCAATGAACAGCATTCTCATATAGGTGTTCCTTTTGTCCAAGTGGGAAAGGGCTGTATGGAGTGCTATAGAGATTGTATCATCTGTGTATCTGTTGGTGCGGTATGCACATTGGAGTGGGTCTAGGGTTTCTGGGAAAATGGTGTTGATGTGAGCCATGACCAGCCTTTCAAAGCATTTCATGGCTACAGAAGTGAGTACAACAGGTCGGTAGTCATTTAGGCAGGTTACCTTAGTGTTCTTGGGCACAGGGACTCTGGTGGTCTGCTTGAAACATGTTGGTATTACGGACTCAGTCAGGGAGAGGTTGAAAATGTCAGTGAAGACACTTGCCAGTTGGTCAGTGCATGCTCGGAGTACACGTCCTGGTAATCCCTCTGGGTCTGCAGCCTTGTGAATTGTTCACCTGTTTAAAGCTCTTAACTCATATGAGTGTGATCACACAGTCGTCCGGAACAGGTGATGCTCTCATGCATATTTCAGTGTTATTTGAATCGAAGCGAGCATCGAAGTAATTTAGCTCATCTGGTAGGTTCGTATCACTGGGCAGCTCTCGGCTGTGCTTCCCTTTTGTAGTCTGTAATCGTTTGCAAGCCCTGCCACATCCGACTAGCGTCGGAGCCGGTGTAGTAGGACTCAATCTTAGTCCTGTATTGACACTTTGCCTATTTGATGGTTTGTCGGAGGGCATAGCGGGATTTCTTATAGGCTTCCGGGTTAGAGTCCCGCTCCTTGAAAGCAGCAGCTCTACCCTTTAGCTCAGTGCGAATGTTGCCTGTAATCCATGGCTTCTGGTTGCGGTATGTACGTACGGTCACTGTGGGGACGATGTCCTCGATGCACTTATTGATGAAGCCAGTGACTGATGTGGTGTACTCCTCAATGCCATCGGAAGAATCCCGGAACATATTCCAGTCTGTACTAGCAAAACCGTCCTGTAGTTTAGCATCTGCTTCATCTGACCACTTTTTTTTTATAGACAGAGTCACTGGTGCTTCTCTGCCAATAACAGCTAATTTTCCCCTGCCCACTCCGACATTCCTAGCAACATTTTTGTTGCTAAGAATCTATTTTTGTACCTTTTTGACCATTTTTATCGTAAACAATCACACGGAGGTACCTAATTGTTACCCAGAAATGATTTGATATTGAGATGATAACTGCTGCATTGGACCTTTTTAACCACTGACACAGGATCAGATTGTATTTAATCCCTCAGTCTAATGGTTAACATTTAAGAGTGAGGATAGGGTAATCTGATCCTAGATCTGTCGGTAGAAGAAACTCCTACCTTGAAAAAGGCATAAGTAGGACTGTGATGGCAAATTCTGTTACTTGTGTTGATCATCTGGAACAGTGCCACCTCCGTTTTAAATGGTGATGTGAAAGATTGCAATATTAGAAACACAAATGTGTAATCTGATGATTATGTCCACTGCAGGTCGTGGCTGAGGTGTGTTCGTGGGACCTCCCCCCTCTTCCTGAGCGCTACAAGAAGGCCTGTCGCAGCATGGCAGTGGGTGAGTATGTGAACAACTGATACCTCTCTGGTTAATTTCCTGCCGCGGAAATGTGCGAATATGGGAAGGAAAGGGGGAACCTAGTCCGTTGCGCAATTTAATGCATTCAACCTAAATGTGTCTTCCGCATTTAACCCAACTCCTCTGAATAAGAGAGGTGCGTGGGGCTCCCTTAATCAACACCCAGTTCATCGGTGAATAACAGAATTCACAGTTTTGAGCGTGTATCCCTAAATTACTGGTATTTGAATACCTGAAGTGCATTGTTAATCCATGCCATGTGTTTCTGTGTGCGTGTGTGTGTGTTGTCTCTAGAGGAGAACAAGCGTGTGGCTCGTCTGTGTGAGGTGCAGGACGGCAGTCCCTCTGTGTCAGTGTGTGGCCTCAGCCTGCCCTCCTCCTCCCTCTCCCCTCTCCTCCGTGCCCTCAAACTGCAGGCCAGCCTCACCCAGCTACAGCTGTCTGGCAACCGTCTACACGATGACCTCTTCCCTGAGTTGGTCGCCACTGCCGTCACCATGCCCCGGCTCCGCCATCTGGATGTGTCCTCCAATCACATCACGGGGGAGGGGCTTAAGAAGGCGGCAAACGCCTTGGAAGGGCAGACTCAACCTGCTTTCCCGGTAACTTTTTTTATTTTATTTTATTTCACCTTTATTTAACCAGGTAGGCTAGTTGAGAACAAGTTCTCATTTGCAACTGCGACCTGGCCAAGATAAAGCATAGCAGTATGAGCAGACAACACAGAGTTACACATGGAGTAAACAATTAACAAGTCAATAACACAGTAGAAAACAAAGGGGGAGTCTATATACAATGTGTGCAAAAGGCATGAGGTAGGCGAATAATTAATATTTTGCAGATTAACACTGGAGTGATAAATGATCAGATGGTCATGTACAGGTAGAGATATTGGTGTGCAAAAGAGCAGAAAAATAAATAAATAAAAACAGTATGGGGATGAGGTAGGTGAAAATGGGTGGGCTATTTACCAATAGACTATGTACAGCTGCAGCGATCGGTTAGCTGCCCAGATAGCAGATGTTTGAAGTTGGTGAGGGAGATAAAAGTCTCCAACTTCAGCGATTTTTGCAATTCGTTCCAGTCACAGGCAGCAGAGTACTGGAACGAGAGGCGGCCAAATGAGGTGTTGGCTTTAGGGATGATCAGTGAGATACACCTGCTGGAGCGCGTGCTACGGATGGGTGTTGCCATCGTGACCAGTGAGCTGAGATAAGGCGGAGCTTTACCTAGCATGGACTTGTAGATGACCTGGAGCCAGTGGGTCTGGCGACGAATATGTAGCGAGGGCCAGCCGACTAGAGCATACAAGTCGCAGTGGTGGGTGGTATAAGGTGCTTTAGTGACAAAACGGATGGCACTGTGATAGACTGCATCCAGTTTGCTGAGTAGAGTGTTGGAAGCCATTTTGTAGATGACATCGCCGAAGTCGAGGATCGGTAGGATAGTCAGTTTTACTAGGGTAAGCTTGGCGGCGTGAGTGAAGGAGGCTTTGTTGCGGAATAGAAAGCCGACTCTTGATTTGATTTTCGATTGGAGATGTTTGATATGAGTCTGGAAGGAGAGTTTGCAGTCTAGCCAGACACCTAGGTACTTATAGATGTCCACATATTCTAGGTCGGAACCATCCAGGGTGGTGATGCTAGGCGGGGATGCGGGTGCAGGCAGCGATCGGTTGAAAAGCATGCATTTGGTTTTACTAGCGTTTAAGAGCAGTCGGAGGCCACGGAAGGAGTGTTGTATGGCATTGAAGCTTGTTTGGAGGTTAGATAGCACAGTGTCCAATGACGGGCCGAAAGTATATAGAATGGTGTCGTCTGCGTAGAGGTGGATCAGGGAATCGCCCGCAGCAAGAGCAACATCATTGATGTATACAGAGAAAAGAGTCGGCCCGAGAATTGAACCCTGTGGCACCCCCATAGAGACTGCCAGAGGACCGGACAGCATGCCCTCCGATTTGACACACTGAACTCTGTCTGCAAAGTAATTGGTGAACCAGGCAAGGCAGTCATCCGAAAAACCGAGGCTACTGAGTCTGCCGATAAGAATATGGTGATTGACAGAGTCGAAAGCCTTGGCAAGGTCGATGAAGACGGCTGCACAGTACTGTCTTTTATCGATGGCGGTTATGATATCGTTTAGTACCTTGAGTGTGGCTGAGGTGCACCCGTGACCGGCTCGGAAACCAGATTGCACAGCGGAGAAGGTACAGTGGGATTCGAGATGGTCAGTGACCTGTTTGTTGACTTGGCTTTCGAAGACCTTAGATAGGCAGGGCAGGATGGATATAGGTCTGTAACAGTTTGGGTCCAGGGTGTCTCCCCCTTTGAAGAGGGGGATGACTGCGGCAGCTTTCCAATCCTTGGGGATCTCAGACGATATGAAAGAGAGGTTGAACAGGCTGGTAATAGGGGTTGCGACAATGGTGGCGGATAGTTTCAGAAATAGAGGGTCCAGATTGTCAAGCCCAGCTGATTTGTACGGGTCCAGGTTTTGCAGCTCTTTCAGAACATCTGCTATCTGGATTTGGGTAAAGGAGAACCTGGAGAGGCTTGGGCGAGGAGCAGCGGGGGGGGCGGGGCTGTTGGCCGAGGTTGAAGTAGCCAGGCGGAAGGCATGGCCAGCCGTTGAGAAATGCTTGTTGAAGTTTTCGATAATCATGGATTTATCGGTGGTGACCGTGTTACCTAGCCTCAGTGCAGTGGGCAGCTGGGAGGAGGTGCTCTTGTTCTCCATTGACTTCACAGTGTCCCAGAACTTTTTGGAGTTGGAGCTACAGGATGCAAACTTCTGCCTGAAGAAGCTGGCCTTAGCTTTCCTGACTGACTGCGTGTATTGGTTCCGGACTTCCCTGAACAGTTGCATATCACGGGGACTATTCGATGCTATTGCAGTCCGCCACAGGATGTTTTTGTGCTGGTCGAGGGCAGTCAGGTCTGGGGTGAACCAAGGGCTGTATCTGTTCTTAGTTCTGCATTTTTTGAACGGAGCATGCTTATCTAAAATGGTGAGGAAGTTACTTTTAAAGAATGACCAGGCATCCTCAACTGACGGGATGAGGTCAATGTCCTTCCAGGATACCCGGGCCAGGTCGATTAGGAAGGCCTGCTCACAGAAGTGTTTTAGGGAGCGTTTGACAGTGATGAGGGGTGGTCGTTTGACTGCGGCTCCGTAGCGGATACAGGCAATGAGGCAGTGATCGCTGAGATCCTGGTTGAAGACAGCGGAGGTGTATTGGCCAGTTGGTCAGGATGACGTCTATGAGGGTGCCCTTGTTTACAGAGTTAATGAACAAAAATATAAACGCAACATGCAACAATTTTAAAAAAGATTTTAAAGTGAGTTACAGTTCATATAAGGAAATCAGTCAATTTAAATAAATTCATTAGGCCCTAATCTATGGATTTCACATGACTGGGAATACAAATATGCATCTGTTGCTCACAGACACCTTAAAAAAAATGTAGGGGTGTGGATCAGAAAACCAGTCCGTATCTGGTGTGACCATTTGCCTCATGCAGCGTGACACGTATAGAGGCTGTTGATTGTGACCTGAGGAACGTTGTCCAACTCCTCTTCAATGGCTGTGCGAAGTTGCTGGATATCGGCGGGAACTGGAAAACGCTGTCGTACACGTCGATCTAGAGCATCCCAAACATGCTCAATGGGTGACATGTCTGGTGCGTAAGAACTGGGACTTTTTCAGCTTCCAGGAATTGTGTACAGATCCTTGCGACGTGGGGCCGTGCATTATCATGCTGAAACGAGGTGATGGTGGCGGATGAATGGCACGACAATGGCCCTCAGGATGTCGTCACGGTATCTCTGTGCATTCAAATTGCCATCGATAAAATGCAATTGTGTTCGTTTTCCGTAGCTTATGCCCATACCATAACCCCACCGCCACCATGGGGCACACAACGTTGACATCAGCAAACCACTCGCCCACACAACGTCATACACGCTGTCTGCCATCTGCCCGATACAGTTGAAATCGGGATTCATCCGTGAAGAGCACACTTCTTCAGCTTGCCAGTGACCATTGAGGGTGAGCATTTGCCCACTGAAGTCGGTCACGTCACCGAACTGCAGTCATGTCCTGGTGGGGACAATGACCCCGCAGATGAGCTTCCCTGAGACGGTTTCTGACAGTTTGTGCAGACATTCTTCGGTTGTGCAAACCCACAATTTCATCAGCTGTCTGGGTGGCTGATCTCAGACGATCCTGGTTTGGTAAGAAGCCGGATGTGGAGGTCCTGGCCTAGCGTGTCCACACGTGCTCTGCGTTTGTGAGGCCGGATGAATGGACTGCCAAATTCTCTAAAACAAAGTTTGAGGCAGCTTATGGTAGAGAAATTAACATTAAATTATCTGGCAATAGCTCTGGTGGACATTCCTGCAGTCAACATGCAAATTGCACGCTCCTTCAACATTGTGTTGACAAAACAGCACATTTTAGTGGCCTTTTATTTTCCCCAGCACAAGGTGCACCTGTGTAATGATCATGCTGTTTAATCTGCTTCTTTATATGCCACCTGTCTAGTGGATGGATTATCTTGGAAATTGACAAATGCTCACTAACAGGGATGTGAACACATTTGTGCACTAAATAGAGAAAAGCTTTTTGTGAATATGGAACATTTCTGGGATCTTTTATTTCAGCTCATGAAACATGGGACCAACACTTCACATGTTGCGTTTATATTTTTGTTCAGTATAAATAGTGATTGATTTTGTATTTACTTAGTTCGTTTGTATTTACTTAGTGTAATTTGTAAGAATAGTTTCTTATTTTCTAGTGAAATACTCTCAGCTGGAAAGCAAGTGAAGCTATGAATGTTAGAAGTCCTTTTTTGTTATCCTTGAATGTTTTAGCATCCCAGAATGTTGTTTCAGAAACATATGCGCCCCTATGGGACTGAAGTATAATACTCACCTGTAAGACTCTCGCTGTGCTGTGCCCTTTATATGGACGTGTAGGGGCCCAGGATTCTGTACCTTATCTTCAGTGATGGTTTACAGTACACCGGTCTGTGTCATTTTATATGGTTCTATTCTGCACAGAGGTCATGTTATTTAAGAATAGTATATGACTGACCAAAAGTTTGAATCAATCATGTGGTATGTATGTGTTCACTATTGTTGCTCACCCATAGGTTCATCAATGTGTAGATTATTCATATCTAAACTATAAGAACAGGACGACTATGTAAAGGAAGGCGTAGTGCGGCTACATCACGTGCTACATATGGATGGATGTGTTGATGGCGAGCTAAACAAAATGGTCGTCTCTTCCCTCCCATCTCTCTCTAGTGTCTGGAGGAATTGGACCTGAGTGTGAACCCGCTGGGTGATGGTCTGTCCCAGGCCCTGTCCTGCCTGCTGTCAGCGTGCCCCCTACTGGCCAGCATCTCCCTGCAGGCCTGCAACCTCACAGCCCGCTGCCTACAGCAACACCGTCTCCTACTGGCCAGAGCCCTGGCAGGTAAACAGGCTCATTAATATACCCTTTTCACACTGATATTCTACAGAGTCCCGGGACCACCCATAGATAAAATGTATGCATGCATGACTGTAAGTCGCTTTGGATAAATTGTATTTTATTATTATTATTATTATTATTATTATTAAATATAATGTATATAAATGGTGGAGACCACTCCAAATGGACACATTTCTATCTGTTTGAGGTAGTTTGAAATGTTCCAGAAGAATCAGTATCATCTCATCATCCTACAGGTACAGGGCACCTGAAGTCTGTGAATCTATCCCATAATGCTCTGGGCTCTACAGGCTTTGAGCTGGTCCTGAAGACTCTGCCTCTCCACTGTCTCACACACCTCCATCTGTCTGCCATCCGCTGTGGACCCGCTGACCACCCTGCTTTAGAACACCTGACGTCAGTCCTGTCCCAGGTACACAGCACATGCAAACACACAAATGCACACACACACACACACACGCGCGTGCACACGCACAAATTAAAAAACTGCATCATTAGAATACTTGACATTAATTAAGCATTGTTTGGCGAAAGAACTGCACAAACTATCATATTCTCTAAGTAGCCTTAAGTGGGTGTAAATTTGTTCGTGAATGTACACGAAAAGAAACTGCTGTGCAATTAAAATAAATAAATTGGTAAATGATAAAAATGCTATTATTGGATATTGGCCAAACAATTGGTTAGGTTTCTGGTAACTCTTGTTTCTCTCTAACCAGTAAACCCATACAGGTTACTGCCAAAATAAAGGAAACACTTGAGTAAATAATGGATATAAAGTATATATAATGCAGGTGCTTCCACACAGGTGTGGTACCTGAGTTAATTAGTATAAAAATGCCCAGCACTACCGAGTCCCATCTTGGCCTGGATGAGGGCAAGGTTCTTGGCAGTCTGGCGAAGGACACTTCCAAGCAAAGGCTTTGGGATGGAGATGCAATATGGCAGTCGTGCCAACATATCTCATCAGACACCTGGTGGAAGGGACTTTGTGGATCTGAGGCTCTTTCCCCTGTTGCCTCGATCATCCTACAAATCCCACCACCAGCAGCCACCTCAAAGTGCAAATGGTCCTTGTTTGGACCAATACAAGGGTTGAAAAATTGGTGACCATTCGGGCAAATTTGAGGCTTTTTGAGCCTGGCAACGAGCCATCCGCAACAAGGTTGGAACGTGACAGTGAAGATAAGGCCTCAGAGTCTGTTCAAGAGGTGGACATTGAGGAGGTCCAGGGAGAAGACATGGAAGCCTGAGAGGAAGACAATCAAAGCTTTAGTTTCTAGACTTTTACAGATGTATGTTGAAAATGTTTTTGGGAGATGCAATGGATCATTCAATAGTCCCTTTCTTTTGTTGTTTAGTGAAATCATCCCATGTGCAGAGTGAACTCATTTAATTAAAGTTAAATTCGTAACTAAATAGTTTTTTTCTATTTCTATTGGAAGGATTTAATCATTTTAATTATGTCTACTTATGATAAGATAAAAGGTTTCTGTCTCCATATGATATGGTAAATATATCCAATGCAAAAAAAACATCTACATTTAAATGGTATTAATATTAATTTGCATATATTCCCATTAATTCCCATGTATTCCTGTTAATTCCCACAAACTTTCCACCTCTGAATGTTCCCCATAATGTGCAACCCTATACAGGATTATGAGATCTTATACATTTTCTTCTATGAGATCTCATCAGCTAACATCACTTTTTGTGGATTTTGTAAAAAGCTAACATCTGTGCTAACATGTCAAAAAATAAAACCCCTCTGGACGCATGCCTTTGACGTCTAGCTAACAGACTTAGATTACTTATTAGACGGACCCAAAGTCTCCTCGGGACAACATTGTTCGAGAAATGATAAAATGCGCACCTTCCCGCTGAAGAGATATGGTTTGCAGCCTGGAGCAAAACAATATACCATCCTTGTATTTTTGTTTGAGCTGGTAAGCAGAAAGCTAACTTAACCATCTACCCTTTTGGCGTAATGTAGCGTAGACTAGTTTGCGTGGTCGCTGTAGTGATTCGGAAATGTTGTGACTAATGTTGTAGTTCCATTTCTCAGACGGTTAGTGACTCGTTAGCAACTTACTTATTCTGAGCACATAAAGGCTCTCCTAGAACAAAGCGTATAAGATATCCTTAGCCTGTGTTAACTTCAGACCTTATTTTTGGCATATCTCCCTTATACCCTGTTTATTTTCCCCATTCATTTCCCCTTTAGGAATGCCCAACGGAACAAGAGGTAGAAAATGCTAACTAATTTCCGCTTTTTTTAGGACGACAAGCTGGCGAGTTCTATAGAACACTTATGGAAGATTCTGGAGTGGAGCCTGACATTTTTTTTCATCTCAAACATGAAACACCTAATGATGGTATTTCTCATGGAAGAAGGGTGTCACATCCCTCTAATATACTTCCAGCCACTTGTAGAATCTATGCCACGGTGCATTGAGGCTGTTCTGGCCGGCTCGTAGTGGCCCAACTCCTTTTGTTGGTGTTTCCTTTATTTTGGCAGTTACCTGTACCACAGGTCTGAGGCAGGCGCAGCTGAAAGCGTGTGGAAATAACATTTCACAGGTTGAAAAGGAAGCATGTCATTCACACTTATCTGCTGCACAACGTTGCCGTTTGCTATTCAGGCCAAGAGACGTGCTGATATGTTAAGGAAGACACAATGGTTGTATCTTAAAGTGTATATAGCATTTGACTTAAAGGGGAGCTCTGGCAAGATTGTCTTCAATAGAGGAACAAATGTGGTGATGGTCCCCCTGTTAAGTAGGATTCATGTCGACTAATGTTTAAAGCTGGAGGCCAAGCTGAGAACTAAACATTGATATATTGGGTGACATAGTACTCACTGCCTGGTACTAAGCAGACCTGGGTTGAAATACTATTTTACATTTCTCAATTACTTTCACGTACTGTACATTTTGAAGTAAGTATTCAGATATTGTTTATTTGAAAATACAAATAGTTGAATATTTAAGCAATAAGGCCCAAGGAGGTGTGGTATATGGCCAATATACCACGGCTAAGGGCTGTTAGTGCCTGGACACAGACCGTAGCCGTGGTATATTGGCCATATATTGCATTTGGAAAGTATTCAGACCCCTTGACTTTTCCCACATTTTGTTACAGCCTTATTCTAAAATAGATTAAAAGGAAATTCCTCAACAATCTACATGAAATAACCCATAATGACAAAGCAATAACATGTTTTTAGACATTTGCACATTTATTAAAAAAAACACATTTATCGAGACTTGAAATTGAGGTCAGGTGCATCCTGTTTAAATTGATCATCCTTGAGATGTTTCTACAACTTGATTGGAGTCCACCTGTGGTAAATTCAATTGATTGGACACGATTTGGAAAGGCACCTACCTGTCTATACAAAGTCCCACAGTTGACTGTATGTCAGAGCAAAAACCAAGCCATGAGGTTGAAGGAATTGTCCGTAGAGCTCAGAGACTGGATTTATGTCGAGGCACAGATCTGTGGATGGGTGCCAAAACATTTTTGCAGCATTCAAGGTCCCCAAGAACACAGTGGCCTCCATCATTCTTAAATGGAAGAAGCCACTCCTCAGTAAAAGGCGCACGACAGCAAACTTTGAGTTAGCCAAAAGGCACCTAAAGGACTCTCAGACCATGAGAAACAAGATGCTCTGGCCAGATGAAACCAGATTGAACTCTTTGGCCTGAATGCCAAGCGTCACGTCTGGAGAAAACCTGGCACCATCCCTACAGTGAAGCATGGTGGTGGTGGATGTTTTTCAGCGGCAGGGACTGGGAGACTAGTTAGGATAGAAGGAAAGATGAACGGAGCAAATTATAGAGATCCTTGATGAAAACCTGCTCCAGAGCGCGCAGGACCTCAGACTGTGGTGAAGGTTCACCTTCCAACAGGACAACAACCCTAAGCATACAGCCAAGACCACGCTGGAGTGGCTTCGGGACAAGTCTCTGAATGTCCTTGAGTGGCCCAGCCAGTGCCCGGACTTGAACACGATCAAACATTTCTGGAGAGACCTGAAAATAGCTGTGCAGAGACGCTCCCCTTCCAACCTGACAGAGCTTGAGAGGATCTGCAGAGAAGAATGGGATAACTTCCCAAATAAAGGTGTGGCAAGCTTGTAGTGTCAGACCCAAGAAGACTCGAGGCTGTAATCCCTGCCAAAGGTGCTTCAACAAAGTCCTGAGTAAAGGGTCTGAATAGTTTAGTTTTTTGATTTTTTTAATAAATGTGCAAAATTTATAAAAACCTGTTTTTGCTTTGTCATAGGGTATTGGGTGTAGATTGATGAGGGGAATAAACCATTTAATCAATTTTAGAATATGACTGGTACGTAACAAAATGTGGGAAAAGGCAAGGGGTCTGAATACTTTCCGAATGTACTGTATATCACTCCCCCCTGAGATGTGTTATTGCTATTATAAAAGTAAATGACAGTTCTGTCATACCTGTGGTATACCACGGCTGTCAGCCAATCAGCATTCAGGGCTCGAACCACCCAGTTTATAATAAGCCCTGCATGTCTGATAGCTGTGGAATATACTATGGGTATGACAAAACACTTATTTTCCATTGGTAAACTGTTTATAATTCCATTGGTAAACAGTTTATAATGGCAATAAGGCACCTCTGATATATGGCCAATATACCACTGCTAAGGATTGTGTCCAAGCGTTGGGCCTTCCTCTGACAGCGTTGCCGTGGTATATTGTCCATATACCACACCCCCTCAGGCCTTTTTATTGCTGAATTAATTCCATACAATTGCGCGGTATAATTCAAATGGCTATGAAGTTCATTCTTACATGTTCTATTTTTGAGCTGCTTTTGAAGGCAAAAGTTGAATTGAAGACATTGGCATTTGTTTAATTCGATTTTCATAATAGCAAGCCCAGGATGATGGTTTGGTTACCAAGGCAACTACTGCAACTATCTAGCCAGTAGACTTGCTAGCTACTTCAGTGGATGTTGTCACATTTTCAACTGGCAAATGAATAAATGCATTATTTTCCAGAAAACACGTTTTTGGAAATCCACTTGAAGTATTGGCATGTATTTGAAAAACTAATTCACTGACTCAAATCCATTTAACCACTAGAAGTAGTTGATTCGGGACACATTTATTTGAAAATTCTCACACATAAAATACATATTTAAATAAATGATCAAATACACACCCAGGTCTGGTACTAAGACGTACTACTAATACATCGTTATAATTGCCTGGTCAAGGGCACACCATGAGATCAGGGATTTGATTGGTCCCTTGCTGAGTCACGGAGGACATGGTTCTGATTGGTTCTTTGTGTGTTCCACAGGATGACTGCTCCCTGACCCATCTAAGCCTGGGGGGAAATGGACTGACGGACAACAGCGTGGCCACCCTCGCCAGGTGTGTGTGCATTTTTGTGTTTTCTCTCTATTCATGTCACCCTTGTCCTTTAGTTGAGCTGCCTGTGCCTTTTCCAAGTGTCCGCTCTGTACAGTACCTCTGATTTATGTGACTGTCCAATATTGAGATCCGTATGTTCTGTGTGTCCAGATGTCTGCCTGTCTGTCCCTCCGTGGTGTCTGTGGACCTGTCAGGGAACCCGGCGGTGACCTCAGCAGGACTCTACAGCCTCCTCTCCGCCCTCCGTGACGCCCAGAGACCTTTGACCCATCTCAACCTCCAAGGTACATTAGGCCTATAGTAGTCTATTGGTTCTCAGTCTGTATTTGTCTCTCTCTAAGTCCCTCTAATTTGTTCCATCTCTCTTTCTCAGGTTGTCAGGTAGCCGGCCCCTGGGACAGCTGTAGTTTGGACGGCCTGTCAGAACAGGTCCAGGACCTGCGGCTGTGCTCCCAGAGGCTCAACAAACTGGACCGCGAGGTCCTGCAGCAGACCTGGGGCCAGAGGACTCCCGTGGGCCACTTCCTCTCCAGAGATGCCAAATGCCTGCTCACTGTTGCCCCCTCACTGTGAGGACGCCTCCTTGAGTTCTCACACCGTTAAAGACTAGTGTCACTTGGATTCCAATACATACACTTGAGATGATTTACACCCTTTGGTCGTCGTATTTGTGGCATATTTTGGTGACACAGGCTGCAGAAGGATCTCCGAATGAATGATCTTGTATGCATAATGTAGATATAATTTTCTGTGTTTGTGGGTGTGTTTATATATGTCTATGTATTTGTATGTATTCAATGGAAAACATAAAAAAATAAAGTGAACATGATTGTCATTATTTTTGGGCTGTTTATTTCCATGGTGCTTTTTTCCATGCAACCTCACAAAATTAGCTGATTTTACGGTCAAACTGTGAAATGATTAAATCCCTCGCTTCTGTCTCCTAGTCTCTTTCCTCAGCCGCTGTCTCCGACACAACTCTCAGGGTGGAGCATCATGAGTCTTGCAAACGGGGCTGTTCCCCGCCTACTTGGTGTGAGCTTCTGAAGACACAGTTGCACACTGTGGTTTCCAACCTTGTTAGTTAACCCACTGACTGGTCTTCTCACTGTTGAATAGTTCCACAGAGGATGGTGTTGGGTGGGCTTCAAGCAGAGGTAGGAGGAGCTATAGGAGGTCCGGCTCATTGTAATATCTAGAATGGAATTAATGGAATGGTATCAAACATGGAAACCACATGTCCTCCTATAGCTCCTCTCACCAGCCTCCACTGGCTTCAAGATCATGTGGGAAAAGTGCCTACTCACACCACACACCTCAGTGTTCCACAATATGACTCAGCGATTGGGCCAAGGTGATTATGGTTAGAACTAATTTCTTTACTAGTTATTGTCATTTCCAATTTATAAAAAAATCTGTAAATGGTTTCTGATGGTGCTACTGCCACCTTGTTAACTGTTTAAGTAGACCCAAACAGAAGCCATGGATTACAGGCAACATCCGCACGGAGCTAAAGGGTAGAGTTGGCGCTTTCAAGGAGCGGGACTATAACTCGGAAGCCTATAAGAAATCCCCCCTCTGACAAACCATCAAACAGGCAAGCGTCAATACAGGACTAAGATTAAATCGTACTACATCGGCTCCGACGCTCGTCGGATGTGGCAGGGCTTGCAAACAATTACAGACTACAAAGGGAAGCACAGCCACGAGCTGCCCAGTGACACAAACCTACCAGATGAGCTAAATTACTTCTATGCAAGTAACACTGAAACATGCATGAGAGCACCAGCCGTTCCGGACGACTGATCACGCTCTCCGTAGCCGATATGAGAAGGACCTTTAAACAGGTCAACAGTCACAAGGCCAGAGGGATTACCAGGACGTGTACTCCGAGCATGCGCTGACCAACTGGCAAGTGTCTTCACTGACATTTTCAACCTCTCCCTGACTGAGTCTGTAATACCAACATGTTTTAAGCAGACCACCATAGTCCCTGTGTCCAAGAGATGATTGTGGACTAAAGGAAAAAGAGGACAAAGCACGCCCCCATTCTCATCGTCGGGGCTGTTAGTGGAACAGGTTGAGAGCTTCAAATTCCTTGGTGTCCACATCACCAATAAACTATCATGGTCCAAACACACTAAGACAATTGTGAAGATGGCACGACAAAGCCTATTCCCCCTCAGGAGACTGAAAAGATTTGGCATGGGTCCTCAGATCCTCAAAAGGTTCTACAGCTGCACCATCGAGAGCATCCTGACTGGTTGCATCACTGCCTGGTATGGCAACTGCTCTGCCTCCGACCGCAAGGCACTATAGAGGGTAGTGTGTACATCCCAGTACATCACAGGGCTAAGCTTCCTGCCATCCAGGACCTCTATACCAGGAGGTCAGAGGAAGGCCCTAAAAATGGTCAAAGACTTCAGCCACCCTATTCATAGACTGTTCTCTCTGCTACCGTATGGCAAGCAGTACTGGAGCGCCAAGTCGAGGTCCAAGAGGCTTCTTAACAGCTTCTACCCCCAAGCTACAAGACTCCTGAACAGCTAAACAAATGGCTACCCAGACCCCTCTTTTACGCTGCTGCTACTCTGTTTATAATCTATGCATAGTCACTTTAACTCTACCTACATGTACATATTACCTCAATTACCTTAACTAACCAGTGCACATTGACTCTCTACTGGTACCCGCTGGATATATTGTTATTTTACTGCAGCTTTTAAATGATTAAATGCTTTTAAATGATTTGTTACTTTTATTTTCTATTTAAAATGTTTTCTTAACACTTCTTTTTATTTATTTTTCTTAACTTTTTAAAGCATTGTTGTTAAGGGCCTGTAAGTAAGCATTTCACTGTAAGGTCTACCTACATCTGTTGTATTCAGAGCATGTGACAAATACAATTTGATTTGATGTGTAAACTGTTGCAAACTACAGTATTATGGTATAGGACAGTGTTGCAAACGTGCAGCAAGTGCATATCTGTGGTCATGTTCTCTTCCCACAGCTGCTGTGCTAACCTTTACGTGTAAGGCAAGCCAGAGTTAGACATGTCAGATATGAGAACACTGGTTATGGTGCAAATTCACGAAGTATGACTGACAACCAGGTATGTTTCACAATTAACAATACTTTATTTGGGAAAGGTAGGAAGTGTCTCTTAAAAACAAGGGTGTACTGGGACAAATTCCGCTCTCTCATTTTACAGTTCCGGTGACTGGTGAAACATCATCCTTTTTTTTAACCAGCTCATGTTTAATAAAATACAACAGGTAAAAGCACCACTGGAGATACAACTCACCAGTTTAACTGTGCCTCTGTTGCCTCCCTGGTGTGCAGTCTGTCTCTGTCTGCCTGTCACTGTCTTTCTGTCTGTGATTCTCCTTGTCGCTGTCACTCCTAAGTGTTAATTGCTATTACATGTAGAGCCAACATATTAACTGACATTACATCTGTGTCTCTCTTCTCCTATATCTACTGTACTTACTTCTGAGCTGTCTCTGCTAAAACTAGTATCCTTTCCCACTGCACTGGTACCAGAAGAACAGGGGACCACACTGCATGTGCTGGGCCCAGCAACTTCCTACTTATGAATGAATGAACACATTTATTAGATATAGAATTACTATTACTGAATAAATGCCTAATAGATGACCGTTGGCTTATATAATACCTTATAACAGCCAAACTACATATTTCAGATTAGTGCATTTCAAGTGTTCCCCCCTGCCCACTTTAGATAAGTGTTTAAGTATTAGGCTACATATGATTCAATACAATAAAACAGAGCGAGAGAAGGAGAGGGAAAGACTGTAGCCAATTGCTACATTAAGGAATTGGCAGTCTCTCTCCCCCTCTGTTTTCTTCTATTGAATTAAATTTACAACCTTCTGTGTTTGTCAAAGAACAATGCCGGGACTAGTTCATGTGGATGCAGATAGATTTCCAGCGTTGTGCTTCATTTGACAGTGTCATAGGCGGGACTTTCCAGCCTCCAGAGTCACTTCTTTACGACAGCTTCTTTACGACAGCTGTGCCTCACTTGCTGGGTTGAAGAGACTGAGACTCAGAAGCGAATACACATTGATAAAACAATTAAAATATGAACAATTCTTATTTACAATGACGGCCTACCCCAGCCAAACCTTAACCCGGACGACGCTAGACCAATTGTGCACCACCCTATGGGACTCTCAATCACGTCCTGTTGTGATACAGCCCAGGATCTGTAGTGATGCCTCTAGCACTGATGCAGTGCCTTAGACCGCTGCGCCACTCGGGAGCCCTGAGTGGGAGCCCTAAAGCTGTCATCAAGGCAAACGGTGGCTACTTTGAAGAATCTCAAATATAAATACATTTAGATTTGTTTAACACTTTTTTACTACATCATTCCATAAGTTTTATTTCATAGTTTTGATGTATTCACTATTATTCTACAATGTAGAAAATAGTAAAAAATAAAGAAAAACCCTTGTTCAAACTTTTGACTGGTACTGTATATATTTAATTCAATTTCATTTGGATTTTTACTTCATCTTTACGATCATTTTTATGATCTTTTGATTGAAACTCTTCAGTTTTTGTTGGAAAGAGAATGGTTAATACTGAAGAGAAAAAAATATCCAATCAGGATTTTCTTTGGTGGTCTCTGGGTAGAAAAATCGAGCTAACTCAGTCAAAAGTGGGACAGAAGGCCCAGATAGCCTAGTTAGGTCATGCTCAGTTCGTACTTTCTCAGGGACTTTGATGAGAAGACCTATTCAGTTGATATACTGTTGAGAGATTTATCTGAACACATTTGTTCATCGGGGAGGAGGATGTTGTAACTTTAATGGGTTACAGAGTTAGTGCTTACAGTTAATTCATTGAGCTGTAGCTTAAGATATTTTATTTTACAGTTATTTACATTTGTAAGAGTGATTGTATTAGAATTCATGTGATGGAGATTGAGGGAACTATGTACATATTTATGTTGTATTGGTTACTATTGGTTTACGCTATTGACTGCAAGTACCAGAATGCCTTGCGAAAAGAAGGAATAAAAAACGAGAACACGCCAGTTATGTACAAGTGACAAGATTATCCTGGCTTTCGCTAGCTACTTTCTTTTATTGTTTTGTAGAATCTAAAGTGGTAAAATGTAATGTGAACAAGTATTATTACTAAAAATAAGCTTTCATCTCACAACCGAAGTCCCGAGTCATTACTTTGAAGGTAGTTATTCTATAGTTATCAACTTCAAGGTGGATGTTGTTGCTAATAACGAGGTAAAGACAGTTTCAAGTTGGATATTCGACGGATATTCGCGCTTTCAAACCACTTGAGCCACAGACACCAAATAATGGTCATGCTGTTGGAAAAATTGCGCACCAATTTACACGGGTCTTATTTTCACGATTTGGACATTCATTCACTTTCCAACGCTAATAAACGTGGAAATGTGAGCAGCATTTTGTATTCTTCGTTGAATTAGTTAGGGAGCGTAAACAAAGTACAAACCTTTTTTTACATTAGAATTTCAATAGCTCCTTGGTCATGTGACCTACTTGATTCAAATAAGGTTCAGAATGTCCACTGACTACCCTTCTATATTGCACACCCTTTAGGTTGTCAATTTTCATCTCACAAGATGTTACATTAATTTTCCCAAATTTAAAATTTCACTAGCTCCTTGGTCATGTGACTTAATGACTTCAAGCAAGGTTCAGAATGTCCACTGACTACCCTCCTATATTGCACACCCTATAGTTTGTCCATTTTCATCTCACATGGTTTTACATTTAAAAAAATCAATGTATAATTTCAATAGGTTCAGAATGTTCTATCTGTGGGCCTACACATTGCACATCCTTTAGTTTGTCCATTTTCATCTCACAAGATTTTACATTAATATTTCAAAATGTAGAATTTCAATAGCTCCTTGGTCATGTGACCTACTGACCTCAAACAAGGTTCAGAATGTCCACTGACTATACCTTTTATATCGCACATTCTGATGTTTGTCTACTTTCATCTCATGCTATTAGACTGAAATCTGCAAGCTTTGCAGGCCTTCATTTTACATGGGTGTAAAAAAACATTTTTTTAAGTTAACAAATGTTCCATACTCGCAATAACTATCTTTCACATGGACACTGTAAAGATCCGCAAATGGCTATATGTGGTATGGATCAAGGACAAGAGAGGTGTTTGAACAGAGGTGCTTAAAGGAAGGCGCACAGGTAGGCCTCATGAAAAACAATGTTTCATATGCGCTTTTTAATCACAGTAATAGGTAGTGGTTTGTCAGTCAGTGAGCTTGATAACGTGAAATAATCTTTTTCATAGCATCACTTTCATATACTGTACATTAAGACAAATCCTTCTACGTTGAGTATTAGAACGCCGTTTACATAACCTGATAATGATTTGATATTTCAGTGCATTCAAAACCAGCCACCTGCAGACAACTTACAAAATGCAATAGTGTATTTGAGGGTTAATTTGTCTGATGAAAATAGTTATTTGATGCATGGCCTACTATTTCTAACTGGAAAAATAAATTCCTATGTCTTTTCTGAGTAAAATCCTTTTTCCAAAATTGATTTAGGCACATTTTCGTGAAGAGGTATGAGGGTTGTGATATGGGTCCTTTAATAGTCAAATCCTTTAAGGGATCAATACATTCCTATATTGCTTCCCCAGTATCTTCATGAACCATCAGGCCACGTGTTTTTGGTTGACCCTGCTGGACAGAAAGAGAAGGAGGAATCGGAACACGCTGCATTCAAATTCAGGTCTTAGTTATTCCATTGTACTGGATCTAATACATATTAGCATTTTACATACATTCATAAGTGTAATACGTTTTTATGACATACTGTGAAAAACTCTCATGGCTGCTGGCTCTGTCACTTTAAGACTGAAAGGGGAAGGGTAGCTCTTAACTTGAACCACAGGTGTTCTCTGTATAGAGAGAGTAATCCAAAAGGCACCGACACACCCCTTGACTTTCAATTGGCACCGTTGACCTGTATGTATTCTCTCCTGATTGGCTCTGTGGTGCACAGTCTGGCAGTCTGACAAAAGTGCCTGAGGTATGAGGAGAGACATCCTCCTTTGTATTTCTGTGAAAAAATATTTCCTAACACTTTGGATCCTCTTCTTGGACAGTTAGAAGACCCAATGAATCAATGCAAAAAAAAAATATTATTACTAATTACTGTCCATGAGTAACCTCAACCTTGTGGGTCTGTGGGTGTTTGGGCCAATAAAGTGCAAACTCAATTCTACCAGTGACGAGTCTCTCATGCCCCTATGAATGGGGACACAGGACAATAGTTTTTAATCTAAACCAGCCCTTTTTTACTGGAGTACTCTAACCCCTAATTGGGGCTCTTTTCTTGACACACAGTAGCAGTTTACCAAATAAGAAGTCAAAAAGATCAGAAAGTAGATTGTTATAAGGGTGTATTACGTCCTGTGCTGGTCACATTGTCATATCCATTCTGGATTCTGAGTGGTAAAATCATAGCTGAAAAATGCCTCTGTGTGTGTATACATTTTCCCCCAAGACAGAACTGCCAAAGGGGGTGCAGTTGCAATCTACTGCAGAGTTCTGTCATGCTATCCAGGTCTGTGCCCAAACAGTTCGAGCTTCTACTTTTAAAAATCCACCTTTCCAGAAATAATAAGTCGCTTGTTACAGACCCCCCTCAGCCCCCAGCTGCGCCCTGGACACCATATGTGAATTAATTGCCCCCCATTTATCTTCAGAGTTTGTACTGTTAGGTGACCTAAACTGGGATATGCTTAACACCCCGGCCATCCTACAATCTAAGCTAGATGCCCTCAATCTCACCCAAATTATCATGGAACCTAAGATCTGTGATCTTTGTGAAGACTTTCTTTAGGCACGTACTGATGAAACTGTCACTTAATATTTTTTTCTTAAAGTCCACAAACGCTCTACATTTATTCACTCTGTGATAGGGTTGGATCCTATATGCTCCTTTTATTATTGTCCTGTAAATGGTTCAGCGCCTATAATTTAGGCTGTGTGTGTGTAGAATGGGGCATAAAGGAAATTACCTCTGCTACTAAATTACTACTAGATTATAGTGATAAGGAAAACAGCATACACATTTGGCTTGTGTATTCATTTGTCTATAAAAAAGAGAGAACTTCAAAATGAGATCCTGCCATGGAAAAGACGATGGACATGAAGTGGAAAGGAGGGGAAATAACTCCCACCATGCAGCAGGACACCTTCAGCTGTGTGGTTTTTGTAATGCAGGTTTGATAGTTATATTTTCAATAATGATTGGTTAGCTGTTATGTGACAAGTAGATCAAAAAAATATTTAATTTTTTTGTGTAGATGGCCAAGGAAGTTGCACAGAACTTCCCCAACATCCCCTTCCAAATTGATATGGAACCTTCAAAAACACATGGAGCAAGTGCGAAAATAAATGGCTGAGGATATACTAAAAATGTCTGGTTTGTAATGACATTTAATTAAAAGTAAATGTAAATTCTTTATTTTTATGTAGTTGTGTCGGACAGCCATATGTTCAGTTCATGCCTATGATTTCAGAGTTCAACAAAGCCAACAACTGCTTCATGTGTGCCACTGATAAAGAACCTGGATGTGGCCCAAAGACTGCCTGGGTTAGTAACATGTTTATCATCTTTTGACAACAGTGACGGCATGTAAGACAATTTACGATATAACACAATGGGTGGCTAATTCGTCATACTACATTGATATTTGATATTATTTATAACGTGTTACATTTTGTTTTAGATTGAATGTTTTGTATTCCAACGGTGGTTCCATGTGCTGTAACTAGGAATGAAGACAAAATAGTTCAACAGAGCAAACAACACAAACTGGAAGTGCAGTCTTTGTTGTTGAAAATGTATGCTATACCCCATCCACACTGAAGAGGCTCTGACATGTACATCAACCAGGGATAAAGAGAAAGTTAACACTGAAATGTTTCATACTTATTTTAAGTTGTATGTTGACACGTTGGAAAAGATTAAAGGTCTACAATTTCTGTTTGAATTGATTTACTGGCCACCATTACTGTGGTTACATGTTCAGTATATGTATTGACCAGCAAACCCACTGCAGCCTACCTCACCAGCTCACTCTCCATCCCTGCTTTGGACAATTAATAGCATGACTCTCGTACGTTGCCCTTTTCCTTTATGGTTGATATTAACGAAGTAAGGAGATATTATCTGTCTCTCTCCTATGGGAAAACTGGGAAAATAAGTACTTAGAACTACCAGTTATTATAGATAAATATTAAAGAAAAGGGTAAACACAACACTGGACTGAACCCCCTAATTGTCAAACTAATATTAATGTACAACAACATAGAAGAGATATAACTAGAGGTTATGCCGTATGGGTGTATATCCACTGCACGCTTCTTAGGTGTGTAATTGACATGACCAAGGAGCAATTGAAATTTAAATTGTAAAATGTACGTTAAACTGCGTGATTTTACAGTACACAAACAAGAGTGTAATATAGAAGGGTACATTCTGCACCATGTTTGAAGTCAGTAGGTCACATGACCAAGGAGCTATTGAAATGTTACATTTTGAAAAATGAATGTCAAATCTTGTGAGATGAAACTAAAGGGTGTGCAATATAGAAGGGTAATCAGTGGACATTCTGAACCTTGTTTGAAGTCACTAGGTCACATGACCAATGAGTAATTGAAATTCAAAAATGTAAATAATTAATTTAAAATAGTGCAAGATGTAAATCGACAAAAAAAAGTGTGTGCAATGTGTGTATGCCATTTTGAAAGTTTTCTGAGTAATGGTTAAAAAAAAGATTTGTCACTATGTTGACAGTCCCTAACTGCTGTTGGTGGACGTAAGGAAAACTACAGGCGAATATCCATCGAATATCCAACCTGAAACTGTCTTTACCTCGGTGTTGCTAATTTGTTTGCGTCACCGTTATGGTCGCTGGTCTTTCAGCAACCACCAACCTGTCACCTTTGATGTGGCATGGTTGTTGTTGCTATTGGTGATAGTGTGACAGTGTTGTTAGGGTACCATAGGTTGTGTAAACAGGGTTTTTGTTTTGCAGGTCACATTATTTTATGTGTCACATGTTGTGTCCATGCCGGTTCTGTCTTTGTGAATGAGGCAGCCCGGAGCGCAGCTAGGCCTGTTTGATTCATTCATAATGTCATCAAAAAGCATTGCTCTTCCTTCACTAAAACTAGAAGGGTCCGACTATAGAAAATATGTCTGGCGTATTAAGGGATTTTTGAGTTTGATACAGAAGGCATGGGGTCCCAACGATCCGCCAACTTTCCATGTGATCTCCTGCGGAAACAATTAAAAAGTCCTCCAGGAGGACCCATCATGATGCTGCACCCAGTGATCCACCTGTCTTGGGACATTTGACTCCTAAGGACACATTGAATGGGCAACCGTGCATGTCTACCAACCATTAGAAAGTGTGGAGTGTACCCAGTCCTGCTGTGGACTGTATTGTTGTAGGCTTGAAGGATGGCTGGTAGCTGTTCTTCCCAATGTGCCTGCACTTTTTCGCTCAGTGTGTTTAACAGAGTCAACAGTGTCTGGTTTATCCTCACAAGTATCCCAATACAATTCACACAGCTGTTTGACCACTGTGGACTCAAGTTGTCCCTCGGTTGCTGTGAACACGCTTGGGGTAACCAAAGGTTTTGAAGAGGTGTTTCCATAGCTCTCAAGCTGTGTTGTGGTCCGTCTGGTCCTTTGTGGGCCCAGCCCATGTGTACCTCATCAACCATCATCAGTAAGTGGGTCGGCTGGGCGACCCAGGGAGAGGTAAATCAAATGTTATTTGTCACATGCGCCGAATACAACAGGTGTTGTATGACCATGAAATGCTTACTTACAAGCCCTTAAACCCAAGAAATAGAATTAAGGACCTCCCGGGTGGCGCAGTGGGCACTGCATCGCAGTGCTAGCTGTGCCACCAGAGACTCTGGGTTCACGCCCAGGTCTGTCGCAGCCGACCGGGAGGTCCATGGGGCGACGCACAATTGGCCTAGCGTCGTCCGGGTTAGGGAGGGTTTGGCCGGTAGGGCTGGGTTTCCCTTTGTAGTCCGTAATATTTTTCAAGCCCTGCCACATCCGACGAGCGTCAGAGCCAGTGTAGTAGGATTCGATCTTAGTCCTGTATTGATGGTTCGTCTGAGGGCATGGCGGGATTTCTTATAAGCGTCCGGATTAGTGTCCCGCTCCTTGAAAGCGGAAACTCTAGCCTTTAGCTCGGTGCAGATGTGTCCTGTAACCCATGGCTTCTGGTTGGAATATGTACGTGCGGCCACTGTGGGGACGACGTCGTTGATGCCACTTATTAGCCAGTGACTGAGTTGGTATACTCCTCAATGCCATTGGATGAATCCTGGTACATATTCCAGTCTGTGCTAGAAAAACAGTCCTGTAGCGTAGCATCCGCGTCATCTGACCACTTCCGTATTGAGTAAGTCACTGGTACTTCCTGGTTTAGTTTTTTTCCCTCTGGATGTGACATGCTGGTAGAAGTTAGGTAAAACTGATTTAAGTTTGCCTACATTAAAGTCCCCGGCAACTAGGAGAGCCGCTTCTGGATGAGCATTTTCTTGTTTGCTTATGGCCTTATACAGCTTGTTGAGTGCGGTCTTAGTGCCAGCATCGGTTTGTGGTGGTAAATAGACACAGCTACTAATAATGTAGATAAGAACGCTCTTGGGAGATAGTGTGGTCTACAGCTTATCATGAAGTATTATACCTCCTTCCTCTGGAAGCCTAGAGAAGACATCAGCATTTATACTGTGGGCTTCTGCATGGTACTTGATGTCAAACTGGTAGTTTGCCAACTGTGCGGCTCAGAGCTGCTCGACTGCCCCGAGGTTAGCTTTATGCAGATGGCCAAGCGGATTATTGTCAGTGTAAACAGTGAAAATGGAGCTAAGTTTAAATTTCTCTGTTACCACTCATTTCAGTCCCAGCAGTTACAGCTTGAAGGAGCTGTGGTTTTGATAGTTTCGATCAGACTCCGGCTGCCGTAAGCGATGACCCTTTCCAGCCCATTCTGCACTTGAGACAACAGCCCCCAGCCCTCGGAAGCTTGCATCTACTTAGAGCAGGAAGGGGGAGACAAAAGTCAGCATATACTAAAAGGTTACTTTTCAAGGTATCAAAAGCAGTTTGACACTCTAGAGACCACTGTGCTGGGACACTTTTTTTTCGTGAGCTGAACCTCTGGCTGCCCAATAGCTTATTGAGAGGTACGGCAATCATGGAGAACTTGGGGATCAATCATATATAATACCCCACATAGCCCAGGAATGATTTTACCTGACTCACTGTGGTAGGGGTAACCCGTTCCTTTACTGCTTCGACCTTACCAGGGTCCGGTGTGTCCCCCTGGGTGCCCACCACATGCCCAAGGTAAGTGACCTGCCTCTGGAACAGGTGACACTTCAGGGGTTACATCGTCAAGGTTGATAACCAATGATTCTCCTACCTGGTTCCGCAGACACCTTTGCATCAGGGGCTGGCAGGTAACACAACCCGAACGGCATCTTTTTAAACTCGAACAGCCCAGTGGAGTGGTGAAGGCATTCTACTCCCGGTCTCGGGGGTCCACCTCCACTTGCCAGTAGCCACTGGCGAGGTCAAGAGTGGAGTACCAGGCATCCTTTTTTCAGGTTAAGGAATACTCGATCCTGGGATGTGGGTTACTGAGTTGCGCTTTCTGTAATCAACACAGGAACGCCACGTACCATTCTTCTTCTTGACCAGGACAATAGGTGCAGCCCAAGGGCTAGCACTCTCATGTACCACTCCTCTGTCCAGCATCTGTTTCAAAAGGCTGTGAATTTCCTGGTAGAGTGATGGGGGATTGAACGGAACCGTTCTCGGCTGGGTGGGGTGGTGCCTGTGGGGATGTGGTGGAGCACTGAATCTGTATGGCCAAAGTCTTCTTCGTAGAGTACAAATTAGTGATGCGTGGGTTGAAATATTGTGTGGATGAAGGACGGGTGTGTGGTGGGTTGAAAGAAGAGAAAACAATGCATTTAAAATCCATAAATGTATCATTCTTGTGCAATTCATTCTATAGGCTTCCACTGAGGATTTTCATTCAGAATTTTTCTCTGTCGTTAGAACTGTACGCCCTCCAAATACACTGAGTGTACAAAACATTAAGAACACCTACTCTTTCCATGACATAGACTGACCAAGTGAATCCAGGTGAAAGTTATGATCCCTTATTGATGTCACCTGTTAAATCCACTTCAATCAGTGTAGATGAAGGGGAGGAGACAGGTTAAAGAATGATTTTTAAGCCTCGACACAATTGAGACATGGATTGTGTATGTGTGCCATTCAGAGGGTGAAAGGGCAAGACAAAATATTTCAGTGCCTTTGAACGGGGTATGGTAGTAGGTGCTAGGTGCACCGGTTTGTGTCAAGAACTGCAAAGCTGTTGGGGTTTTCACGCTCAACAGTTTGCCATGTGTATCAGGAATGGTCCACCACCCAAAGGACATCCAGCGCAACTCAATATTAGGAAGGTGTTCCTAATGTTTGGTATCCTCAGTGTACATGCCAATTACCAGAAGCCTAATATTTGTTCAATATTTGGTGAAGTGCTAAAAGAGGATGATAGCAATTGTGTGACGATTGTGACAGTCACAAGACGTGACTTCAAAATGGCACGTCAAGGGAACTATAGGCTACTTTTTCAGATTTTTTGTTGGATTTTATTAGCATCCTCATTAGCTGTTGCAATAGAATCAGCTACTCTTCTTGGGGTCCACAATGGAATAGTAGCCTGAAATGTGGATACTGACTGTAGGTACAGTCGTGGCCAAAAGTTTTGAGAATGACACAAAATTAATTAAGTCTGCTGCCTCAGTGTCTTTAGATATTTTTGTCAGATGTTACTATGGAATACTGAAGTATAATTACAAGCATTTCATAAGTGTCAAAGGCTTTTATTGAAAATTACATGAAGTTGATGCAAATAGTCAATATTTGCTGTGTTGACACTTGTTTTTCAAGACCTCTGCAATCTGCCCTGGTATGCTGTCAATTAACTTCTGGGCCACATCCTGACTGATGGCAGACCATTCTTGCATAATCAATGCTTGGAGTTTGTCTGAATTTTGGGGTTTTATTTGTTGATAAGAGAATTTTGTTCTCCAGGTACATAACCCAATTTAGTTATATTACTCAGTCTGCAAACCAGAATTTGTAAGATCCTGGTCGAATGAAATAGACGGAGGCCCAGCTACAATAGATAGTCTAAAAGGTTTATTCACAGGAACGTCCTAAAGTCAGGAATACAAAACAACAAATGTATTTATATAGCCCTTCGTACATCAGCTGATATCTCAAAGTGCTGTACAGAAACCCAGCCTAAAACCCCAAACAGCAAGCAATACAGGTGTAGAAGCACGGTGGCTAGGAAAAACTCCCTAGAAAGGCCAAAACCTAGGAAGAAACCTAGAGAGGAACCAGGCTATGTGGGGTGGCCAGTCCTCTTCTGGCTGTGTTGGGTGGAGATTATAACAGAACATGGCCAAGATGTTCAAATGTTCATAAATGACCAGCATGGTCAAATAATAATAATCACAGGCAGAACAGTTGAAACTGGAGCAGCAGCACGGCCAGGTGGACTGGGGACAGCAAGGAGTCATCATGTCAGGTAGTCCTGAGGCATGGTCCTAGGGCTCAGGTCCTCCGAGAGAGAGAAAGAAAGAGAGAATTAGAGAGAGCATACTTAAATTCACACAGGACACCGGATAGGACAGGAGAAGTACTCCAGATATAACAAACTGACCCTAGCCCCCCGACACAAACTACTGCAGCATAAATACTGGAGGCTGAGACAGGAGGGGTCAGGAGACACTGTGGCCCCATCCGATGACACCCCCGGACAGGGCCAAACAGGAAGGATATAACCCCACCCACTTTGCCAAAGCACAGCCCCCACACCACTAGAGGGTAATCTTCAACCACCAACTTACCATCCTGAGACAAGGCCGAGTATGACCCACAAAGATCTCCTCCACGGCACAACCCAAGGGGGGGCGCCAACCCAGACAGGAAGATCACATCAGTGACTCAACCCACTCAAGTGACGCACCCCTCCTAGGGACGGTATGAAAGAGCCCTAGTAAGCCAGTGACTCAGCCCCTGTAATAGGGTTAGAGGCAGAGAATCCCAGTGGAAAGAGGGGAACCGGCCAGGCAGAGACAGCAAGGGCGGTTCGTTGCTCCAGAGCCTTTCCGTTCACCTTCACACTCCTGGGCCAGACTACACTCAATCATATGACCCACTGAAGAGATGAGTCTTCAGTAAAGACTGAAAGGTTGAGACCGAGTTTGCGTCTCTCACATGGGTAGGCAGACCATTCCAGAAAAATGGAGCTCTATAGGAGAAAGCCCTGCCTCCAGCTGTTTGCTTAGAAATTCTAGGGACAATTAGGAGGCCTGTGTCTTGTGACCGTAGCGTACGTGTAGGTATGTACGGCAGTACCAAATCAGAGAGATAGGTAGGAGCAAGCCCATGTAATGCTTTGTAGGTTAGCAGTAAAACCTTCATACTGACTTCTCACGCCCACACATTCCCACAACCATACGCACACACACACACACACACACACACACACACGTGCATACAAACAGACACACACACACAGACACACACACACACACACACGCATACAAACAGATGCACACACATGTCCTGCTACTCAGCCGCCAGAGATTAGTGACCTTGTCCTTGAGACATACTCCCTGTTCTTCTCCCAAATCTCTAGTCAGGTCGGCACCAAGCTCAGACAGTCTGTGTTTATAATACCATAAAGACATATTGTCTTTACCCTACTTCTGACTAGACTACACATTTATTGATTATGATGTTATGCATTCAAATCACTTCCATAGAATTATATGTTTCAGGGCGGAATATTCTAATCATTCAATTAACCTGATAATTTTCACCTGACAATCCACCCTAAATGACTAAATAATACACACTGATACATCAATTGTACACAAGAATAATCCAGACCAATACATTGCTAATCATATCCTGCTATATGTTACCCCATCTATTGCAAGCCCAACGGTTTCTCCCCTCTCTGGGTGGGGAGACCTCCTTCCCTGCTATCAGATTCACGGTGGTCATAAGTTATCTGCCACAGTTCCTTGTCTGCTTTGATTCAAACACATTTCCATATGTTTTACAGTGACAGGGTGGAATCCTTTTAATTATTGCCTAAACATTTACTACAAAAAATGACACATCTATTTTTATTAATATTGTCAATGTCACTCAAAATCAATCTCACAAAACCAATACGTGTATTTTCATCAATGACAGTTATAGGCCTACATTAGGTATCCTAACACTTCCTGTTTTTATTGCAATCTTCATAAAAAAACAGTCTTAACCCTCAAAAATAGTCTCATCCAACATTGGCTCCTTGTAGTTAAAAGAAACGGAGCCATCTCCTAGGCCTGTAGGCCCGTATTCGTCATCACACAGGCCGGAGCTCGAAATCGGTTCGTACCTCACCATCTGTTGCATCATTGACCTCTCCAGAGTCCTGATAAGCAAAACTTTCACACAGGGGACCAAACAACACCCACACAGAACCAAAACATTCATACAGGTGAAGGTTGCCCATAACACAGTGATTATTACATTTTTCAGTTTCCCAAACATACTATCAAACCAATTTGTTAGAGCATTATCTACCCCAGAGTTCTCTGCCAATTCGTGAGCTAATGTTGTTAAACCAGCCAGGGCCTTGGTCACTGATCCGTCTGGAGCTGTGTTATCGGGGATTAAAGTACAACATTCTACTTCCGAATATCACACACCCTACCACCCTTTTCAGCCAGTAACATATCCAATACTATCCTATGTAAATTCTATTGTCAAAAGATCCTGACGGAGCACTCCTTACTCTTCTACCTGGCCCTAGGTCTTTGTGTCGAATAAAGGTGAAGGGCATGCCTAACTGCACCAGTGTACATATACCGGTCCAATTTGTTGGCAGGTTATGCCACAGCTTCATACCTCCACATAACCACCAGACATCCTCTCTGGGCCTTTTTATCTTACTAAAATCCTCGGAACTCCTTGTCTTGTCGGTTGTAACATTCTCTGTCCTTTGGCATGTTCTATGTTCTTACTTCCCATACATCTTACGGATCCTGGATCCGCCCGTGCACGGTTCTCAGCAGTTCCTTGGGACGACAGAGGCAGGTATTGAGATCCGGCTCGAAGGACCAATTGATAAGAGAATTTTGTTCTCCAGGTACGTAGCTCAATTTAATTATATTACTCAGTCTGCATACCAGAATTTGTAAGATCCTGGTCGAATGAAACAGACGGTGGCCCAGCGACAATAGATAGTCAAAAAGGTTTATTCACGGGAACGTCCTAAAGTCAGGAATACAAAACAATTCATTTTATACTGACTTCTCACGCCCATACATTCCCACAGCCATACACACACACACATGCATACAAACAGACGTACACACACACACACACACACACACACACACACACATGCATACAAACAGACGCACACACATATCCTGCTACCCAGCCGCCAGAGATTAGTGACCTTGTCCTTGAGACATACTCCCTGTTCTTCTCCCAAATCTCTTTCGTGAGAAGACCGATTTTCGGGAAAGACGCACCTAGAATACTAAATCGACTCTACTGGGTTGTTTAGTATTCTAGGGCAACAAGTAATTACAGAAAAGCAGCATGTCTCTTTAGACAAGTTGACTAACAGTCTACAAACATATAGGAAATTATAAGCAAAAACGTAGGTCTACACTCTTAGAAAATGGTGCTATCTAGAACCTAAAAGTGTTCTTTGGCTGTCCCCAAAGGATAACCCTTTTGGATTCCATGTAGAACCCTTTCCAGAGAGGGTTCTACTTGGAACATAAAAGGGTGACTACCTGGAACCAAAAAGGATTCTACCTGGAACCAAAAAGGGTTCTCCTATGCAGACAGCCGAAGAGCCCTTTTGGAACCCTTTTGAGTGCATCTAAAAAAAATATGCTCTGACCTCTCTGATTGTACACCGCATTTTCTATATTTTGCGGGTTGATTAATGTTAAGATTGGAATTTCCGGTGGAGACAGTGAGGGAAGGTTTTGTACCCAATTCTGCCTGTCCTCAATATGTGCACCTAATGTGTTCAACCCCTCCTTTTTTATGGTCTAAAGCTAAAGTTGTAGGATTTCTCAGACTATGTTCTCATCCTGGGAGATGATTTGAACTTACTAGTTGACCACTCTATTGATTCTATTACAAACCCAACTACCAAGGACTACACCTTCTATTTCTATCGCCACCATTCATTTTCTCAAATGTATTATATATATATTTTTTAATGGATTACCCATGCAACTATTCTCAGATCATGCGCCTGCCCTGATTTATTTTGAACACCCCTGGACCTTCTGGGTTTAAGAGGTGGCATTTCAATGTTTCTCTCTCACAGAATAACAACTTCTTTAGCCAAATTAAGAAAGGCGGTCAAGAGGTTTTGAGGTTTATTCTCAATCAGATGTCAATTCACACTCCTTATGGAAAGTAACAAATTGTTTCATAAATGGAGCTTGTACATAATTTTCCTCACATCGGAATAGAGAACCTAACTGTAAGTCATCTTCCCTTGAGAATAAAATATCTCGCCTTGAATCTTTACAGAGATCCAACTATACAGATGACAGACAGAGGGAACTGTCAAATCTGAATGCAAGTATCTGTCCTCCAAGGCAGAATTTCTCCATTTCTCCAACCTGTCAAAACAACTATGAAAATGCAGGCTGAGCAGACTTTTGGCAATTCTTTGGAGCTCCCTACACCCTACACTCAGAGAATCATGCAATGAAATGACATGCTTCCATCACCTTGGGTGAATTGAAAGATTATTTAGACTCAATTTCAAAATCAAAATGGCCAGGGCTGGATGGCATACCACCCAAATTATTCACTGTATTATGGGATACTGTTGGTTCTGTTGTTCTGGACTCAATTCATTATTCACTTGAGGTTGGAACTTTTCACAGATAACAGAAAACTGCACTTATTTCCCTTCTTTTAAAAAGTGTAAAAGATTCTGTGGAATGTTCCAGCTACAGGGCCTTGTCAAACTTGAATTGTGATTTCAAGCTGTATGCAAAGGTTCTATCAATAAGATTGGACACTTGTATTTCGTCCCTGGTAAATTTAGATGAGGCAGGATTCATAAAGGGCCGTATGGCTTCGGATAATATCCGTTGTTTACTACGTACAGTTTTATTGATGCTGCCCATGCTCAGCAGCAGTCTTGTTCAGTCTTTTCTTTGGATGCAGAGAAGGCCTTTGACGGCGTGGAGTGGGACTATCTATGTCCAGCTTTGTTTGCGTTTTGGCTTCGCACCCTCATTTATCCATATGGTTCGTACCCTCTATCGTGGTCCCACTGCATGCATCCAAATAGGAAACCTGGTCCGCCTGAGTTGTATTGCATAGGAGTACAAAACAGGGATGCCTATTTGAACTCTCACTAGACCCTCTAGCGCAGGCTGTAAGGGAACATCAGTATACACTGAGTATACAAAACATTATGAACACCTTCCTAATATTGACTTGCACCCTCCCCCTTTTACACTCGGAACAGCCTCAATTCCTCAGGGCATAAACTCTACAAGGTGTCGAAAAGCATTCCATAGGGATGCTGGCCAATGTTGACTCCAATGCTACCCACAGTTGTTTAAAGTTGGCTGGATGTTCTTTGGGTGGTGGACAATTCTTGATACACACCGGAAACTGCTCAGCATGAAAAACCCAGCAGCATTGCAGTTCTTGACACAAACCGATGCTCCTGGCACCTAGTACCACTTAAATCTTCACTCTCTGAATGGCACACATATAAAATTCATGTCTCAAAGCTTAAAAATCAAAGGGTGGCTACTTTGAAGAATCTCAAATATAAAATATATTTTGATTTGTTTAACACTTTTTTTGATTACTACATGATTCCAAATGTGTTGTTTCATAGTTTTGATGTCTTCACTATTATTCTACAATATAGAAAATAGTAAAAATAAAGAAAACCCCTTGAATGAGTAGGTGTGTCCAAACTTTTGACTGGTCCTGTATATCGGGGAGACAGCTCTGACACCTCTGAATTTTCCCCCAACATGGCAAATACAGTGCCTTGCGAAAGTATTCGGCCCCCTTGAACTTTGCGACCTTTTGCCACATTTCAGGCTTCAAACGATATAAAACTGAAGATATAAAACTGTATTTTTTTGTGAAGAATCAACAACAAGTGAAGTGGAACGACATTTATTGGATATTTCAAACTTTTTTAACAAATCAAAAACTGAAAAATTGGGCGTGCAAAATTATTCAGCCCCCTTAAGTTAATACTTTGTAGCGCCACCTTTTGCTGCGATTACAGCTGTAAGTCGCTTGGGGTATGTCTCTATCAGTTTTGCACATCGAGAGACTGAAATTTTTTCCCATTCCTCCTTGCAAAACAGCTCGAGCTCAGTGAAGTTGGAGGGAGAGCATTTGTGAACAGCAATTTTCAGTTCTTTCCACAGATTCTCGATTGGATTCAGGTCTGGACTTTGACTTGGCCATTCTAACACCTGGATATGTTTATTTTTGAACCATTCCATTGTAGATTTTGCTTTATGTTTTGGATCATTGTCTTGTTGGAAGACAAATCTCCGTCCCAGTCTCAGGTCTTTTGCAGACTCCATCAGGTTTTCTTCCAGAATGGTCCTGTATTTGGCTCCATCCATGTTCCCATCAATTTGAACCATCTTCCCTGTCCCTGCTGAAGAAAAGCAGGCCCAAACCATGATGCTGCCACCACCATGTTTGACAGTGGGGATGGTGTGTTCAGCTGTGTTGCTTTTACGCCAAACATAACGTTTTGCATTGTTGCCAAAAAGTTACATTTTGGTTTCATCTGACCAGAGCACCTTCTTCCACATGTTTGGTGTGTCTCCCAGGTGGCTTGTGGCAAACTTTAAACGACACTTTTTATGGATATCTTTAAGAAATGGCTTTCTTCTTGCCACTCTTCCATAAAGGCCAGATTTGTGCAATATACGACTGATTGTTGTCCTATGGACAGAGTCTCCCACCTCAGCTGTAGATCTCTGCAGTTCATCTAGAGTGATCATGGGCCTCTTGGCTGCATCTCTGATCAGTCTTCTCCTTGTATGAGCTGAAAGTTTAGAGGGACGGCCAGGTCTTGGTAGATTTGCAGTGGTCTGATACTCCTTCCATTTCAATATTATCGCTTGCACAGTGCTCCTTGGGATGTTTAAAGCTTGGGAAATCTTTTTGTATCCAAATCCGGCTTTAAACTTCTTCACAACAGTATCTCGGACCTGCCTGGTGTGTTCCTTGTTCTTCATGATGCTCTCTGCGCTTTTAACGGACCTCTGAGACTATCACAGTGCAGGTGCATTGATAAGGAGACTTGATTACACACAGGTGGATTGTATTTATCATCATTAGTCATTTAGGTCAACATTGGATCATTCAGAGATCCTCACTGAACTTATGGAGAGAGTTTGCTGCACTGAAAGTAAAGGGGCTGAATAATTTTGCACGCCCAATTTTTCAGTTTTTGATTTGTTAAAAAAGTTTGAAATATCCAATAAATGTCGTTCCACTTCATGATTGTGTCCCACTTGTTGTTGATTCTTCACAAAAAAATACAGTTTTATATATTTATGTTTGAAGCCTGAAATGTGGCAAAAGGTCGCAAAGTTCAAGGGGGCCGAATACTTTCGCAAGGCACTGTAAATGTAATTGGAAAACACTGGAAAAGTGTAACCACTGTCAGGTTCATAGGCAGAGCTATGGATGTAAGGGACTGACCATCCATACAGTGTGTGTGTGTGTGTGCTTATACAGTGGGTTGCGAATGTATTCACCCCTCTAGGCATTTTTCCTATTTTGCTGCCTTACAACCTGGAATTATTATTATTATTTTTTTTTGGGGGGGGGTGTATCATTTGATTTCCACAACATGCCTACCACTTTGAAGATGCAAAATATTTTTTATTGTGAAACAAACAAGAAATAAGACAAAAACTGAACATTTGAGAGTTCATAACTATTCACCCCCCCCCCCCCCCCCCAAAGTCAATACTTTGTAGAGCCACCTTTTTGCAGCAACTACAGCTGCAAGTCTCTTGGGGTATGTCTCTATAAGCTTGGCATCTCTAGCCACTGGGATTTTTGTCCATTCTTCAAGGCAATACTGCTCCAGCTCCTTCAAGTTGGAAGGGTTCCGCTGGTGTACATCAATCTTTAAGTCATACCACAGATTCTCAGTTGGATTGAGGTCTGGGCTTTGACTAGGCATTCCAAGACATTTAAATGTTTCCCCTTAAACCACTCAAGTGTTGCTTTAGCAGTATGATTAGCGTCATTTTCCTGCTGGAAGGTGAACCTCCGTCCCAGTCTCAAATCTCTGGAAGACTGAAACAGGTTTCCCTCAAGAATTTCTCTGTATTTAGCACCATCCATCGTTCCTTCAATTCTGACCAGTTTCCCAGTCCCTGCCGATGAAAAACATCCCCACAGCATGATGCTGCCACCACCATGCTTCACTATGATGGTATTCTCGGGGTGATGGGAGGTGTTGGTTTTTCACCAGGCATAGCGTTTTCCTTGATGGTCAAAAAGCTGAATTTTAGTCTCATCTGACCAGAGTACCTTCTTCCATATGTTTGGGTAGTCTCCCACATGCCTTTTGGCGAACACCAAACGAGTTTGCTTATTTTTCCTTTAAGTAATTGTTCTGGCCGCTCTGCGTATAGCCCAGCTCTGTGGAGTATGCGGCTTAAAGGGGTCCTATGGACAGATACTCCAATCTCCGCTGTAGAGCTTTGCAGCTCATTCAGGGTTATCTTTGGTCTCTTTGTTGCCTCTGATTAATGCCCTCCTTGCCTGGTCCGTGAGTTTTGGTGGGCGGCCCTCTCTTGGCAGGTTTGTTGTGGTGCCATATTCTTTCCATTTTTTAATAATGGATTTAATGGTGGGATGCTAAAAGTTTCTGATATTTGTTTTATAACCCAACCCTGATCTGCACTTCTCCATAACTTTGTCCCTGACCTGTTTGGAGAGCTCCTTGGTCTTCATAGTGTTGCTTGCTTGGTGGTGCCTCTTGCTTAGTGGTGTTGCAGACTCTGGGGCCTTTCAGAACAGGTGTATATATACTGAGATCATGTGACAGATCATGTGACACTTAGATTGCACACAGGTGGACTTTATTTAACTAATTATGTGACTTCTGAAGGTAATTGGTTGCGCCAGATCTTTTTTAGGGGCTTCATAGCAAAGTGGGTGAATACACATGCATAAAAATCCATTTAAATTACAGGTTGTAATGTAACAAAATAGGAAACACGCCAAGGGGGGTGAATACTTTTGCAAGGCACTGTACATGTGAATTGTGTCTGTTTGTATTGTGTCTATGTATTTGTATGTATTCAATGAAAAATAAAATGATTTTTGGACTACGGTATGTTTATTGCCATGGTGCTTTTTTCCATGCAACCTCCCAAAATTTGCTGACTGACTGAAGTAAAGGTCAAACCCAAACATTTGCCTTTCATTCTGCTATGTCTCCCCTAGTCTCTTCCCACAGCCGATATATCTCCGACAACTCTATGGGTGGAATATCATTAAAACTATTTCCCCCCCTACTAGGTGTGAGCTTCTAAAGACACACAGTTGCACACTGTGGTTTCCTTCGTTCTCAGGGTGTTTTCACACATGTAGTGGAAGACTGAGAGAAGGTGATACTCGCGACTTGCAACTGGCTGGTGTGGCAGCAGAGTGTGATGACTTAATCACGATTTATGACATTGTTTGAGTGAAAGACCAATCTGTGGGTTATCACGGGTCAAACACACCTGATCTGTGGCAATCTCGATGAAGAGACATTCTCACGGAAGCCCTCGGGTCACTGACTAAATGAATGATATTCTGTGAGTTCAATTGTCATGTTTGGATTGTTTGAAGAGTTCATCAAGAGCAATAAATGTTGATATGTTTCACTGTACTGTAAGTGCTATGGACGTATTGTTACAGAGAAACGGTGTTATTCTGTACGGCAGATAGTTCAAAGAGGAGCGACACTTATTATACAGTGTTGAGGTGTGTGAATGCGTGTGAAGTTTCATGCCTTTGTTTCAATGTTTAGGTCCATGCAAAGTGATGTTAATTAGATGATAGGAGATATTGGGAGTTGGTGATCTTGGAAGAATCAAAGCTGGATTTAAACTTAGATCATGAAGTCATTGGTAAACCGATCTCCTGATGTACGTTTGTATATCATAGTAGGGAATTTTCTATGCTGTTAAGACTGTTAAGAAGGATATTTTGTATTCGAGAGTTTCAAGTTCCTTGGTGTTCACCAACAAACTATCATGGTCCAAACACACCAAGATAGTTGTGAAGAGGGCACGACAAGATCCTCAAAAAGTTCTACAGCTGCACCATCGAGAGCATCCTGACTAGTTGCATCACCGCCTGGTATGGCAACTACTCGGCATCTGACCGTAAGGCGCTACAGAGGGTAGTGTGTACAGCCCAGGACATGACTGTGGCCAAGCTTCCTGCCATCCAGGAACTATATACCAGGCGGTGTCAGAGGAAGAACCCAAAAATTGTCAATGACTCCAGTCACCAAATGCAGTTAATTATTATTCAGCCTAATCTTTACACATCGACATAATGGAGACCCCTCATCCTCAGTTGATGGGGATTTCCACCAACCTACATAATGGTTGGATAATTTCCACCAAACTATAAATGGTGACTCATCCAGTTGATGGGGATTTTCTATATTACACTGCATATATAGTTCTGAGCTATAGTTCATATTAGATTTAGATTATTTGTTACATTGTATTTTTTTCATTTGGTGCAGGGAGATTTTTCCTACTTTGACATATGAAAACGTTTCATTTTTTTCCGATCTCGAGTATCATCCTATCCGACTATCAACTGTCAATTTATAGATATGTTTACGAATACAAGTATGGCCATAACGGCACACACCTAGTGTTCACACCAGTCCAACCGAACTAGGGCTTTTTTCACACATAGTTTTGAATCATGAAGCCAATCTTATCTTAATATTACTTTCATTTTGGTCTTCCAACAACATGCAGGAATAGCCGCTCTAACTACAACGTGAATAGGCTATATTCAGTAGCCTATATCCCCGGTATAGCCCTGTCTCCCGTAATCTGCATCAGATAGCCCCGTCTACCCTAATTTGCATCGGATGTGCTCATAAATGCGCTGCTACTCACAGAATGTTTCAGACATCTCAAGTTATGATGCTGCGTGCATTTCTTCAAATGCTCACAGTCAAACAACCAATAATACTGTGCGACTCTGGTTATTTTCCTGCGTTTAGTCTGGACTGTGTTGTCATCTGAAGCGAACTGCCACGGTACGAATCGGACTGAGACCACCCTTTTTGTGCGAACCACAGTGTGTTACTTACTGCGTTCCCCGAGTGCGAATAGAGTGTTTACACCAGTCCAAAAGAACTGAACTAACAGGGTAAATGAGTAAAAAGAGTAAAGAGTAAAAAAAAAAACAGTAAAAAAAAAAAAAGCTCCAAACCAATTTGGTGTGAAAGCCCCCTTAGGGAACCGAATTTGAACCTGGATTCTTCCGGCTGGAGTGGTTGCCTGAGGCCTGTCTGCATTCTCATTGTAATGCATGGCCGACAGGAGAAGTCTGTAAGAGAACATGACAGGCATGTAGGTGAACATCACAAGTATGTTTAACATTCAATTGATCAAATCAAATTTTATTGGTCACATACATACGGTTAGCAGATGTTATTGTGAGTGTAACGAAATGCTTGTGCTTCTAGTTCTGACCGTGCAGCAATATCCAACATGTAGTCTAACAGTTCCACAACGACTACCTAATCCACACAAATCTAAGCAAAGGAATGGAATAAGAATATATTCACTACCGTTCAAAGGTTTGGGGTCACTTAGGAAAAGACAAAAAAAAGGAAATGTATTTGTCCATTTAAAATAACATCAAATTGATCAGAAATACAGTGTAGACATTGTTAATGTTGTAAATGACTATTGTAGCTGGAAATGGCTGATTTTTTTATGGAATACCTACATACTGTAGGTGTACAGAGGCCCGTTATCAGCAACCATCACTCCTGTGTTCCAATGGCACGTTATGTTAGCTAATCCAAATGTATCATTATAAAAGGCTAATTGATCATTAGAAAACCCTTTTGCAATTATGTTATCACAGCTGAAAACTGTTGTCCTGATTAAAGAAGCAATACAACTGGCCTTCTTTAGACTAGTTGAGTATCTGGAGCATCAGCATTTGTGGGATCGATTACAGGCTCAAAATGGCCAGAAACAAAAGGCTTTCTTCTGAAACTCATCAGTCTATCCTTGATCTGAGAAATGAAAGCTAGTCCATGCGAGAAATTGCCAAGAAACTGAAGATTTCGTACAACGCTGTGTGCTACTCCCTTCACAGAACAGCGCAAACTGGCACTAACCAGAATGAAAGAGGAGTGGGAGGCCCTGGTGCACAACTGAGCAAGAGGACATGTACATTAGTGTCTAGTTTGAGAAACAGACACCTCACAAGTCAACTGGCAGCTTCATTAAATAGTACCCGCAAAACACCAGTCTCAATGTCAACAGTGAAGAGGCGACTCTGGGATGCTGGCCTTCTAGGCAGTAGATAGTGTGTGTGTGTGTATATATATATATATACACACACACACACACTATCTACTGCCTAGAATATATATATATATATATATATATATATATATATATATATATATATATATATATATATATATATATATATATATATATATATATATATATATAGTATACTAATACAGTATATACATATGAGATGAGTAATGCAGATATGTAAACATCATTAAAGTGGCATTGCTAAAGTGACTAGTGATCCATTTATTGAAGTGGCCAATGATTTCAAGTCTGTATGTAGGCAGCAAACTCTCTGTGTTAGTGATGGCTGTTTAACAGTCTGATGGCCTTGAGATATAAGCTGTTTTTCAGTCTCTCGGTCCCAGCTTTGATGCACCTGTACTGACCTCGCCTTCTGGATGGTAGCGGGGTGAACAGGCAGTGGCTCGGGTGGTTGTTGTCCTTGATGATCTTTTTGGCCTTCCAAAAAAATGTATTGCTGTGCCAAAGTACTATATCTAAGGGTCTAGATATAGTACTTTGGCACAGCAATACATTTCAACTATAAAATGTATCAGTAAAACACATTTAGTCATAAATGACCATTACGCTGTAGTGACCTTGTATCTTACAGTTCACCACCGCAGATAGTGTCATCATCTGGGTGATAACTGAAGTCATCGCTGGAATAGTCCACTCTTGGCTTTTTCCCTGGAATGCGAGTATGCACTGAGGCTTCAGGTATGCATACCAATGTTGCTGTATCGCAAGACACACGCACATTTCCGCATATACTGGGTTGGTTGTAAATGCAGAAAGACAACGCAGATTGTGTCGTGTCTCAGTGGTACTACGATCACAGCCTGCGATCCACATGCAACTCTTTGGGATGATAAACACGCAAATGACAGGTTTGATAATCTGGTGAACTGTAGGCTACAGAAGTTGGGCTGTTTATTATCTTATTCTCATTGGCAAGCACATTCAAACTGTTTGCCCCCAAAGAGATTCCCTACCCCGATTGCAGCCCTTTCCCTAGGCTTTCACAATACCCTGACCCAGCTACAGCTCCACTGAACCCTACCTCAGAAAGAAAGCACATAATGTGTGTTTATATTGTTCCTCTGTCTTTCAATTGAGCTGCATATTTTCACAGTATAGGCCTGTATTCTGTTCGAGATCATCAGAATGTCAAGCATGTCAGTGACAACAGTAACATGAGGTTAACATTACATCGGGATAGGTGGGGCAAGGCAAAAGGAATAGCCAAGTCAACTAGTTAGTTAGCTAATTATTCTGGTTGTCGATCTGCTGTTATAAGCACCGTTGTAGTTTCTAGCTATTTAGGTAGCATAAACTCACCATTGCTCCTCCATTGCATTACACTGGGGATGCTTGTGCTGAGAAATCGCAAACCTGCAGTGGGCCAATCTCTCATGTTATAGAAACCTGTAAATAGATGTAACTATGACCTCTCACTTTATTCCGAAGTTCTGATACCAAAACATTACACATTTAGTACAGCTAACGTTAGCTAGATAGCTAGTTGCATAAGCATTTCAAGAAACTCATTCCCTACTATGGAAACAGGTACAAAAGTATCTATATCCACAGAAAAACGAGTCCTATATCGCATAACCTAAAAGGCCGCTCAGCAAGGAAGATGCCACTGCTCCAAAACCGCCATAAAAAGGCCAGTCTACAGTTTGCAACTGCACATGGGGACAAAGATCGTACTTTTTGGTGTCCTCTGGTCTGATGAAACAAAAATAGAACTGTTTGGCCATAATGACCATTGTTATGTTTGGATTTTATTGTGCTACAAAGTGTCAACAATCTACACAAAATGCTCTAATGTCAAAGTGGAAGGAAGATGATTATTATTATTTTCTGATTAAGCTAGAGATATCCGTTTTTTTTGTTGCATGGGCTGCGTCTCATTCTACCTCATCCGCCAATGGCGACCTAACTCATTGACCATCTGTTGTTCCATGTATGAACCTGTTATTCAATGCGTTTCTATGGGCTAATAGCAGTAAGGCCAAATTGAATGTTTCATCAAAAAAAAGTTTTTATACTTAATAGGTAACTAAAATTCAAAATGAAATAACTAAATGATTCTTGGTATGACCATCTTAAAACAATTTCACATGTTAGCTTAGTGGAATAGAATAGATTTTAAAGCAGATATAAGTCAAAACTGTAACTTGGCCATTCAGGAACATTCAATGTCTTCATAGTAAGCAACACACGTTTAGATTTGGCCCTGTGTTGTAGGTTATTGTCTTGCTGAAAGGGGAATTTCTCTCCCAGTGTCTGGTGGAAAGCAGACTGAACCAGGTTTTCCTCTAGGATTTTGCCTGTGCTTAGCTTCATCGCATTTATTTATCCTCAAAACCTCCACCAGTATTTGCCAATGTCAAGCCTACCCATACCATGATGCAGCCACCACCATGCTTGAAAATAAGGAGCCAGTTTCTCAGTGATGTGTTGTGTTGGATTTGCCCCAAACATAAGGCTTTGCATTTATTCTTCAGTACTACTTTAGTGCCTTGTTGCATACAATATGCATGTTTTGGAATATTTATATTCTGTATATTTGTATTCTTTTTTTCACTCTATCATTTAAGTAATTATTGTGGAGTCACTACTATGTTGTTGACCCATCCTAAGTTTCCTCCCATCACAGCCATTTTAAAGTCACCCCTGAGCAGTTTCATTCCTGTCCTGCAGCTTAGTTCAGAAGGATGACCGTATCTTTGATGTGTCCGGGTGGTTTAATACATCATCCACAGCATAACTATTAACAGTGAATGTCTGATTTGTAATTGTTACCCATCTACCAATCGCTACCCTTCTTTGTGAGGCTTTTGAAAAGCTCCCTGGTCTTTGTAGTTGTATCTGTGCTTGAAATTCAATACTTGTCTGAGGGACCTTACAGATGTTGAACGTAAGTGGGACAGAGGAAGGGTTAATCATTCAAAAATCATGTCAACCTCTACTTTTTCACACAGACTTAACTTATGTGATTTGTTAAGCCATTTTTTTTTAAAATCCTGAACTAATTTAGGCTTGCCTGAACAAAGGGGCTAAACACTTTTGTAACGACTATATTTTAGCTATCACATTTTGAGTAGATTGTTGAAAGAAATAATAACAATGTAATCCCATTTTGTAGCACAATAAAATATGAAGAAATCCAAGGGGTATCTGTAAATGACAAATGAAAAGGAAGATAAGACAGATGAAAAAGAGATTAAAGGTCGTCGTGGGTGGGGGTTGTACAGGGGGATGTGGGTAGACAGGCCTCGGTGTATAAAGGGGCTTGTCTGAATCATAAGTCACTTTACCAAACCCCACCACAACTTTACTCTTCACATCTCTTACCACCACAAATCATGAAGACATCTCTGGTCCTCCTTACCCTCGGCCTACTGGCTTGTTCAGGTGAGCTTTCATTTGTTAACTCAAGTTGTAACTGCTGTAAATGGAGCAGATGCATTCGATTGGGTCACGGTGTACGATAATCTGTAAAGGGGGGACCTAAAATCCACTCCAAGTTCACCTTTCGTTTCAGTACAATATAATGGAATGTTGTACCATTTTCACTTCACAGTTTGGGACGTCTGTGGACAATGCCAAGAGGTTAACCTTGATGACCAGGAAGTAGTGGAAGCACAGCCAGAAAAGCACATGGTAACAGTATATATACTATATGGTCAAAATGTAATGAACTAGCAGTAGACATTTCTGCAACGTTCTATTGGAATACTCAACTAACCTGCTACTGTGTAACAGCACTTAACCAAAGACATGAATGCAACCAAGACATTGATTAAACTCTTGTCCAACCTGACTTTCATTCATTATTCAAATGTACTTAAACCATAATACTGAATACATCACACCATGTACATCATTGTCTGTTTATGCTTTCCAAAGGTGCAACAGTTAAAGGGAACATGCTGGGCGTGTATGTGGGCACTGAACAAAGTGAAGAAACACATCTCCTCTTCCTCTAGCGAGGTAACTACCCAATAGCATTACAATTCATGAGTGTCCCTTCCAAGAAATGTCACTATTTACTATTTACTGAAATATTTCTCAGAAAATTTCAATTTCGACTGGTGTTGATGATTTCTCTTCAATAGGTGCAGATAAAGCAGAAGCTATTGTCTGTTTGCGATAAATTGGGCCTCCTTAAATCTCTGTGTAAAGGCATGGTGAAAAGGCACTTGTGGGTGTTGGTTGAGGAGCTTAGCACCAGCGATGACGTGAGGACCATCTGCATTAACATTAAGGCCTGCAAGTGAGTCGAAGAAACTGCTCTGGATACTCTTTAGTGACTGTTCAGATGACCTAATAGTATAGAGATTATCACCTGAGCTTGTTAATTGAAACACTATTGAATAGAATGTATTCATTAATACATAATATGGGGTTATGTCTTTTGATCTTCCGCTCATGTCATCTTTTTGTGTATCTTTTAGACCAAAATACATTTTGGATCTGAGCTACTGACCAAACAGCCAGTATCCAGATTCCAAAGTGAGAAGATGGATGTTCAGGTGTCAAGACAATGCTATGCTGCCAGCCTCTTGCTATCTCAAATTCATTATTGGAATGATATGTTCTGAAATAATGTTTTTGGAACATTATTATAAGTGTATAGTCATTCTTAAATTGCAGTACATTTTTTAACATGTAATTTTTGTTGACTTTTTGCTATTTTAGTACAAAATAGTCTATTATTCTCTGAATTTTTTATGTTTGTGTGAATTATTTGGTCAGCAAAAAATAAACTTCATTTAATATAGAGTACCCTTCATTAGCTACCCTTCATTGACACCAACTTCCTTATCCAAAAGAAAACCTTTGGCATCTGAACCCATTTTTACTCATCCGAAGTAAAAAAATTCAATGATAACACAATGATAAAACATTTCATGACAATGTCTAAACTCATGTTGACATTTTTATTTAGAATCTCATATTTCTGTAAAGAATCTTGATCGCTTAGTAGGAAATTACATCCAGCAAGGGCTGTCGTCTGAAAAATGTATAGAAATATGAATTATTAAGATTGTGATTAAAAGCTATTTTCAACTTTTTCACAAAGATTTGAGGAAGCAAATTTCACCACAGACTGCCACCAGCTTCTGTTTGATCTCTTCATGTAGAGTATAAACACATGACATACAGTGCATTCGGAAAGTATTCAGACCCCTTCACTTTTTCCACATTTTGTTACGTTACATCCTTATTCTAAAATGGATTCAATTGTTTTTTCCCCTCATCAATCTACACACAATACCCGATATTGACAAAGCAAAAACAGTTTATAATATTTTTTTTTGCAAATGCATTGAAAATAAAAAAAACGGTAAACATTACATTTCCATAGTATTCAGACCCTTTACTCAGTACTTTGTTGAAGCACCTTTGGCAGCGATTACAGCCTAGAGTCTTCTTGGATATGATGCTACAAGCTTGGCACACCTATATTTTGGGGAGTTTATCCCTTCTCTGCAGATCCTCTCAAGCTCTGTCAGATTGGATGGGGAGCGTCGCTTCACAGCAATTTTCGGTCCCTCCAGAGACTTATCCCAAAGCTGCGTTGTCTTGGCTGTGTGGTTAGAGTCGTTGTCCTGTTGGAAGGTTAACCTTTGCCCCAGACTGAGCAGGTTTTCATCAAATATCTTTCTGTACTTTGCTCAGTTCATCTTTCCCTCAATCCTGACTAGTCTTCCAGTCCCTGCTGCTGAAAAACAGGGGGACAGATCCTGGGGGGAATCCAAGGTAATGGTGGTGAGTAATATCCAGAGCAAGGTGGTTGGTGGTGAGATGGGAAACAGGAGACAGAGCGGTACTGCAAGGAGAGGACAAAAATGATGTAAGTGAAAGAGACAAGCACAGCAGTGCAAACAGGATCTAGAGCAAAGACAACAGGCTAGAAACATAACTGACTGTTAGAGATTACAATCTGGCACTGTGAAGATGGCAAGCTTGACTATATGTAGAGGTCTTGATTATGGGACGATATGCAGCTGGTAGGGATTGCTCTGACTCCAGCACACCTGTCTCCAACCACACAATCACACCATGAGAGAGAGTATACCGGGAGAGAACTGAAGGTTAGGACAACACCAGATGGACACCAGAGGGTGTAGTGGGAGCAGATGTGACACAAACGAGAGTCATCTTGGGTTATAGATAGAAATTATAGATAAAATGTATCGGAGCTCATCAGCTGTTGGACATAAACATTACACAACAAGTTGGAAATCGCAAATTCAACAATTAGTTATTTGGAAGGAATAAGTGGCTAACTGCAAGCATTACAATGCAATCCCTAGCCTGTAGTTCGGGGGAGTGGATGTGTGGTCCAATTCTGGGTTTAAGGGTCTCTTTTCCAAGCTTAAAAGGATAAACATTCAACATTGGCCATGCTGTCAATGCAATGCTCTGACTGGGAAAACATGTTTTGAACGGTCATCCAACACAGAATTCGAGGATGGAACTTGGGCCTCTTTCTAGAGCTCCGACCTGAATATCACTCATGTCACGATTCAACCTTGCTTTTTTTCGGAGTTCCCAGTTGTTTTGAAATACAATATTCCAGAGAATGGCAGACTTTGATGACAAAGTTAGAAAATTTGCCCACAAAGGACCGCTGTGCCACCTTCCTGTTCAAGTGAATAGCCTATAGCCTGTTTTAGTGAAATGTCATAATCGAATACGGTAAGAGCTTTCATAGTCTGCTTATAAGCCCCCTTTATTTATCCTACGGTTCTGACTCGGTGTACAGGGAGAATAATGTAAGAATGGCCTATGTTCTGAATTCTGTCGCTGTACATTTCAAAAGTGCAGAACAAATAGTTATATTGACTACGTCCTGTCCTAGCTCGCACATTAATGTCTTAATAAAAATTAAAGATTGCCTCTTCTCCGCTCGTCGTCCTCTTATGCCATAGTTTGTCAGTAGAAACCACATTTGTTCAGCAAGTTAGCCATATCAGCTATTTTTTTTAAAAGGCAGTAAATGAGGCTCAATGAACTGTTTCACTGCCAGACAAGGCTCCACCATGTGTAGCGGCAGTAAGGTGTTGGGACTGCTGTAGGGACTCTGCTTTTGGGACAGCTTTATGTAGTCCAATTCATGTATTGTTTGGTGTTGTGTTGTGGCTTTGCTTGAGTGCATCAACATATTTTTTTGTTTGTTTGCCCCACCAACATTTACATGCTAAAATCACCCACTGGTTAAGACTATATATAGCAAATTGTTTCCTCAAGCTAATGTTAGCTCATCTAATGTTGTAACACCAGCTAGCTGGCTGTCTGACTTCGTTAGCCAGGAAATTTTCACACCATAAACTCAATTTGATCAGCTAAGTTTCCCTGGCAAGCTAATGGAGAAGCTAGCAAGATACTTAACAATGCTAACAATTCTTGTTCCACCACACTAGTTCCCTCACCTCAAACTTTCCAAATGGCAGATATTTTTCAGTTACAGCTCATGAAGTACGCTTCATCACCTTCTCACACCCGGGGGAGAGAGAAAGCCTGCCTGCTGGGCTGTCGGGGGGAGCTTTAGCTGCGTGGACTAAGACTGTGTTGGATACCAAGTTGTGAGGCTGGGAGAGAAGCCAGATCTGGAGCTGGTTTGGGGACCTCGGTCAAAGTCTTTTAGGCCTGATCTGAGGCTTGGCTGAATGAATATGCAGCAGTGGAGGCCCTCGAGGGCCCTCGAGTGCATGGTGCCATCATGCGGTAGGCAACATGGGTGGAGGTGGATATTGTTGTGGTCCCGGCAGAAGGGTTAGCCATAATCATCCGACCAAAGAGAGGGAGAAGTAGTTAGTGGAAGAAAAGGCACGAGGGAACGAGCAAAATAACAAAAAAAATAACAATCATGGCTGGATGGACGCCATGCAAAGACATGAAAATGGCATGTTTCTCTAGAGTGAGAAGGAAGATAGTATGAGAAGGATGATAGTATGTGGCCAATATGGTGAATTTGCAACAAATTGATGCAATCTGATACTATGTGTGGCCTGCCATCACATGGACTGTGGCACACTTGACCCTGGACAAGCTTTAATCGGGTCCACCGAAGAGCGGGGCATGCGGCTTTCATCTGGCGGGAGATGCGCTGGTGCGTTTGGTGAAGCAAGGCCGTGGATAGTTGGGAAATTCGCTTGGGAGAGCACACTGTGAATTGGCTGTGGAGCTGGCCATCTTGGCAGAGAGGAAATGTTGTGAAAGCTGGTTTGGTCTGTGATATGAGAAGAATGAGGGATATAAAGAGCCTGAAGATGGAAATAAAAAAACGAAAGAAAACTCTATAGCATGAGGTTGAGAGATGAACGAAGTAGAGGTTAGTAGTGATGAGATGATTGCTACCGGAGCTTCGACGCAGTTTTTAAAGCACTATTGATCCGACAATGTACCAATGCTTGTTTCAAAGTAACATTATCATGTGATCAATGACATCCAAAGCTTTGTATGATCATGGGCTACACAATTGATAGTACCTATTGATGGAAGCTGAGTCTGGTGCTTGCCAGTTTTTTCAGACTAAAATTGTCCGCTCCGGTTCCAATGAGGACAAATGGTCCCCACTTGACATCCCGCAGCAATTCTCTACGCCTCTCTCAGCTATGTTGCCTCCCGAGTGGTGCAGCGGTCTAAGGCACTGCATCGCACAGCTGAGGTGCCACTTCAGTCTGGGGTTTGATCCTAGGCTGTGTCACAGCCTGCCGTGACCTGGAGCCCCTTAGGGCGGTGCACAATTGGACCAGTGCAGTCTGTGTTATGGAACGGTTTGGCCGGGGGTCATTCCTTGGCTCATTGCGCTCTAGTGACTCCTTGTGGCGGGCTGGGTGCCTACAAGCTGACTCAGTTGTTAGTCGAACTGTGTTTCCTCTGACACATTTGTGCGGCTGGCATCTGGGTAAAGTGAGCAATGTGTTAAGAAGCAGCGCAGCTTGGCGGCCTTGCCTGATCCCTTTGGGGAAAAATGGGGTTAAAAAATGTTGAATAATATTCATTTTCTTAAGGGTTGGAACTGAAATGATTTTACAATTGTTTCGTTCTGAACAGAACCATTATTTTAAGACATTCTGTTCCACTGTTCCGACCAGCAAAATGAAGTTATGAACAGGTCAAAACACAAAAAATATAATTTTATATAGCTCCTTTCTCTTCCTTTTTAAACCTTTAAAATATTTGGGGTAGCAGGGTAGCCTAGTGGTTAGAGCGTTGGGCTAGTAACTGAATGGTTGCAAGTTCAAATCCCTGAGCTGACAAGGTACCACATCTGTCACTCTGCCCCTGAACAAGTTAACCCACTGTTCCTAAGCTGTCTTTGAAAATAAGAATTTGTTCTTAACTGACTTGCCTAGTTAAATAATGGTAAACAATAATATTATATTTGTTCATTTAGGGCAACATTACATTACATCAACAGGAGTAGTAGAAAAAGTATTTGTGTTTAGTGAGTCCGCCAGATCAGTGACAGGGATGTTCTCTTGATAAGTGTGTGAATTGAACAATTTTCTGTCCTGCTAAGCATTCAAAATGTAACGAGTACCTTTGGGTGTCAGGGAAAATGTATGGAGTAAAATAAAAAGTACATAATTTTCTTTAGGAATGTATTGAAGTAAAAGTTGTCAAAAATATAAATAGTAAAGTAAAGTACCCAAAAACACTACTTAAGTAGTACTTTAAAGTACTACTTAAAGCGGCTTCTATAGACGAACTTTGAATGTCTTTGAACTTCGGAGTTGGTTTTAACAATGGACCAGAGAAAACGTTAGCTAGTTAGAACAAAATAATAGCCCTCGCCAGTTAGTAGGTGGAAAAGCCAGGCAAAATCAGTGAAGTTAGCACCAGCAACAACAGATAACATTAGCTAGCTATATAAGTTAGAAAGCTAGCTTTCTAGCTACACTGACAGTTGTCAGTGTTGTTGTTTCTCCATGTAGAATTCACCACATTTCGTGTATATGTATTAGTAGCCTACTTCATTCTTTGGAGGTGGAACCTAAACAAGCATTTCCTCTCTAGGACAGGATTATGTCGAAATAGGGGCGGCATTTAAAACCTGTTCAGCTAGCCCTGCAAACAAAAATGAGTCGTTAGGGTGTCCCCGGAACTTCACAAAATTGTTGCCTAAAGTTGTATAGACATTGTGTAATGGTCCTTTGGATATTTTGTCTAGTTCCTGGTTAGTTCCTGGGACGTCCCCCAAGGATGATTTTAGGATGTTCTTGGGATGTATCTTGACCCTGTGGAAGTTTTGTCTAGTAGGGGAGAGTGGCTAAGCCAAGCCAAACAGTTAGTTGTGCCACCCCTTGTTTCTAGGAAACCATACACATAATTAATAATGTGACCAGATTTTTAGGAAGAGGTCATCATTTCATGGAGTCTGTGAAGGAAGAAACCAGATGGAAAAAGTGGTAAGCAAGTTGCGTCCCAAAAATAATATGTATTGTGTTATAGGTTTCATGATGCTTGCATCTAAACCAAAGTAGATCATTTTAAGATTGTTTTATACATCAGTTGGGGTCTTTATAAGCTACAATATGAGGTCCTAAACCTAGCATGAATGTCACGCGGAGCGGAACAGGTGAACCCAAGAGCAGACTCAGACGAGAAGATTGGGATGAGGTAACCAAGGTATTTATTGAAACACAGGGGGAAGATGGGGTGCAGGCCAGGGGAAGCTCGGACGGGTTGCAGGAAGCCAGGTGCGGAGGCTGAGGCTGGAGCAAGGGGAGTTGGACTGGGTAAGCAGGTCCGGAGAGGAATCCAAGAAAGCCGGGGGTCCAGGACAGAGTAGCAGGACTGACGAGATGTGGGACTGGAGACAGGGGCCAAAGTCAGAGCGGGCATAACTGTAGCGGAGAGGAAAACCGCGTCAGGCAAGGGTAAACAGGCATAACATGAAAACAGGATCTAAGCAGGAACAAACGGCTAAAAAACACAGACTGATTGAGCAGAGGTTACGATCTGGCAGCGTGGAAGTGGCAGGGCTGAGTATTTGTAGAGGTCTTGATTATAGAACAGATTGCAGCTGGTGAGGATCTGCTCTGCCTCCAGTACACCTGTCTCCGCCCACACAATCACACACACACACACATAAAGAGGAAGAGGGAGAGAGCACTGGGGGAGTGGCAGCAGGTTAGGGAGACACAGGATGAGAAGTAGAGGGTGTGACAGGAGCAGATGTAACAATGAAAGTCCATCCTTGTAGCTATCTTTGCTAATAACCTCATCAAAAAAAGAAGCGTCCTCTCACTGTCAACTGCGTTTATTTTCAACAAACTTAAAATGTGTAAATATTTGTATGAATATAACAAGATTCATCAACTGAGACATAAACTGAACAATTTCCACTGACATGTGACTAACAGAAATGGAATAATGTGTCCCTGAACAAAGGCGGGGGGGGGGGTCAAAATCAAAAGTAACAGTCAGTATCTGGCGTGGCCACCAGCTGCATTAAGTACTGCGGTGCATCTCCTCCTCATGGACTGCACCAGATTTGCCACTTCATGCTGTGAGATGTTACCCCACTCTGCCACCAAGGCACCAGCACCATCCTGGGAATTTCTGGGGGGAATGGCCCTAGCCCTCACCCTCCGATCCAACAGGTCCCAGACTTGCTCAATGGGATTGAGATCCGGGCACTTCGCTGGCCATGGCAGAACACTGACATTCCTGTATTGCAGAAAATCAAGCACAGAATGAGCAGTTTGTCTGGTGGCATTGTCATGCTGGAGGGTCATGTCAAGATGAGCTTGCAGGAAGGGTAACACATGAGGGAGGAGGATGTCTTCCCTGCAACGCACAGTGTTGAGATTGCCTGCAATGACAACAAACTCTGTTCGATGATGCTGTGACACACCGCCCCAGACCATGACGAACCCTCCACCTCCAAATCGATCCCGCTCCTGTCTCCCTGTAGCGCTGTCTTAGGCGTCTCACAGTACGGACATTGCAATTTATTGCCCTGGCCACATCTGCCTCCTTGCAGCATGCCTAAGGCACGTTCACACAGATGAGCAGGGACCCTGGGCATCTTTCTTTTGGTGTTTTTCCAGAGTCAGTAGAAAGGCCTCTTTATTAGGGTCCTAAGTTTTCATAACAGTGACCTTAATTGCCTACCGTCTGTAAGCTGTTAATGTCTTAACGACCGTGCATGTTCATTAATTGTTTATGGTTCATTGAACAGGCATGTGTTTAAACCCTTTACAATGAAGATCTGTGAAGTTATTTGGATATTTACAAATTATCTTTGAAAGACAGGGTCCTGAAAAGGGGACGTTTCTTTTCTTGCTGAGTTTATTTAGTCAACATGTTTGACTTGGGGTAAGTTGATCCAATGGCCACCATACCCCATACAAATTAATTACAAATTATGATTTTATGCACAATATGCATAGTATTTTTGCAATTTGTCATGCATATTAACTCATTTGTATTATTACAGAGCAGACATCATCAAGCCCTGTGTATACAAATGTAAAACAAGCAGGGGTTTAGCTCCCTTTGAGGTTATTGAGAGAGCAGCCAAGGAAGTGAGAGAATGGAAGGAAATAAATCCATTCGAGCAGCAGAAAGGGATGAAAAAATTTACTGAATGACACTGAAGAGCAGGGTTGGGGAGTAACATGTAATCTGATTTAAAACTGTAATCAGTTACATTACCAGAATAAATATTGTAATCAGAATACAGATACTTTTGAAAAACTAGATTACTTCTTGGATTGCTTTTAAATGCAATAACCCACAACATGATACATTTCTGTTTTCTCAACGACATTCTCAACGGCATTGAAAAAATATGCAAGTTTAAGTTTGTTCCGTGTGATCGAGTCTAACCACAAGTCAGAGATCACTATGATGACACACCAAATGCGTTTGATGGAACCTTTTTGTCTTCTTCTATTGACTCTTAAGTAGCAAAAAATAGTAACTTAAAGTCATCAGATTACATTACTGAATGTGGGTAACTGTAACAGATTACATTTAGAAAGTAACCTAATAAACCCTGCTGAAGAGGTACATTGACAAAAAAGAAAACAAACATATCTGTGCGAAAGAGAGGCTATGAAATAGTAGCAGAGGCACACAAGGTCTGATACCTGTCACATGGAGTCGGAGCTTGCGGACCAGTTTAATGGGCTTAGTTGCCCCAAATGCAGAGAACTTGCCTACGAATTGCTACATCAAAACAAAATCCTAGTCCCAGACAACTGGTCAAGAAATGGAAGGGTAAGTGATATTGAACAGAGAGCTCTATATCTGGATGTTGGCATACATTTAAGATATACAATATACCACACCCCATTCCATGAATTATCACCTACCAGCACCATCACCCACTGTCACAGTACACCATTACCCACGTACCCCAAGGCGGCTCAACTTACGCTGCCCCTATATTCAACTTACCCCATGTCAAGAGACCGCTTTTTTTGGACAAGATATGTTTTCAAAACGTATGTTTACATGAATTATGATTACTCCCAGGGATACACAACATCCAGAAATATATGTAGATATCTTTGTTAGAAATAATACCATATTTCCCTTGACGTAGTGATGCTGAATGTAAAGATTGCTGAACATACCCCACTCACCCCTACCCGGTTTGTTCTGGGGACGTCCCCAAGGATGTTTATAGGATGCACTTAGAACGCTCTGTCATGGTCACCTGGAGGTTTTTGTCTCGTTCCCGGCTTGTTCCGGAGATGTCAGCTGAACAAAACAAAAACTCTACCCATGGCACATGAACCCTAGTTTTATTACACGTGGTTAAATTATCCGCCCGGATACTAGAAGGTTGAGTCATACCATAGACTCTTATATTATTGGACAACTGAGGGAAATGGACCAAGTAGATAGAATGGACGAGGGCATTGTAAGACAAACAGGCATCATGTTGAGCTACAGGAGAGTTATGATTGTTTGAGGGGCCAGCTGTTGAAGGGTACCAGCCAGGAGGCCAATGCCAGTTTTCACAACGGGCACTGACATACAGCTCATTGGCATGACAACTGGGAGAGTGTGAGTTATTAACGTCAGCCTCATGTTCATTCAACGACTAAAACGACTCTATGGGGAACCTCAGTTAAGCTACAACCTGCAGCTCTTAATATAATCCTCAACACACTTTTGAGGCAACTTCCACTAATCATTTCATAGGTCAGTGATTTATTAATAGTTGTATATAAATCCGGGGGATGAATCAAATTATTGTTTTGACAAATTGTGGCACCTGGCATGCTATATATACCTGTGAGGAACCTTTTGTTAATTAAAGTATTTCTGTAACTTCGGTAGAAGGTTGTGTTGAGATGGCATACCTCAAGCATACCTGAAGCAGCCTCTTTTCTTCTTAATTTCACCGGCAATCTCACTGAGTATCTGGAGATAGTCCAGGCATTCCTAGCTGAGGCGAAGCAATGAAGCGGCCAAGTGGGTTTTGCTGTGTCACAGCTCATTTTTGCTACAGTTTCCCTTTTGTTCTTCTGTCACTGGCTTCCTTTTTCTCGTTTTAATTTTGCCTTCCAAAACGAGCCAAGTGACAAACTACTACCACAGCCTGTCTATTATGGCTTAGAGCTAGACACATTTTTTTTTTAGCACCTCTTTCTTTCCCACGACACGCACGCACGTGCGCAAGCACACACACACCCACCGACACACACACACCCACCGACTCACACCCAACCACACCATTGTGCGACAAAGTGTACATTGTGTGATATATGTCAAAAAAACAGCCGTTGGATTCACCAAGCTGGGTAGCACTTTTGTTCATGCTGCAACACTCTAAATGCTAAATGTTGCCAGTGCAATACAGGCTAATGTCAGGCTAACACCAATGTAGGATGTCATGACAAAGACAGAGAACAGGGGAGCAAGACAAGGGCACGTCTTTAGAACGGTCTCTGCCTCCTGCCAAAATAATAATCCAGCAGTCACAGCCACCACACTTCTGAACAGCTGCCTTATGGGGCAACTGAACCTGAGAGCTGCAGTAAAACCATCTCCTAATAATGGACCTCATGGTTTATCCTCTGCTGCAGTCAAGGTCGAGGGGACTGAACATGAACAGAGTGGTTTCCTAACATGTGCACCGGATAGGAAAGTGGACTGATCACAATAAGGTTCAGTCAGAAAAGAGTTAATACCACTTCACCCTGAAGTAACATTCTTCAGATTGACTGTCACAGTTATTTTTTTGAATTACTGCCACACAGCTCGGACACCCATGCATACCCCACAAGACATGCCATCAGAGGTCTCTTCACAGTCCCCAATTCCAAAACAGACTATGTGAGTACAGTACAGTACACAGTACTACATAGAGACATGACTACAGTACATGGAACTCTATTTCACATCCAGTAAATAATGCCAGCAGTAAAATTAGATTTAGAAAACAGATAAAAAAAACACCTTATGGGACTGTGAAGCAACATAAACACATGCATTCAAATTCATGGTAACATACACACTGTACACACATGTACACATGGATTTTGTGTTATAGATATGTGGTAGTAGAGTAGAGTCCTGAGGGCACACCCTTAATATGTTGTGAAATCTGTTATGAATGTATTGTAATGTTTTTAAAACGTATAGCTGCCTTAATTTTGCTGTACCCCAGGAAGTGTCACAGATTCCCCCGGTACTGCTGCTCATTCTGTTCACCAGCTCTGGAGGTCTACCTCACCGGCCTTCTAGGCGTCACTGAACTTGATTCATTACCACCAACCCCAGACTGTCTTGTCTCATTACGCACACCTGGTTCCCATTCCCCCTGATTAGTATGTGTATATATGTGCCCTCTGTTCCCCATTGTCCTTGTTGATTATTGTTCCATGTCCGTTGGTCTTGTGAGTACCTGTGCTGTTTTATCGGCTTGTGTGCACTTGTTATTAGAGGGGCCTCGTCCCTTGTATTTATTAGAGGTACACCTCACTCTTTGTTTGGGTTATAGCCCTGTGTTTTTTTTATATATTACACACACACACGTGTGTTTGGGTTTCATCCCCGTCATGACGTACGCTATTTTGGGTAGAGAAATTTTAAAAACTATTTTTGTATTCCTGTGCCTGTCTCCTATTCATTATACATGACAGGAAGAGTAGCTGCTGCCTTGGCATCAGCTAATGAGGATCCATAATCAATACAAAAATATATATATTTTTTGTATTTTAACTAGGTTAGTCAAGAACAAATTTTTATTTACCATGATGGCCTACCCTGGCCAAACCTGGATGATGCTGGGCCAATTGCATGCCGCCCTATGGGACTCCCAATCACAGCTGGATGTGATAAAGCAGTGGCCTTTGGGGCGGCAGGGTAGCCTAGTGGTTAGAGCGTTGGACTAGTAACCGGAAGGTTGCGAGTTCAAACCCCCGAGCTGACAAGGTACAAATCTGTCGTTCTGCCCCTGAACAGGCAGTTAACCCACTGTTCCCAGGCCGTCATTGAAGATAAGAATTTGTTCTTAACTGACTTGCCTGGTTAAATAAAGGTAAAATAAATTAAAAAAAAAAAATAATAAAAAGCCTGGATTTGAACCAGGCTTGGCCGCTTCAAGCACTGAGATACAGTGCCTTAGACCACTGCGCCACTCAGAAGCCCTCCAAATACAGTCCCTGGGATGCTGTGATAGACATTATGAAAATACTTATAGAATCCTGCTGCATTGTGTCTGGGAGCCACAATACAGCGGTTTTCATTAGCATACAAATCATAACAGCTTGATGGGGCGAAGATAATTTAAGTGGTCCAGTTGAGCAAATGATGAGCCAATTAGCATAAGCTAATTCACGTGTGGGTGCAAAAATTGGAGGCCCGGCTATCTGTGTGGGACTTTTATGAATAATTTGTGACAGATGTATAAAGAGGAATGAAAAACTGTGAGTCAGTGACTTGGTGACCATATTGCTTATTGATGCTATGTATAATCATGAGAACACAATGTTCACTATGCTGTCTGTAGATGGTGCTCTTCTGCATAGAATGTGTGAGCAATCTCGATTGCCATATTGCATGTAGTTAACAGTTCCAATGTGTGAGCTAATGAAAATGTCAATTATTGCATTACCAGAGACTTCAAAGGGAAATAAAGGGATTCCAATTCCCTCATAAGAAACCAGAAGATTATGGGTATCACGTTGATCTTTTCTGGTAATATTCATGCTCTACCTTTTACATACCATTGGATACACTGTCTTGTTTCTCATGTGGAAAATCTGTATGGTGCTCGGGAAGGAGATGAGGACGAGGGGGATAGCAGCTTCTTCGTCACAGTGAATTTTCACCTCACTGAGTATACCAAATATTAAGAACACCTTTCTAACACTGCGTTGAGTGCCCTGTGTTTGAAGAGAAAGCTATCGAGACCGAGTTAAGGTCAATGTGCTTTATATATTCTGTGAATACTTTCACAAAATGCTGACAATAAATTGATCAGAAATAGATGTTTGATTCTGTGCATACAATACAGTGGCCTTTGCCATCCAATAAAGCCATGTTTCAGTACAGATTAGATTAGTTTAAAGACAGATTTACTAAAATACCTTTCCTTTAACAGTTCATTTTATAACGATATTTTAAAACAGAAAACAAATATGAATGTGGATGAACAAGAAATCTTAAAAGAACATCTCAGCGAAGAGAAAGGAATAGCCCCGGACTGTGATAACATTAACATTAAAAGGGATAAATAGATTTAAGTTACATCTCAACAAGCATGTCTTGATCTGACATAAAATGTTGTTCAATATTTGCTAGAAAGTTTACATTGGAATAAGGCTATAGCCATATCGGAGTGACCATTTAGTGCAATTGGAGTAAGCATACATGAATGTAAATCAAAGCCAAAGGTCATGTACCTCATGCTCTGAAGATACTGTATCATTTCTATACTCTAGATGTCCTATACTCCCATTAACTTGAGTTTCACTGAAAGGATTGTGATCAAATACCTTGAAATAACAGGTATGCAGATTTGACGACATACATTCAAATACAATGTATCTAACCACGTATGAAAGGTTGCCCACTTACTATAGTAAATTCCCATCCTCTCTTTATCAAATCCATTATCCTTTACAAATAAAAACAAGAAACTATATATCATGACAAGCTACCTGAAGAGAACATTATCATCAGACTTCAACTAGCAAATTAGGTATTCGTTGTTTTCAAATATTCAAAGAATTTCTTTGACAGGTTTTTAGAAAGGTGTTTTCATGAGGCTGAATTTTTTTATGCAAAGCTCTGTCTTTCGATGGGTAAGCAGCTAGACTAGATACATCACTAGCTAGATTTGTGCAAAAGACTACAGCATTTCTTTGAAAGAAAAGGAATTCCTCTGATTCCGTCTGACTCCTTTGAATAACACTCCCCTCAGAATCGACACATTTCTGCTTCGTCCGATTATTTTTGTTGTTCCTCTCCAGTGACAAAACCATTGAATTCTTTGTGTCAGAGGGTCTGATAAAATAACTCATGTCTCAGGAGAATGAGCTTTTAATTGTGAGCTAGAGCCTATCAAGGCTCAGTGGAGCCATTGTACAAGCATAGAAGAAAAAGGGATTTATCCTGTTTGTAAGTAATGTCAATTATTATCTAGGCCTATAGGCAACTATTTGATATAGAGAACAAGTGTTTGAACATTTGGGCATAGGATAAACAGGTCATTGAAACATACTGCAGCTGACGCTAAAAAAGCAAGCATGAATTCAGTAAATTCATGCATGATGTGTCAGCTGTATTCTCCAATGGGAAGTCACACAAAGAACAAACGATGTACGGCAGTTCTTTAAATCAAACAAAATCAAACCAAAAATCCCAAAATCCAAATCAAACCAAATTCAGTGATACAAGGAGGGAGAGTGGGGTTATTGTGACCAGAAATTCAGGTTATTTGATCCGTCTCAACATGTTCCCATTCAGACTTAAAGGAAATGGGGAAGGTTGGCTTTGACTTCTGACAAAGCCACTCCCTTAATGCCAACAGCAACATTTTGAAGTTTAGAGTCCTAGCTCAACAGAGGGCTTCCTCCATGGTCTCAGATGGCCATTTTGTAATTACAATCGTCCTCTTCGCGCCAGGGAGGTTGGCAGCTGATCAAAACTACTGTCAGAGCCATCCCTGTACACCAATGGAGTGTGCGACTGTGCCTCTCCTCCCTCCACTCTCTCCTTCTCTTCCTCTCATCATCTCTCTCCGGCTCTTTCTATTTCTCTCTCGCTTTCTCTCTCGCTTTCTCTCTCTCTCTCTCAGATGTTCTCCAGGACATCACAGGGCACGTAGCCTCTCTTCTTTCCACTGGCCACTCGGATGAAGCCGCTGTGTTCATCCTCACCGCTTACACAAATCTGGTGAAACAGAGACGAATACTCTCGTGATTTGGTTGCTCTCGTGTACAAGCAAAATACATTTTAACACATTCATTAAACAATGCACATTGACCCTAAGGGGCAAAGTAGCTTTAGGACCACTGTAATAAATATATCATTTCCCCCACCATATAACAATGACACCTGACTGTAATTGGCCTGATAGTCTTCAATACAGCTGCAGAGAGGTAGTGTGAATGGCTATGTGACTAGAGAGAGCAGATGTTGCTACTCATTGGGGATCGAGGCAGAGCTAGGAGGTCACTGACTCATCTTCAAAGTGTTTGGAATGAATGCATCTCCATTTGGCGTTACTAGCCTGAACTCTCCTCTGAATCCCAAAATGCCCATGCAAAGCATTGTGGGAAAAGGATTTGAGACAGCAAAGCCATTTGCCATGCCAAAATGGTAATGCCATGGAAACTGCTGAGAGACGGGTGACTCCCAATTGGCCAGCTCAGGTCAATCCTTTGAAGTTAATGTTCTGGGAGTGAATCTGTGGACTGAGTGCTCAGGATTCCCATTTGCCTATGAGAATTGGTGGGAGGAGGAACTATGTCCGATGCCCACTTTTTGCTGGGGCTTGATCATGAACTGCGCCAAATAAAGTAGTACATGGAAACAATTAAGGGACTAACAATAAACATTCTTTAACAATGGATAATAACATTCATGTTTGCTTGTGTATCATTTCAAATGGGCATAATTGGGTCCTTTTTTGTTGCAAAGTAGTTTGCCATATTGTATTTTTATATAACAGTGGGATCACGTACCTGTCCTTCCTTCAGGGTGATCTGGCCTTGCTCCTTGCAGCCGATGAACGTCCGGTGACACCTGAACACTCTGTCCCCGTCCTTCACCTGGTGAGCAAAGGCTGCTGGGAAGAAACCAATCCTGTCCTCGATTACGCCCTGGAACCATCATCCAGATGAAATGTTATACACCATGACAACTACTACTTATACTATCATGGCAGCAGACTTGTGCGGTGTAGTGGTTTAAGTGTAAGTACTAGGTGCACTGTAAAAATTGGACTCAAAACACCATGGTTGTGTAATGAAACCATGAAAAGTAGTGCACCTAACCTAAGATCTGGTGTTTGGAGGGGGTAAACCCAATGTAAGTGCTTTGATACACAGAAAGTGTTTTAAAACATATACACTACTGTTCAAAAGTTTGGGGTGACATCCTTGTTTTTGAAAGAAAAGCCCATTTTGCCCATTAAAATAACATCAAATTGATCAGAAATACAGTCCTGATTAAAGAAGCAATAAAATTGGCCTTCTTTAGACTAGTTGAGTATCTGGGGCATCAGCATTTGTGGGTTGGATTACAGGCTCAAAAGGGCCAGAAACAAAGAACTTTCTTCTAAAACTCGTCAGTCTATCCTTGTTCTGAGAAATGAAGGCTATTCCATGCGAGAAATTGCCAAGAAACTGAAGATCTCGTACAACGCTGTTTTCTACTCCCTTCACAGAACAGCGTAAACTGGCTCTAACCAGAAAAGAAAGAGGAGTGGGAGGCCCCGGTGCACAACTGAGCAATGGCAATGATCACAAGAGCAGCTGCTCACTGATTTGACGGGTCCAACGCAGCTCCACCTTCGACACTGCCAAAACATCCGCTATGCGGGTGTCTGCCATCGCCGGTTAACGCTTGATCTGATTGAATTTAAGCCTTCATAAAAATCAATGCCAGTCATTTCTATGATTTGTTCATTTAATTTTACCAAAGAAATTCTGAATAAATCCCACTTAATATGTTGCTCAAAATGTAAGTATATTTTATGAGGATTACCAAAGATATACAAAATTGCGTGATTGAACTCATTGTAAGTCTGGATTTAATCTCCTTGCTCTTCCTATCTTGCCACATGGCTCTCTTTTTAGAGGATTGTGAGTCATTCCAAATGTTTTGACTTGATGATTCTTATACACAATGTTGTATGCATGTTTGAAGAAAAAAAAGTATACTTCTATATTAGTATTAATCCGCATGTTGTGCTATGAGGTGTAACTGGTCATGATGAACAGATATTAAAACAGTCAGGAAAAAATTACATTCAAAGATGAGACGACCCATTCCCACATTTCCAACTTTTAATTGTAGAGACAAATACAGCATCCTGCAATGTCTGCTGTAAAACATGTAGTTATTGCTGGTGGATTGAGTACTGTGCTCAACAATGCCTACCATAATGGGTTAAACTGGCAAATGATCAGATTCATAAATCAATGTTAAACATAAAAATACTGTAATAATACTGTCATTCTGCATTAGGCAGGATTTGAAACACCATTATAGTGTTTAGAAGCTATAGAGAGAGGGAACGTCACCAAAGGAGAAGGCATCTAATTCTGCATTAAATACAACAAAAAGTGTTTTAACCGTTTCTGTCAAGGTGTTGCACGACACTTGATTAAGGGGTGTTACAACACACCATGTAATGTTTCAAAACATCTCGGGATGATGTGTTTCAATACTACAGCAAAGTTAAGGTTTCGTCTCCTTCGTGTTGGTGGCAGCTCAGTTGCCACTAGTGTTCTGGTGTTACAAAGCACTTAATTTAAACACTGTGTCTTCCAAAAGTGACACCCTCTCATACATACCTTCCACCAATCATCATTGGAGTCGTCTGCCAGTACGATTCTGTCTCCGGGTCTAAATTGGAAATAAATTGCGTATTAAAAATCAATGTCACAGGAACAGCCAAATACATACATTGAATGTACAAAACATTAAGGACACCTGCTCTTGCCATGACATAGGTGAAAGCTATGATCCCTTATTTATGTCACTTCTTAAATCCCATTCAATCAGTGTCGATGAAGGGGAGCAGACAGGTTAAAGATGGATTTTTAAGCCTTGAGACAATTGAGACATGGATTGTGTATGTGTGCCATTCAGAGAGTGTAAGTGCCTTTGAACAGGGTATGGTAGTAGGTGCCAGGAGCACCGGCTTGTGCCAAGAATTGCAACGCTGCTGGGTTTTTCATGCTCAACAGTTTTCCGTGTGTATGAAGAATGGTCCAGCACCCAAAGGATATCCAGCCAACTTGATACAACTGTGGGAAGCATTGGAGTTAACATGGGCCAGCATCCCTGTGAATCGCTTTTGACACCTTGTAGAGTCCATGCCCTGATGAATTGAGGCTGTTCTGAGGGCAAAATATAGGGGGAGTGTGCAAGTCAATATTAGGAAGCTGTTCCTAATGTTTGGTATACTCAGTGTATAATCTAAAACATATTGCCGTTATGTCAGTATAAATATTGGAGGACAAAGGACTGTTGGATATTCTGGAGTACAGAATATGGTGATTCAGACACATGCTACTGCTGTTCCCTACAGGGTAGCTGAAGTCAGTGAAAACAGCCTCTGCTGCCTCCTCACACTGTTCAATGACACTCCATTATTGTCAGTTGTCAATGGCCATACAAACGATACCTCAGTTTTCACCTATTGTTTTTTCTTCCTTATGTGTCCTCATTGTTATCCATTCAAAGCCTATGTAAAGCCTTGACAAATATTTTTCAACCAATGAGAAACAACAGTCAGTGTAGTTGTTCCTGCTTGTCATTCATCTCGTGGTCTAATTAGAGGACTGGTACTGAAAATGCTCTCTGAGTTACTCAAAGAGAATAGAGCTCTGGTGCTCTATATGAGATCTCATCTGACAATAAGAAAGACAAACATGAAATAATGTTGTTTCAATTACCACTTGTTGCTTCCTGAAGTCATATGCCTCTTTTAAACATGCTGTCTATTGAATTATGACTAGGGTTGCTTTTCATATAAATTGTCCATATATCCTGGTTAAAAGATTCCTGAAAACATCGGAATAATAGGAATTTTTGCTACCCTAAACAGGACTGTTTAGTTTGAACATGATACAAATTAATGAATTTTAGATGGTTTCCCTATTGAATTATATCAATCCTTTTTACCCAAACTAATTGAGCCTCTGCAGTATGTTTAATTATGCCATAGAGACAGAAAAGCTCCCAGACACACTTGAACAGGCACTGATCACAGTTTTGTTAAAACCTGGCAAAGATCCTCTGCTTTGTGGGTTGTATAGACCAATATCTCTATTGAACACTTCATATAAGATTCTTGCGAAACTCATAGCTCATAGGTTCTTCTGGACTTGGTTGATATGGACCAATCAAGCTTTGTAAGAAACCGCACATCTCCTGATAATATCAGAAGATTATTTAATGTTATGCATTATGTAGTGAATGACCAAGAATCTGTAATGGCGGCTTCATTAGATGTGGAAAAAGCTTTTGACCGCATAGAATGGAACTACCTGTTTGAAGTTTTCCAGAGGATGAATATTGGACCTAAGTATGTAGGTCTGATTAGATTACTGTACAAATGTCCGGTAGCTCAGATCCTGACTAATGGAAAAATTTCCTCACAGTTCTCTCTATCACGTTGCACAAGACAGAGTTGTCCCGCTAGTCCTCTCCTTTTTTTCTTTGGCTATAGAGCCACTGGCAGAAGCTTTCAGATCACATCCATCCATCCATGGTGTTCGTATAGGTGGGTGTGAACATCTGGTCTCGCTATATGCCGATGACATTTTGCCTTACCTCTCTAAACCAGAAATTTTACTCCGAGCATTAGTTGACATCCTGAAAGAACATGGGACCTTTTCAGGATATAAAATAAACCTATCGAAGAGTATAATTATGCCTTTTAACAGGGCAGCTATGCAGAACCCAATCTTAGACCAGCCGTTTCCTTGGAAACCACAGAAAATGACATATCTTGGATTGCAAATTACTTCTGAAATTATTAAGACATATCAACTGAACTATACTCCACTTCTCAAAAAGGTTGGGGAAGAATTGGATAGATGGCGGGATTTACCAATTTCTCTTATATGGGGCGGGTCAATTGTGTAAAGATGTGATATTACCAAAATGTTTTTACCTTTTTCAAACCTTGCCCTTTCCTAATCCCAAAGCTTTTTTCAAACAACTTAATAGGAAGGTTTCTTCATTTCTGTGGAAAGGGAAACCCCCCAGAGTGAAACTCACAACTTTATGCAAACCATACTCAGAAGGGGGACTTACTCTACCTGACTTCCAGTTGTATTACTGGCCATCTCAGTTAAAGGCTGTGTGGGTATGGCAAGATACAACAACAAGTTCACCCTCTTGGAGACAGATAGAGGAGGAGTGACTGACCCCTGCTACATTGGCATCTAAACCTTATATTAGCCCACCTAAAGCTTTGCTAGGTCTCATAAACAACCATAAACAACCCTTTCATTAAAAACACTTCAAATATATGGATAGAAGTCTGTAAACAAACAGAAGAGCTTAGATATATATATGAACAAACACCTTTCTATAATAACTCCCATCTTACCCAAAGTCCTGAGAGATGGTATTACATTTTCTTGGTTCAACAAAGGAATTAAAACATTTGGTAATCTCTATAGAGAAGGTGAACAACTATCCTTTCAACAACTGGCATCTCATTTTCAGTTACCTCAAACTAATTTCTTCAAGTACCTACAGGTTAGGCATTACATTGCCACTCAGCAGGGAGGTAGGATTCAGCTCATGAGTAAAGCTAAAACTGATCAACTGTGGCTGGAGAGGAAAGGGGTAAAATGTTTCATTTCCTACATGTACTCTGGTCTTCAAGCTCTGTTGGGGAACGATGAACCTTGGAAAGCTTGCATGAAGTGGCATGATGACCTTGGTCTCATCGTTGAAGATGAGAAATGTCCCCATTTTAGATGCTCAGCGTCTTTCATTTAACACAAGGCACAAGTTGATGCAATTCAATATTTTACATAGGGTCTACTTTACACCAGAGATACTGTATAAGATCAATTCTGAATATTCAAAATTTTGCTCTAGGTGTAAAACAGGAGTGGGCACATTTATGTATATGTTTTTGTCCTGCCCTGAACTAAGCTATTATTGGAAAGACATTATTCAGATCTTATCACAGGTCACTAATATGACGGTACCACTAGATCCTTCCCTTATACTTCTTGGAGAGGATTCTGTTCTACAAGTTAATATTTGCAGCAAAACCAGATTCATTACATTTGCAGTCATTGCAGCCAATAAATAAACAGCTATTATATGGAAGAGTGACACTCCGCCAAGCAAGCAAACGTGGCTAAAATAACTATCTTCCTATATTCCATCTGAAAAAAGAACATACAATTAACGCAATAAACCCTTATTACTTTCTTCATGAATGTATTATTATTATTTGTTTTTGTGTTGCATTCTAGCATGGAATGTGAAGGTAATTCTGTTTCTTTTTTTTGTTGATAATCAGTGAAGCTAATACCGGTAGAGTGGAGGGAGGGGGGTGTTCATGTGTTGGGGGGGAGGGTTTTGCACGATGTGCCCCCATGTAGCATGGTGTTTTGTGTAGGTGGAAGGGGCATTATCTGTGTCATATTTTGATGATTGTTAAATAGTAAAAAAAAAAATTAAAAAATGCCAATAAATATATTGTACAATTGTTTTTTGATTTTGAACAATTAAGTATATAGCCAATCCGATATGTTTGGAAACATGCTTTTAGTATTCATAATCACCATCATAATCATGGAGCAATAGGCTAATCAAAAAATGCCAAAGAAAGTTATCACAAGCCAGGTGTAAAAAGTTCACAAAAGAGATTGAAATGTTCCCGCTTTTGATGAGGCATTGTGATGACATTGTGAATTTTTTGTGTTCGTCTGTTGTATTGATTAAGGTCTGTATTAGAATCCTGAGACCTTGATCATGTCTAGTTTGGTTTTCATTGGAAAACATTTAAAACAACACTTGGAGCAGCGGGCAACTGTACAGCAGCTAATTGTGGGCTAGGAGTCATGCTGTTCTGTGGGTATCAATTAGAGGTCGACCGATTATGATTTTTCAACGCCGATACCGATACCGATTATTGGAGGACCAAAAACCCCGATACCGATTAATCGGACGATTTTAAAACACTTTTTAAAAATTTACAACAATACTGAGAACACTTATTTTAACTTAATATAATACATCAATAAAATCTATTTAGCCTCAAGTAAATAATGAAACATGTTCAATTTGGTTTAAATAATGCAAAAACAAAGTGTTGGAGAAGAAAGTAAAAGTGCAATATGTGCTATGTAAGAAGGCTAACGTTTCAGTTCCTTGCTCAGAACATGAGAACATATGAAAGCTGGTGGTTCCTTTTAACATGAGTCTTCAATATTCCAAGGTAAGAAGTTTTAGGTTGTAGTTATTATAGGAATTATAGGACTATTTCCCTCTATACCATTTGTATTTCATTAACCTTTGACTATTAGATGTTCTTATAGGCACTTTAGTATTGACAGTGTAACAGTATAGCTTCCGTCCCTCTCCTCGCTCCTCCCTGGGCTCGAACCAGCAACACAACGACAACAGCCATCATCGAAGCATCGTTACCCATGCAGAGCAAGGGGAACAACTACTAGAAGGCTCAGAGCGAGTGACGTTTGAAACGCTATTAGCGTGCGCTAACTAGCTAGCCATTTCACTTCGGTTACACCAGCCTCATCTCGGGAATTGATAGGCTTGAAGTCATAAACAGCGCAATGCTTGACGCACAACGAAGAGCTGCTGGCAAAACACACGAAAGTGCTGTTTGAATGAATGTTTACGCGCCTGCTTCTGCCTACCACCGCTCAGTCAGATACTTAGATGCTTGTATGCTCAGTCAGATTATATGCAACGCAGGACATGCTAGATAAACTAGTAATATCATCAACCATGTGTAGTTAACTAGTGATTATGATTGATTGTTTTTTATAAGATAAGTTTAATGCTAGCTAGCAACTTACCTTGGCTTACTGCATTCGCGTAACAGGCTCCTTGTGGAGTGCAAACAGAGAGAGGCAGGTGGTTATAGCGTTGGACTAGTTAACTGTAAGGTTGCAAGATTGGATCCCCCGAGCTGACAAGGTGAAAATGTGTCGTTCTGCCCCTGAACGAGGCAGTTAACCCACCGTTCCTAGGCCGTCATTGAAAATAAGAAGGTGTTCTTAACTGACTTGCCTAGTTAAATAAAGGTATAAAAACAAAATCGGCAAATCGGTGCCCAAAAATACAGATTTCCGATTGTTATGAAAACTTTAAATTGGCCCTAATTAATCGTCCATTCTGATTAATCGGTCAACCTTTAGTGTCAATACATTTCAAATTAAGTGTGGGATGATTGAAATCTTTCTGGGGATCTCATTTTGGAGCGTCAAAGAGTAGACTATCAGGATTACTGAGGGAATGATGTAGTAAAATGGATACTAGGGCCAAGGGCTGTTGAGAGAGAAACCCTTATTTCGTAACAGCGAATCAAAAAGTACATTAAAAAAGGTTTACGTTATGGTAGTCCAGACAATTGTCAGTTTACAAAAGGTTTTAGAAAATCTCAGAGACACAGAGCCATTGTCTCATAACTATCATATTGTCATCGGGTCAAATTATATCTTTATAATCTTTTTTCAGTTAATGTTTGGTTTACACTCCGTGAAAAAAAGGGTACAGTTAGGGAACATAATGTACCTTCAGAGTAATCTCACATCAAAAGTGCCTTTTCCCCAAGAACACTAAGGTAACCTGCCTAAATGACTACCAATCCGTGGCACTCACGTCTGTAGCCATGAAGTGCTTTGAAAGGCTGGTCATGGCTCACATCAACACCATCATCCCGGAAACCCTAGACCCACTCCAATTTGCATACCGCTCCAATAGATCCACAGACGACGCAATCTGAATCACACTCCACACTGCCCTTTCCTGCCTGGACAAAAGGAACAACTATGTGAGAATGCTGTTCATTGACTACAGGTCAGCCAGCGTTCAACATCATAGTGCCCACAAAGCTCATCACTAAGCTAGGGACCATGGGACAAAACACCTCCCTCTGAAACTGGATCCTGGACTTCCTGACGGGCCACCCCCAGGTGGCAAGGGTAGGCAACAACACATCTGCCATGCTGATCCTCAACACTGGGGCCCCTCAGGGGTGAGTGCTTAGTCCCCTCCTGTACTCCCGGTTCACCCACGACTGCATGGCCAAACACGATTCCAACACCATCATTAAGTTTGCTGACGACACAACAGTGGTAGGTCTGATCACCGACAACGATGAGACGGCCTATAGGGAGGAGGTCAGAGACCAGGCAGTGTGGTGCGATGACAATGTAAGCAAGACAAAGGAGCTGATCGTGGACTACAGGAAAAAGCGGTCCGTACAGACCCCCATTAACATCGACGGGGATGTAGTGGAGCGGGTCGAGAGTTTCAAGTTCCTTGGTGTCCACATCACCAACGAACTATCATGGTCCAAACACACCAAGACAGTAGTGAAGAGGGCACAACAACACCTTTTCCCCCTCAAGAGACTGAAAATATTTGGCTGGGGTCCCCAGATCCTCAAAAAATTATACAGCTGCACCATCGAGAGCATCCTGACCGGTTGCATCACCGCCTGGTATGGCAACTGCTTGGCATCTGACCTTAAGGACCTACATAGGGTGGTGCATTCAGCACAGTACATCATTAGGACCAAGTTTCCTGACATCCAGGACGTACAGTTGAAGTCGGAAGTTTACATACACTTAGGTTGGAGTCATTAAAACTCATTTTTCAACCACTCCACAAATTTCTTGTTAACAAACTATAGTTTTTGCTTGTCGGTTAGGACATCTACTTTGTGCACGACACAAGTCATTTTTCCAACAATTGTTTACAGACAGATTAGTACACTTATAATTCACTGTATCACAATTCCAGTGGGTCAGAAGTTTACATACACTAAGTTGACTGTGCCTTTAAACAGCTTGGCATATTCCAAAAAATGGTGCCATGGCTTCAGAAGCTTTTGATAGGCTAATTGACATAATTTGAGTCAATTGGAAGTGTACCTGTGGATGTATTTCAAGGCCTACCTTCAAACTCAGTGCCTATTTGCTTGAGATTATGGGAAAATCAAAAAAATCAGCCAGGACCTCAGAAAAAAATGTGTAGACCTCCACAAGTCTTGTTCATTCTTGGGAGCAATTTCAAAATGCCTGACGGTACCACGTTCATCTGTACAAACAATAGTACACAAGTATTAACACCATGGGACCACACAGCCGTCATACCGCTCAGGAAGGAGATGCGTTCTGTCTCCTAGAGATGAACATACTTTGGTGCGAAAAGTGCAAATCTATCCCAGAACAACAGCAAATGACCTTGTGAAGATGCTGGAGGAAACCGGTACAAAAGTATCTACAGTGGGGCAAAAAATTATTTAGTCAGCCACCAATTGTTGTTTCTGTGTACCAATGGAAAGTCTACAAAACTATGAGCAAACCAGTCTATCTATTGAATGCATGGATTTGGATTGTGATGATACCAAAGAATGAATCCTTTACAAATTGTGCTTTTTGCTTCTTCTTAGTAATATTGTTTTGATGGATGTATTTATGTTTTGAGAAGGCAACTACATTTTGAAAACACATGTACTGTTTCGCAAAAGGCCACAGAGTTCTGTGTCAACAACATTGTTCCAAAAAATGCTTGTACACGATTGAGAAAAAGTACAAGTACAATTCTATACCTTGTTTTTCCTGAGAGTGTATGATTAGGAGACGGTTTAATGGTCGTTTAACTGAGCAGGTAGAAACGGAAGATCACACACATATCACAGACAATTCAATTATAATGTGTAACAAAAAAATACAATGTTTGTACATGTTGTATTAGAGAAGAACTCTGACAAATATCTATTGAGCAGTGATTAGAGCATGCATTCAGTGACGCCTGCCTGCTTATCTAGGTAAACACAGTATATGTTAGTCATTCAAAAGGAGCATAGGTAATTGTTAACACAATGGGATTACAAAGAGAATGCAGGACAGGTTCAGGCAAAGCCAAGGCCCTTTAGAAACCAATCAAACATCCATCCAGTTCTGACAGTGAGCTGCTAGGAGCTTTTGGCCTCTGCAGATAAGAGACTTTTAACTAAGCAATCCCACGAATTAATCTGACCATTGATTAGTCTGTTTTTTGTTAGTGTGTGTGTGTGTGGATCCCACTGACCTCATCTCCAGGTCTTCACTTTCCTGGGGTGTGAATGTGAACAAAGCCACATAGGTGTTGAGCTGCAGTATGTCCTTCTGCAGCAGTCTCCTCTCCTACAAAACACACACACACACACACACACACACACACACACACACACACACACACACACACACACACACACACACACACACACACACACACACACACACACACACACACACAGAAGCTGTCAGCACAATCCACCAAACAGGTTGTCTGAGCATAGACATGCAAAAAACGACAACAGATTTTTGTTATTCATTAATCGAATCAAAAAACTTTTTTTGTAATTTGGCACACAGAAACTTTGGACACATGGTGTAGAAAATAAAACGATCACTATCTATTACTGGTATTTTAGATACTAATGCTCGGTCATAAGTGACTATTCTTTTTTCTCTCTTTCCTTTCTTGTATGCTAAGCTATTTTGGAACACAAATCAGTAAACTATTTATGTTGAAATTGTACATTGTGTATATGTACAGTACCAGTGAAAAGTTTGGACACACCTACCCATTCAAGGGTTTTTCTTTATTTTTACTATTTTCTAAATTGTAGAATAATAGTGAAGACATCAACACTATGAAATAACACACATGGAATCATGTAGTAACCAAAGAAGTGTTCAACAAATGTAAATATATTTGATATTTGAGATTCTTCAAAGTCGCCACCCTTTCCCTTGATGACAGCTTTGCACACTCTTGGCATTCTCTCAACCAGCTTCACCTGGAATGCTTTTCCAACAGTCTTGAATGAGTTCCCACATATGTTGAGCACTAGTTGACTGCTTTTCCTTCCCTCTGAGGTCCAACTCCTCCCTTCTGATCTGAGGGCCTGACTACACCAGACCAGTAGGCAGCACTATAGATGTCATTGGCAACAGTGGCACCATAGGATAGTGGACTTTGTCTCATGGAAATTAATGTTAGATTTCAATTATGCAGATGAACAATGTGAAATATCGTGACTAGTATATCATGATTAGTATAATCAAATATTGTTGCCATATTATGTGGTCTGAACATAGTGAAAAGTGGATATTTATACTGTAAAATGAGAATGAGTCCTGCCGCTGGCGCAGTCAGCATATTACTGCTATGAGAGTCTATTTGGGAATGCTAATGTTGAGAGTACCAACTGTGATTTAAATCAACATAGTAATGTTTTCAATGATTGCACATAAAGTAAGATAGTTCCTACATGATAGAGTGCTTGCTTTGTTATCTAACTAATCTTGTGTCCTTTCTGCCATCCTGTGAACCCCAATCATTGCTGTTCGGAGCTATGTTTCCTTTTGATTATTCCAAGATTATAATGAGCTGTTGTTCCAATCGAAGGAAGGAAAATTGCTCAAGTCGTTCTGCCACCTGCTACTGTAAAGTTTCCACAACATTATATCATCAACATGAGTGGGAGGAAGCATTCCCTTGTTTAGTTGTTCTGTTTTCATAAGCGCCCAGGAAATTAAAAGACAACAAAAGCGGGGGCGGAGAGGATGTTGTTAGAGAAGAGCTAACCCAATTATTGCAGACACATTTTGTTAATGTAATTGCACACACCCACACCGAAAGGCATTTTTCTACTTTTGTCACAATTAGTCGCGAGTTCACAATGACCTAAAATATTGCTGCAACCAGTCAACAAACTTGTTCTCATTGTAGTTCTCATACAGGAGAAAATACTTTGGCTATATGAATTGAGGGAGAATCATAGCAAAGTAGAGACCACAATGTACTGTACATTTGCTAAACGGTCTTATTCCATTCCAACAGAAATAACAACATCACAAGGTCCCTCTCCTCCCAGACTGCAGTTATGGTACTGCATAGCTATGATGTGTCGTGTCTTGGGATGACGTGTTCCAAAATGGTCAGCATGCGTCACCCAGGTGGGCAACTGATATTAGTGATGGATGAGCTGAGTTACTCTCTAGCAATGCTCTGTTGGCTCTGGGTTAAAATGCAGTAAGGCACAGAAACTTTAGGCGATCCATTATGGCAAAACAACAGCTCTCTGGGGGCCTTTCGACTCTGATGGCTAGCGCTAGGTGATAATATATGTACTGTATGTGTCTGTATGGTGGTCATTACATTGGGAAAGCGGAGATCACGGAAGAAAGACCAATAAGAAATAGTAAAGCATTAGAGGTTATATGAGGAGCAGCAAATAAAGTCTACTAGCTCACATTTTAGTGTGAGAAGTACAAGCCATTTGATTAGTTCTCAATCGTTCAATACATGGGGACATTACATTTCCAGGGAACAGGTGTGTTCAGAATATGGGAAAATAAATAGGCTGCAAATTTGAAAAGGCCAGCCGGTTGTTTGTGGCTCTTATTTCAGATAGGACAGGAGGCACCATGGGGCAATCTGCTCCTGCAGTGTGTGGTTAATTCAAAGTCAGAGCCTGTGTCTCTGTGCCAGGCTTTTATAGACCTGCCTTCAGACAGACAAATGACCTCCACCCAGCTGTGCTAAGCTCAGCCAGATAAGAGTGGAAAATACCACTTTACATGTTTCAGCGAGCTGGCCAGGAGAGATTGCATAGTGTATGCGTGTGCAGCGTGTGTGTTTCAAGTTTTATTTCAAGATCCAAGTTTTATTAGTCATTTTTAGAGGATACACATGGTAAACACTGTCCAATAAAATGCTTACTTGTAGGTTCCTTCTCAACAACGCAACAACAATAAGAAATAATAAAAGATAAGAATACAAACATAAAGTTATAGGAGTATTGTTAGAGGGTCCTGAAAATGATTTTTATTTGGGTTCCAGGCAGGTATTAACCCTGCCTAAAGGAAAATAGTAGGATAGATAGAGACCCACTACCAGATGCACGCATATCAGAAGAGACTGCCTAGAGGGTAGCCTGTTTTACAGATAGTCAGTGGAGAGAAAGGATAAGACACACCATATAAAACACGTCACAGCACGGCGGTAACCCAAAACAATAATACCTCATAAAAGAATAATGCCAACAATTGACAAGAATAAACCCAGTCATAATTTGCAATATTCTGTATTACCTCCCAGTGGAGGAGTGAGGGGGGAATTAATGGGTGTGTAGGGGTGTGTTCATAGACAAAAAAGGCCTTAAAATGTCCAAAATCGTCTCGGCCAAATGTTAATAGTACCACACCAAATCAATACAGTTCAAAGAACAATAAACAAACTTGCACACAACCTCCCTTTAACTAAAATGTCAACCCATTTAAAATAAAATAAAATAGTATTTGTCACATGCACCGAATACAACAGTTGTAGTCCTTACCGTGAAATGCTTACTTACAAGCCCTTAACCAACAATGCAGTTTTAGGAAAATAGAGTTAAGAAATATTTACTAAATAAACTAAAGCAAAAAAAGTTACACAATGAAATAACAATAATGAGGCTATATACTGCCTCTGCCATTGCTCTAATTCTGTGAAGGGAAGTCTTTACCAGATACAGGACTCCAGACCAAATTCTCTCTGACCAAGGTCTGCAGTTCATCTCAGAATTTACAAAGAGCTCTGTACCTATTAAGGTGTAGTTGCCAAGCTGACCACGGCCTACCTGACCGAGAGGGTACACCTGAAGGGGATGTGATTGCTTCATTTGTGGGGGATCAGCACACAAGGTGGGATCAGCATCTTCCTGAATTTCGCTTTGCACTGAACTCTAAAAGGTCCGATGGACAGAGTCTTGCAAAGTTCCAACGTTTCATCTGACTGCTCAGCGTTTGATGCAGTCCAACACCACCATACCTTGCTAGCCAGAGCAGAGGCCAGCAGAATCTTTTTATTTAACTGGGCAAGTCAGTTAAGAACAAATTCTTATTTTCAATGACGGCCTAGGAACAGTGGGTTAACTGCCTGTTCAGGGGCAGAACGACAGATTTGGGGATTTGAACTTGCAACCTTCCGGTTACTAGTCCCCCGCTCTAACCGCTCTAACCACTAGGCTACCATAGCCAACACAACAACAGCTCAGAAACTATGACAAACATGGACGAGACATGTGGTTCAAAACCAGTCTTGTGTCTGGATCCGTTCTAATCATCTGTCAAAGGTGCCCAAGCAGTTCACTGCCAAGCTAGCTTTGAGATTGAAAAGGTCCCTACTGTGTGGTGCAGCAGTTGGGGTCGGTGAGCTACCTGGTCTGTTTGGAAGACACTGGGAAGATGTCAGGACGGTGCATGTTGTGGACCTAAAGCCTTGCTACCCTATGGCAGAAGAGCTGGATCGCAGGCAAAAGCAACATCTGCAGGAACTCTTCTTGGAGGACTCCGATGATGAGAACGTCCCTGATATTGTGTAGTGGGAACATGAACCTGCCAAAGCCTGAATCCTCTCTGTTTCTGGGGGGAGGAGAGTGTGACAAAATCCTGCACGGCGCCTTCACTGTGCGCTGCCACTTTAAGAGCGCATCAGTAGTCAGGAAGGAGAAAAAAAAGATAGCTCTTCCGGCTCTGTGTGGGAGCTCCCAGTTGGCTCGCAGTTTGATACTGTGTGCAACTCTGCAGAAGTCTATTTTGAGCGTGCTTAGTTTGTAAAGTGTTTAAGTCGATCGGCGGTGTTACCGCTCTAGGTAGTAGTTGTAATCTTTCGGGACCGCTCCTGTTATTGATCGCATGGATTAGTAGCAACATTGTTGTAAAACTTTAACATACAAACCATCAGACGGACAGACAGTGCAACAGCTAAGACCCCCCCTCTCTCGCTTAGTTTAATTTTCTCTCTATCATTCCAGTGCTTTATACTGCAGCAGACTTTCTTTTTTTTAATATGCTCCCTTTGATGTTCAGTGTCGCTGGAGTATTATTGCCATTCCAGATGTATTTGGGTTGACATTTTAGTTAAAGGGAGCTTGTGAGCGAGTTGATTGTTTATTGTTGCTTGAACTGTATTGATTTGGTGTGTTACTACTGACATTTTCCCGAGAAGATTTGGGACATTTTAAGGCCTTTGTTTTGTCTGTGAACACACCCCCACACACCCATTCATTCCCCCCTCACTCCTCCACTGGGAGGTAATACAGAATATTGCAAATTCTCTAAGGGTTATGACTGGGTTCATTCTTGTCAATTGTTGGCATTATTCTTTTATGAGGTATTATTGGTTTGGGTTACCACTGGGAGGTAATACAGAATATTGCAAATACTGGTACTGAGTCAATGTCAATGTATGGGGGTACAGGTTAGTCAAGGTAATTTGTACATGTAGGTAGGGGTAAAGTGACTATGCATAGATAATAAACAGTAAGTAGCAGCAGTGTAAAAACAAATGGGGGGTGTCATTGCAAATAGACCAGGTGGCCGTTTGATTAATTGTGGCTTGGAGGCAGAAGCTGCTAAGGAGCCTTTTGGACCTAGACGTGGTGCTCTGGTCCGCTTGCCTTGTGGTAGCAGAGAGAAGAGTCTATGACTTGGGTGACTGGAGTCTGACAATTTTTTGGGCCTTCCTCTGACACCGCCTAGCATATAGTTCCTGGATGGCAGGAAGCTTGGCCCCAGTGATGTACTAGGCCATGCGCACTACTCTCTGTAGTGCCTTACGGTTGGATGCAGAGCAGTTGCCATACCAGGCGGTGATGCTCTCGATGGTGCAGCCGTATAACTTTTTGAGGATCTGGGGACCCATAACAAATATTTTCAGTCTCCTGAGGGGGGAAAGGTATTGTCGTGCCCTCTTCACGACTGTCTTGGTGTGTTTGGACCATAATAGTTCATTGGTGATGTGGACGCAAAGGAACTTGAAAGTCCACTACAGCCCCGTCGATGCTCCACTACAGCCCCGTCGATGCGAATGGGGGCGTGTTCGGCCTGTAGTCCACGATCTTTTCCTTTGTCTTGCTCACGTCGAGGGAGAGGTTGTTGACCTGGTACCACACTGCCAGGTCTCTGACCTCCCTATAGGCTGTCTCATCGTTGTCGGTAATCAGGCCTACTACAACTGAGTCGTCAGCAAACTTAATGATGGCGTTGGAATCGTGCTTGGCCACGCAGTTGTGGATGAACAGGGAGTACAGGAGGGGACTCAACACACACCTCTGAGGAACCCCCGTGTTGAGTATCAGCATGGCAGATGAGTTGTTGCCTACCATTACCACCTTGGGCGGCCCGTTAGGAAGTCCAGGATCCAGGTCCTTAGTAATGAGCTTTGTGGACACTATGGTGTTGAACGCTGAACTTTAGTCAATGAACAGCATTCTCACATACGTCTTCCTTTTGTCCAGGTGGGAAAGGACAGTGTGAAGTGCGATTGAGATTGCGTCACCTGTGGATCTGTTGGGGCGGTATGCAAATTGGAGTGGGTCTAGGGTTTGTGGGATGAAGGTGTTGATGTGCGCCATGACCAGCATTTCAAAGCACTACATGGCTACCAATGTAGTACCAATGTAGTCATTTAGGCAGGTTAACTTCGCTATCTTGAGCACTTTTCTTTATTTTCTTGAACCATGTAGGTATTACAGACTCGGTTAGGGAGAGGTTGAAACTGTCAGTAAACTTACCAATCGGTCCGTGTATGCTCTGAGTACACGTCCTGGTAATCCATCTGGTCCCGCGGCCTTGTGAATTTTGACCTTTTTAAAGGTCTTGCTCACATTGGTTATGGAGAGTGTGATCACACAGTCCTCCGGAACAGCTGGTGCTCTTATGCATGCTTCAGTGTTTACTTGCCTAGAAGCAAGCATAAAATGCATTTAGCCATCTGGTAGGCTTGCGTCACTGGGCAGCTCGCAGCTGGGCTTTCCTTTGTAGTTCGTATAGTTTGCAAGCCCTCCCACATCCAACAAGCATCAGAGCCAGTGTAGTAGGATGCAATTTTAGTCCTGTATTGACGCTTTGCCTGTTTGATGGTTAATCTGAGGGCATAGCGGGATTTCTTATAAGCATCCGGATTTCTGTCCCGCTCCTTGAAAGCTGCAGCTCTAGCCTTTAGCTCCTGGGCTCCCAAGTGGCGCAGTGGTCTAAGACACTGCATCTCAGTGCAAGAGGTGTCACTGCAGCACCTGGTTTGTATCAAGGCTGAATCACATCCGGCCATGATTTGGAGTCCCATAGGGCGGCGTACAATTGGCCCAGCGCCGTCCGGGTTTGGCCGGGGAAGGCCATCATTGTAAATAAGAATTTGTTCTTAACTGACTTGCCTAGTTAAATAAAGGTTATATAATAAAAATAAAAAAATTAATCGATGGCTTCTGGTTGGGGTATGTACATACGGTCACTGTGGGGACGATGTTGTCGATGCACTTATTCATGAAGTCGGTGACTGAGGTGGTATACTCTCAATGCCATTGGAATAATTCCGGAACATTTTCCAGTCTGTGCTAGCAAAACAGTCCTGTAGCGTAGCATCCGCGTCATCTGACCACCTCCGTATTGAGCGAGTCACTGGTACTTCCTGTTTTAGTTTTTGCTTGTAAGCATGAATCAGGAGGATAAAATGATGGTCAGATTTTCCAAATAGAGGGAGAGCTTTGTATGCATCTCTGTGTGTGGTGCAAAGGTGGTCTAGAGTTGTTTTTCCTCTGGTTGCACATGTGACATGCTGGTAGAAATTAGGTAAAACGGATTTAAGTTTGCCTGCAATAAAGTCCCCGGCCACTAGGAGCACCGCTGTTGATTGAGCACTTTCTTGTTTGCTTATGGCCTTATACAGCTCGTTGAGTGCGGTCTTAGTACCAGCGTCGGTTTGTGGTGGTAAATAGATGGCTACGAAAATATAGATGAAAACTCTCTTGGTAGATAGTGTGGTCTACAGCTTATCATGAGGTAATCTACCTCAGGAGAGCAATACCTCGAGACTACCTTAATATTAGACACCGCGCACCAGCTGTTATTGACAAATAGATACACACCCCCAATCCTCGTCTTACCGGACATACCTGTTCTGTCATGCCGAATCACGGAAAACCCAGCCAACTGTATATTATCCGTGTCATCGTTCAGCCACGACTCTGTGAAACATAAGATATTAAAGGTTTTAATGTCCCAAATGGAGCTCATCCAGTTTATTCTCCAGTGATTGATTGCATGTTGGCTAATAGAACGGATGGTGCAGGCGGTTTACCCGACAAATTCTCACAAGGCACCCTGATACCTGCCCCTAGTATTTCCTTCTTTTCTTCATGCGAATGACAGGGATTTCGGCCTTGTCTGGGAGCAACATTATATCCGTTGTGTCTGACTCATTAAAGATAAAATCTTCATCCAGTTCGAGGTGAGTATTCGCTGTTCTGATATCCAGAATCTCTTTTCAGTCATAAAAGACGGTAGCATCAACATTATGTACAAAATAAGTCACAAACGATGCGGAAAAAACACACAAAATAGCACAATTGGTTAGATGCCCGTAAAACGGCAGCCATCCCCTCCGGCACCATTCTTCATTCAAATGCATCTGGCAGGGCAATAATAGTTCAGTGGCACTGAACATCAAAGAGAGCACATTGAAAAAAGGAAAGTCTGCTGCAGTGTAAAGCACTGGAACGATGGAGGGAAAACGAGAGTAAGAGAGAGAGGGGGGTCTTAGCTGTTGACTTCAGGCTTGCAATAGCATTGTCTGTCCATCTGATGGTTTGTTGGTTTGTATGCTTCGCAATAATGTTGCTACTAATCCATGCGATCAGTAACAGGAGCGGTCCTGAAGGATTACAACCACAACCTAGAGCAGTAACACCGCCGATCGACTTAAACACTTTACAAACTAAGCACGCTGAAAATAGACTTCTGCAGAGATGCACACACTATCAAACTGCCGCGACAACTGAGAGCTCCCACACAGAGCCGGAAGAGCTATCTTTATTTTCTCATTCCTGACTGCTGATGCGCTTTTAAAGTGTCAGCGCCCGGTAAAGACTTCGTGCAGGATTTCGCCACAATGTAAATGTGTCAGTAGAATAGAATAAACACTTGCTGTGTTGCAGTGTGTGTGTGTGTGTGTGTGTGTGTGTGTGTGTGTGAAAAAAAGCTGTGTTGGTAGTGCATGTTTGATTGTATATCTTTGTGTTTATCTGATCTTTTCCAAAGTTGACATTAAGGATAAACATGTCAAATATTTATAAATAGAGACTGGATAGAAATATTACAAATATGAACGTTCTGATACTACAACTTTGTCATTCTACCATCGTAGAAGCCAGAGAGGGTAAAATAAATATGTCTAAGATTTCCCCATAAAATGTTTAATATTATAGTGGGCAATATGGAGTTCGCACAGGTTTGCCAACTTTCACTGAAACAAAACTATGAATTCTGTAACATGTCAGCTGCACGCAGAAAATAAATATTGCACAGACCAGAGCTGGAGATATAAACATTAGGGTCAGAGTCTATTCACATCTGTGTGTGCCAGTGGCCAAGGCAGGAATACCATTTGTCTGTCAGGGAGATAGGTTTTTCTCCCAACTCCTGGGAAATTCAGAAGTAATGGGAGTCTGGCCAAGAGTAGCACACTGATGGACACACACACAGCAAGAACTGGCTCAGGATCAGTTCTCAGGCTAAAGAGTAGAGTACAGCTCGCCAGCAAGCACAGTACAGACACATTTCTCAGAGGCTTTCAATAGCATACTGTTCTTAGCTCCAGAGCAGTTGGTGCTATACTTAGAATTCAATGATGTCAATGTGTTAGTCCGAAGGAGAAATGGGCACTGGACTAAGGATAGCTGTGGGCAAAAAATCCTGCAGCATGCACAAACAATAGGGGCTGAGAAAAAAATCTGTCACAGGGCTCCATTTTCTATTTCCAGACCAGAAGTTATTATGATTTGTCATGATCATCTCTCACAGAATTTATTTATACCTGTGTTCAATGTGCCAGCAATCTTTTTCAATGCGTTTGTGCTTGGTCATAAAATAGCGCAGCACCCAAGACAAAAGGGCTGTCGATGAGGCAGGCGTCTCGCGAGAGACGTTATTTGTGACCTCATAAAACAGTATGAAAATCAAAAGAATCCTTATTTCTGTTTGTGTGTTCTACTCTGTTCCACTAGAATAAGACAGACAGGCCGCTTCACACACCCACATGTGCCACATCGTACCATTTCCTCAACCATTTTCTAGTGTTACATCCATTTTCTCTTTCTACTGGCCCTGATTAAAGTATCTGGGTGTTAAGTGGCCTCCTGGATGAGTAAAAAGCACAATCAAACATTTTTTTTTAAACTATAGCATTCCAAAGATATACAGTGGATTCGGAAAGTATTCAGACCCCTTGACTTTTTCCACATTTTGATACGTTACAGCCTTATTCTAAAATAGATTTTAAAAACATATAGCCTCATCAATGTACAGACAAGACCCCATTATGACAAAGTGAAAACAGGCTTTTAGAAACTTTTGCAAATTAATGAAAAGTAAAAAACAGAAATACCTTATTTACGTAACTATTCAGACCCTTTGCTATGAGACTCGAAATTGAGCTCAGGTGCTTCCTGTTTCCATTGATCATCCTTGAGATGTTTCTACAACTTGATTCTACTCCACCTGTGGTAAATGCAATTGATAGGACAGGATTTGGAAAGGCACACAACTGTCTATATAAGATCCCACAGTTGACAGTGCATGTCAGAGCAAAAACCAACACATGAGGTCAAAGGAAATGTCCGTAGAGCTCCGAGACTGGATTGTGTCGAGGCACTGATCTGGGTAAGGGTTTGGCCTCCATCATTCTTAAACAGAGAAGTTTGGAACCACCAAGACTCTTCCTAGAGCTGGCCATCCGGCCAAACTGAGCAATCGGGGGAGAGGGGCCTTGGTCAGGGAGGTGACCAAGAACCCGATGTTCACTCTGACAGAGCTCCAGAGTTCCTCTGTGGAGATGGGCGAACCTTCCAGAAAGACAACCATCTCTGCAGCATTCCACCAATCAGGCCTTTATGGTAGAGTGGCAAAACGGAAGCCACTCCTCAGTAAAAGGCCCATGACAGCCTGCTTGGAGTTTGCCAAAAGGCACCTAAAGGACTCTGACTGTTAAAAAACAAGATTCTCTGGTCTGATGAAACCAAGATGGAACTCTTTGGCCTGAATACCAAGCGTCACGTCTGCAGGAAACCTGGCACCATCCCTACGGTGAAGCATGGTCATTGCAGCATCATTCTGTGGGGATGTTTTTCAGCGCCAGGACTGGGAGACTAGTCAGGATTGAGGGAAAGATGAACGGAACAAAGTACAGAGAGATCCTTGAGCTCCAGAACACTCAGGACCTCAGACTGGGGTGAAAGTTCACCTTCCAACAGGACAACAACCCTAAGCACACTACCAAGTCAATGCAGGAGTGGCTTAGGGACAAGTCTTTGAATGTCCTTGAGTGGGCCAACCAGAGCACAGACTTGAACCCGATCAAACATCTCTGGAGAGACCTGAAAATAGCTATGCAGTGACATTCCCCATCCAACCTGATAGAGCTTTAGAAGATCTGCAGAGAAGAATGGTAGAAACTCCCCAAATACAGGTGTGCCAAGCTTGTAGCGTCTAATGTAAATGTGATATTTCATTTCTAATTTTTTATACATTTGCAAAAAAATTCTAAAAACCTGTTTTTTGCTTTGTCATTAATGGGGATATGCGTCCCGCTAGCGGGACACCTGTCGACAACATCCGGTGAAATTGGAGGGTGCGCAATTCAAATAAATAATCGTAATATTAAACATTCATGAGCATACATGAGCATACAAGTATCTTATATCATTTAAAAGCTTTAAATTCTTGTTAATCTAACTGCGTTTTCCGATTTACAATAGGCTTTACAGCGAAAGCAGACCATGCGATCGTCTGAGGCGCCCCACATCAACATATTTTTCAACCAGCATAGGCTACACAAAATCACAAATAGCGACTAAATAAATCACTTACTTTTGAAAATCTTCCTCTGTTTGCAATCCCAAGGGTTCCAGCTACACCATGAATGGTTTATTTTGTTAGATAAAATCCTTCTTTATATCCCAAAAGGTCTGTTTAGTTGGCGCCATTGATTTCAGTAATCCACTCATTCAACATGCAAACAAAGGAATCCAAAAAGCTACCACTAAACTTCGTACATACAAGTCAAAGACGTTTCTATTTAATCCTCAGGTACCCCAAAATGTAAATAAACTATAATATTTCAATACGAAAGTAAAATTTGTAAGCACGTGCCCTCTTCCTCGCGCGCAGAAAGACTGATATTGTTCCGGTGGTCTCGTCACAAAAACTCAAAGTTCTTGCTCGTTTTTGAAGAAACAAGCCTGAAATCTTGAATAAAGACTTTTGACATCTAGTGGAATGATTCTGGTTGGTCTTTCTTCGGATTTTCGCCTGCCATATCAATTCTGTTATAGTCCCAGACATTATTTTAACATTTCTAGAAACTTCATTGTGTTTTCTATCCAATGCTACCAATGATATGCATATCCTGGCTTCTGGGCCTGAGTAACAGGCAGTTTACTTTGGGCACGTCAGTCAGGCAGAAATTCAGGGAAATAGACCCTAGCTCTAATTAAGGGGTATTGTGTCCAGACTGATGAGGGGAAAGCATTTTTAATCAATTTTTAGAATAAGTCTGTAAAGTAACAACATGAGGAAAAAGTCAAGGGGTCTGAATACTTTCCGAATGCATTGTACTTTGGCAGGAATTAAAGGGCAATTCCACCAACTTTCAACATCATATTCATCATCTCCAGCATCCTACATACAGTGCTTTGAAAAAGTATTTGCCCCCTTTCCAATTCTCTCTACTTTTGCATATTTATGATACTGAATGTTATCAGATCTTCAACCAAAACTTAATAGTAGATAAAGTGAACCTGAGTGAACAAGTAACACAACAATTGCATACTTATTGATTTTATTTCATAAACAAAGTTATGCCACACCCACTGCCCCTGCGTGAAAAAATAATTGCCCCCTTACACTCAATAACTGGTTGTGCCAACTTTAGCTGAAATGACTCCAACTAAATACTTCCTGTAGTTGTTGTTCAGTCTCTCATGTCGCTGTGGAGGAATTTTGGACCACTCTTCCATGCATTACTGCTTTAACTCAGCGACATTTGTGGGTTTTCAAGCATGAGCTGCTCATTCCAAGTCCTGCCATCTCAATTGGGATTAGGTCTGGACTTCGACTAGGTCATTCCAAAACTTTTTAGCCATTTCCATGTAGACTTGATGGATGGCCTGACATTCTCCTGTAGAATTCTCTGATACAGAGCAGAATTCATGGTTCATTCTATTAAGGTAAGTCGTCCAGGTCCTGAGGCAGCAAAGCATCCCCAAACCATCAGACAACCAGCACCATGCTTGACCGGTTGTATAAGGTTCTAACTGTGGAATGCAGTGTTTGGGTTTTCACCAGGCATAATTGGACCCATACCGTACAAAAAGTTATACTTTTGACTCATCTGTCCATAGAACATTCTTTCAAAAGTCTTGATGAACCTGGATAGGTTCTTTTTGGCAAACTTGAGTCAACTTTTTAGACAAGATGGGTCCCATTGGGTGTTGCATAACTTTGGAATTGGGCGTTGCATAACTTTGTTAATTAAATAAATGAAATAAGCTTCCATTTTTTTGGTTATTTGTAAACTCAGATTCCCGTTATCTAATATTAGGTTTTGGTTGACGCTCTGATAAAATACTGTCACGCCCTGACCTTAGTTATCTTTGTTTTCTTTATTATTTTGGTTAGGTCAGGGAGTGACGAGGGTGGTTTGTGTAGTTTTTATATTGTCTAGGGGTTTTTGTATGTCTAGGGGTTGTTGTATATCTAGGTGGTTATATGTCTATGGTTGCCTGGATTGGTTCCCAATCAGAGGCAGCTGTTTATCGTTGTCTCTGATTGGGGACCATATTTAGGTCTATGTGTGTGCCTGTCAGCACTCGGTTTATATAGCTTCACGTTCGTTTTGTTATTTTTGTTAGTTTGTTTAGTGTTCTTCGTTTAATAAAGAATCATGTATTCATATCACGCGCCTTGGACTCCTCGTTATGACGAACGTGACAGAATAACCCACCAAACAAGGACCAAGCAGCGTGAAAAGGAGGAACAGAGCTTAATGGGGAGATGGACCTGGGAGGAAATATTAGATGGCACAGGACCCTGGACACAGCTGGGGAAGTATTGCCGTCCTAAGGAGGAGTTAGAGGCAGCGAAAGAGGAACGGCGATACGGCGACGATATGAAGGTACACAGCTAGCACGGAAGCCCGAGAGGCAGTCCCAAGATTTTTTTTTTGGGGGGGGGAAGCACACGAGGAGATTGGCTGCGTCAGGTAGGAGACCTGAGCCAACTCCTTGTGCTTACTGTAGGGAGCGTGTTACTGGTCAGGGGACCGTGTTATGCTCCTCGCAATTGTCGGGCTAGAATGGGCATCCAGCCAGGATGTATTGAGCCAGCTCTATGTTCTGGAACTCCAATGCGTCTCCACGGTCCAGTGTATCCTGTGCCTCCTCCCCGCACTCGCCCTGCGGTGCGTGTCACCCAGTACCACCAGTGCCGGCACCACGCACCAGGCCTACCGTGCGCCTCGGCAGTCCAGAGTGTCCGGCGACAGTACCCAGTCCAGAGCGTCCGGCGACGGTACCCAGTCCAGAGCGTCCGGCGACGGTACCCAGTCCAGAGCGTCTGGCGACGGTACCCAGTCCAGAGTGTCCGGCGACAGTACCCCGTCCAGAGCGTCCGGCGACGGTACCCAGTCCAGAGCGTCCGGCGACAGTACCCAGGCCAGGGCGTCCGGCGACGGTACCCAGTCCAGAGCGTCCGGCGACGGTACCCAGTCCAGAGCGTCCGGCGACGGTACCCAGTCCAGAGCGTCCGGCGACAGTACCCAGTCCAGACCGTCCGGCGACGGTACCCAGTCCAAAGCGTCCGGCGACGGTACCCAGTCCAGAGTGTCCGGCGACGGTACCCAGTCCAGAGCGTCCGGCGACGGTACCCAGTCCAGAGCGTCCGGCGACGGTACCCAGTCCAGAGCGTCCGGCGACGGTACCCAGTCCAGAGCGTCCGGCGACAGTACCCAGGCCAGGGCGTCCGGCGACAGTACCCAGTCCAGAGCGTCCGGCGACGGTACCCAGTCCAGAGCGTCCGGCGACGGTACCCAGTCCAGAGCGTCCGGCGACGGTACCCAGTCCAGAGCGTCCGGCGACGGTACCCAGTCCAGAGGGTCCGGCGACGGTACCCAGTCCAGAGCGTCCGGCGACGGTACCCCGTCCAGAGCGTCCGGCGACGGTACCCAGTCCAGAGCGTCCGGCGACGGTACCCAGTCCAGAGCGTCCGGCGACGGTACCCAGGCCAGGGCGTCCGGCGACGGTACCCAGTCCAGAGCGTCCGGCGACGGTACCCAGTCCAGAGCGTCCGGCGACGGTACCCAGTCCAGAGCGTCCGGCGACGGTACCCAGTCCAGAGCGTCCGGCGACGGTACCCAGTCCAGAGCGTCCGGCGACGGTACCCAGTCCAGAGTGTCCGGCGACGGTACCCAGTCCAGACCGTCCGGCGACGGTACCCAGTCCAGAGCGTCCGGCGACGGTACCCAGTCCAGAGCGCCCGGCGACGGTACCCAGTCCAGAGTGTCCGGCGACAGTACCCAGTCCAGAGCGTCCGGCGACGGTACCCAGTCCAGAGCGTCCGGCGATGGTACCCAGTCCAGAGTGTCCGGCGACAGTACCCCGTCCAGAGCGTCCGGCGACGGTACCCAGTCCAGAGCGTCCGGCGACAGTACCCAGGCCAGAGCGTCCGGCGACAGTACCCAGTCCAGAGCGTCCGACGACAGTTCACAGACCGGAACATCCGGCAACAGTTCACAGACCGGAACCTCCAACAACGGGCCACAGTCCGGAACCTCCAACAACGGGCCACAGTCCGGAACCTCCAAAGACGGGCCACAGTCCGGAACCTCCAAAGACGGGCCACAGTCCGGGGTTTCCAGCGACGGTCCCCAGCCCAGGGTCTCCAGCGACGGTCCCCAGCCCGGGGTCTCCAGCGACGGTCCCCAGCCCGCGGTCTCCAGCGACGGTCCCCAGCCCGCGGTCTCCAGCGACGGTCCCCAGCCCGCGGTCTCCAGCGACGGTCCCCAGCCCGGGGTGTACGGCGAGAACTCAGTGTAAAGAAGGGGGGCGGCGTCCAGAACCAGAGCCGTCACCGAGGTCAGATGCCCACCCAGACCCTCCCATATAGGTTTAGGTTTGCAGCCGGGAGTCCGCACCTTTGGGGGGGATGGGGGGTACACCCCCTGACCTTAGTTATCTTTGTTTTCTTTGTTATTTTGGTTAGGTCTGGGTGTGACGAGGGTGGTTTGTGTAGTTTTTGTATTGTCTAGGGGTTGGTGTATATCTAGGTGTTTATATGTCTATGGTTGCCTGGATTGGTTCCCAATCAGAGGCAGCTGTTTATCGTCGTCTCTGATTGGGGACCATATTTAGGTAGCCATATTCCTTGTGTATTTCGTGGGTTATTGTCTATGTGTAGTTGCCTGTCAGCACTCGGTTTATATAGCTTCACGTTCATTTTGTTATTTTGTTTAGTGTTCTTCGTTTAATAAAGAAGAATGTATTCATATCACACTGCACCTTGGTATCCTCGTTATGACGAACGTGACACATTCAGTATAAAAAATGGCCCAAAATAGAGAAAATCAAAAAGGGGGCAAATACTTTCCACGGCACTGTATGTGAAAATGGCAAGTTTATATCTTTATTCTTTGGTGCCCCTGCACATTGACTCTGTACCGGTATCCCCTGTATATAGCCTCACTACTGTTATTTTATTGTTGCTCCTTAATTATTTGTTATTTTTCTTTTTCTTTTATTTATTTATTTTTTACTTCAGTTTATTTTAGTAAATACTTTCTTAACACTTATTTTTCTTTAAACTACATTGTTGTTAAGGGTAAGTAAGCATTTCACTGTAAGGCCTGTTGTATTTGGCGCATGTGACAAATATAATTTGATTTGATGTTAGGCCCTGTTCTGACTATGCCATATGGCTGTGGGCTACACTAGTTTATTTAGCAGACAAAATTTGCTGAATAAAATAGAAAGGATATTTTCTCCAAACGATTTCAGGGAGTGCGCACATGCGGCTATTCTGTGTTGAGCGGTAACAAAGAAACAGGTATGCTTAGTTTAGAGTTATTTATGTAACTTTGGTTGTAACATAAATGTTGGGCTATATGTTTAGATTTTTTATACATTCTAAGGCTGCATGATGCGACTCTAATGATGATTTGAACAAAGCCGCATGAAAGGTATGAGCTCTGCTTAGTTTTTGCGCAGGCTGTACACACTTCATCAGTATCTCATTCACAATTTGACATACACTCGATAATTCCTCGAATTTCCCGGCTTTAAAAAAAAAAAAAATAATCACCTTTATTTAACCAGGTAGGCTAGTTGAGAAACAATTAACAAGTCAATAGCACAGTAGAAAAAAAAGAGAGTCTATATACATTGTGTACAAAAGGCATGAGGAGGTAGGCGAATAATTACAATTTAGCAGATTAACACTGGAGTGATAAATGATCAGATGGTCATGTACAGGTAGAGATATTGGTGTGCAAAAGAGCAGAAAAGTAAATAAATAAAAACAGTATGGGGATGAGGTAGGTAAAATTGGGTGGACTACTTACCGATAGACTATGTACAGCTGCAGCGCTCGGTTAGCTGCTCAGATAGCAGATGTTTGAAGTTGTTGAGGGAGATAAAAATCTCCAACTTCAGCGATTTTTGCAATTCGTTCCAGTCACAGGCAGCAGAGAACTGGAACGAAAGGCGGCCAAATGAGGTGTTGGCTTTAGGGATGATCAGTGAGATACACCTGCTGGAGCGCGTTCTACGGGTGGGTGTTGACCAGTGAACTGAGATAAGGCGGAGCTTTACCTAGCATGGACTTGTAGATGACCTGGAGCCAGTGGGTCTGGCGACGAATATGTAGCGAGGGCCAGCCGACTAGAGCACACAAGTCGCAGTGGTGGGTGGTATGAGGTGCTTTAGTAACAAAACGGATGGCACTGTGATAAACTGCATCCAGTTTGCTGAGTAGAGTGTTGGAAGCTATTTTGTAGATGACATCTCCGAAGTCGAGGATCGGTAGGATAGTCAGTTTTACTAGGGTAAGTTTGGTGGCGTGAGTGAAGCAGGCTTTGTTGCGGAATAGAAAGCCGACTCTAGATTTGATTTTAGATTGGAGATGTTTGATATGAGTCTGGAAGGAGAGTTTACAGTCTAGCCAGACACCTGACACTTATAGATGTCCACATATTCTAGGTCGGAACCATCCAGGGTGGTGATGCTAGTCGGGCGTGCGGGTGCAGGCAGCGAATGTTTGAAAAGCATGCATTTGGTTTTACTAGCGTTTAAGAGCAGTTGGAGGCCACGGAAGGAGTGTTGTATGGCATTGAAGCTCGTTTGGAGGTTAGATAGCAGTGTCCAAGGACGGGACGGATGTATACAGAATGGTGTCGTCTGCGTAGAGGTGGATCAGGGAATCGCCCACAGCAAGAGCAACATCATTGATATATACAGAGAAAAGAGTCGGCCCGAGAATTGAACCCTGTGGCACCCCCATAGAGACTGCCAGAGGACCGGACAGCATGCCCTCCGATTTGACACACTCTGTCTGCAAAGTAGTTGGTGAACCAGGCAAGGCAGTCATCAGAAAAACCGAGGCTACTGAGTCTGCCGATAAGAATATGGTGATTGACAGAGTCAAAAGCTTTGGCAAGGTCGATGAAGACGGCTGCACAGTACTGTCTTTTATTGATGGCGGTTATGATATTGTTTAGTACCTTGAGCGTGGCTGAGGTGCACCTGTGACCGGCTCGGAAACCAGATTGCACAGTGGAGAAGGTACGGTGGGATTCGAGATGGTCAGTGACCTGTTTGTTGACTTGGCTTTCGAAGACCTTAGATAGGCAGGGCAGGATGGATATAGGTCTGTAACAGTTTGGGTCCAGGATGTCTCCCCCTTTGAAAAGGGGGATGACTACGGCAGCTTTCCAATCCTTGGAGATCTCAGACGACATGAAAGAGAGGTTGAACAGGCTGGTAATAGGGGTTGCGAACATGGCGGCGGATAGTTTCAGAAATAGAGGGTCCAGATTGTCAAGCCCAGCTGATTTGTACGGGTCCAAGTTTTGCAGCTCTTTCAGAACATCTGCTATCTGGATTTGGGTAAAGGAGAACCTGGAGAGGCTTGGGCGAGTAGCTGCGGAGGAGGGGGGGGTTAGGGGTGGAGCTGTTGGCCGAGGTTGGAGTAGCCAGGAGGAAGGCTTGGCCAGCCGTTGAGAAATGCTTGTTGAAGTTTTCGATAATCATGGATTTATCGGTGGTGACCGTGTTACCTAGCCTCAGTGCAGTGGGCAGCTGGGAGGAGGTGCTCTTGTTCTCCATGGACTTCACAGTGTCCCAGAACTTTTTGGAGTTAGAGCTACAGGATGCAAATTTCTGCCTGAAGAAGCTGGCCTTTGCTTTCCCGACTGACTGCGTGTATTGGTTCCTGACTTCTCTGAACAGTTGCATATCGCGGGGACTATTCGATGCTATTGCAGTCCGCCACAGGATGTTTTTGTGCTGGTCGAGGGCAATCAGGTCTGGAGTGAACCAAGGGCTATATCTGTTCTTAGTTCTGCATTTTTTTAACGGAGCATGCTTATCTAAAATGGTGAGGAAGTTACTTTTAAAGAATGACCAGGCATCCTCAACTGACGGGATGAGGTCGTTATCCTTCCAGGATACACGGACCAGGTCTATTAGAAAGGCCTGCTCACAGAAGTGTTTTAGGGAGCGTTTGACCATGATGAGGGGTGGTCGTTTGACTGCGGATCCGTAGCGGATACAGGCAATGAGGCAGTGATCGCTGAGATCCTGGTTGAAGACAGCGGAGGTGTATTTGGAGGGCCAGTTGGTCAGGATGACATCTATGAGGGTGCCCTTGTTTACAGATTTAGGGTTGTACCTGGTGGGTTCCTTGATGATTTGTGTGAGATTGAAGGCATCTAGCTTAGATTGTAGGACTGCCGGGGTGTTAAGCATATCCCAGTTTAGGTCACCTAACAGAACAAACTCTGAAGCTAGATGGGGGGCGATCAATTCACAAATGGTGTCCAGGGCACAGCTGGGAGCTGAGGGGGGTCGGTAGCAGGCGGCAACAGTGAGAGACTTATTTCTGGAGAGAGTAATTTTTAAAATTAGTAGTTCGAACTGTTTGGGTATGGACCTGGAAAGTATGACATTACTTTGCAGGCTCTCTCTGCAGTAGACTGCAACTCCTCCCCCTTTGGCAGTTCTATCTTGACGGAAAATGTTATAGTTGGGTATGGAAATCTCAGAATTTTTGGTGGCCTTCCTGAGCCAGGATTCAGACACGGCAAGGACATCAGGGTTAGCAGAGTGTGGAACTAGGGGCTCCATTGTAAACTAAAACAATGATAACTAACCTGAACAACAGTATACAAGGCATATTGACATTTGAGAGAGACATACAGCGAGGCATACAGTGATCACAGATGTTGATTGGGAGAGCTAGCTAAAACAGTAGGTGAGACAACAGCTAATCAGCTAGCACAACAACAGCAGGTAAAATGGCGTTGACTAGGCAGAGAGGGTCGGATTAACTACACACAGAGCTTGAGTGCGGCTGGAGCCGACAGATAAACATGAACAAACAGAATGGACTACCGTGATTAATGGACAGTCCAGCAGGCATCAGCTATGTAGCCAAGTGATCACAGTGTCCAGGGGGCAGCAGTGGATGGGACAGGGAAGCTAGACTGTCGAGTATTATCCAGGCTAAAAAAACTGGCTGGCTGTGCAGAAGGTAAAAGCCGCTAGCAGTGGCTAACAATGACTAAATAGCTTGTAGTTGGTTAGCTTCTGGAGGTTCTTGAATGTGTTCTAAAAATTAAAAATAATAGCGATTCCGTATCACATTAGGTGAGGCAGGTTACCGGAAGGTATAATCAAATTAAAAATCGAAAAGAGTTGAAAGTAAATATGGGTCCAGTGAGTGGTTGGGCTGGCTGGGGACGCGGCGATTCAGACAGTTAGCAGGCCTGTGCTAACAAGCTAACAGTTAGTAGGCCGGGGCTAAACAAGCTAGCAGTTAGCAGACTGGGGCTAAACAAGCTAGCAGTTAGCAGGCCGAATTAGCAAGCAAGCAGATAGCAAGGGCTAGAAAGTTAGCCTTTGGGGGACGTCGCGATGGGGTTAAGTCTGTTTATGCCTCTTCATGCGGTGACATCGATAGACCGGTCGTGGGTCCGGATATTGTAGCCCAGGAGTATGCTTCGGTGGTAGCACAGGAGCTCTGGCCAGGATAGCTTCAAGCTAAGTGGATGGAAACGCTAGCCAGGAGTAGTCATCCGGGGTTGCGGTTAGCTAGTTAGCTAGTTGTGAAGATCCAGATGAAAATGTTCCGTTTGCGGTGGGAATCCGGGGATAAAAATAATAGGTCCGTTATGCTCTGGTTAGAGTCGTGTTTTTCGAACTGGCGAGAGCTTTCCGAGCTAAAGGTTACCTGATGACCGCTAGCAATGGTTTGTTGACTGGTAGCTGGTAGTTAGCTGGCTAGCTTCAGTTGAGGGGTTCCGGATCCGAAGTAAATATAAATAATTTAGGAAAAAAAAGCAGATCCACGCTACATTGGTTGAGGCGGGTTGCAGGAGAGTATTTAGATGTTGAGGTTTAGCAAAATGTTTTAAAAGATATGCAAAGAAAAATATGTAAAAAAAAACGATATATACAAGGGACACGACAAGACGTCTGACTGCTACGCCATCTTGGATACAAGTGGCTGTAATGCCCCCTAAAAAAATCCATGCCTTTTGCGTCCAGTGGCCGTTGTGCCCTTGAGTTGTGTGCCTCTCACTCACATGGCTTTCAGTCACGTGATCGGGTCTATCTCAAAGGCTACAAGTGAAGACAGACACATCGGGGACACAACTTCACGCGTCCGTATCCAATTCCGAGGCACATATTGAATATATTGGAAGAACTGTCCACATTTACTTTTCATCAGCCAACAAGATTAGTAGGCCTAACGAACAGCAAAAGCACTAGCATATGTCAATCTACTATCCCCCATAGAACAAAAGTTGACCTGTTCTGTGTGAGAAATAAATATTCAAAACATTCTCCGGGACAGTAGATCCCAAATGAATACAACCACTAGCATCAAAAAACATGTTTTAAGCAATGAGCCTAATGCAACAGATGAGAATGTTTAGCTTAAAATGTTGATAAACTATTAGGCTATTTCTTCACATTATAAGCGCAGCAATGCGCACACGGCAGCAGGCTATAAGCGTGAATGTTCCATAAGTTGTAAAACACCATGTTATGGTGAAAATTATCTTTCCCAAATTTGAAACTCACACGCAGCTTATGTATGCCAGTTAGGCTCTATATCCCTTGTAAAGCGGATGAATGCTTACTTTTAAGAAGTTATTTGCCAACTTTAGTTGTGATCAAAACATATAGGCCTATGGGCTAGGCTACAGGTGTGTGACTATGATTTGAAAAAGTCGCAAAAAAAAGCTGGGCATCATTCACAAGTGATTATATATCATTCACAAGTGATAGGCTAATATTGTCACCCATCACACTATTATTGATTCAATCTTGTCTTTACATATACAAATTAATAAATGGGTGAAATTTGTTTTGATTTAGAATGGACCATTATCACGCACCTGTCTCGAAACAGGTGCAGTGGAAAAAAATACATCTATGCACTTAAATAGCGAATGGAGAGCGCTTTTCCCGTGGTTCATTTTCATACCAGTGAGGTAGGCTATACTCCTGTTTTAAAGAGAAGGAATGTGCTTAATATTAGGAAAGTTGAGAAATAAATATAGTAGCCCTAGCCTATAGAAAGGTAATGGGATCCTCCTCTTTTTAATAGAGGCCATCACTCTGTTTTCTCACGCAATTGCAAAGCCTATAGAAATGTTGCATAACATGAGCTCATGGTTCTGCTATGAAGTGTTTGATTTACATTTGCATTGACGTCAGAGTGATTAAAGGGAGTACCAGGCAGTTAGTGTAACGGTTTTCTTTAGGCGAAGTAGAGTCGGACCAAAATGCAGCGTGGTTGTTATTCATGTTTTTTTAATGAAGGAAAACTATACATGAATAAACTACAAAACAATGAAATGTGAAAACCTAAACAGTCCTATCTGGTGCAAACACAGAGACAGGAACAATCACCCACAAACACACAGTGAAACCCAGGCTACCTAAATATGGTTCCCAATCAGAGACAATGACTAACACCTGCCTCTGATTGAGAACCATATCAGGCCAGACATAGAAATAGACAAACAAGACATCCAACATAGAATGCCCACCCAGCTCACGTCCTGACCAACACTAAAACAAGGAAAACACACACGAACGATGGTCAGAACGTGACAGTTAGAAAGTTTGGTAGGCTACTAATGACCATCAGCAGCATCAGAACTTGGAGAATCCTAATTACCGTGACTAAACTGTCACCTGGAATTTGAATGCCGTCATGACTCATGACCACCGGTGTGGCAGTAATACGGTCACCGTAACAGCCCTACCCCACACTCTTGTCATTGTAATGTTGAAAATTGGGTCGGAATTACAGAATGGGCCCAGGGCAGATTAGTTGAAGTCAAAGCCGATATTGAGGTAATTAACTGCCAATCTGATGTTCAAAAGTTCTTGTCGGTTGTAAGAAATGATAGTGGATACATTTCATGAAAATAAACTAAAAATAAACTACAAAATCACAAAATAGCAAAGTTGCGTCGAAAGCTTGCAAAACAGCAGCCATCCAGTACGGCGCCATCGCCATCTTCATACTATACTGTATATTAAGTGCTTGGGCTCCTTACCGGTGAATCATCAGGTTTCCTCTCAGCCACATGGCAATAGGGAATGGGCTCCATCCCGTTCTCAAGTGATGTAAACACTGGAACACAAAACATTCAATAAATCACCACATATCAATGACAAATACTTAAATTATCAAAGCTATAGAAGACAGAGAAGCTTGGTTGAATCTCTACAGCAGTGGGATTTTATCTACTGAATGTCCTGGAATAAACCTAAGCATTCATTTTACAAGCTTTGGTAGAGAAGCTATTTCATGAATAAATACATATTTCAGAAAGCCACAGGGTATTCGGATGGGACTACGAACGGGGCAGATTCTCATACTTTGAGTTTGGGTCATTTTTTCCCTACTGAGCCCTGTCCAGATATTCAAATATGGTTGAGTAGAAATTCCAGTCTCTACATGTGGCAAGCAGAGAGGAATACAGCACAATGTTTCTATTTCTCTATCCTTATGGGACAGATGATATTCTTTGTGTGGAGCTTCAAATGGCATTTTGAATAGTGTGCTTTCTTTGACTTCATTGTTCTGGGTGAATGCTACTGTAAGCAAAAGGTCAGGCTCATTGGCTTATTTCTCCTATAATTAAATGTGTCTTTGAGATCTTACTCTGAGTACTGTACCCATACATAGAACTGAGATGCAAGTAGGGGAGAGTGGGGTAAGTTGAGCAGTTCTTTAATTCCACATCACTCTGTCAAGGGAAATATAGTATTATTTCTAACAAATATATTTACATATACTGTAGTTCAGGATGTTTTGTATCCCTGGAAAGAATCAGAATTCATGTAAACATTACAATTTTGAAAACATAGCTTGTCCAGAAAAAGGGGTCTCTTGGCTCAACTTCCCCTGGGTATGGGGTAAGGAGAGCGGCAGGACAGGGTAAGTGAAGTAACATACACATTTCTGTACTGAATTCATTTGTACCACTACCTTTTAAAGACCATGTATATCTTTATTTCCAAAACACAATTCAACACAATCGCTCTTTTATCTTTTAATAATTTAAAGCATATTTTAACTCAGGCTTAACACCTAACAAACACTTTGTACTTATAATTGTATTAAACCTCTTAAGGATCAGACCCTTTTTTCAATGTATAGGCCCTGTTGTTACCTCATATCCCAGCAATAATGCCTTGCAATTTGCTCGACTTGCCATTGGCTCAACCACTGGCTCAACTTACCCCAAGGCAAACATTTTGACTATATTAGCCGACACAGCTACATGGATGCACTTTCATGCTAGGTTTAGGACCTCATACTTAAGCTTATAGAGAATCCAACTGATATATAGAACAATCTTAAAATGATCTACTTTGGTTTAGATACAAGCATCCTGAAACTTCTAATAAGGAAGAAACCATGTGGTTTCTGCCTTCACAGACTCCATGAAATGATTACCTCTTTTTTTTACCAAAAATGTAGGACACATTGGATTTATTTTGTATTTTTTTTGCATTGTAATTTCAGAAAATGTCTGTAATACACTGAGTATACCAAATATTAGGACCACCTTTCTGATATGTAGTTGCCTTCAGAACTGCCTCAATTTGTCAGGGCATGGACTCTACAATGTGTTGAAAGCATTCCACAGGGATGCTGGCCCATGTTGACTCCAATTCTTCCCACAATTGTGCCAAGTTGGATGGATGTCCTTTGGGTGGTGGACCATTCTTGATACACATGGGAAACTGGTGAGCGTCAAAAACCCAGCAGCATTGCAGTTCTTCAGACAAACCGGTACGCCTGGCACCTACTTCCATACCTCGTTCAAAGGCACTGAAATATTTTGTCTTGCCCTTTCATCCTCTGAATGGCACACACACAATCCCTATCTAAATTGTTTCATGGCTTAAAAATCCTTCTTTAACTCCCGTTCATCTACACTGATTGAGGTGGATTTAACAAGTGACATCAATAAGGGATCATAGCTTTCACCTGAATTCACCTGGCCAGTCTATGTAATGGAAAGAGCAGGTGTTCCTAATCTTTGTACACTCAATGTATGTAACATACAGTGCCTTGTGAAAGTATTCGGCCCCCTTGAACTTTGCGACCTTTTGCCACATTTCAGGCGTCAAACATAAAGATATAAAACTGTATTTTTTTGTGAAGAATCAACAACAAGTGGGACACAATCATGAAGTGGAACGACATTTATTGGATATTTCAAACTTTTTTAACAAATCAAAAACTGAAAAATTGGGCGTGCAAAATTATTCAGCCCCTTTACTTTCAGTGCAGCAAACTCTCTCCAGAAGGTCAGTGAGGATCTCTGAATGATCTAATGTTGACCTAAATGACTAATGATGATAAATACAATCCACCTGTGTGTAATCAAGTCTCCGTATAAATGCACCTGCACTGTGATAGTCTCAGAGGTCCGTTAAAAGCGCAGAGAGCATCATGAAGAACAAGGAACACACCAGGCAGGTCCGAGATACTGTTGTGAAGAAGTTTAAAGCCGGATTTGGATACAAAAATATTTCCCAAGCTTTAAACATCCCAAGGAGCACTGTGCAAGCGATAATATTGAAATGGAAGGAGTATCAGACCACTGCAAATCTACCAAGACCTGGCCGTCCCTCTAAACTTTCAGCTCATACAAGGAGAAGACTGATCAGAGATGCAGCCAAGAGGCCCATGATCACTCTGGATGAACTGCAGAGATCTACAGCTGAGGTGGGAGACTCTGTCCATAGGACAACAATCAGTCGTATATTGCACAAATCTGGCCTTTATGGAAGAGTGGCAAGAAGAAAGCCATTTCTTAAAGATATCCATAAAAAGTGTTGTTTAAAGTTTGCCACAAGCCACCTGGGAGACACACCAAACATGTGGAAGAAGGTGCTCTGGTCAGATGAAACCAAAATTGAACTTTTTGGCAACAATGCAAAACGTTATGTTTGGCGTAAAAGCAACACAGCTCATCAGCCTGAACACACCATCCCCACTGTCAAACATGGTTGTGGCAGCATCATGGTTTGGGCCTGCTTTTCTTCAGCAGGGACAGGGAAGATGGTTAAAATTGATGGGAAGATGGATGGAGCCAAATACAGGACCATTCTGGAAGAAAACCTGATGGAGTCTGCAAAAGACCTGAGACTGGGACGGAGATTTGTCTTCCAACAAGACAATGATCCAAAACATAAAGCAAAATCTACAATGGAATGGTTCAAAATTAAACATATCCAGGTGTTAGAATGGCCAAGTCAAAGTCCAGACCTGAATCCAATCGAGAATCTGTGGAAAGAACTGAAAACTGCTGTTCACAAATGCTCTCCATCCAACCTCACTGAGCTCGAGCTGTTTTGCAAGGAGGAATGGGAAAAAATGTCAGTCTCTCGATGTGCAAAACTGATAGAGACATACCCCAAGCGACTTACAGCTGTAATCGCAGCAAAAGGTGGCGCTACAAAGTATTAACTTAAGGGGGCTGAATAATTTTGCACGCCCAATTTTTCAGTTTTTGATTTGTTAAAAAAGTTTGAAATATCCAATAAATGTCGTTCCACTTCATGATTGTGTCCCACTTGTTGTTCATTCTTCACAAAAAAATACAGTTTTATATCTTTATGTTTGAAGCCTGAAATGTGGCAAAAGGTTGCAAAGTTCAAGGGGGCCGAATACTTTCGCAAGGTACTGTACATCTTTGGTGTATTGGTCAATTGTTTTGCAAGGCCTTCTACGGATTCTACGGAAAAGCTCAGTCAATGTCACCTCCCGGGTTCCGTAAGATTCATTCATACATTGATATAATTGATTTTCTGAAATACTGTATGTTATACAATCATGATAAACTTTTCACTACAGTCCAATTCCTATTCTGGCAATACTTTCACCTTGAAGTTCTATAATTTTCTTAATGTTTTGTATACTCAGTGTATATCTGCAGTAATAGCGGAATGATAGTGTTTCACAGTATTACTTACTCGCCAGTGTTGTAATTGGCTGTGATATTCGGCTATTGATTTTTCAGGCCGGAGCGGCATCTTTTGTTAAAATAGGAAAGCTGTTTTGACTTTGTGGCTATGTTATCTAGTGGAAATCGGGTCAAGTGGCCAATGTAGAAATCGCACTGTTATTTCCTGGATGCTAAAATCGCTCAATTTCTGTTTACATGAGAAAACAAGCACTGAAAAGTGTAGAGAATCATTATACCATCTAAATTGCTATGAAATATATTTGCAATAACAAAAAATATTATTTTTTACAGCCCTTTGAAGCTGGTGGACTAAAGCCTAAAGTAAAAGGCTCATGTGCGACCCTCCGCCATGTTAGAAGAAATAGGATGCATGGGATGGGGAGATTTGTTTCACCTAGCTTCCACTTTAGGGGTGACATTCTGATAAATTCTAGGTATAGCATTTTTAAGATTATGGAGATATCATTAAGTAGTCAGTAATGTTTCATTCATAATGTCTATGCATAACAGAAGTGCATTTCCCAGTGTCACTAATGGCTGCCTCTTGGTACACCCAGTGGTGGAAAAAGTCAAAGTGAAAGTCACCCAGTAAAATACTACTTGAGTAAAAGTCTAAAAGTACTTTGTTTTAAATATACAGTACTTAAATATCAAAAGTAAATTTAATTTCTAAAATAAAATATACTTCAGGATAAAGTATAAATAATTTCACATTTCTTATATTAAGCAAACCAGATGGCACCATTTTTTTTTTTTTTTACAGATAGCCAGGAGCACACTCCAACACTCATAATTAATAATTTACAAACAAAGCATTTGTGTTTAGTGAGTCCGCCATCAGAGGCAATAGGAATGACCATGGATGTTCTCGTGATAAGTGCGTGAATTGGACTATTTTCCTGTCAAATCAAATCAGATTTTATTGGTCACATACACATGGTTAGCAGATGTTAATGCGAGTGCTTTTAGTTCCGAGCCTGGTAAGCATTCAAAATGTAACGAGTACTTTTGGATGCCAGGGAAAATGTATGGAGTAAAAGGTACATTATTTTCTTTAGGAATGTAGTGAAGTAAAAAATAAAAAAAATATAAATAGTTAGTAAAGTACAAATAACCCCAAAAACTCAAGTAGTACTTTACAGTATTTTTACTTAGGTACTTTACTCCACCGAGTACACTGTGTACAGTACTCACCATTATCACTGTGCTTCCTGGTGAGTTCATGTTGACTGCTGTGAGCGACGGCCTCTTCTGGAACCTGGGCCAAGTCACTGGTCTGTGGGAGCAGATAGAAGCTATTACATCTAACTGACAGATTGATACCAGTCATTCAGATCACCTGTCATACAGTAGATAGGTACCCAGAACATGCACACACTGAGGAACACTGCTTTCTACAACATCCTAATGTTTGCCACACTTCTGAGAATCGTAGAGGGTGGTCTAGATGTTGGACCACTTTCAGGACCACCATAAAAGCTTTGATGTTATCTTGAATTTACAAAAGCTGCTCAATGGAGCTCCAAAACATTGACTAATATTATGACTGGGCTACAGTTGAAGGAATCATAACAACACTGATGATCCAATCAACTGAATGTGGAAGTAAAGTAATATGGGCTCAAAATCTGCAGTCGGTCATTATTATTGTATGTAGTGGTAAGCAAAAGGGCTGGGTGAGCTGAGTTTACTTGAGTTTGCCCTCTGCTATCATTGATGGTAACCCTTGCTGTGATCACATTGTCCCAGTGTCTAAACACATAGTATTTTAGACCCACTCCGTAGCAGTTGCCGTTGACAGGACTGCCCTGGTTGCTTTGAGACATCCTTGTAGAAAGGGCTGATTCAAGTCGCAGTACAGTTAATGTGAGATTTACACAGATAAACTGCAGGAGATGAAAGGTGTAATTTTTATGCTTTGAGTCTTCGAGTCCTCCTCTCTGTCTAAAAGCTCTGTAATCTGAGCGTTTTTCATGAGCAGATATCTCTCCTGGAGTCGTCATTCCAATCCCCCCTAGATTTCCTTTATTGGTCATATTTACTCCTTATTGGCTGTAATTGATTACACGATCAACTGTGGTGTAAAGTACTTAAGTAAAAATACTTTAAAAAAATACTGTACTTAAGTCATTTTTTGGGGTATTTGTACTTTACTTTACTATTTCTATTTTTGACAACTTTTACTTTTACTCCACTACATTCCTAAAGAAACTAATGTACTTTTTACTCCATACATTTTCTCTGACACCCAAAAGTACTCGTTACATTTTGAATGTTTAACAGGACAGGAAAATGGTCCAATTCACACACTAATCAAGAGAACATCCATGCTCATCCCTACTGCCTCTGATTTGGTGGACTCACTAAACACAAATGCTTCATTTGTAAATTATGTCTGATTGAGTGTGCCCCTGACTATCCATAAATGTAAAAAAAAACAAGAAAATCGTGCCGTCTGGTTTGCCATATTTAAGGAATTTGAAATTACTTATACTTTTACTTTTGATACTGAAGTATATTTTGAAATATTTACTTTTCATACTTAAGTATATTTAAAATAAAATAATTTTAGACTTTTACTCAAGTAGTATTTTACTGGGTGACTTTCACTTTTACTTGAGCCATTTTCTGTTAAGGTATCTTTACTTTTACTCAAGTATGACAATTAGGTACTTTTTCAACCACTGACGATCAGATATTAAAGAGCTGGAGTAAACATACAACAAGGACACCTGTATTGAAGCTGCTGTACTGTAGCTTTTCATACTGTTCTTTGTTTCAATTGTACAATCATTGCATTCCAATCATTGCTGTAAGAAACAGAGCACGCTAGTTTTGGCACGTACTTCAATGTGTGTCTCTCATCTGTACCATTAGTCCAGCTGAATATAACAGAATATATAAAGTACATAATGTATTAACTTGACCCGTCAACCATGCTGCCAGGCTAAAATGAGTGATCGAACTCTAATCAATTAAGCCAGTGTAGCAGCAGCCACACAACTGTGCCGGAGCACAGATACACCACGTTTCCTAGGTGCCAGTATCTGTCCTAATGTACTGAGTCCCTACACTTATTCTCTGACTCAGAGGAGTTAAATGCGGAAGACACATTTCGGTTGAATGCATTCAGTTGTGCAAATGACTAGGTATCCCCTCTCCCTTTCCCTTCCCTAATGCTGCTAATGCTTATTCCAAAATGTCCAGTTATTTTTTGTTTTTTAAACAACTAATTGCTTAAATTATTTGAATACCATTTCGTTATGTTTTTTTTTTCTTCTGTGAGCTGTTTCTGTAGAGATAAATCAGATCAAGGCTGAACTGTGCAATGTAGCAAGGAGTTGTAGTTTCAAACCATCCAATATTCGACATAGTTTAGGGCAGAAAATGTGGTAATTAACTACAATGACCATAATCCATTGTGCGCCCGCTTAACACTAGAACCGCATGGCCTTTCAGCATATAAGTATCCGCTAAGGAACGTTACGAGGCGTCCTCTTTAGCATATGCATCAGATGCATATCAACCCACAAAGTGCGCAAACATGCTTGATAAATAAATGCTTAATAAATAGTGCATAAACTATTGTAAAGGATTAATTCAATAAAGAAATATGCGTGGAAATATATAAAATATATAAATGTTTAGATAGAGTCAAGGAAGTGTTTTGTATAATTCTACAAAGTCCTAGAAAAAACATAGGCCTATAGCCTATTTTAATTTCCCTTGCAATTAAAACATTAAAGTTTAATCCATTTGATCAACTTTATTTGTATATTTGATTAGTAATAGAGTTATAGTAATTAATCATGTCCAGTTACAGCTTGTTTAGACAAAGAAGAAACTAAAATTATAATAATTGTCCAGGTGTCGCCTATCTTCCCCATTATCCCCAGTGTATTTATACCTGTGTTTTCTGTTTGTCTGTTGCCAGTTTGTTTTGTTCATCAAGCCTACCAGCGGTTTCCCCTTGCAGCTGTCTTTTTTCTAGTTCCTGTTTTCTAGTTTTCCTGGTTTTTACCATTTCTGCCTGCCCTGAGCCTGCCTGCTGTTCTGTACCTTGTCACACCACCCTGGATTATTGACCTCTGCCTGCTCTGACCCCGAGACTGCCTGCCATTCTGTACCTTATGGACTCGGATCTGGATTACTGACCTCTGCCTGCCCTTGGCCTGTGGTTTTGCCTGCCCCCTGTTCTAGTAATAAACGTTGTCACTTCGACACTGTCTGCATCTGGGTCTTCTCCTGAAACGTGATAAATAATAATAATACAAACAGCCAGCTGCGCAGCTGAAATCATTTGCTGTATTCCTAAACAAAAGCACCAGTGCATGAACAATTGCAAAGGATTAATTGCATGAATAAATATTTGTGGAAATATATTCATGACAAGATATAAAAACAATCATTTGTTGATCGTATCAGACACTGTATTATGCCCTTCTACCCGTGCCTTTACACATGAATCAATTCTCTTTATGCTTCGGGTCCACAGTCAGCACACAGCTTCGGGGCTTTGTGTGAACAAATGTGCCTCATTCCGCGTGCACCTACTTGACATTGTCTTCTTTTTCCCGAGTGGGAACTGTGGTGCTTGGGGAAGAGGGAGAGCAGGACCTGCTGCCTTGGCAGCCTGCTTGACGGCTGTAGCCTCTTTCTTGGTGTTCATGTGGTTCTCACAATGCTCACATGCCAGATCCATGATGAAATCTCTCCTGCTGACTGTCTTATCAAGGCATTGCTTGTACAACACGTACGCGTTGATAGCACCCATGTCGAGCACGTTGTAAAACACCACAACAGGAGAGCTGCGAGTACCTCCTTTTACAGAGCACAGTCTTGCCATCTGGTCGAGTGCACCCACACTAAACTATTACATAAAATAGAATAGGTTAGAATTATATAGAATAATAATACTAATAGTAATAATATGAATGTAATATAATAAAAGGGGACCATATTTGGTGTTTGGCAGGTGGAAAGGCTATCTGTATATGGCAGAGATATATACCATTGTGCGATTGCAGTCTGTCACCGTCTCCGGTTTCTTCTTCTGGTCACTGCCGATGGCAACAATGGGATGCATGGTGCTGAGGATGCAAACACTTATTTATTTTACATCTGTACACCATGAGTGTTGCTTTACCACAGCTCCACTGGTATGTTGTTTTGCGCAGAGGGGGGAAGCTCCCGCCTTTGTTTGTTCACTGTTCCAAGCAGGCTAGTCTTATTTGCAATCAATTTGTCTGCCAGGGAAATTGATGTGAATAAGTTGTCCATGGTCACATTTTTGTCTTTGCCCATGGAAGGCTCCACAAGTCTCAAACCCACAGTCTCAGAAAATCGCTCACCCGCTGGCCTGGTTTCATCTTTCTCCAGATATGAAAAGCCATTGAGCAAGTACTTGGCTTTGACATCTAACCAAAACTGAACTAAATTGACATGCACCATTATCAGTTTCTATCTGGTTTCTATCGCCCATTCATCCACTGACTTCAGGAAACAGTAAAGGGAGCACCCCCTATCCCCTATCCACATCGACATCTACAGCTAACCAAAACTGAACTAAAGTGACATGCACCATTATCAATTTCTATCTGGTTTCTATCGCCCATTCATCCATTGACTTCAGGAAACAGCAGAGGGAGCAGTGGGAGCACCCCCCTATCCACATCGACGGGACAGCAGTGGAGAAGGTGGAACGCTTCAAGTTCCTCGGCGTGCACCTCTTCAATCTCAGGAGGCTAAAGAAATTTGACTTGGCACCAAAACCCTCACAAACTTTTACAGATGTACAATTGAGACCATCCTGTCGGGCTGTATCACTGCCTGGTACGCCAATTGCACCGCCCACAACAGCAGGGCTCTCCAGAGGGTTGTGCTGCCTGCCTAATGCATCACCTGGGGCAACCTACCTGCCCTCCAGGACACCTACAGCACTTGAAGGCCAAAACAGGAAGGCCAAAAAGATAATCAAGGACAACAACCACCCAAGCCACTGCCTGTTCACCCTGCTATCATCCAGAAGGTGAGGTCAGTAATGCTGGGAGCGAGAGACTGAAAAACAGCTTCTATCTCAAGGCCATCAGTATGTTAAATAGCCATCACTAGCGCATTAGAGACACAGACTTTAAACCACTGGCCACTTTAATAATGGAACACTAGTCACTTTAATAGTGTTTACATATGTTGCCTAACTCATCTCATATGTACACTACCATTCAAAAGTTTGGGGTCACTTAGAAATGTCCTTGTTTTTGAAAGAAATGCACATTCCTTGTCCATTAAAATAACATCAAATTTATATGAAGTACAGTGTAGACATAGTTAATGTTGGAAATGGCTATTGTAGCTGGAAACAGCAGATTTGTTTTTATGGAACATCTACATATAGTAGGCGTACAGAGGCCCATTATCAGCAACCATCACTCCTGTGTTCCAATGGCACGTTGTGTTAGCTAATCCAAGTTTATCATTTTAAAAGGCTAATTGATCGTTAGAAAACCCTTTTGCAATTATGTTAGCACAGCTGAAAACTGTTAAGATCTCGTACAATGCTGTGTCCTACTCCCTTCACAGAACAGCGCAAATTGGCCCTAACCAGAATAGAAAGAGGAGTGGGAGGCCCCTGTGCACAACTGAGAAAGAGGACAAGCACATTCGAGTGTCTAGTTTGAGAAACAGATGCCCCACAAGTCCTCAACTGGCAGCTTCATTAAATAGTACCAGCAAAACACCAGTCTCAACATTAACAGTGAAGAGGTGACTCCAGGATACTGGTCTTCTAGGCAGTGTTCCTCTGTCCAGTGTCTGTGTTCTTTTGCCCATCTTAAACTTGTATTTTTATTGGCCCGTCTGAGATATGGATTTTTCTTTGCAACTCTGCCTAGAAGGCCAGCATCCCGGAGTCGCCTCTTCACTGTTGACGTTGAGACTGATGTTTTGCAGGTACTATTTAATGAAGCTGCCAGTTGAGGACTTGTGAGGTGTTCTGTGAAGGAAGTAGTACACAGCGTTGTACGAGATCTGCCTTAAATCAACAGCCATATCTTTGGCACCCCGGGAACAGTGGGTTAACTGCCTTGCTCAGGGGCAGAATGACCGATTTTTACCTTGTCAGCTCAGGGTTTCGATCCAGCAACCTTTCGTTTACTGGCCCAACAGTCTAACCACTAGGGGCCTGCCGCACAGCCAGAGCACGGACATTCTTGGAAAAGATTAGATTTGGAAATAGAGCTGCACCTCTTGAATTTTGAGAGTTATTTGAAAAAGGTAAGTGTCATAGAAATGAAAATATTTTACCTGCATGAAGGAGGATTTGATAAAGCGATGCTCCTTTTCCTACATCTGTCAATTACAAAATGCGCCCATCTCTTCATGTACAATTTGACAATTTATAGGCTTAATATTGTCACTCATCAGATTATTGTAAATGTAATCTTGTCTATTGGCTAACTCTTATTATGTGTGAAATTAGTTTTGGTATAGTTTAGGTGTAGTTTCGATGGGCCTGCTGTGCCGGCTGACTGGCATCGTGTGTTTCCCGCTCATCAACTTGGATAGAGTCAAGGATATGTTTTGCATTATTCTAAAGACCTACTGCAACACATAGCATGTCTTCATTTACCTTACAATACATTTGATTAGTAATAGAGTTACAGTAAATAAAACAGTCCTTCAACAGCTTATTTTTACAAAGTAAAACGTAAAAGAGAATGGTATCAACCTGCAAGGTGCGTGGTCAAATTATTAACTGAGCGCCAACGCTGATAAATAAGCATAACACAAACTCATCATTACACTATTGTCTTTCTAAATTAAATCAACCTCTTCACCTTCCTAATCATTCACCCTCCTTATCATTCAGTTAGGCCTAATTTAAATTCAATTGTGAAGGTGCATAATTATTGCCCATTCATCCATTTGTCGTTCATTCAGTGAGGAAAGAGAGTCGCATTAGCGCCTGGCTGGGTACCAACGACCTACAGCACATTGTCTTGGGGGATTAAGTTGGGAATAGGTGTGACAAAAATGGGTAAGAAGGCTTTAAATACTTTTCTGTTTGTGATTTCAAAATTCTGACAAACGAGCAGTGTAAACTAAAAACATTTAGGGAAAGTCAGGAAAGGGGCAGGACATCGTTTTTTGGTGGGGAGCAGATTTTTTTATTTACAAAATCAAACGCCAGTGGCCGTTCGGCTATGGCGGTTCTAGTGTTAAACTTATCCGGTCTGTGAGGAGCAGACATGGAGACTGAGAGAAGAGAGAACCCACGATCTAGAGGGATGGAAAGCAGTTGCTTCGCGAGCCTGAAAATACATGATCTAAGTGATTGATAGTTGGTATTCAGCAGCCATAAAAGTATGCCTTAATTACTTTGAAAAACTCCTAAAACAGTGATTTTGTCAGACAGCATAGGCTCATAGTCATAAAATAAAACAAATATTTGATTTAATGTAAAGGAAATGTAATATATGATGGTTAATAAGTGATGAGCAGTAATGGGCAGTCACTACCATCATGGGACTTGTATTCATTATTTTATTCATTGTTACAGCATTCAACCCACATAATGCATCGAAACCCGTGATCATTTTTTTATAATCAATCCGAACCGAAATCAAAAAGCACTAATCGCTCGGCATTAAAGATGAAAGAGAAGCACCAAAGCACAGAACTTCATGACATAAACACATTAAAATCACCTGCTTAATGATTGTTATGTTAGTAGCCTAGCCACTGGTTTGACATACTGTAGCTATTAGTTAACTAGTTATGAATCACTATGTGTTGCTGATGGGCAGTGGATTCAAAGGGAAGCCAGGCGTCCCCAAATATTTAACCAATAAAAATTTTAAAATCATTTATCTTTCGTCTCTCTGTGTTTTCATACATTTCCATGAATTAGCAAGTGGCTGAATCTCAGTATGTGTAGCCCATGTATCTGATGCTGTCTGGAACAAAATTGTATAAAATGTTGCCGCAGAAGCATTTGATTGATTGAGACCTGTAAGCATTTGGCCATTTGGTATTTGGCCTAAAATAATTAGCCAGTCATCGTTGAGCTGAGCTGAACTGTGGGTTGTCTTGGTGCAGCAAAATGCCCGACCAAGGGAAGCCAGTTTGGATTTGGCTTCAGAGCAATCAAAACACTTCCTAAGCAAAACATCATTTTCAAACTTGTCTGTTTCTGATCTGCTGTGTTGATGTCCTGCAGTAGCTAGCTTGATAAATCGGGCCTTTCCTAAGCCATGGATGGAGATGGGGATTTGGACTTGTGTTTTTGGCTTAATTCTCTGTACAGACCAATGATTATGATGGCAATTCTGATCTAACAATAAATTCATATTTTGTGCCACTGGCCTGAGACGATTGAAGTTCAATATGTAGCCTAGATGTATCCCAGTAGGCTCACGTTAGCTAGTTAGCTAACTTAGCTGGTTCATTGTTGCCCATGCGAGGAACTGAAGCTAGCAAACATTTTAGCTAGGTAGCCTATGACAACAAAACTAAAAGTGTACTGTATGACTGAGCCATAAACCATTTTGCCAACATGAAAGAGAGGAGGATGACATTGGCGTTCAACTAGTCTGCAAGTAGGGTGAGTCAACATTTTTTGTTTTACTTGCATGAGCACGGACGCACACACGCACGCACACACACACAGATAAATCAGTACCATGGGCAGCCACATGATATTTAGCCACATTGATTGGACTAAATTGTTTTTGGTATCTTTACATTTGTTTCCAGTGTATTAAACTAAGCATATATAGCCTTGTTGATTTGATGATGTTTAAACATTTACGTTGAAATAGTGCTTGAATAGCGGAGGCAGTGCTCCTGTTGTCTTTGTGGCGACTTGCGGTAACTCCGTGGTTCAAAATCAGTAGTTGTTTAGTAAACTGTCGAAAGGATGAACTCATTGACCATGCTACAGGTGAACGCATTACGTATAACAGGTATAACGTATTACATGCAATATTTGCTTTGTGAACTTCACCGGTTTTGTGATGAAACAAACGTATGTGTAGTTGAATATATTCCGCCACTGTGAGACTGTTGTCTTTATGGTCACGGCCTTATTATTGTATATCTCGGTTGCGTTTGAACGAATGGGTTATAGAGCAAACAACGCAATTATCACAACAGGTTGTAATATGGCTTTTTAACTGGCTTGGCTTGGCTTCCTCAGTGATTTTACCCACACACTGCTACTGTTGATGGAGTAGTTTCCTAAATGACTGTCAGCTGTTGAGTTGCTGATGAGGTTGTTTCATTAATACATTGTGTTGTTGTTGTTGTTCTTACAGAGTTTCTGTGGGGGGACTCAAAGCCACTGGCCCTCTTGTTCTTCTGTGCCAGAGACGTCCCGAACCGGAGAGCTTCATACACAGGGTCCACTTTACTGCCACAAGCTGGGAGGAGACATTGAGAAAACCTATTTTCAGTCAAAGCAATCACACAACAAGAACCCCTACATGACAGTCTAGCTGCGTATCAATGTAACCTACTGTTCATGTTGTCCTTTTGAAAGGAATATAAAGTCCTTTGTCTTGTCTCAGTAAATGATGAAGGCATTTGCCGAAACGTGTTGGTTTCAACAACAAAATATACTTTTCTTAATAATTAAGGAAACTTACCAATAATAGCTGAGTATCTTCTGTTCATGCACATTGGTTTGTAGTGACATCTCTAGAGTATTGTCAAGGCAAAAGGAAAGAGAGTGCGCTTACCAATGGGCATGACTTCTTTGATGTAGCCAAACTGCTCCGTTATCAGCAGTGGGGAGCTGTAGTACCGTCGAAAGCCCTTTGGCTGTGGAGGGGGGAGGGAGAGGTTAAGAGAGGGCAGGAACATCATAGTGAGTGATGGATCGATACGTCAACAGACAGCACAGCACACCACCAGCAAAATACATTAGAGCCACTGCATAACCTAATTTCTCTGTTAAGTTTCCACATGCACTGTATTAATCAAATCAAATTGTATTTGTCTATACTGTACTTTAGTCTGGGTATCAGAGTGTTTCTGCATTCAACCACGCAACATCATTGTTTGTCTTGACAATGAGTTGGCCAAAGCAGAGGAGCCATTTTAGACATATTCCAGGCGAGAAAAACTGGTTAAAACATATTCACCACTTCAGACCACTGTGACATGTCCTTCCTATTTCCCCCCCGTAAACCACCTGCTGATCACTCTCCCTACATCAGCCATGCTAAACATTATTACCTAATGTTTAGTTAAAATTTCTTAATGAGGGTTGTTTGAAGAAGTGCATCTGGACCAGAAGCAGATTAGTCCAGCATCAATTCTGTTACTTTAAGTAGCTTGTGTACAGTTTGAACAACTAAGCTGGCAGAGTGCCATACAGCAGATTTCATAGCCCGTATTCACAGAGTTTCAGAGTAACAATGCTGATCACGGATCAGTTTAGCCTTTTAGAGCATAATCAATAAGATTCTATGGACAGGAGGGGGACCTGATCCTAAATCAGCACTCCTACTCTGAAACCCTTTTTGAATACAGCCCCAAAGTCATTAAGAAGATGTATACCAGTCTCTTTGCTGTTAAGTCCTGTCCCATTCCCCACATACCAAGTTCTTACAAGGACACTCCCCCAGACTATCATTTATCTAACCATGACATTTCTGTGTTTACTGCTTCCCATACAATCAATATTTCCCATCAGAGATGTGTCCCTCGTATATCCAGAAAAATGACAGTAGACAGCCTCAATTTTCTGAATCAGTATCTCACCCAAGAAAGAGTAATCTGAGGTAAGGATGGTAATGTCAGTGAAATACAGTGCCTTGCGAAAGTATTCGGCCCCCTTGAACTTTGCGACCTTTTGCCACATTTCAGGCTTCAAACATAAAGATATAAAACTGTATTTTTTTGTGAAGAATCAACAACAAGTGGGACACAATCATGAAGTGGAACGACATTTATTGGATATTTAAAACTTTTTTAACAAATCAAAAACTGAAAAATTGGGCATGCAAAATTATTCAGCCCCTTTACTTTCAGTGCAGCAAACTCTCTCCAGAAGTTCAGTGAGGATCTCTGAATGATCCAATGTTGACCTAAATGACTAATGATGATAAATACAATCCACCTGTGTGTAATCAAGTCTCCGTATAAATGCACCTGCACTGTGATAGTCTCAGAGGTCCGTTAAAAGCGCAGAGAGCATCATGGAAAACAAGGAACACACCAGGCAGGTCCGAGATACTGTTGTGAAGAAGTTTAAAGCCGGATTTGGATACAAAAAGATTTCCCAAGCTTTAAACATCCCAAGGAGCACTGTGCAAGCGATAATATTGAAACGGAAGGAGTATCAGACCACTGCAAATCTACCAAGACCTGGCCGTCCCTCTAAACTTTCAGCTCATACAAGGAGAAGACTGATCAGAGATGCAGCCAAGAGGCCCATGATCACTCTGGATGAACTGCAGAGATCTACAGCTGAGGTGGGAGACTCTGTCCATAGGACAACAATCAGTCGTATATTGCACAAATCTGGCCTTTATGGAAGAGTGGCAAGAAGAAAGCCATTTCTTAAAGATATCCATAAAAAGTGTAGTTTAAAGTTTGCCACAAGCCACCCGGGAGACACACCAAACATGTGGAAGAAGGTGCTCTGGTCAGATGAAACCAAAATTGAACTTTTTGGCAACAATGCAAAACGTTATGGTTGGCGTAAAAGCAACACAGCTCATCACCCTGTTAAGATTTATGGGAATATGGATGGAGCCAAATACAGGACCATTCTGGAAGAAAACCTGATGGAGTCTGCAAAAGACCTGAGACTGGGACGGAGATTTGTCTTCCAACAAGACAATGATCCAAAACATAAAGCAAAATCTACAATGGAATGGTTCAAAAATAAACATATCCAGGTGTTAGAATGGCCAAGTCAAAGTCCAGACCTGAATCCAATCGAGAATCTGTGGAAAGAACTGAAAACTGCTGTTCACAAATGCTCTCCATCCAACCTCACTGAGCTCGAGCTGTTTTGCAAGGAGGAATGGGAAAAATGTCAGTCTCTCGATGTGCAAAACTGATAGAGACATACCCCAAGCGATTTACAGCTGTAATCGCAGCAAAAGGTGGCGCTACAAAGTATTAACTTAAGGGGGCTGAATAATTTTGCCCGGCCAATTTTTCAGTTTTTGATTTGTTAAAAAAGTTTGAAATATCCAATAAATGTCGTTCCACTTCATGATTGTGTCCCACTTGTTGTTGATTCTTCACAAAAAATACAGTTTTATATCTTTATGTTTGAAGCCTGAAATGTGGCAAAAGGTCGCAAAGTTCAAGGGGGCTGAATACTTTCGCAAGGCACTGTACATGCTTGTATAAGACAAGTAGGTGGAATAACTAACCTTTTACTGAAGTTGGCTAAAATCAGGCTCGCACAGTGTTTCTTGTTTAGTCTTTTTTTAAATATATATATTTTTTTACCCCATTTTCTCCCCAATTTTGTGGTATCCAATTTGTAATTACAGTCTTGTCCCATCGCTGCAACTCCCGTACAGACTCGGGAGAGGCGAAGGTCGAGAGCCGCGCGTCTTCCAAAACACCCCGCCAAGTCGCACTGTTTCTTGACACAATGCCTGCTTAAACCAGAAGACAGGCGCACCAATGTGTTGGAGGAAACACCGTACACCTTGTCAGCATGCATGTGCCCAGCCCGCCACAGGAGTCGCCAGATCACGATGGGACAAGGACATCCCGACCGGCCAAACCCTTCCCTAACACAGATGACGCTGGGCCAATTGAGCACCGCCTCAAGGGTCTCCCAGTTGCAGCTGGCTGCGACACAGCCTGGAATCGAACCAGGATCTGTAGTGACACAGCTAGCACTGCGGTGCCTTAGACTGCTGCACCAATCGGGAGGCCTTGTTTCTTGGTAGTCTTAAACAAATCTACTTTGAAACAAAAGTATACACCTCACACATGGTTATGGGCTTAAAATAAGAAGACACCTGTACCATGTCAGATATAGAGTTGAAATGTATTACGTTTTGAGTTTGCATCCCAATATTACACTTTATATACATCACAGACGACTGAAATATAACAAAACCGCTTTACATAGAAGCACAGGATTTTCAGCAGGTTTTTAAAATAATGTTTATCATGGAATTATGAAAATCTAAATATCATACCATCCATGAGGCCACTAGGTCATTTGACTGCAGGAAAGGGCTACATCAGGTGTTTATCAATAACTAGGTTTATCAAAACAAGGAGATTCAACTCAGCATAATATACAGTGAAAGGTAATTTCCTTACTGGGATAATGATCTGACAATGAAATCTACTTGTATTGTGTTTCAGGTTTTTGGCAGCTATTAGTACTACAATTAGCACAATCATTCTGCCTCCACTGCACAAAGGAGGAGAGGCCTCCTTTTGTTTGTTTACATTTTGCATGATCAACCGTGTGTTCAAGCAATCTGCATAAGTAATCTGCCTTGATTGATTCTCAATGTGCCGCGGCTGATAACGAGAAGCTGAAATAAGCAACTCTCGAACTCTATCAGCACCTCTCAAGTGCAGCCCAATAGTCACAGGTTCACTGTTATATTTTTATCTTCAACTCAAACATCGCATCATGATATATATTTGGTTTCAAGATAGCCCCAAGCAGCAATGTATTCTCTTTTTACTCCGACCAAATGTTGTTGCCAAGAGAAATAAGCAGGGTTGTAGAAATACAACCTGCCAAGTTTAGAGAAACCTTAATTTAGAGGCGAGCCCCACTGGGAGTATATTCTCTTTTTATGCTTGACCCTTCAACCTCATTTTCCACTCCTGAAAGCTGATCCCTATCTCCACAAGGCTCATCCTCAAGGCATTGGGCAGCTCATGGAAGAAGAAAAAAGGAGGGCAAAGGGAACACGTGTCTCCCTGTATCCAATATATTCTCATGGTTCACAAGGTTCACTGAACCTCAGTTCAATCCTGATCATTTTCATTTAATCCTACCCAGTACTCCATTTAAACTCAGTAATGTCCAGTTATTCCCAATAATTCCCTGTCAATCCCAGGAAAACCCCCTCCCATGCAGGCCAGGGACAACCTGGACTCTGGAGGAGTTAGTCACTGGAGAGCCAAGGCAATCACACATGACAGAACCGAATATACAAGCTGTATATTTTCTGCGTGGGACGTGTGATTCGATATGAATGACTTAAAAACCCCTGTGTAGTCGTGACTGCCAGTTCCCTTGAGTACAGTGGACGACGGCAAAATGATGGATGGGTGTTCGTATTCTCTGCAACTACCCCCCCCCCCCTTCCCCTTCTCACAAACTGTATCCTTGATCATCCTGTTGCTGAATTCTTTTTACGAGCTGCCTATTGACGCAATATGGCAGCTGCAGTGGACTTTGAGGTCCACCATGATTATTCAATACTGTGTTTGCAGTGCCACATTACTAATCTATCTTTCCTGTCTTTGTGATGAGTACATTAACCTCTGTGGAGTTGTGCCTCGCTGCACAATATGTTCCACACCATCTTTAATCTGGTATTCTGTTGGGACTTTTGAGACGAATATATGAACATGTGAATAATACTAAGCGACAGGCTTCGATCCCGATGGTGTACTTCTAACAGAATGGCATGTACTGTAGGGCATCAATAAATTACATGTAATGAAAAGATGCCTCGAGGGTAGACCTATTGACTTTGGATTAATGCTTTATGCAGGGAGACATACTGTACTGTAGGCATGAAGAGAGGTTGATGGTCCTGATGATGCCGTTAATACAATATTTTCAATATTGTTGGAGAGAACGCTGATGATTACTCTGATGATGTGTGATAGAACATAGTGTATGTATCTCTATGGATGATGACAGTGGTGTAATTGATGATGACATTGATGACGACAATAATGACGACACTGGTGATGATGTCCATAGAGATACAGTATATACCATAGAGATACAGTACATACAGTATTATACTAGTATAGTACTAAATTTAGTTCTATACTGAACAAAAATATAAATGCAACAATTTAAACCGTGGAAAAAGTAAAGGGTTTTTAATACTTTCTGAAGACACTTAATAGAAACAAATACACTGAACAAAAATATAAATGTAACTTGCAACAATTTCGAAAATTTACTGAGTTACAGTTCATATAAGGAAATCAGTCTTGAAATTAATTCATTAGGCCCTAATCTATGGATTTCACATGACTGGGAATACAGATATGCATCTGTTAGTCACAGACACCTTAAAAAAAGGTAGGAGCGTGGATCAGAAAACCAGTCAGTATCTGGTATTTGCCTCATGCAAGCGAGACACATCTCCTTCGCAAATAGCTGATCAGGCTGTTGATTGTGGCTTGTGGAATGTTGTACCACTCCTCTGTGCGAATTTGCTGGATATTGGTGGGAACTGGAACACGCTGTCGTACACGTCAATCCAGAGCATTCCCAACATGCTCAATGGGTGACATGTCTGGTGAGTATGCAGGCCATGGAAGAACTGGGACATTTTCAGCTTACAGGAATTATGTAAAGATACTTGCGACATGGGGCTGGCTGTACATTATCATGCTGAAACACAAGGTGATGCGGGTGGCAGATGAATGGCACGACAATGGGCCTCAGGATCTCGTCATGGTACGTATGTACATTAAAATTGCCAGCGATAAAATGCAATTGTGTTCATAGTCCGTAGCTTATGCCTGCCCATACCATAACCCCACCGCCACCATGGGGTACTCAACGTTGATATCAGCAAACCGCTCGCCCACACTGTGCCATACAGGTGGTTTGTGGTTGTCAGGCTGATTGGACGTACTGACAAATTCTCTAAAACGACCTTCGAGGCGGCTTATGGTAGAGAAATGAACAGTCTGGCAACAGCTCTGGTGGACATTGCTGCAGTCAGCATACCAATTGCACGCTCCCTCAAAACATGATACATCTGTGTCATTGTGTTGTGTGACAACAGCACATTTTAGAGTGGCCTTATTGTCCCCAGCACAAGATGCACCTGTGTGATGATCATGCTGTTTAATCAGCTTCTTGATATGCCACACCTGTCAGGTAAATGGATTATTTTGGCAAATGAGAAATGCTCACTGAAAGGGATGTAAAACAATGTGTGCACAAAATTTGAGAGAAATAAGCTTGGGATATATTATATCAGCTCATGAAACATGGGACCAACATTTATTTACATGTTGCGTTTATATTTTTGTTCAGTGTACCAATTTTGTGACGATGTTAAGGCTCTTACCAGCTTGCCTTGGCAGCGTTGCGATCCCACTCCTTTCTCACACTTGTGGTGGATGCTCATCTTGCAGGCTTTGCAGCGAAGGCCATGCTTGGCTGTGTTGCCTGCCAGCATCACCACATGCTTGGAGGTGGTGCCTGTTGAAAACATTCATCTTTAATCTTTATGTGATGTATTCAGAAATTATTTGGCTGAATTATCTACATTTTCCATTACACAGTTCATTCGGCAATTCCCATGGCAGAATAAAATTCCAAAACACAATTCATTCCGCATTTCCCATGACACAGTACAATTTCATGACTCAATTCACTCAGCATTTTTTATGACAGAAGAAAGGGGATTCAATCACAAATACAGTACCATGCCATGTCAAATCAAACTTTATTTATCACATGCGCTGAATACAACAAATGTGGACCTTACCGTGAAATACTTACTTACAAACTCTTAACCAACAGTGCAGTTCAAGAGGACTTAAGAAAATATTTACCAAATAAACTAAAGTATTTAAAAAATAATAATATAAAGTAACACAATGACATAACTATAACGAGGCTATATACAGGGGGTACTGGTTCCGAGTTAGTGTGCGGGGAAACAGGTTAATTTGTACATGTAGGAACGGGTGAAGTGACTATGCATAGATAATAAACAGCAAGTAGCACAAAACAAATGGAGGGGGGCGGGGGGTCAATATAAACAGTCCGGTTAAACAGTCTGATTAATTGTTCAGCAGTCTTATGGCTTGGGGGTAGAAGCTGTTAAGGAGCCTTTTGGTCCTAGACTTAGCTCTCTGGTACCGCTTGCCATGCAGTAGCAGAGAAAACAGTCTATGACTTGGGTCACTGGAGTCTCTGACAATTTTATGGTCATGATTGGTTTTACCGGCCTACATGCAGAGGAATTCAGGACAGGTTAGTTAACTATCATTCTGTTGTAATCAGTCATTGCTACTAAGTACTACTAAGACATTGCCCATTTGCAGTGCTGTCAATCTCAGCCACAGCAGCGTTCACCTTGAGAGTGCAGTGGACCCAACTTATCTAGACTTGTCCGTCTTGCTAAGGTAAATAAATCAAGTCTTCAACAAACAAAGGGAACAAATATGACCTCCCCCAAGCCCAAACCATTTACCCCAAACTTCCTTTCTTAAACTTTGATTAAATTGGACCCAACTTAATCTAATACTCTTCTCCTCAGTGTCTAGATGCGCTTCCATTCACATTCAAAATCGTTCCCCTAATCTGGCTACAACAAAAAAAAATCCCCATGTGGAATTATACCTCCTGCCTCTGTGTCTAAACTGCAGCATTTCATTGATGTTTGAGTCACAGACATTGGCATAAATGAAGATTAATTAGGCTTCGTTGCGTTCGGGAGTTATGAAACAGACAGTGTGACTTTCTGTAAGCAAGAGAGAGAGAGAATTGTTTGGGTGAAGGAGCCCTGGTGATGATAGCAGATGCTTGGCACCATCTTTCTGACTCGCTTCCAAATTTTTATGAATGGTATTTTTTGGGTCGGGAATCAGCAGCACGCTTTGGCTGTCTGTAAATAAAGTTTTCTCCTAAAGACATTTGCCACTGAGAACCTTATCACAGGGCTCTCATTTTCAACCTTTGACCCTTGGAATGTCAGAGCAGATGTCATGCCCTGACCTTAGAGAGCCTTTTTATGTCTCTATTTGGTTTGGTCAGGGTGTGATCTGGGTGGGCATTCTATGTTATGTTTTCTATGTTTTTGTATTTCTATGTTTTGGCCGGGTATGGTTCTCAATCAGGGACAACTGTCTATCATTGTCTCTGATTGGGAATCATACTTAGGCAGCCTTTTCACCTTTTGTCATTGTGGGAAGTTATCTTTGTTAGGGGCACTATAGCCCTTGTAAGCGTCACGGTCGTTTCCTTGTTTTGTTGGTGACATTTTACAAAATAAAATAAAATGTACGCTCACCACGCTGCACCTTGGTCTCATTCCGACGATGGCCGTGACAGCAGAGGGTTGTTTCAGCCTCACTGGGGTCAGTTAAACGTTCACGCTTTATCTTTAGATTTAACATAGAGGGTTAGTACTTTTGAATGAAGATATAGATGAAATCCTTGCCACATATACCATTCCAATGACATGTAGCATGTGGCTAGCCTGAAAAACTGCAGTTAACTACCACTGATTAAACTAAATGTCCTCAATATTTATTTATTTTATTTTTTCATTTCACCTTTATTTAACGAGGTAGGCTAGTTGAGAACAAGTTCTCATTTGCAACTGCGACCTGGACAAGATAAAGCATAGCAATTCGACACATACAACATCACAGTTACGCATGGAATAAACAAAACATAGTCAATAATACAGTAGAACAAAAGAAAACAAGAAGTCTATATACAGTGAGTGCAAATGAGGTAAGATAAGGGAGTTAAGGCAATAAATAGGCCATGGTGGCGAAGTAATTACAATATAGCAATTAAACACTGGAATGGTAGATGTGTAGAAGATGAATGTGCACGTAGAGATACTGTGGTGCAAAGGAGCAAGATAAATAAATAAATATATAAATACAGTATGGGGATGAGGTAGGTAGATAGATGGGCTGTTCACAGATGGGCTATGTACAGGTGCAGTGATCTGTGAGCTGCTCTGACAGCTGGTGCTTAAAGCTAGTGAGGGAGATATGAGTCTCCAGCTTCAGAGATTTTTGCAGTTCGTTCCAGTCATTGGCAGCAGAGAACTGGAAGGAAAGATGACTAAAGGAGGAATTGGCTTTGGAGGTGACCAATGAGATATACCTGCTGGAGCGCATGCTACGAGTGGGTGCTGCTATGGTCACCAGTGAGCTGAGATAAGGCAGGGCTTTACCTAGCAGAGACTTGTAGATAACCTGTAGCCAGTGGGTTTGGCGACGAGTATGAAGCGAGGGCCAACCAACGAGAGCGTACAGGTCACAATGGTGGGTAGTGTATGGGGCTTTGGTGACAAAATGGATGGCACTGTGATAGACTGCATCCAGTTTGTTGAGTAGAGTGTTGGAGGCTATTTTATAGATGACTGCACCGAAGTCGAGGATAGGTAGGATGGTCAGTTTTACGAGGGTATGTTTGGCAGCATGAGTGAAGGATGCTTTGTTGCGATATAGGAAGGGGTCTGGATATTGTAGCCCAGGAGTGGGCTTCGGTGGTAGCACAGGATCACTGTCCAGGCTAGCTTCAGGCTAATTTGTGCTTGCTTCGGAATCTAAACGTTAGCCAGGAGTGGTCACGCGGGATTGCGGTTAGCTAGTTGCGAAGATCCAGATGAAAATGTTCAGAGTTTGCAGTAGGAATCCGGGAATATGGCGAGAAATAGGTCCGTTATGCTCTGGTTTGAGTCACGTTGTTCGAACTGGCGAGAGCTTTCCGAGCTGAAGGTTAGCTGATGACCGCTAGCAATGGTTTGCTAACTGATAGCTGGTAGGTAGTTAGCTGGCTAGCTTCAGTTGAGGGATTCCAGTTCCGAAGTAAATAGAAATACTTTAGAAAAAAGCAGATCCACGCCACATTGGGTGAGGCGGATTGCAGGAGAGTATTTAGAAGTTGAGTTTTAGGAAAATATTTTTAAAAGATATGCAAAGAATAAAATAAAAAAATATATATACAAGGGACACGACAGGACAAAAACAAAGACGTCTGAATGCTACGCCATCTTGGAATACTGGATTTTATTATCTGTTATCTGTGTCTATATTTCCGTATCAACCCCTTTTCTTCCCTTTTCTGCCCATGTTATTGATTGGCTTTGTAGAGTAGACTTCACAATAGCGTGTTCCTATGAAACCTAACTGATCATTAATTCCATCGACAATGGTGATCACGTAATAATATGCAACATATGAGTCTGTGATAGAAAAATTATGTAAATACCTGGGTTATTTGATATTAATGGTTAACAATTAATATTGAACTAATAGAAAGACATTTCTGTCCTGTTAGTGTCTCCACTCTAGTTCCCTAGAGCTTATCTGGGCGTATGGTCACCAGAGATGGCTTGAGCTGACAAATTAGTTAAAGACTGCATTACATAAACAAGATGTGGCGGGTGTAACCGAGATAGAGATAGCCAGGAGGAGTTTAGAACAATTCCTAATTTTCTCTAAATCCTCCTTGCATCTGGGAAACTAAGCCAGGGTGGGGTTAAGACAACAACCGACGTGCAGATAACGACAGGATGAACCCAGTGGCTTATGATGCTCCTTGGTCTGCATGAGGGGGGTTGAACCAACCATGAATGAGCATTGTTAGTGTCAGCTATACATAGTACTGTGCATTTGTGTAAATGTTTGGTTACTCGGTCCAACACTCAAGGGTGGGGGGTCGACCAGCCTCATTATTGCAATAAATAATCAATATTAAATAAAGGTGATTGTTTGAAGAAATGACCAAATCTCTTTCAGTACTTTCCACGACAAGCTCCACTGCCATTTGCCATTTGTCTGGCAAAACGATTTGCTTCCAGTAATTGATTAATCAATGAGCACGTGTCCATGCAGCCCAGACACTGTGTGTGTGTGAATATGTGAACACACAAAAGCCTGATCGATTCCATCACATCGCACCGAGGCAGAGTGAGCCTGGGTTTGTTTGAGTTCTGTTAGTGTCCATGTTGACTTACTGCACAGCCATCATTCATAATTTACAGTGGAATCTGGATTAGCGGTGAGATGTCATACAGGCCCAAATTACAGCAGTAAAACCTGATCCATAGGATGAGAGCTGAATATACAGCTGACATTTGGAGAGGCCCTGTCCAGGCTAGACAGATGAGACTGCCTGTGTCTCTGCCCCCTGTCAAACTGAAATGATCCTTAATTAATGACTTGTTGACGTGACTCTCAGCGCATCAGTGCTTGAATTGAGCTGGTGCACACCGGTATGGACTACATTGGCGTACCAGCACCTAAAATGTAGAACTCCAAGAGCAGGAATGAACAAAACTGCAAAGAGCAACAGCCATAGTTCCCATTAAAAAACGGTCATATAGGTACACAGTAAAAGCAGTAATTTCATACAAAGTTGTAAAGTACTGTCTATGAGCACCGACCTATAAAAAATGTTAATGATGACGCAATTATCATCATAAATTACTTTTTTTCTTAACAGGTCATGAATGACTGAGCACACCTTCATATCCCCCATCCGTCCAAAACAACTTTAACCAGAGGGAAAAGATAGGTTCTTATCCTGCAGTCTGTCCTGTGTTGTTTGACTAAGCCTCATTAATAGACAACAAAAGGAGTTGTTAGTGATACTGAGATGGAAACCAGAGGAATAGGATCCTTGTCAGATCACAATCAACAACAAGGCAACAAACAAATCAACAGCAACTGTAAACCAGAGGGGAACATGAGCCCTATAAACCTACACCTGTAGAGATTTTGTTCAAGCAAAGTCAGGTTATTGATAGTCTTGCACACTACAGTAGACTTCATAGGCCTGGTGACAAGGTTTGGTTACTGCTAATGTCAAATGTCAAGGTTACAACAAAGTGAACTCATACTAGTATGACTTGGAAGGCATGGATGACTGTTTCTACTGCATTTACTGTGTACCCTTTATGACTGTTTTTAATAGGAACTATGACTGGCCTATATTGTGATCACTGCAATATCTATCTGGATAGCTAAGAGTGCCTGATTGACAGCATAGCAAACCTGTGTAGCCACTTGGAGACAATGAAACAGTAATCATTCACGTCTCTTCCTGTTGAACACGGAACGAGGGAGAGCTTGGTTTGTTGTTTTTGAAAGTTTGTTGTTTTAAAAGTGTATTGAAAAGTTTCTTAGTAGCTAGCTATCTTTTGAGTTTTGATCCCGGAACCCGGTTGGCATTAGTTGCTGGGACTGCTACTCTCTGTCCAGCACATGAGGTTAGTGGCACCTTAATTGGGGAGAACTGGCTCCATTCGTTCCATTCCAGCCATTATTATGAGCCGACCTCCCCTCAGCAGCCTCCACTGCTGTCCAGTGATCTTGCCGACCAAGGCCGGATCTGAGGAGCTGTTTGGTGTAGCTGCTAGCTAGCTGTTAGCTAGCTGCCTATCAAGCTAGCAGGGTTTTCATGAGGGGTTGAACGCAGCCCACGACGTGGTTAGCCATTGTGGTTGGGACCACGGATTGTCCCGGGCTTGTGGCTATGTAGATCCCTGCTGTTTATTGTTTTCAATCTTCCCTGTGACCTGACCTGTCTGGAACTGCGAGGAGTAACAGCGCAACCTACTTTGCTACCATGACAAAGACCAAAGCTGGCAGGAGTACCATTGAGGACAGTGGTGTCTGTCTATCACAGGTGAAGGATCTTTTAAACAATCAAAAATAGTTCTACAAGCAGTTGTTACAACAACAAGAAAATAGCTTGTGTTTTGTCCAAATACTGGTGGAGTCAACTAATAAAAGAATGCACAACCTGACCAGAGAGGTCCAGGACCTGAAGAAATGTTTGCAGTTCTTCTAAGATGACAGCAATCTGTAAGTCATTGAGGGAGGACATCAGTTCTGTATGTGAATACATGATAACAATGACAGAGAAATAAGATTATTTTGAGGTACAATCAAGGCGACACCACATGGTTGTGGACGGAATTGCAGAATCTCCACATGAGACCTGGATGGAGTCTGAGGACAAAGTGAGGGAAATTATCTCAGAGAAACTGAAGATGGACCACAAGAAGATTGAGGTAGAGCGCACCCACAGAACTGGAAAACCCACCATCGGCCCAGGTGACAGGTCCAGGCCGATAAGTGGTCAAGTTCCTGAGGTTCAAGGACAAGGTAGCTATTCTGGAAAGAGCCAAGAACATGAGAGGAACATACATCTTCCTCAATGAGGACTATCCTAAAGCTGTGCACCAGAAGAGAAAATAACTTATCCCAGCCATGAAAGCTGCCATAGTGTGTGGGGTCATTGCTTGAATCCGCTATGACAGGCTCATTGCACACCCTGATAGAGCCAAGCTTATGGGTTCGTAGCTTCAACCTGCAGCACACACACACCAACTGATTAATGGAATGTATATTTTGTTTTCTTGCTACATGTATAGCATTCATATAATAGCAATTTCTAAGACTCACTTAGATAATTCATTTGATGATACAGCAGTAGCAATACAAGGATATAACATCTATAGAAGAGACAGACATTCTTATGGGGGAGGTGTTGCTGTATATATTCACAGCCATATCCCTGCAATGCTTAGAGAATATCTTAGTCAAGGGTGTTGTGGTTACAGGTTCACTTTGCACATCTAAAGCCTTTTATTTTGGGATATTGCTTTAGGCCACCAAGTGCTTACAGTCAGTATCTAAATAATGTGTGTGAAATGCTTGATAGTGTGTATGTGATGTAAACAGAGAGGTCTACTTTCTTGGGGAACTGAATATTGACTGGTTTTCATCAAGCTGTCTGCTCAAGAGGAAGCTTCTCAATGTAACCAGTGCCTATAACCTGGTTAATCAACTACCAAGGTGTTTACAAACACTACAGGAACAAGATCATTCACATGTATCAATCGCAGTTTTACTAATACTGTAGAACTTTGTTCTAAAGCTGTATCCATACTCATTGGATGCAGTGGTTATATCCAGGAAAGCCAAAGTTCCAATTGCTGGGCCTAAAATAGTGCTGTGACTCTTATGTGGATGATGTTAAAGATATTTGTTGGTCTGATGTGATTAATAAGGAGCATCCAAGTGCTGCACTTGATGAATTTATGAAATTTCCTCTTCCAATTATTGATAAACATGCACCTGTTAAGAAACTGACTGTTAGAACTGTTCAGGCGCCATGGATTGATGAGGAGTTGAACAACTGTACGGTTGAAAGAGACGGGGCAAAAGGAGTGGCTAATAAGTCTAGCTGTACAAATAACTGGCTGATTTACTGCAAATTGAAAAATGATATGAGTAAACTCAACAAAAAGAAGAGGAAACTGTATTATGAAGCCAAGATCAATGATATAAAGAATGATGGAAAAAAACGTTGGAGTAGTTTAAATGAAATTATGGGCAGAAAGACAGCTAATGAAGCCACTGAAACCCTTAACAAAGAGCTGCAGTCTGTTTTAGAAAAAAAAAATGGTCCTGAACATCTGTAAAACTAAGAGCATTGTATTTGGAACAAATCATTCCCTAAATTAGACCTCAGCTCAATCAGGTAATGAATGGTGTCGCTGTTGAACAAGTTGATTATCTTGATTATTGTCCAGTCGTGTGGTCGAGTGCTGCAAGGAAAGACCTAGTTAAGTTGCAGCTGGCCCAGAACAAAGAAGCATGTCTTGCCCTTCATTGAAATCAGAGGGCTAATATAAATACTATGCATGCCTGTCACGGTCGTCCTCCTCTTCGTCTGAAGAGGAGAGGCGAGAAGGATCAGAGGACCAATATGCGGCGTGGTAAGTGTCCATGGTAAAATCTTTAATAAAGAAAGACTGAACACTATACAAAAGAGTAACAAAAACAATAAACCAAATTCGACCGTGAAGCTACAAAATGAGACCTGTGCTGACACAAGCCACTAACATAGACAATCACCCACAAACAAACAGTGCAACCCAGGCTACCTAAGTATGATTCTCAATCAGAGACAACTAATGACACCTGCCTCTGATTGAGAACCATACTAGGCCGAAAACATAGAAATGCCCCAAAACATAGAAAAACAAACATAGACTGCCCACCCAACTCACGCCCTGACCATACTAAATAAATACAAAACAACGGAAATAGAGGTCAGAACGTGACAATGCCAGTCTCTCTTGGCTAAGAGTTGAGGAGAGACTGACCGCATCACTTATTTTTTTTATGAGAATCATTAATGTGTTGAAAATACCAATTTGTTTGCATATTCAACTTACCCACAGCTCTGACACACACACTTATCCCATTAGACATGACACCATGGGGTCTTTTCACAGTCCCCAAATCCAGAGAAATTGGAAGAAAGCGTACAGTATTTTATAGAGCCATTATTGCATGGAACTCTGTTCCATCTCATATTGCACAAATGAACAGCAAACCTGGTTTCAAAAGACAGATAAAGCGACACCTCACGGCACAACGCCTATCCCCTATTTAACCTAGATATTTTATGCGTATGTATTGATATGTTGTCTACGTGTGTCTTTTTTAAATTGATGTAGTTCTGTCCTTGAGCTGTTCTTGTCTATTAATGTTCTGTATTATGTAATGTTTCATGTGGACCCCAGCAAGAGTAGCTGCTGCTTTTGCAACAGCTAATGGGGATCCTTAAAAAATACCAAATAATACCAAAGGTCAAATTAAACCCTTGTCACACAGTTGTTGAATGTGGGTGCTTTCACTGACTCATTGTGATAACATGGAAGAATGATGAGAACCCCTCACGCTGAATGAGATGAGTGCAACTATAGAATGAGCCATGGTGCCCAAGTGCCTAGACACTTCCATCTGACAAAAGCCATCCCCACTGCCCTTTCAGCTGGGTAATGACATACGGTGGTGAATGGTGGCTGGTGGGGTGAGTTGGCAAGAAGCTTCAGATTATAACAGGAGAAGTGATGGCACCATGGCAACCGCAGTAATAGTTTGGACATGTGACAGACCTGAACCCTGTATTGTCACTTTCTGATTTTTTTCCGCATTTTGTTGAGTTACAAAGTGGAATTGAAATATATTTGAGCCCTAGGACCATGCCTCAGGACTTCCTGGCATGTGGACTCCTTGCTGTCCCCAGTCCACCTGGCCGTGCTGCTGCTCCAGTTTCAACTGTTTTGCTTGCGGCTATGGAACACTGACCTGTTCACCGGACGTGCTACCTGTCCCAGACCCGCTGTTTTCAACTCTCTAGAGGCAGCAGGAGCGGTAGAGATACTCTTAATGATCGGCTATGAAAAGCAAACTGACATTTACTCCTGAGGTGCTGACCTGTTGCACCCTCGACAACTACTGTGATTATTATTATGACCATGCTGGTCATTTATGAACATTTGAACATCTTAGCCATGTTCTGTTATAATCTCCACCCGGCACAACCAGAAGAGGACTGGCCACCCCTCATAGCCTGGTTCCTCTCTAGGTTTCTTCCTAGATTTTGGCCTTTCTAGTGAGTTTTTCCTAGCCACTATGCATCTACACCTGCATTGCTTGCTGTTTGTGGTTTTAGGCTGGGTTTCTGTACAGCACTTTGAGATATCAGCTGATGTAAGAAGGGCTATATAAATACATTTGATTTGATTTAATTGTACTTTCTTGTCATTGATCTACATACAAATAATATATCATGTCAAAGTGAAAAGAACATTCTATTAAAAACAATAATATATATATATATTTTTTTAAATAGAATGTTCTTTTCACTTTTACATTATATAACATTATATTAAATAATATATAATAATATATAATAATATAATATAACAAAATAATATAGAATGTCAAAGTGAAAAGAACATTCTATTTAAAAAAAAAATATATATATATATATATATATATATATATATATATTTTAATAGAATGTTCTTTTCACTTTGACATTATATATTATTTTGTATATATATATATATATATATATACACACAGTACCAGTCAAAAGTTTGGACACACCTACTCATTCAAGGGGTTTTCTTCATTTACTATTTTCTACATTGTAGAATAATAGTGAAGACATCAAAACTATGAAATAACACATATGGAATCATGTAGTAACCAAATCTAAATATATTTGATATTCTTCAAAGTAGCCACCCTTTGCCTTGATGACAGCTTTGCACACACCTGGCGTAGAACATTCGGGAGAAGCTTAGTAATGTCATTTACTCGAGCTCCGGGATAGGACAGTGTTTTTGCACCAGAAACAGTGCCATTTCTTACCATGGAGCTGCCCAAAATCACGGCTGGCGAGAAGGACGAGGAAATCTGCCCACTTCTATGCTTCACAGGTTTCGGAGAACCCTTCAAGGACGGGTGAGAGGCAGGATAACTTGAGCCCAAAGCTCCCAACGCCTGGTGCAGGCCTCTGACAGATGGAGAAGCTCCGCTCGATCCAGAGCAAGGACGGAAGGTGGCCTACGTCGACTTGGATATTGTAGGGGAAGGAGTAGGCACAGCGTTCGCAGACACAGGTACCCCTAGCGACGAAGGAGTAAGAAGATCAGGCTCCAGGGCGGCGAAACTATTCATTGTTTGTATCCGCTCTGGGCCTCTCGTTGGGAGTGTAGACTACTTTGCGTGAGGACGCTGTCTTCGGATTCCACAGCTCGTGACATGCAACCATAGTTAATTGGCATGCTCCTCTTGCTGTGCTCCTTCGACTCCACTATCACATGGGGGAGGAGAGGCAGGAGATGGCTCCCTTGGCATTGAACGCCGGGCAACACCGGCCTGTTGGACAATGACAAATGGCAAGGCAGAGATGCAGCCAACAAGCTTGAACTCCGTCCAGCTACCGGTGTAGCTAAAAAAGGTAAACATTCCACTCTGCGTTTTCCCCAGTTTCTTACGTAGACTGGCGACCTGCTTGATCAAGGAAGCCACTTCAATCGTCGGCAAGCAGACAATTGCTGCATGGGAACTTCGAGTGATCCAGCTTGTCCCAAAACAAAGCGTAGTAGATACAGCTCCTACAGCACTGGAACCGTTCATTTACTCCTCCAGACAAAGAGGGCTCCATTGCACAACACATCTGGGACTAACTTCTTTAGCTTGATGGCTAGCTAAGGTTAGCGGCAGGCTTCAACCTGCCTGTTAAGTGGGATTCCGGGACAAATAAATAGCGTTTCTAACTGTTAAAAGCTAACCGCATCGCAGAATCTATGCAAAAACATGTTCCGCATTTCTACGCATTTCTACGAAGATTGGTTACCTTTAGTCAAAAACAACAAACCAAGTTTTTCCAGCATAGTGTTCAGCTGCGCACTGGGGTGGTTTTCAGGATAAAAATAAATGGGACGGAGCTAAGCACAGGCAAAATCCTATATGAAAACCTGCTTCAGTCTGCTTTACACAAGACACTGGAAGTGGAACCAAGAAGTGAATGTTTCTGAGTGGCTAAGTTTTGACATAAATCTGCTTGAAAATCTATGGCAAGATTTGAAAATGACCTTCTAGCCATGATCCTCAACACCATGACAGAGCTTGAAGAATTTTGAAAATAATAATAGGCAAATATTGCACAATTCAGGTGTGTCTCTTATGAGACATACCCAAGAAAACTCACACCTGTAATCGCTGCCAAAGGTGTTTCTACCATGTATTGAATCAGGGGGTGAATACTTATCTAATCAAGGTATATTAGTGTTTATATTTTTCATTAACCTTTAAAAACATTTTTCTTCCAATTTGATATTACAGAGTATTTTATGTAGATCGTTGACGAAAAAAATGACAATTCAATCCATTTTAATCCCACTTTGTAACACAATAAAATATGAAGAAATCCAAGGGGGGTGTAGACTTACAGTAGGTGGCCAATAACCCAATGACCCCTCTGACAGAACTACAGTGTTCCTTGGCAGAGATGGGAGAACCTGCCAGAGAGTCCAGACGGAAGCCACTCTTGAGAAAAAAGCACATGACAGCAGGCCTGGAGATTGCAAAAAGGCATGAGAAGGACTGAGCGCCAAAGGCAAAAAAGATGCTGTGTTCTGTTGAGACAAACATTTTTACTCTTTGGCCTGAATTCAAAGCGCTATGTCTGGGGGAAAAAAAGGTAAGACTCATCACTTGTCTAACACTATCTCTACCGTGAAGCATGGTGGTGGAAGCATCATGCTATTGGGATGCTTTTCAGCGGCAGGGACTGGCAGACTGGTAAGGATAGAGGGAACAATGAATGGAGCCAAATACAGGCAAATCCTTGATGAGATCCGAGACTGGAGCGATGATTTATGTTCCAACGGGACAATGACCCCAAGCATACAGCCAAAGCAATGCTGGAATAGCTTCAGAACAAGAATGTAAAAGTCATTGAATGAACCAGCCAAAGCCCAGACTTGAAAATCTGTGGAAAGATTTGAAGATTGCTGTTCACTGCCACTGCCCATCTAACTTAACAGAGCTTGAGAAAGACCCCAAGGACGAATGGTAGAAAATCCCCAAATCCATATGTGCAAATCCATATGTGCACAACAGCCTACCCAAGACGACTCTAAGCTGTAATTGCTGCCAAAGGTGCTTCTAGAAAGTATTGACTCAAGGGTGTGAAACTTATGTAAATTCTGTATTTCATTTTCAATACATTTGCTAAAATATCTAAAAACATTTTTTCATTTTGTCATTATGGGAATTGTGTGTAGACTTGTGTTTAATCCATTTTGAAATCAGGCTGTAACACAACAAAATGTGACTCACCACCTGGATTTGGTTTTATGAAGCAAAATTTGAAATTGTGTTTCTTACATTGGATAAAATTAGACTCAGTGCTACAAAATGGTATATCATACACTGCATTTGAGGAACAATGGGAAACTAATTCTGCTTTGAAAATTGATACATTTGAGAAAATGGCCTTTGAATGTTTTGTTATCAGGTGAAGAGCTCTAATTTGCCACCACCCATTCAGCATCATTCACCCCGTTTCGCCTCGTTTCGCTCTGGCAACGTTTAGAGTGCACACTTGACGCTCTGGCTGAAGATTTGTTTACCTCTGGATAACATGAAAACAGCCTAACCAGCTCTGCTGTCAACAATTTCATTACGCTTTTTTACAGACGTTTACTGACACCAACCATATTCAACGGTTGTTGTACACTTTAGCTTAAGACGTGTAGCTAGCCAGCGAGGTAAACAATGAACCTAGCTAGGTAAACAACGTGTAAGATCACACATGTCACATAACGTCGACGTTAGCTAACGAGCCAGCCATTTAACATTTAGCTAGTTAAACAACAATGAACATAGTGCCAATCATGTTGTTACTACCCTGCATGACTATGCTGGAGGCTAACCAACCAGGTTCAATGTTAGCTAGCTAACTGTAGGCTCAAACTTGCAAAGAAAACGGCTCTGGGATACAAATAATAACATCATACACGTAACGTTAGTTAGGGAGCCAGCCAGCTAACGTTAGCTAGCTAACAGTACACTTTAGCTTAAAATATGTAGCTATCTAGCTAGGTTAACAATGAACCTAGCTAGGTAAACAACGTGTAAGATCACACACGTCACGTAAAGTTAGCTAACGAGCCAGCCAGCTAACATTAGCTTGTTAAACAACAATGAACATAGTGCCAAATCACGTTGTTACTACCCTGCATGAATCTGCGGGCCCTAACCAACCAGGTTCAATGTTAGCTAGCTAACATTAGGCTCTAACTAGCAAAGCAAATGGTTCTGGGATACGAATAATAACATCATACACGTAACATTAGCTAGGCAGCCAGCCAGCTAACATTAGCTAGCTAGCTAACAGTACATTTTAGCGTGAAATGAAACCACTTACTGTCAAAATTAGAAAAGTGCAATATCTGAAAATATAGCTAGCTAGACTATCTTACCTGTCCCTATACATCATCATGCATGATGGACGCGTCCCCCTGTCACGGATGCCATGCCATGGTTGCCCTTAGTTTGAAGATGTAATCCGGAGACAGGTGTTTTCGCCATCTCTTTAGCTATCAAACTCTAATTCCACTGATTTCGAAACTCGATCCTCCAGAAAGTGGAGAGCAACACTTAGGCAGCTCCACTACACAATATATTTTTTTTAAAGCAGCATTCGACAGGATTACCAGCACAGACAGACCAGCTCAAATAGACAGAAGTGTTTACAGATGGCATACAAGTTTGTTATTAAGGCACATGAAAGTTCACATGTTCCAGAAGGCAATTTTGCCAAAAAACACATTTTGATACCAAAAAAACATATTTTTATTTTTAAATGGCTCTCCTGTGAAGTTGTGACTTGCGACATACGCCTAGTTTCCTGAAATGGGTCACAAAAGTGTTCAACAAATCAAAATATATTTTAGATTTTAGATTCTTCAAAGTAGCCACCCTTTGCCTTGATGACAGCTTTGCACACGTTTGGCATTCTCTCAACCAGCTTCACCTGGAATGCTTTTCCAACAGTCTTGAAGGAGTTCCCACATATGCTGAGCACTTGTTGGCTGTTTTTCCTTCACTCTGCAGTCCAACTCATCCTAAACCATCTCAACTGGGTTGAGGTCAGGTGATTGTGGAGGCCAGGTCATCTGATGGAGCACTCCATCACTCTCCTTCTTGGTCAAATAACCCTTACACAGCCTGAAGGTGTGTTGGGTCATTGTCCTGTTGAAAAACAAATTATAGTCCCACCAGCAAAGTACCCCCACACCATCACACCACCTCTTCCATGCTTCACAGTGGGAACTACACATGGGGAGATCATCCGTTCATATACTCTGTCTCACAAAGACAAGACGGTTGGAACCAAAAATCTCAAATTTGGACTCCAGGCCAAAGGACAGATTTCCACCGGTCTAATGTCCATTGCTCGTGTTTCTGGGCCCAAGCAAGTCTCTTCTTATTATTGGTGTCCTTTAGTAGTGGTTTCTTTGTAGAAATTAGACCATGGAGGTCTGATTCACGCAGTCTCCTCTGAACAGTTGATGTTGAGATGTGTGTTACTTGAACTCTGTGAAGCATTTATTTGGGCAGCAATTTCTGAGGCTGGTAACTCTAATGAACTTATCCTCTGCAACAGAGGTAACTCTAAGTCTTCATTTCCTGTGGCGGTTCTCATTACAGCCAGTTTGATCATAGCTCTTGATGGTTTTTGCGACTGCACTTGAAGAAACTTTCAAAGTTCTTGAAATTTTCCAGATTGACTGACATAATTTTTTAAAAGTAATGATGGACTGTTGTTTCTCTTTTCTTATTTGAGCTGTTCTTGCCATAATATGGACTTGGTTTTTACCAAATAGGGCTATCTTCTGTATACCACCCCTACCTGAACTGATTGGCTCAAACGCATTAAGAAGGAAAGAAATATCACAAATGAACTTTTAACAAGGCACGCCTGTTAATTGAAATGCATTCCAGGTGACTACCTCATTTAGCTGGTTGAGAGAATGCCAAGAGTGTGCAAAGCTGTCGTCAAGGCAAAGGGTGGCTACTTTGAAGAATATCAAATATAAAATATATTTAGATTTGTTGAACACTTTTTTTGTGTTATTTCATAGTTTTGATGTCTTCACTATTATTCTATAATGTAGAAAATAGTAAAAATAAAGAAAAACCTTTGAATGAGTAGGTGTGTCCAAAGTTTTGACTGGTACTGTATTTATCACCCCAGAATGGCCGTTATTCCAGAAGCTCAATATTTTTTTCATGATGCATTTGGTGATGATCAATTAATTCGCACAAAACGTATAAACAAAAGCATTCACTGTGAAAGTTGATACATGTCGGCCCTTCATATGCGCAGCACATTAAATGTATTGAATTCTATAAAACAAGACTTGTGACTGTCGAAGTTGTATAGAGCCTCACAATCATCACACACGACATAACACTGCTATCATCCTCTTTTACCACTTCACCAAATCTTTTCCAAATATTACTTTTATAGCTCTCCTTTCTCTTTATTTTCAACTCTCCTGCAGCTTTTGCAGCTTTTGTTTTATTGAATTATTAAACTTTGATAATGTCCTTTTTGCATCCGTGGATTGACGTTAACTTTTTCTGCTTATGCAGTAATACCAGATAGCCTAAAGTAATGAAAGAAAAACCTCAATGTAGCCTATGTAAATTGCACAATAATTATACTTAAAAAAAATATGGTTTTAAGGTATTGTTTCTCTTTATTCAACCCGTCTGCCACCCACCCGCCCTTTAGCCCCACAATATTTATTGACCCTAAACCCGTCTGCCCAGCGACTGCAGGTTATGAGGCCTCCATACATGCCTTATAAGCTGTATAAAGTATATTTGTTCAATACTCATAAACATACGCATACACACATAGCTTACAGCTAGAAAATGATTCATATCGAGGCATTCAGTAAAAGCTGGACGATTATTTATCACCTCTTTTCAACTGTAAATTACTTTCCACCCTCTGTCACCCCCCTATAACTCTCCTATACACTCCCCAGTAACAAGGTAGACGTTTATTTAATAGGTAATTTGCAGCAAGGCCCTTTAATCAATAACCGAGTAATGTGCGGTGCTCAATCAGAGGCAACTAATCTGCTGTGGAGTTCCCATCACGTTCAATAAGAGAGACTTTTATGGCCAAGGCCTACATCCGCGGAACGCAAGGAGCCTTCTAGTCAATTAAATGGCTTTTTGAAAAGCCGACTGAAGCTTATTTCCACCAAAATTTGAGGGAGCAACGCACAAGACATCTTTCAAGTACTTGGGGCCAGTCAGAAAAATTATATCACCTTTAGAGAGAGAGAGAGAGGTGGAGTGAGAGGGCTAGATAGTATAGCATGGACTTTTCTGAAATATTTTATGCGACAAAAGCAAAAAGTGCAAACAGGGTATTGTTGACTCCTGGCAGAGAATTCTCAACAGGTTTTCTAATACGGCTTACTTCCAACTATCTACAGTCTAGATAGGATTTAGAGATGCATTGATCGCTGAGGAATGTTCATCAGGCTTCTTAATTGATGCATAGCATCAACAGTGAAGAGGTGACTCCAGGATGCTCGCCTTCTAGGCAGAGTTCCTCTGTCCAGTGTCTGTGTTCTTTTGCCCATCTTAATCTTTTCTTTTTATTGGCCCGTCTGAGAGATGGCTTTTTCTTTGCAACTCTGCCTAGAAGGCCAGCATCCCGGAGTCGCCTCTTAACTGTTGATGTTGAGACTGGTATTTTGCGGGTATTATTTAATGAAGCTTCCAGTTGAGGACTTGTGAGATGTCTGTTTCTCAAACTATTCTGGTTAGGGACAGTTTGCGCTGTTCTGTGAAGGGAGTAGTACACAGCGTTGTACGAGATCTTCAGTTTCATGGCAATTTATCACATGGAATAGCCTTCATTTCTCAGAACAAGAATAGACTGACGAGTTTCAGAAGAAAGTCGTTGTTTCTGGCCATTTTGAGCCTGTAATTGAACCCACAAATGCTGATGCTCCAGATAATTAACTAGTCTAAAGAAGGCCAGTTTTAGTACTGTTTTAATCAGTACAACAGTTTTAGCTATGCTAAAATAATTGCAAAAGGGTTTTCTAATGATCAATAAGCCTTAAAAATGATAAACTTGGATTAGTTAACACAACATGCCATTGGAACACAGGAGTGATGGTTGCTGATAATGGGCCTCTGTACGCCTATGTAGATATTCTATTACAATCTTCTGTTTCCAGCTACAATAGTCATTTACAACATTAACAATGTCTACACTGTATTTCTGATCAATTTTATGTTATTTTAATGGACAAAAAATGTGCTTTTCTTTCAAAAACAAGGACATTTATAAATGACCCAAAAATGTTGAACGGCAGTGTACGTAATAACAAAGCACTTTTTACATAATAATAAAGCACTATTGTTCCTCAAACTCAGAGAGGAAACAAATGGTCCATTCTCCTGGTACTCCCATCTCCCCGACACATCAAACAACACCAAAAGCACGTGGTCCCTACCTACCGTCTGTTTTGTTTTATTGGCTGTCAAACACTGGCTTAGCAGATGGTCTGAAGCGACCCTCATTACTACCTTGTTACATAAGCTCCCGGTGGTCCCTGCCTGCATGGTGCCTAACAAGGGGGCAAGGAAGGTGGAGCATCTGTTTGGGGACCGCCATATGGAACTGTGCTGCCTGTCACTGACACTGAGAGAGACCGACTGACCTCTTTCACTAAGCACCCAGTTCATACTGCAGCTCCTGGACAACTCTGACACATTTCCGCTGTCGGGCTGTTCCTACGGGAATGAAGCTAGTGGTTAAGTATGACTCTATGACACTTGTGACCGCCTGACACATTTTGATGGATAGAACTACATCTCACGAGAAAGGGGTGGTTTCATAACAATGCTTTTCAAAACATCAACGAGAGTCACTGGATAAGTGACACCTTCCAGATCATCTGCATTTATTTTTTTTCTGCAATACAATGCGGTGCAAATGTTTATTTGGGTTGGAAGGGTGACCATTACCTACGATCATGTGGTTGCAGACGTCGCAGAAGGTGGGCTTCTTAAAGATGTGCTCCATGAAGCCGTGTCCGGTGGGGTCGATGGCGAGGGGGTGGCGCCCCGGGGAGTAGACCAAGGAAGGGGGGGCACATGGGATGGCCGGGGGCGCATTAGAGATCACCAGGTTGGAGGTTGAGCGAGGGGGGGCATGGTGGACAGGGTGGACGGGATTGGCCACCGTAACCCCGATGATGCTCATTTGGCCTGTGATGCTGCTGTTGTCCGAGAGCAGCTCTGTCGACAGCTTGGCGTCACTGTTGTTGCGCTGGAAGAAATTGTCTGCGCTCTTGCTGCGCATTCTCTTGGTTTTGAAGGAAAAGGAGCGCTTCAGCTTCTGCATCTGGAGAGAGATAGAGAGAGAGAGAGAGAAGCTTGAGAAGAAATTGACTATAGTCCCATCATAACATATTAAAGCATGTTTATTACATACTGTACAGTATGTATCAAATTCAGTCAATCTTGCTCATGACTGTAATATGTATGGGTATCTTTGCTCCTAAAATTTCCATCACTATACGCATTACATCTGTACAAGGTTCCGTAAAGTCCTGTTCTGCACTATTACTCCATATGACTTCTCATTGGGCTGTTCCAAGAAAACTCACATTTAGTCTTGCCTCAACTGAAAGAGACAACCATTCATAAATGTTCATTTATTTGTAGCTTTCTGATGCTCAATATTGCCCACTTACATTGCCAGGTCAACTTGATTTTGTTGTTGTTGTGAAAACTCTGTATACAGTAGGTCCGGTCCCCCATCTCGAAAGGAAATGCAATTTCCTGGGTTAGGCTATGCATCATGGAGGTAGCTTATCATTTCTACCATGCTGGGCGGCAATTCCGTGCCACAACCTGAATCAATTTCATTACTGCTTCTCTTTTTTAAACTATAATTTATAGAGCAACCCTGGAGACAGGAAACAGCTCCTCTACAACCTCTAGAAAATGTATTTCCTAATCTTGAAGGACTTATCGTTTACTATGCTCCCACTTGGGTAGTGACAAAGTCTCAACCGAATGATTCTCCAACAAACGATCATTTCATTGCTTCCGTATCTGTCCAGTCAGTGCCTGCAGCGTCACATTGTAAATAATAATTTGTTCTTAACTGACTTGCCTATTTCAATAAAGGTTCAATCAAATGTAAAAAATAAACATTGAAGAACATTTCTTTATAAATGATGGTGAATGACGGTCATAGAATGGTCTCATAAAAACATGATGTTCAATTACACAGGACAGGGCTGGCTCTGTAATGGGGACCCAACACCAGGGTGAATTGAGTGCCTATTTTCTGCTTGCTATTTAGGTGCATTTGTCCCTGCTGTTCAATCGAGTACAGGCTTAACTGAACGAACAACAAAGACGGAATGCAATATGACATTTTATTAAATAGTTTGGGGAATGACCTCGTTTACGATGATGTGATGGCAGGTAGCCCTATGCAGGGCTGCTGGCATCGAAGCCCCCCGCCCGCTGGGGTAAAGGAGTTCCAGTGGCGGGCCCTAAGATTATTATAGCTGGTGGTGGTGGGGAAGTGGATGGTTGTTGAAAATTGTTGCCAAAAAACAGCAAGTGAGAGAACATGGGTAAGTTGACATTCAGTATAAATACATCCCAATAATTACACCCATTGGTTGAGAAAGAGGAAGGTGATAATTGCAAGGTTAAACAGCAGGTGTGAGGAATGTGCATTATTGTGCTGTGTTATAGGCTATAAGGTAAGTAGGTGAATGACATTCTGCACATGGCTAATAGGAAAGAGGAGAAGAAAGAAGACGCTATTTTGATGATGATACATTTGTATTCATTCCCAATATGCCCGTGGAATAGGAAACAAAAGTGAATTATGTTATGCTTCAGACCAGCCTTCATGATTGAACTTTCGTAAATGCCATTTGATCTGGTTTTATTAGATTGGCCTCAACAATGATTTCTAGGTTACATGACCGGAAAGTGTTGAGGTTAACACACATAAGCCTATACAGTCAGAGGATCATTAATGTTTTGTTAAGTTGAAATCACTTGGGGTGATCAATGATTGTATAACAGTTCAAATCAACTGAGTGGAGTTGTGGTAGCAAGTGTATGATCAGGACCTATTGATTACTCAGGTCAATCTGGAAACAATCAATCCAGCCCTCTACCACCTACACATCACGGTACTCTGGGAATTCACTGAAGCTTTGATGTAGCCTAGCCTTCACTCTAGGAGATTAGGAAAGAAAATACCTATCAATAATGTTCAGAAACACACAGCGTTCTCACTGAGAAACGCTGCCTTTTCTGTTTGTTTACCTTCTTAGTAATGAGATGGAAATGAAACTACGGTCGAGATAAAAAATGTTGGCATACATTGTGGCATCTTGAAAGTCAAATTGTAACGTTATCTCTCTTTCCATTTCGATTCAAGTCTAATTGAATTAAACAGGTAAGGTGGGGTAAGACATGAGCTGATAACTTATATAAGGAATACCTGTTCTCCATTTCAATAGGGCCTGGCTGAGAAGTAGAATTATAAAAGCAATCTCTAACATTGTCTAGCTACAGGAGCATTATCATTGAATTTTGCACTTTTTTCTCTACTAAGACCAGAGAGCGACATAATACACTAGACATCAGTACTTTATGAGCATACAGTGCATGTGTGTTACCCAAGAAAAGCACATTAAAATAACATCAAATTGATCGGAAATACAGTGGAGACATTGTTAATGTTGTAAATGACTACTGTAGTTGGAAACGGCTGATTTTATATGGAATATATACATAGGCGTACAGAGGCCCATTATCAGAAACCAGCATCCCGGAGTCACCTCTTCACTGTTGACGTTGAGACTGGTGTTTTGCGGGTACTATTTAATGAAGCTGCTGGTGGAGAACTTGTGAGGTGTCCGTTTCTCAAACTAAACACTCTAATGTACTTGTCCTCTTGCTCAGTTGTGCACCGGGGCATCCCACTCCTCTTTCTATTTTGGTTAGATCCAGTTTCTTCTCACACGGAATAGCCTTCATTTCTCAGAACAAGAATAGACTGACGAGTTTCAGAAGAAAGTTCTTTGTTTCTATCCATTTTGTGCCTGTAATCGAACCCACACATGCTGATGCTTCAGATACTGAACTAGTCTAAAGAAGGACAGTTTTATTGCTTCTTTAATCAGATCAACAGTTTTCAATTGCAAAAGGGTTTTCTAATGATCAATTAGCCTTTTAAAATGATAAACATGGATTAGTTAACACAACATGCCATTGGAACACAGGAGTGATGGTTGCTGATAATGGGCCTCTGTACGCCTATGTAGATATTCCATAAAAAATGTCCCGTTTCCAGCTACAATAGTAATTTTGTCACACCCTGACCTTAGTATTCTTTGTTTTCCTTGTTATTTTGTGACAGAATCACCCACTAACCAAGGACCAAGCGGCGTGGTAACAGGCAGCAGCAGGAGAGGAAGCAGCAGCAGCAACAGCAGCAGGAGAGGCAGCACTATGTAGAGACATGGACTTGGGAGGAGATCCTAGATGGGAAAGGACCCTGGGCACAGCCAGGAGAATATCGATGCCCCAAAGAAGAGCTGGAGGCAGCGAAGGCTGAGAGGCGCTGGTGGCAGCAGCGCAGGAGGCAGCACGGCGGCGCGGATGGAAGCCCGAGCATCAGCCCCAAAAATGTCTTGGGGGGGTGGCACACAGGGAGTGTGGCGAAGCCAGGTAGGAGACCTGTGCCAACTTCCTGTGCTTACCGGAGGGTGAGAGAGACCGGGCAGGCACCGTGTTATGCTGTGGAGCGCACAGTGTCCTCAGTGCGGGTGCATAGCCCGGTGCGGTACATACCAGCTCCTCGTATCGGCCGGGCTAGAGTGGACATCGAGCCAGGTGCCACGAAGCCGGCTTTACGCATCTGGTCTCCAGTGCGTCTCATTGGGCCGGCGTACATGGCACCAGCCTTATGCATGGTGTCCCTGGTTCGCATGCACAGCCCAGTGCGGGCTATTCCACCTCGCCACACTGGCGGTGCGACCGGGAGCATTCCACCAGGTAAGGTTGGGCAGGCTCGGTGCTCCAGAGCTCCAGTGTGCCTGCACGGTCCGGTCTATCCAGTGCCACCTCCACGCACCAGCCCTCCGGTGGCAGTCCCCCGCACCAGGCTGTCTCTCCGTCTCAGCCCTACAGGTGCTCCCGCCTGTCCAGAGCTGCTAGAGTCTCCCGCCTGTCCAGAGCTGCTAGAGTCTCCTGCCTGTCCAGAGCTGCTAGAGTCTCCCGCCTGTTCAGAGCTGCTAGAGTCTCCCGCCTGTCCAGAGCTGCTAGAGTCTCCCACCTGTCCAGAGCTGCTAGAGTCTCCTGCCTGTCCAGCGCTGCTAGAGTCTCCCGCCTGTCCAGCGCTGCTAGAGTCTCCCGCCTGTCCAGCGCTGCTAGAGTCTCCCGCCTGTCCAGCGCTGCTAGAGTCTCCCGCCTGTCCAGAGCTGCTAGAGTCTCCCGCCTGTCCAGAGCCGCCAGTCAGCCAGGAGCTGCCAGAGCAGCCAGTCAGCCAGGAGCCGCCAGAGCCGCCAGTCAGCCGCCAGAGCTGCCAGTCTGCCAGGATCCGCCAGACCCGCCATTCAGCCATGATCTGCCAGAGCCGCCATTCAGCAAGGATCCGCCAGAGCCGCCAAGATCCGCGAGAGCCGCCAGGATCCGCGAGAGCCGCCAGTCTGCCAGGATCCGCCAGAGCCGCCAGTCTGCCAGGATCCGCCAGAGCCGCCTGTCTGCCAGGATCCGCCAGAGCCGTCAGTCTGCCAGGTTCCGCCAGAGCCTCCAGTCTGCCAGGATCCGCCAGTCTGCCAGGATCCGCCAGAGCCGCAAGTCTGCCAGGATCCGCCAGAGCCGCCAGTCTGCCAGGATCTGCCAGAGCCGCCTGTCTGCAAGGATCCGCCAGAGCCGCCAGTCTGCCAGGATCCGCCAGAGCCGCCAGTCAGCCAGGATCCACCAGAGTCGTCAGCCAGTCCCAAGCTGCCCCTCAGTCTCGAGCTGCCCCTCAGTCCGGAGTTGCCCCTCAGTCCGGAGCTGCCCCTCAGTCCAGTGGGGCCATTTAGTAGGGTGCCAATCCTAGGTTGACAGCGAGGGTCGCCGTTCCTAGGAGGAGACTAAAGCGGACAAAGACTATGGTGTGGTGGGGTCCACGTCCAGCGCCAGAGCCGCCACCATGGACAGACGCCCCACCCAGACCCTCCCCTATAGGTTTAGGTGTGCGGCCGGGAGTCTGCACCTTTGGGGGGGGGGGGGGGGGGTACTGTCACACCCTGACCTTAGTATTCTTTGTTTTCCTTGTTATTTTGGTTAGGTCAGGGTGTGACATGGGTGATGTATGTGTTTTTGTCTGTTTCCTTTCTAGGTATATTGTATGTCTATGGTTGCCTAGATTGATTCTCAATTAGAGGCAGCTGTCTATCGTTGTCTCTGATTGGGAACCATATTTAGGCAGCCATATTCTTTGGGTACTTTGTGGGTGATTGTTTCCGTGTCTGTGTTTGTTTCACCACACGGTATTGTTTCGGTTATTCAAGTTCCGTTTATTGTTTTGTAGTGTTTCGGTTTATTCATTAAAAACAACTATAGAGACTTACCAAGCTGCATTTTGGTCCGATCCCTGCTACACCTCTTCAGACGAAGAGGAGGAAATCAGCCGTGACACATTTACAACATTAACAATGTCTACACTGTATTTCTGATCCATTTGATGTTATTTTAATGGACAAAACTGTGCTTTTCTTTCAAAAACAAGGACATTTCTAAGTGACCCCAAACTTTTGAACGGTAGTGTATAAAAAAGATATTGTCCACTCTCTCCCTCCCTCAGTAAGGGGATGATCTGTCTGTGTTATCTTTAAGTTACAGAGATACTATGGAATTAAACAGAACATTTACTGTACCTCAATTCTAAAATGATTTGACATGCATTATATTGTATAGAAAACATTTGCACCTATATATTGCTTTCCAACGATGAAAAATAAAACAAACTACTTTCTGGATGAAGAGCTTTCAGCTATTTCTAATTCTAAACAATGAAGGCTCAAGGATGCAATGTTCTCTTTCTCAAGACTGGAAACTAACATAAAGGTTGTCAGCATAATAAGAAAATAAATGCATCAAGCAACACCAGACTGTGGGTGCACCATTGGGAAATAGCTGGCTGTTGATACGGGATCTATCACAAGAGCAATAGCCACATGGACAAGCTTAAAAGGAGCCATGAGAGGGGGGGCTAAAACCTAATTTACCAAAAACACCTCAGGGAATATGATGAATTATGATTTTCCCAAGGAAGCTTAAATAGTGTTTGTCATTAAGACTATACAAAATTAGAGTTTTAGCAAAGATACTGATGCAAGTTTTGATAGGGCACTTAACTTTTCTTACTTTATGAATCCCAACTTTTCCTTAAAAGGAAAAACCATAAAAGTCACATTCAAATGATTGAAAGAGTCCCTATATGGTGTTTTCAAAGAAATAGCCTAGCTTCTTTCTCTGCGACTTCATGAACATGTATTACAAATGGTTTATTATGCATTTTGAGTGAAATCAACAGTCTGTGCCATGTGCATTGTTGAATCACCCATGTGAGGTATGGTTCCATGCACTACTCTGACCTTCTAGAATGCCCTAGAACCTTCAAACTCAACTGTGTCTGTCAAAGCCAGTTCCACAGTGTTTATTTTATTGTTCCCCTCTTATCAGGGACTGATTTAGACCTGGGACACCAGGTGGGTACAATTAATTATCAGGTAGAAAAGAAAACCAGCAGGCTCCGGACCTCGTAGGGTAAGAGTTGAATACCCCTGCCCTAGAGTATCAAGGGAATTCTGGGAGCAGGCCAGTAACCGAAAGGTTGCTGGATCGAATCTCTGAGCTGACAAGGTAAAAATCTGTTGTTCTGAGCAAGGCAGTTAATCCACTGTTCCCCGGGCGCCAATGTCGATTAAGGCAGCCCTCTCTGATTCAGAGGGTTTGGGTTAAATGCTTTTGCCTTTCTAAGATATTATTTCTGATTATCAAAGAGTATAATGACACCTGGCTAAATAGCTCATTATCCATTTAGAAAGCAATCAACATTCTCAAAGTCATGCACCTCTCTCCAAGGAACCCAACCATAGCATCCCAACTGAGACACCTGGAAGCAAGTAGTACAGTTGCTTGCCCACAGCTGCTAACTATGCCAGGATACCTGCCACAAATCCCTTCTAATCGCACAGTCTAGTGACCACATTTACTGATGTGTAGGGATAGGGAGTGCTACAGTAATGTAACAATGAAAGGGAAAGAGTTCTCATTTTGCCATCGCCGGAGCAACTGGCTGCCATGGAGAGGAAATGGAAAAACTGAAATGAAAACAGGTCAGTGATGAAAGAAACTCAGAAGCGTGTCTAAAGTGTCCTGCTTAAGCCCGAGAGCTTTGGGACAGGAAGGGAGCGTAACTGGTTTAAAATCTACAACTGTAGTGATAGTGATTGGTCCAGTATTTCACATCTAATTGAAGTACTTACACAGGGTTACAGGTGACCCAGATAAATGGGTGTGGACTACAAAACTACAGATATGGGAAATTAATTTGATCACTCTATTGTTGCTTAGAATATTCCTGCGGAGCAGGAAATGCAAACGTATAGTTATGAGTATAGTGTAAAAGGCTTCTAAAGTTTGTAAATTCCACTTTGAAATTTCAGACTTGATTTGCCCTAATGAAAAATGTATCAACCCCTATAAAAATTTCCTGCAACCGCAGTTTCGTGTTTTTGTTGAAAGAAGTGGAACTCTGTAAGGTTGTCGGCTGCCATACCCCCTTCATATCAAGGTATTGATGAGCTGCGCATTCTTTTATGGGTCCTGTTGCTGTAGGGTTATTTCCCTTCTGTTCATGATTATTTTTCTGCTGTAGCAAACTGGCTCAAATTAAGAGTTTACATCTGTAGACAAAATGCCAATAGCAGAGCTGGAACAATCCTATAGTTCCCACACGTTGCAACCACCAAAACTTTTAGGGTCCATCTGTCTGTCCTATTCATACATATTAAGCTGTTTATGATACTGTACTTTCATTGACAAGGTTGAATGTCATAAATTAATATTATTGGCTGAAAACAATAAGTGCAAAAACTAAATTCAGACTAAATGAACTCAGGAACAAACAATGTTGTTATGAAAGGACATTACGCTATAATGCAAAATAGTTGCCTAGAATAGCATTTCAGAGTACAGGCTTAATTTTTCAATCATATAACTCTACTTCAATAATGCCTATTATGGGACAGATACGTTTTAATTAACATTTTTGGAATACATAACTGAATACATTAAATATGTATGAATGGATGGAATATACAGTGTGAATATATTTTTGTTTCCACCATAGTGCATAAGTGAAGTATGACCTTGTCCAATATATGAGCCATCAAAAATATACAACATATGTCAAATACATGTCAAAGCTTTGGCTGTTCCAGACTGAGAGGCTGCATATTTAAAATATATAATTAATTGAACAGGCTAAATTTGTAAAACACATGTCTAAGCTTTGGCTGTTCTAGATTGAGAGGGAGTCATGCAGCCTCTTTATCTATTTCATACCCTTTCACGATCTACTGATTAATGGAATGGTCGCATCACCTAAAAACGACCTTCTTGGGTACACTACCTTTGTCTCCTGTTGACTAGCACTGGGCGCTGGTGACTGAGGTGTCTCGTGCTGATCGCGCTCGTTCTTGCCCAAACTCTCGTCCTGCATGATGTTAGCCGGTGGAATCATTTTCTCTACTCTAGAACAACAAAAAAAACTGAAAGAGCAGCTTCGTGTTGCGTTGAGGAAGTTTTCACACTCTTAAATATCCCTGTTGGCTACACATTTCAGTGTTTTCCTGTCTTCGTCGTGACTTCTTCAACTGTCGTTTGTGAAGAGAAGTCTTTCTGATGCCGGCGGTTCTGGAATAATGTAGATGATGCCTGGAATTCCGTCGAAAGGGAACGGTAAGCTACATAATCGACTCTGATGAAAATAAAACAATTTGGTGTGTAGAATAAAGGTTTAAAATTACATTTAGGTATGTGGACACACACTTGTAAGCCAAATGTGTTATAATTCGCCCACTATCGACTCTATCGAGTACTTTCCACCACTCTTGTGCTGCGTAATGTTGCCAACAACACATCCGTGTCCATGCGCGCTGCCTCTGGTCTCGAGCTGTTCTTGCCCTTGCGGTCCTGTCAGTGATCAGCTGGATTCTGCTGTCGTCTTGTTCATCCGTGGATAGCTGAGCTAGAGATCTGTATATAATGACGAGATGATAATCCCTCCGCCCTAACAATGGGAGTCCTTGTCCCGAGGACGGGAAGGCAGGCAACAAGTTGAGGTGCAAAATAAATGGAAACGCATTGGGCTTATTTTGGACAGATTTTGGCTAAACTAAAACCTCTCGCTTACTCTCTGTTTGAGCGCTTGCCTCATGGTGGATGTGGAGGGATGGGGTCTTTCTTGTCAATGTAGTTTGGTAATGCAGTCCCAGACATCCTTCTATTTTTGTCATCATAAATGTCAGAAAGAATATTACATGAATTTGGTTATTATTCTTGGGTCAGATTGAAGCAGGCAGCAGGCAGGCTATCATACAAAACATTAAGAACACCTTGCTAATGTAACAGTATAACTTTAGACCGTCCCCTCGCCCATACCCGGGCGCGAACCAGGGACCCTCTGCACACATCAACAACTGACACCCACGAAGCATCATTACCCATCGCTCCACAAAAGCCGCGGCTCTTGCAGAGCAAGGAGAACTACAACTTCAAGGATCTCAGAGCAAGTGACGTCACCGATTGAAACGCCATTTAGCGCGCACCGCTAACTAAGCTAGCCGTTTCACATCCGTTACACTAAGTTTGAGTTGCACCCCCTTTTGCCATCACAACAGCCTCAATTTGGTGTTGAAAGTGTTCCACGGAGATGCTGGCCCATGTTCACTTCAATGCTTCCCACAGTTGTCAAGTTGGCTGGATGTCCTTTGGATGGTGGACCATTCTTGATGTTTTTCCAAATCTCTATTCAGTGTTTTCATTCCTTAGCCCACTGCAACCGCAGTTTTGTGTTTTTGTTGAAAGAAGTGGAACTCTGTAAGGTCATCGGCTGCCATATTCCCTTCGTGTCAAGGTATGATGAGTTGTGCATTATTTTATGGGTCTTTGGGCAACAATGCTGTACTGGACTGTCAGTTGACTAACTGTAGCCCGTCTGTTGCTCTGTACAATTCGTGTCAGCCTCCTTTGTCATCTTTCATCAATGCCTGTAGTTGGCTGGATGTCCTTTGGGTGGTGGACCATTCTTGATACACACAGGAAACTGTTGAGAATTTTTTTTAAACAGCAGCATTAGAGTTGTTGACACACTCAAACCGGTGCACCTGGCACCTACTATACTACCATACCCCGTTCAAAGGCACTGAAATATTTTGTCTTTCCCCCATTCACCCTCTAAATGGTATACATACACAATCGATGTCTCAATTGTCTCAAGGCTTAAAAATCATTAACCTGTCTCCTTCCATTCATCTACACGGATTGAAGTGGATTTAACAGGTGACATCAATAAGGGATCATAGCTTTCACCTGGTCAGTCTATGTCATGGAAAGAGCAGGTGTTCCTAATGTTTTGTACACTCAATGTATACTGTATATTATAAACTGGGTGGTTAAAGCCCTGAATGCTGATTGGCTGAAAGCCATGGTATATCAGACCACGTACCACGGGTATGAAAAAACAGTGTATAATAGCAATATGACACCTCAAGAGTTTGTGGTACATTGGCCATATACCACACCCCCTCTGGCCTTATTGCTTTATTGCCAATCAGTTTGGTATTATTCCCCAATATGTTGTAGCCACAAACAAATTATGCATATATTTGAGATTTTTTCTTGTGTGTTGTCATTATGTTTAAAATTTACTTGGTTTGTAGTGCATGACTATAATGAAAAGCAAATTTACTCACAAATGAATCCCTGTCTTGTGATCCTAGTAGTGACAGATCACTCTGCCTCCCCCAAGGCTCCTCTGTGAGGTGATGTCCTTGAAATAATAGCAGAGCGAGCTAGACTGCAGCCTCTCTGTGACTTGAATACAAACACCACAACAGAGCAGGGTATGAAATACAGATATTATGCTACTGATCTTATATCAGGATGCATTAATCCAAAAATAGTAATGGTCAGAAATAACAATAATCTTAACATCATAGCATTGTCTATATTTTTTTTAATTTTTTTTTATTTAACTAGGCAAGTCAGTTAAGAACAAATTCTTATTTACAATGACGGCCTACCCCGGCCACAACGGATGACACTGGGCCAATTGTGCGCCGCCCTATGAGATTACCAATCACGGCCGGATGTGATACAGCCTGGATCCGAACCAGGGACTGTAGTGACGCCTCTTGCACTGAGATGCAGTGCCTTAGACTGCTGCGCACTCGGGAGCCCATATGTCTGAAATCAATTCTGATATGTAGTTTACTCTACAATTCTTGGTATTGTCTCCTGCAGGCCTAGTGCTGCTTGAAATGAATGAAGACAGCAAGCCCTAAATAACATGGCAGGTGTGTATATTCAAGGATGCCAAGGGAAGTTAGGCTTCCCAAAAACATTTACCAACAAAAAAATTAAAAAGCGTAAAATAATATATCTTTCGTCTCTCTGCGTTTCATAATTTTCCTGCAATTCGCAAGAGGCTGAATTTATCTCACAGGTGAATGCATCCGAGAGAGCAAAACAGCGCCCCTCTGTCTCTCTATGTGTAGGCCATCTATCTGATGCTGTCTGGTCCAAACGAGTATGACATTGTTGCCTCCTGTTGCATTGAAGGCAAGGGAAGCCAGTGAGCCTCTGTCCTCCCTTGACAAAAAAAGTATACAAAATTAGCATTGAGCTAAACTGAGCAAGCTCAACTGTGAATGGTCCTGGCGCAGCAAAAAAAAAGTGTCAAGGGAAGCCATCTTGGATTTGCCGTGACTTCTATCAAATCCAATTGAAAGCATAAGTAATTTACATAAAAACTTGAATTGTTGAATCTCATTGTGTTGTTGTCCTCCAGTGGCTAGCTAGCCAGCTAGCTAAAATTGGCCCTTTCCTAAATTAGCCATGGATGGAGATAGGGATTTGGACTTGTGGTTTTACTTAATTCTCCGTACTGGCCAATGATAATGCCGGTGATTCTGATCCAACCACAAATTCATACATTGTTGTGCCCCTGGCCTGTGAGGATGGAAGTTAATTTTGGCCACAAAGTCTTTCTTTCATCAGCATAATGACTCAACTGTGTCAGATCAACAGGTTCATGACACTTCATTATCCCTAATGAAATCAGTCACAAGTGAGTGAGAAGAACTCACACAAGTGAGTGAGCGTGACTCAACCAAGATGGTGGGTTACCGAGAACCAACTCATCAGCGATTAAGACGAAAATGCATCACCACTTGCAGACAGGAAGTGGGAAAGTGAAGGAGAAGAAACACTATAATTTCTACTCTCAGCTGCTGGTCATGACTAAGAGCCAAAGGGCTAGGAGAGATGCAGGGTTAATTATATCAAATTAAGGGTCTAGGCTGAGGCACTGTGACGAGCTGACTTGTGTAATTTCATGGCTGACAGACTGATTATCACAGATTATTTCTTTTCTATCAGTTCTTTCTTTTCTTTTTTTCTTTCTTTCCTGCTTTCTCTGCTTAAAGAAAACAAAGGCTACAGCTTCACCTCTGCCATTGGGAAAATTTTAGTCCAATTTACCCCATTGTTCTCTCAGGCAAGAGTTCAGATATGACAGTTTGATGTCTTCCATGGTTGGAAACTAGATTTATTTCGCATTATAACTCCAAAATGCAGTTGCGGTTTTAATCCAGGGGGTTTACAGTTTTTGCCAGTCTCTGGAAGATATCCAGTGAGATTGTTTGCGTGTTATGGAACTTCACAGTATAATGTACATCCTATCAGGACAGGATCTACAAAGACATTTTGTAACACTTCTCCTTGATTTAGCAAACAGCACTATTGAAGTGCTAATCTTCAATGACCTTGTCAGTGAATGTTCACACTCTATTCTTGGTACCAGAATCATAGTGCCAGGCAGCCACTTTATGGAATTATATTTGCTAGGTGGAATGAGGGATGATAAATACATGAATTAACTTGAAATGACCTTTTAAGCATTGCATGACTGAAAGTCTTGAATAATGAGAGGTCGTGATCATTAACTTCTCAACTGGATATAAATGGGTGCCAGCTTTATTTTTCACATTGGGGGAATTCCAAAGCACAGAAGAAACACTTAAAAATGACAAATATCCACTTGAAATAGTGTTGACATTCACAAGTTGACTGTTTGAGAGCCCAGTGCATGTGGTTCCCCTGGCAACATTTCAGACTATTCCCCCAAATTCAATCACATTCCCCACTGTCCTTTCCCACCTGGACAAAAGGAACACCTATGTGAGAATGCTGTTCATTGACTACAGCTCAGCGTTCAGCACCATAGAGCCCACAAAGTTCATCACTAAGCTAAGGACCCTGGGACTAAACACCTCCCTCTGCAACTGGATCCTGGACTTCCTGGAAGTAAGGGCAGGCAACAACACATCTGCCACGCTGATCCTCAACACGGGGGCCCCTCAGGGGTGCGTGCTTAGTCCCCTGCTGTGCTCCCTGTTCACCCACGACTGTGTGGCCAAGCACGACTCCAACACCATCATTAAGTTTGCTGACGACACAACATTGTTAGGCCTGATCACCGACAACGATGAGACAACCTATAGACAACCTAATATTTGATTTGATTTGATTTGAGTTAATGCAAAGTTAAAGATAAAAAATGAAATAGAAATAGTGACACGAGAAATAAACACACATTGAATAACGAATAACAATAGCAAGTAAAAATAACATAGCTATATAGAGGTAGTACCAGTACGAAGTCGATGTGCATGGGTACGATGTAATTGAGGTAGCTTGTACATATAGGTACTGTAGGGGTAAAGTGACTAAGCAACAGGATAGAATAATAGACAGGAGCAGCAGCTTATGTGGTGAGTGTGAAAGTGCGTGTGAGTGTGTGTGGCATCATTATGCATGTGTGCACATGTTATGTGTGTGTGTGTGTGTAATGCCCGGGTGCCCGGGGGCGGCAGCGTAGCCTAGTGGTTAGAGTGTTGGACTAGTAACCGAAAGGTTGCAAGTTCAAATCCCCGAGCTGACAAGGTACAAATCTGTCGTTCTGCCCCTGAACAGGCAGTTAACCCACTGTTCCTAGGCCGTCATTGAAAATAAGAATTTGTTCTTAACTGACTTGCCTAGTAAAATAAAAAAATAAAGGTAGTGGAGGAAGAAGTCAGGCGCAGTAAACAGAGAGTTCAGGGTAGCGATACTTTTAATTCACCACACCGGTGAAAACGACGCCAACGCAAACAAATCCCCCAAAACACGGGGGACTAAATAGTCGGTGACGACGACCGCCGAGCCGGTAACGACAACCGCCGAGCGCCACCTGAACAGGAAGGGGAGCCACCTTCGGTAGGAGTCGTGACCTCGCCGTCCTGCAGGGGACCAGCTACCACCGGCCTGAGGAGAGACACATGATACAAGGGGTTAATACGATAATAGGAAGGTAGTTGTAATCGATAATACACATCGTTTATCCTCCTCAGGACTTTGAAGGGCCCCACACACTGCGACCCCAGCTTCCGGCAGGGCAAGCGGAGAGGTAGGTTTCGGGTCGAGAGCCAGACCCTGTCCCCCGGTACAAACAAGGGTGCCTCGCTGCGGTGGCGGTCAGCACTCCTCTTCTGCCATCCACTGGCTTGTTTGAGGGATTCCTGGACGGCCATCCAGGTCTCCTTGGAGCGCTGCACCCACTCCTCCACTCCTCCTCCAGGAGCCTCGGTCTGACTCGGATGCCAAGGTGCCAGGACCGGATGGTAGCCCAACACACACTGGAACGGAGATAAGTTTGTCGAGGAGTGACGGAGTGAGTTTTGGGCCAACTCCGCCCATGGGACGTACCTAGACCACTCGCTGGGCCGGTCCTGGCAATACGACCGCAGAAACCTACCCACCTCCTGGTTCACTCTCTCCACCTGCCCATTACTCTCGGGATGATAACCGGAGGTCAGGCTGACCAAGACCCCCAGACATTCCATGAACGCCCTCCATACCCGGGACGTGAACTGGGGACCCCGATCAGAGACAATGTCCTCCGGCACCCCGTAGTGCCGGAAGACGTGGGTGAATTACGCCGCCGCAGTCTGTAGGGCTGTAGGGAGACCGGGAAACGGGAGGAGACGGCAGGACTTAGAAAACTGATCCACAACCACCAAAACCGTAGTGTTCCCCTGAGACGGGGGGTGATCGGTCACTGATAAGTGAGACCATGGCCGTTGTGGAACGGGGAGGGGGTGTAACTTCCCTCTAGGAAGGTGCCTAGGAGCCTTACTCTGGGCGCACACCGAACAGGAAGAGACATAAACCCTAACGTCCCTAGCCAAGGTGGGCCACCAATACTTCCCCCGGAGGCCCCGCACTGTCCTCGCCACTCCAGGATGACCCGAGGAGGGTAGGGTGTGAGCCCACCGAATCAGTTGGTCCCGAACACCAAGCGGCACGTACTTACGCCCAGCCGGACACTGAGGAGGCGCAGGCTCTGCCCGTAACGCCCGCTCGATGTCCGAGTCCACCTCCCATACCACTGGTGCCATCAGCCTTGAGGCTGGAAGGATGGGAGTAGGCTCGGTGGACTGATCCGTGTCATAAAGACGGGACAGCGCGTCAGCCTTTACGTTCAGGGAACCTGGTCTATACGACAGAGTAAACCTGAATCGGGTGAAGAACATGGCCCACCTTGCCTGACGTGGATTCAGTCTCCTAGCTGCCCGAATATACTCCAGATTCTGGTGGTCGGTCCAGATGAGAAAGGGGTGCTTAGCCCCCTCAAGCCAGTATCTCCACACCCTCAGGGCCTTGACCACCGCTAACAACTCCCGGTCCCCCACATCATAGTTACGCTCCGCCGGACTGAGCTTCCTCGAAAAGAAAGCGCAGGGGCGGAGTTTTGGTGGCGTACACGAGCGCTGTGATAGCATGGCACCCGCCTCTGCCGACCACCGCAAACGCACCGGCCCCCCCTTCAGCAGTGAGGTAATGGCCAAAACCTACCTGGCCAAAACTCAGGATAAACCTCCGGTAGTAATTGGCAAACCCCAAAAACCGCCACACTTCCTTCACCGTGGTAGGAGTCGGCCAATTACGCACAGCCTTAATGCGGTCACACTCCATCACCACCCCCGAGGTGGAAATGCGATAACCCAGGAAGGAGACGGCTCGTTTGGAGAACACACACTTCTCAGCCTTGATGTATAGGTCATGCTCCAGCAGTCTACCAAGCACCTTGAGTACCAGAGACACATGCGTGGTGCGGGTGGCGGAATAGATCAGAATATCATCGATATAAACAACCACACCCTGCCCGTGCAGGTCCCTGAGAATCTCGTCTACAAAGGATTGAAAGACGGCTGGAGCATTCTTTAACCCATACGGCATGACGAGGTACTCATAGTGGCCTGATGTGGTACTAAACACGGTTTTCCACTCGTCTCCATCCCGAACACGCATACACGCTCCTGAGATTCAGTTTTGTGAAAAACTGTGCTCCGTGAAATGATTCCACCGCCATAGCGATGAGATGTAGTGGGTAACTAAACCCCACTGTGATGGCATTTAGACCTCTATAATCAATGCACGGACGCAGACCTCCCTCCTTTTTCTTCACAACAAAGAAACTCGAGGAGACGGGTGAGATGGAGGGCCGAATGTACTCCTGTCCCAGAGATTCCGTGACCTATGTCTCCATAGCCAACGTCTCCTCCTGGAACAATGGGTACACGTGATTCTTGGGAAGCGCATCGTTTACCTGGAGATTTATCGCACAATCCCCCCCCCCCCGGTCGATGAGGTGGTAATTTAGTCGCTCTCTTCTTACTGAAAGCGATTGCCAAATCAGCATATTCGGGGGGGATGCGCACCGTGGAACCCTGGTCTGGACTCTTCACCGACGTGGCACCGATGGAAACTCCCAAACACCTTCCAGAACACTCCTCTGACCACCCCTGGAGAACCCCCTGTCTCCATGAAATCTTAGGATTGTGACTAGCCAGTCAGGGAATCCCCAGCACCACTGGAAACGCAGGCGAATCGATAATGAAGAGACTAATTCGCTCCCTATGATTCCCCTGCGTCACCATGTCCAGTGGAACCGTGGCCTCCCTGACCAACCCTGACCCTAATGGCTGGCTATCTAGGGAGTGCACGGGGAAGGGAGAATCTATCGGCATGAGCGGAACACCCAGCTTGATGGCGAGTCCGCGATCCATAAAGTTCCCAGCTGCACCTGAATCGACTAGCGCCTTATGCTGGGAAGAAGGGAAAAAAATCAAGACAAACATGTGACCAACAGGTGGTTCTGGGTGGGTTTGGTGCTGACTCACCTGGGGTGACCGAGAAGTGTTCCGCCTGCCATCTTGACTCCCAGACGGACCCCCCCAGCACCGATCGGCCGTGTGTCCTCTCCGACCACAGCTGGTGCAGGGGGAGCCTCCTCCTCCGGTACCCCTCGCCCGTCTGGGAGTTGAGATGGCAGGCCATTCAAAGGATTGTATTTACTATATGGATGTTGTGTGATACACAGAGAATAGAGAAACAATAGAGAAACAATTGGTTTGGCTGTGATGGATGCGCCTTTTGCGATAACGGTCAATGCCTTGGGAGTACCTTTCATGATTTAGTCCTTGTACTTTGCAGTCATATCTACAGAATCAGTGCTGTGCTGTCAGACCCACTGCCTCCAGAGAACACACACACACACCACACACACATAACATCCATTAGAGCCCACAGATGCTACTCATTAAAGGGAGGTCATTTCAAGTCTCTCAGCGGTCTCATCACCTACTGTGTGTGGCTACAGTCTAGTATAAAAACACGCTCAATATTCTCGAATGCATTCAAAAGCCTGCTTTTTACCATTATGACATTACATTTATAGTCATCACAAAGGAACAAGGTAGCTGGTGTGTTAATAATAATAATAATAATACAAGTAAATACATATTTGTTCAATTGAGAGCGCTTTTCTCAGCGTTTTCTCAGCTCTCAATATACGAACATCTACACAGTCTGGTCCAAGAGCACAGCCTTTCCACCAGTCCCTATGATCCCAGAACAATTCTGTGGCTCACACCATTCTGTAGGCCTATGAAAAGCCTGAGCACCTCCCATTAGATATCACTAATCCCTTAAAGGCTGTGGTCCTGATGGGAGCCTCTTTCCTGGGTTAAGCCACCCAGTCCTGAATGCTGTCCTCTGCTGCGTCCATTATCCATGCATTAGCCTCTGGGAAAGGGGCTAGCTCACCAAGAGACCTGTTTTTATTTATTTTGAGTGTTTTTTGTCAGTATTGTTCTTCCACAAGCATTTGGCATTTAGCAGCTTATTGGTAATGTTGACTCTCCCAAACCACATGTTACACGTTACACATGTACACATTAAAATGATGTCATTGTCGCTGCCAAACCACACTCAATTCAAACACGGGATGATAATTCTGGAGGCAAATGGAGATGTTGGCTACAGAATCAAGGTTTTGTCAATGAGCCATCTGCATCTGTGATTACCATGCTAATCCTTATATAGCAGATGATGATATAGGCTACTAGGTTTCAGAAGCACTAAATATACAGAAGCCTCAACATTCTCACTACCTTCACCAGGTTGTCAGATCTTCTGGGTTTATTTAGGGACCTGTCAAGTTAAGCATGTGTGAATAATGTACTGGGGTGCTCACTAGCTGTCTGCAGGTTGGCATCAAGGAGCTGAGAATACTACACTTAACAAAAATATAAAGGCAACATGTAAAGTGTTGGTACCACGTTTCATGAGCTGAAATATAAGATCCCAGAAATGTTCCATGCACAACATTTGGCCACAAATTTGTTTAAATCCCCGTTAGTGAGCATTTCTTCTTTGCCAAGATAATCCATCCACCTGACAGGTGTGACATATAAATAATATGGTTAAACAGCATGATCTTTACACAGGTGCACCTTGTGCTGGGGACAATAAAAGGCCACTCTAAAATGTGCAGTTTTGTCACACAACACAATGCCACAGATGTCTCAAGTTTTGAGGGAGCGTGCAATTGGAATGCTGACTGCAGGAATGTCCACCAGAGCTGTTGCCAGAGCATTTAATGTTAATTTCTCTACCATAAGCCGCCTCCAACTTCGTTTTAGATAATTTAGCAGTATGTCCAACCGGACCACGTGTATGGCATTGTGTTGGCGAGCGATTTTCTGATGTCAACGTTGTGAACAGAGTGCCCCATGGTGGCGGTGGGGTTATGGTATGGGCATGCATAAGCTAAGGACAACGGACATAATTGCATTTTATCAATGGCAACTTGAATGCACATGCCCATTTTTTTTTAAAGGTATCTGCTACCAACAGATGCATACAGTGCCTTGCGAAAGTATTCGGCCCCCTTGAACTTTGCGACCTTTTGCCACATTTCAGGCTTCAAACATAAAGATATAAAACTGTATTTTTTGTGAAGAATCAACAACAAGTGGGACACAATCATGAAGTGGAACGACATTTATTGGATATTTCAAACTTTTTTAACAAATCAAAAACTGAAAAATTGGGCGTGCTAAATTATTCAGCCCCCTTAAGTTAATAGTTTGTAGCGCCACCTTTTGCTGCGATTACAGCTGTAAGTCGCTTGGGGTATGTCTCTATCAGTTTTGCACATCGAGAGACTGACATTTTTTCCCATTCCTCCTTGCAAAACAGCTCGAGCTCAGTGAGGTTGGATGGAGAGCATTTGTGAACAGCAGTTTTCAGTTCTTTCCACAGATTCTCGATTGGATTCAGGTCTGGACTTTGACTTGGCCATTCTAACACCTGGATATGTTTATTTTTGAACCATTCCATTGTAGATTTTGCTTTATGTTTTGGATCATTGTCTTGTTGGAAGACAAATCTCCGTCCCAGTCTCAGGTCTTTTGCAGACTCCATCAGGTTTTCTTCCAGAATGGTCCTGTATTTGGCTCCATCCATCTTCCCATCAATTTTAACCATCTTCCCTGTCCCTGCTGAAGAAAAGCAGGCCCAAACCATGATGCTGCCACCACCATGTTTGACAGTGGGTATGGTGTGTTCAGGGTGATGAGCTGTGTTGCTTTTACGCCAAACATAACGTTTTGCATTGTTGCCAAAAAGTTCAATTTTGGTTTCATCTGACCAGAGCACCTTCTTCCACATGTTTGGTGTGTCTCCCAGGTGGCTTGTGGCAAACTTTAACCAACACTTTTTATGTATATCTTTAAGAAATGGCTTTCTTCTTGCCACTCTTCCATAAAGGCCATATTTGTGCAATATACGACTGATTGTTGTCCTATGGACAGAATCTCCCACCTCAGCTGTAGATCTCTGCAGTTCATCCAGAGTGATCATGGGCCTCTTGGCTGCATCTCTGATCAGTCTTCTCCTTGTATGAGCTGAAAGTTTAGAGGGACGGCCAGGTCTTGGTAGATTTGCAGTGGTCTGATACTCCTTCCATTTCAATATTATCGCTTGCACAGTGCTCCTTGGGATGTTTAAAGCTTGGGAAATCTTTTTGTATCCAAATCCGGCTTTAAACTTCTTCACAACTGTATCTCGGACCTGCCTGGTGTGTTCCTTGTTCTTCATGATGCTCTCTGCGCTTTTAACGGACCTCTGAGACTATCACACTGCAGGTGCATTTATACGGAGACTTGATTACACACAGGTGGATTGTATTTATCATCATTAGTCATTTAGGTCAACATTGGATCATTCAGAGATCCTCACTGAACTTCTGGAGAGAGTTTGCTGCACTGAAAGTAAAGGGGCTGAATAATTTTGCATGCCCAATTTTTCAGTTTTTGATTTGTTAAAAAAGTTTGAAATATCCAATAAATGTCGTTCCACTTCATGATTGTGTCCCACTTGTTGTTGATTCTTCACAAAAAAATACAGTTTTATATCTTTATGTTTGAAGCCTGAAATGTGGCAAAAGGTCGCAAAGTTCAAGGGGGCCGAATACTTTCGCAAGGCACTGTATCTGTATTCCCAGTCATGTGAAATCCATAGATTAGGGGTAATTAATTTATTTCAATAGACTGAGTTCGTCATATGAAGTGTAACTCAGTAAAATCAATGAAATTGTTGCATGTTGCATTTATATTTTTGTTCAGTATAGATATACACATTTCCAATTCCACACGGAATATTTAATGATTTCACACAAAAATGTGCTATATTGAAATAGCACATTTTACATCTGCTTGGTTCCCTCCCTATAATGCTCTACAATTGACCTAGAGTTTGCCACTAGTACTGACATAGCATATGCAGAAAGGCTTTTTATGGCTATTTGTTTGACTTTTGTTGGAGATTATTTTGCGTTACAGTAGAACACATCTCCCTATGCCGGCTGCTAAATTCTCATTCCACACCAAAAACAGTGCCAGAATGAGGTAAGATGATAAATATAACTGTAGATTGGAAAGGGACTCTCTGTCTCTCTCTGCTTCATGAATTGCATTTGCCTTGGTGCTGATTAGAATGTCAGGGTACCATTTCTTTCTTAATGCATCAGAAGCTTTGTCACCCTTGTCTGCCAAAATCTTAACATCCCTCTTTTTGGTTCTCAGCTCCCCTGAGAGACTAAACATGTCAGCCAGTTATTCTTAGAATGTAGTTTCCTTCATCCACACATGGTGTTAACTGTTTTGATGCCAACAGAAAAATGATAAAGGTAGCACTTTACATTACAGGCCTAATTATCACTGTTTATCAGGTGAGAATGTACTGTACTGTACTTAAAAATATTTATGTCGTAATACTTCTATTTTTAAATAACCCCTATATCAACAAGTTCTTACGTAAGATGTTCTTTGGATGTTACCCTGATGTGATACCACGGTAATGTAATGTATCAGGCCATCGGCAAAAATGTAACAACAAATCATTGTTTTGAGTGAGGAGGAAAATAATTTAACAATGTCTAAATCATGCTGACACCACCCTGTAAAAAACTTCCTCGTAAAAATCCAGCAAAATTGACCTTTAAAGGTGAAGCGCTGCAAATGTATCTGTATTTTAGTGAAATTTCAAAGTAATGGATGAAAGATGGCTAATTCTTTGGCATAATCGCCTTTCTTTGGCATGAATTCTCGCTGATGGCCACATTAACTATTACAGGCTGTGGGAATGTCAGCACTGCAGTTATTCTAATAGGATTTTGATCAGGACGCAAACAAGCTTTGATTCTCACACGGACAGAGAAGACCTCAACCTAAGGATGTTGAAAACAAAAATGTGACCTGAAATATACTGTGACCCCACCCCACATGACCTGACACACACCTCCCATACTGTCTGTACTGACTGGAGTATGGCGGAAAGAGGCACAGCGTGTGTTTGAAGTAATGGGTAAATGGATTCCCTAAGAAGCTGTGCACTGGCACCGGGCTAATTAACCCAACTCATAATGAGGAATCCAAGGAATGGTCTCAGCAGGGAGGTAGACTGATAAGAGATAAAAGACAGAAACTATTATTGTAAGTGAATGTTGCTTTTAAGATAAAAAATGATAATCGATGGTGGTGCACAGTATCACTTTTTTAAACAGAATAATATTGATACCATGGTCAGGGTGTTGTAGTGCCTGTGGAGCACCAAATTGCACTTCCATATCACCATTTGATATCAATTATGATTATGTCTGATGTGAGAGCGGATGTGTCTTATATCACAAAAACTCAATAGGTGTTACTCAATATCACAAAAACTCAATTTATTGAAAATGTAAAATGCACTGCCTAAATTCGTAGAATGGAGAAAATATAGTTTTCCCTTTTCATTGTCTTGGCCAAGTGTCACGTTTTGAACTTTTCGTCCTGTGTATTTCATCCGGTGACGCAAACAACTGAACCCCTAAGACCACGATGCTGGTCTCCAGCTGGTCACTCTGTCTCTGTGTTCACCAGCCAGCGTTAATGAGGCTGCAGACTTGGGCTGAAAACAGCACGCAACAGTAACAGCAGCCCCCTGCCTCACTGAAAGCATCTCTCTCATAGAGTGGCACTGTGGTAAAGGCTGCCTAACCCCAGGGAGAGATGCAACACACATTGAGGGCTCACACAGTGAAGATGGTCTGGTTGTATTTTACCCCTCTACAAATGTTCTAGCGCGTATTCCTCTCATTCCCTCAATACACACATGTCTCATTCTTAGCTGAGGTGATACCTCTATAAGAGTAATAGTTGTCAGAAGGTATTATGAGTGTAACAAAATAACACCTGTCACCTGTCAGTAGGCACATACAAAGATGATGCCGTTTCTTCAACATATGCCGCTGTGCTGAACAACGTTTTCACCTAAAAGCAACACACTCACCTAACATACCTAAGAGAAAATGCCACAACACGTTAGAGGAAGCTGTCCGTTGTTTAACTTTCATGAAAGGTTTTTCTTACTGTACTGTACAGGAGGTCTACAATTGAGTGGCTCAGTCGTGTATGTCTGAACCTGACATGTTGGAATATGGCTTTAAATAGCACAATGTGTGGCCCCAGGTTTTTGGCGAACTCTGGGGCTGTGTGCTTTAAACTGAATGCCAAGGGGAACGCGCTCATATCTCTCCCATAACCTCTACCTAGCTAATGTGGTTATTAGTTAGCATAGTGTTGCGCACAAGGTCTTATCGCCAGCGCTCAAGACGTATGTCATACATGCTGAATGTATATGAAAAGGCTGAAAAGCGTTGCTATATTATGCTACTATCTGTCATACCTTTCCTCAGTTGTTTACTGTGATGGTAAACCATTCTCTTTTTGATATTCTCATAAATGTTAAGATATTGTGTTATGGCAGCCGATAACTCCGTTTCAACTCAGTTCTGTTTGCTTCATATATATTTCAAGAAAGCCATCACATGCAAAAAGCATTGCTTTTATATTTGAACAATTTGAATTTCCCTTTGATCTATATGGGGAGAGCTTAGATAAGATGTTTCATATATAAACAGAGATGTATCATTTGACATGAAAAAGGGCAGTAACACTTTATGATAAAGTTGTTTATAAATATGTGAATAACTAGCTTACTAACATTTACAATATGTGGGACTAATGATTAATAAATGGTAAGCAAACTCTTTGCAAATGACTTATAAATGGTTTATTTCTGAACATTATTATAAAGTGTAACCTAAAGGGCGTTGGCATACAGCATCAGTATTAAGAGGATGTTTTATGAAACCATGTTATATCACATGTACATTTTCATTCATTTTTAACATTATTTACAGTACTGTATATTCTGATTGTGTCATTTTGGTCATGATCACTTTCAGTGTGAGACACCCCGTATTTATTTGTGGATAAGTAGGTTAGCCACCATTGCTAAATCAAGCACATTGTTTTTGTGAAGGCAGGCACAAATACTAATGGAGTGGGCAACATCACAAAAGCATGAATCATTTCTGACTGAAAATGAATTATTTGTGTTCTGATGCAAGACATTTCCAATTGCTCACCAGTAGTTATTACACTATATATACAAAAGTATGTGGACACCCCTTCTAATTAATGGATTTGGCTATTTCAGCCACACCTGTTGCTGACATGTGTATAAAATCGAGCACACAGCCATGCAATCTCCATAGACAAACATTGTCAGTAGAATGGCATGTACAGAAGAGCTTAGTGACTTTCAATGTGGCACCATCATAGGATGCCACCTTTCCAACAAGTCAGTGTGTTAAATTTCTGCCCTGATAGAGCTGCCCCAGTCAACTGTAGGTGCTGTTATTGTGACGTGGAAATGTCTAGGAGCAACAACGGCTCAGCCATGAAGTGGTAGGCCTCACAAGCCCACAGAACGGGATCGACGAGTGCTGAAGCGCATAGCACTCACTGCTGAGTTCCAAACTACCTCTGGAAGCAACGTCAACACAATACAGTAACTGTTCGTCTGGAGCTTCATGAAATAGCTTTCCATGGCCGAGCAGCCGGGCACAAGCCTTAGATCACTGTGCACAATGCCAAGCAACAGCTGGAGTGGTGTAAAGCTCGCCACAATTGGACTCTAGAGCATTGGAAACGCATTCTCTGGAGTGATGAATCACTCCACTAATCTGGGTTTGGCGGATGCTGGGAGAACACTACCTTCCCGAATGTATAGTGCCAACTGTAAAGTTTGGTGGAGGGGGAACAATGGTCTGTGGCTATTTTTCATGGTTCGGGCTAGGCCCCTTAGTTCCAGTGAAAGGAAATCTTAACGCTACAGCATACAATGACATTCTAGACGATTCTGTGCTCCAACTTTGTGGCAACAGTTTGGGGAAGGCCCTTTCCTGTTTCAGCTTGACAATGCCCTCGTCTACAAAGCGAGGTCCATACAGAAATGGTTTGTCGAGATCGGTGTGGAAGAACTTGACTGGCTTGCACAGAGCCCTGACCTCAACCCCATCAAACACCTTTGGGATGAATTGGAACGTCGATTGTGAGCCAGGCCTAATCGCCCAACATCAGTGCCCGTCCTCACCAATGCTCCTGTGGCTGAATGGAAGTAAGTCCCCGCAGCAATGTTCCAACATCTAGTGGAAAGCCTTCCCAGAAGAGTGGAGGCTGTTATAGAGGCAAATGGGGGACCAACTCCATATTAATGCCCATGATTTTGGAATGAAATGTTAGACGAGCAGGTGTCCACATACTTTCGGTCAGGTTGCTGAAGAAAGCAGCACAAATAATTAAAATTTTCTCCTGTAATTGTTATTTCATTAGCTCAATTTACTCTCATTTCTTGTTTCTAGGCAGCATCAATTCTCCTCCCAAGTCATCTTCTTACCATATGAATCTCATTATTGTTTTGAAAAAACGGGTTAATCCTATCTAACAAAAAATAAACTCAGTGACATGAAACACATTCTTTTGGTTATGAACCCCAATAACACTTAAATTATACCCTATAAAGTAAATATTTAATAGAGACAGAGAGACACTTCAAGAATATATGATCATTCTCATATTCCCCCCATAAATGTGATTGGTTTCTTCATTTGGCCTTTAGTGTTACAGCAACATAACATGTCTCCGCTAACACAGAAGCCTTGTTACCAGAGTGCCATCTGTGGAAGACAACTGCCTCGCCTCAGTTTCTAATCAAAACGTGACCCTGAGCTGAGGGGAAAAAGACTGCACAATTACTCCCCTTCTCTCTCCCCCCCCTCCCCCCCCCTCTCTCTCTCTCCTTCGCTCTGATTCTCTCTCTTTCTCCATCTCTTCTCCCTTTTATCAGCTATTGGAGGCAGCTGGCGGTGGAGGCAGGCTGGGAGTAGGCCAGCCAGGATGAAAGAACTGTGCCCCAAATCATACCCTTTGTTACAAAGGTGTCATATTAACTCCAAACCCCCCACACAAGAAGACGGCTGCCTCGAACAGAACCATGGGGATGGCTTTCTCCAATTAACGGTTAACTGATGATTTTGAGCATCCCAAAAATATCTGGGTTTGTATTGTTTTCAAACAGGACCGATCCTCAGCTTCTCTCACTCTGTTCGACAATCCCTAATCCATACAAAAAACAAATTAAGGGTCATGAACACATTTGTGAATCTAACTTTATGCCCTTGGGGTCAATTTCGTCTCAATCGAATTCATTTTAGGAATGTAATCACACTCCAATATGATGGGATGCCATGTCCAGAATAACTTGGAATGGTTTCTCACCTGTACAGAAAAGACAATAAATATGGAATACATGTTCAAAATACTTTCAAATGAGCAAAGCCATAAATCTATGTAGTGAAGAAAACACTGTTCATTTCTGATAATTCAGCACAATTAACATGTCATGAGATTAGTGGAGCTCTTAAGAAAAAAACAGTGAGTTAGCGAGGCAGCTTTCAGCCAAGACTGATTCACAATAGGTAGTTTGAAGGTCAACAACATTAGTGTTAAACTACAAAGCTATATTGCGTGATAGTTCCCTAGTGTGAGTCCTCCTTCATTTCCCGAGTGCTATCTGAGTACCATTAAGGACACACTTTATTTTCCATTACAAAGCATCAAGAGGAGAGGCCAAACATATTTTCAAAAGCAGGAGAAATCAGAATGCTGAAAATAGATCCAAATGAATATACAGTACATCCGATAAGGAGACCCTCTTTGTTGTTGAGACTTTCTTGTCTTGGCTGTGAATCATAAGCATTTGGTGTATTTGAGGCGACTGAGGTGGGTGGTGGGGGTGTTCCCCAAGACTCTTGACCTCCATTTAGTTTAACAACACCTAATTGGCTGTTGCTACGATACCTCCCGATGCGTGATGTCAGGAGGCAAGAAATGACTCCCCAAGTACACGCAAAAAAGATTTCCAACTTTTTATACTCATCCTGGGAAACATTTATTGCACTGCAACAGACCTTAATCACGCCCAGCTTTGACTAAGTCATACACTCTTAGAAAAAAGGTTTCCAAATGGGTTCTTCGGCTGTCCCCGTGGGAGAACCCTTTGAAGAACCATTTTTGGTTCCAGGTAGAACCATTTCAGATTCCAGGCAGAACCCTCTGTGGAAAGGATTCTACATTGAACCCAAAAGGGTTCTACATGGAACCAAAAAGGGTTCTTCAAAGGGTTCTCCTATGGGGACAGCCGAATAACCCTTTTTTCTAAGAGTGTATTCGTTTGAAGTAAATGCGAGAGTGATCAAGATTCAACCCAGTGTCCATAGTGTATATTCTTGTCATTATAACAATCTAAAAGTTGTTAGAACCCCTTTGAAAGATGGCACAGTTTTAGTTGTAGTTCTGGTACTTTAGATATTGTTAAGTGATTGATTACTTCATAAAACCTATGAATGATAGCACTGTATATTCCTGCGCCTCCATCTAACCATTTAGTAGACAGTTGGGCCTCATAAAGCAATCATAATAAGACAGAGGGCAGGAGCAAGGTGCTGTCAGAGAATTTAATTAATATGAAATACTGGCGTAGGGTGTGTTCCTAAAGGTAATGTTCTCCTGCTAATATGTTGCTATGGGTATGGTTGAGACAGAGTTCAGGCACTGTAATGCTCATTAAGCTGTCAGCTATGTGCTCTCAGCTTCTGCTATTTTCAAATTGGCAAGTCATTCATACTCATCTGGACAATGGCATCATTACAGGAGCTTTGGATCCTATGGCAACAGATACACTACATTCCCAAAAGTATGTGGACACCTGCTCGTTGAACATCTCAATCCAAAATCACAGGCATTAATATGGAGTTCTTCCCTCCTTTTCTGTTATAACAGCCTCCACTCTTCTCGGAAAGCTTTCCACTAGATGCAAAACATTGCTGTGGGGACTTGCTTCCATTCAGCCACAAGAGCATTAGTGAGGATGGGCACTGATGTTGTGCAATTAGGCCTGGCTCGTAATCAGCGTTCCAATTCATCCCAAAGGTGTTCGATGGGGTTGAGGTCAGGCCTTTGTGCAAGTCGAGTTCTTCCACACCAATCTCGACAAACCATTTCTGTATGGACCTCGCTTTGTACACGGGGGCATTGTCATGCTGAGACAGGAAAGGGCCTTCCCCAAACTTTTGCCACAAAGTTGGAGCACAGAATTGTCTAGAATGTCATTGTATGCTGTAGCTTTAAGAATTCCCTTCACTGGAACTAAGGGGCCTAGCCCAAACCATGGAAAATAGCCACAGACCATTATTCCTCCTCCACCAAACTTTACAGTTGGCACTATGCATTGGGGCAAGTAGCATTCTCCTGTCATCTGCCAAACCCAGATTAGTCCATCGGACTGCCAGATGGTGAAGCGTGATTCATGTCTCCAGAGAAAGCGTTTCCACTGCTCCAGAGTCCAATGGCGGCGAGCTTTACACCACTCTAGCCGGCACTCGTCATTGCGCATGGTGATCTTAAGCTAGTGTGCGGCTGCTCTGCCATGGAAACCCATTTCATGAAGCTCTCGATGAACAGTTATTGTGCTGACGATGCTTCCAGAGGCAGTTTGGAACTCAGTAGTGAGTGTTGCAACTAAGGACAGATGATTTTTACGGGCTTCAAGACTCGGCGGTCCCGTTGTGTGAGCTTGTGCGGCCTACCACTTTGCGGCTGAGCCGTTGTTGCTCCTAGACATTTCCACTTCACAATAACAGTATTTACAGTTGGCCTGGGCAGCTCTAGCAGGGCGGATATTTGACAAACTGACTTGTTGGAAAGGTGGCATCCTATGACAGTGCCACGTGGAAAGTCACGGAGGTCTTCAGTAAGGCGTTCTGCAGCCAATGTTTGTCTTTGTATATTTCATGGCTATGTTCTCGATTTTATACACCTATCAGAAATAGCCGAATCCACTAATTTGATGGGGGGTCCACATACTTTTGTATATATAGTGTATTGTGATTGTCTTGAGATTATGGGGGATTTTTCAAAGGAGAATTCTGTCATACCCAAGTGAATATTAGCCAATTTAAGTATAAGTCACACTTTTTAGTTTGATATGACATTGTGATAAAATACAATACAATGTTATTTTTAAAATATTGTATAATAAAATTTCAGTTTTCATTTTTTTCAGCAAAAATAATTCTCCACTCCATATAGAAACGTATAGATGCACATAAACAATGACTACATCTCATAACTGGGGCAGCAGGGTAGCCTAGTGGTTAGAGCGTTGGACTAGTAATCGGAAGGTTGCAAGTTCTGCCCCTGAACAGGCAGTTAACCCACTGTTCCTAGGCCATCATTGAAAATAAGAATTTGTTCTTAACTGACTTGCCTAGTTAAATAGGTAAAACATTGCAACTTTCATTTACACAAATACAGAGATAGTGTACATTAATACAAATGTTGTGCACAGTTATTTTCCGCTTATTTCCATAGAATGGGTATGAACCATGGATGAGGATATTCCACTGTGCTGAAGTGACATCCCCGACAGTCAAAAGAGGGTGTAAATCTGCCTAAATGACACCCACTTTCACACATTCCCTGCGACACCTGCCCTGCAGCTTTCAGTTTAATGAGACTGATGTCTGTTAGGTCATCAATCTCTCTTCCCCTGGTTGGAGCTGAGACGTCGGGCAAATCGCTCTTCACCTAGCCAGGCCTCAGAATTACCTCTCTGCTCAGTCTCATACACACTCTTAGAAAAAGGTGTGATCTAGAACCTTAAAGGATTCTTCAGCTGTCCCCATAGGAGAAGCATGTGAAGAATCCTATTTGATTCCAGGTAGAACCCTCTTGTTCCAGGTAGAACCCTTTTGAGTGCCATATAGAACCCTATACACAGAGGGTTCTACATGGAACCCAAAAGAGTTCTACCTGGAACCAAAAAGGGTTCTACCTTAACCAAAAAGGGTTCTCTTATGGGGACAGCTGAAAAACCCTTTTGGATCTTGTTTTTCTATGAGTGCAGTGCCTGACACATTTGTCAGAAATATTCATTGTGGCTAGTTGCCACATTTTGCCCAAAGCAAAACTTCATCACTTTGCTGACGAAGTGTCTTGTTCCTGGGTCACTTTGAAGACTGACAACTAACAATCCTAGTCTGTGACTGGAACAAATGGAAAAGTTAAAAATCGTGATGGCAATGTCTGGGAAGTGAAGAGAACTTTAAGAGCATTGGGAAAGTTCTGTGCTTAATGACTTGTCTGTTTATAAAGAGTTTCTGGCAAACAAAAGAGGAATTGATGAAAAGTTGAAAAACCCTGTTGGTCAAGCCCATATGACAGATAGGAGCACTCTATTCATGAAACCACTACCATTTGCGGAAGCTAGCAGCCTAGTTGAAATGGCAAAGGGAGTGTAGGAACTCTAATTATTTATCAAAGCCTGCGGTTACCTAAACATTTTTGCCAAAATTACTTTGGATCCCATATATAACATGGTGTCAGAAGTGGGAGCTACAGTCATTTTGACAAAATTGTTATATATGGATGAGGCTGAGAGACATTAGTCAAATTAAGATGTTTAGGACCTGAACACGGATTATCTGAGAGGATAATATGGCAACGGCAGGGTAGCCTAGTGGTTAGAGCGTTGGACTAGTAACTGGAAGGTTGCGAGTTCAAACCCCCGAGCTGACAAGGTACAAATCTGTCGTTCTGCCCCTGAACAGGCAGTTAACCCACTGTTCCCAGGCCGTCATTGAAAATAAGAATTTGTTCTTAACTGACTTGCCTGGTTAAATAAAGGAAAAATAAAATAAAAAATGATGCATCCAAGTATTTGATCTTGAGCAATAGCGAATTAACCCTTTACAGGACAAGTTGTGGCAGTAAGGGAGAATTCAAAAGGGCTAAAACTCCATGTCACATTATTGCATCCACTTACTGTGGAAATGTTACTTAGACCAAGGGAAAGAAAATAAGTTTACTATTGCAGACACAATCTCTCATGGGGGTTCTCATGTCATGGTCCTTTTATTTGCTCTTAGAAGCACAGTAACCTGTTTTGAGGAGTTTTACTTATATATTGGATGACAAAACAGTCTCAATGTCACCCTAATGTCTATATTAACAGTTAACAATGCCACGTCGTTACACTGACCTCTATTTGATGAACTCTCCACAGACATCTCCCAGCATCTAAAATAGGCAGGAAGCTCTTGGTGGAAGTGAGAGACAAAGTATGCCAAGGACTCACATGGAAAAACAGAAATGGCCTGGATCATCTTGGGCCTTCGAGAAAGAGAGTAGAAAGGAGAGAAAAAATGAGGTTAACTAGAATCTTCAAAGTTATTAGCCTCCCAAGAGAAGGACGGAGAGAGAGGAGCTTTTAAAGATTTTGAAATAACTGAAGGTATCATGGAGGATAGGGCCAGGGCAGGTGACCCCATCTTAACAAAAGGACAACAAGATCTGAGCAAATGACACTGGCTTATTATGATTTATTTGTATATATATTTTTTGTGCTTCTCCTCTAGTGTGCTACTGTAGAGTGAACAGAAACCACAGGATACATTTTTGCTTGGGGCCCTGCCATTTCAGAATAAGTCTGAAGGATGTTTTTATAGAATGGTACTACTGTCACTATTTTGAAATTAAGCATTGTGTATAACAATATAAAGTGCCTACACACCCAAAAAACGAGAAAGGGGTTGCACATTATAATACAAAGAATGTGCTCTACCACTTTGTTACATATGCAAAAAATGTAAATCAATTTAATGATTTAATTCTTGATAAAGTATAACAATTCAGTCAATAGTGAATCTACACTGCAACCCAGTGGTGATCTAGTGTCACTTTTTGGGAATGCACAACTACCTAATGGTGGTAATTCTGGCCTGTTCTGTGTTTACAATCAAAATATAGCCAATCATACCATCAACTTTTGACACTATTTACAGCAATGACAACTTGTAAGGATTTAAATTACAGCATTGTGAAAGTCAGTAAGACTTTTAAAAGAATGGTCTGTTATCAAGCAGGAATTATAAAGAATGAGTCTGGAGTTTAACATGTCAGCCCATCTTTATTTAAGTTTAAACACAAAACAAACAAACACAGCTCTTTCTTCCATTTGGCAGCATACAGACACATGGCATGCATTTAATCAGAGACCATTAGATGGCATGGTCACTAGTTAGCCAAAACAAAAATGGTGACAAAGTAGAATACAAACACAAAGCTGGTGACTGAAATGTCAATAAAGATCCCTTTTTATCAATGACAATGTGGTGCACCAAGAATAATGATAACTGCACTGATTCCGTTCCCATAAACTCTTGACGAGAAATGAGCAATGTCAAACCTTAAAAATAACTTTGTGAAATGCTCTGCTCAAAGCTTAGCTTTGTTGTCTCGATTTTGCACTCAAAAAAATGCCTATTTGGTGAGCCAGACACTGAAAATAACTCAGTAACAGAGCGGGGCAAATCCTTATCCACTTGATATATATACAATATATACAAAAGTATATGGACACCCCTTCAAATGAGTGGATTCGGCTATTTCAGCCACACCCGTTGCTGACAGGTGTATAAAATCGAGCAAACAGCCATGCAATCTCCATAGACAAACATTAGCCTTACTGAAGAGCCCAGTGACTTTCAACGTGCCACCGTCATAGGATGCCACCTTTTGAGAAAACCAGTTCATAAAATTCTGGTCCTGCTAGAGCTGCCCCAGTCAACTGTAAGTTCTGTTATTGTGAAGTGGAAACGTCTAGGAGCAACAATGACTCTACCTCAAAGTGGTAGGCCACACAAGTTCACAGAACGTGACCGCCGAGTACTGAAGCGCGTATCGTCTACAAATCACCTGTCCTCAGTTGCAACACTCACTACCAAGTTCCAAACTTCCTCTGGAAGCAACGTCAGCACAATAACATTGAGCTTCATTAAAATAGGTTTCCATGGCCAAGTACCCAAGCACAAGCCTAAGATTACCATGCGTAATGCCAAGCGTCAGCTAGAGTGGTGGACTCTGGAGCAGTGGAAACGCGTTCTCTGGATCACGTTTCACCATCTGGCAGTCCGATTAAGGAATCTGGGTTTGGCAGATGCCAGGAGAAAACTAGCTGCCCGAATGCATAGTGCCAACTGTAAAGTTTGGTGGAGAATAATATGATTTTCATGGTTCGTACTAGTACCCTAAGCATGACATTGCCCCTATGCACAAAGCGAGGTCCATACAGAAATGGTTTGTTGAGATCGGTGGGGAAGAACTTGACTGGCCTGCACAGAGCTCTGACCTAAACCCCATCGAACACCTTTGGAATGAATTGGAATGCCGACTGCGAGCCAGGCCACATCAGTGCCCGACCTCACTAATGCTCGTGGCTGAATGGAAGCAAGTCCCCGCAGCAATATTCCAACATCTAGTGGAAAGCCTTCCCAGAAGAGTGGAGGCTGTTATAGCAGTAAAGTGGGGTCAAACCCATGATTTTGGAATGAGATGTTCAATGAGCAGGTGTCCACATACTTTTGAAAAGTGTACCTTTGTGGGACTTCCCTTTCACTGCAGGGAACTAGAGTTCCCCTTCCTAGACACAAGTTGCTATTCAAACATCTCAAAGAGTACAGTAATATAATTATCAAAAATCTTATCCTGATATAAGAGCTTAAAATAAGTGGAGAGCAGGATTTCTTCTGTGAAGGGGTAGGAGTTTTGTGACAAAGATTAAGAAATTACACCTCATTGGCTCCTGAAGCAGTCAGTCACTTGATTTATGCAAACGTCATCAAAAGTGTGGTGGATACATACAAGTTTATGGGGCTACAGAGGATGTAAATGGAGGAAAAAGACAAAACAGTGGAAAGACAAATGGGGATGGGCTGATAAAAAAAAAGCACACTAACCAATGAATTAAAGGAAAAACTGTCATATTGATAGAGGCAAAAGGATTTGTAGTAAGGCGTGCACAGGATAATTTATTTTCAAAAGCCACACTAGTGACACTCATACTCATATCTTTAGTATATTGTGACAGCACACATGCACATTGTCTCCTACACCTAAGAGCCACAGATTCTGTAATAATAAAAAAAAACTGGCAGTTTATCGCTGGTGTCTTAACAGGCAGATATAGCACAACAGCACACAAGGAAGGAGAACACTTATATTAAAATTTTACAGTAGATTTACAAGTCTTCCAAGCTGTCCTTGTATCAGACAAGTTCAAAGACCACACACATCATTATTATTTAGTCATGGCCGTCGACCGATTTCAAATTGGGATTTATTTCTCTGTATCATGTTGCACAGCGTCCATCAATCAAGCTAAATTCTGAGAGTTATTACCCTAAGGACAGCGATAACACTGGTAACACTGGTACAATGGGGTTATGAGTAGGTTAAGAGCTATGTGAAGAAGAATGGTTATTTGCAAACTTATGCTGTACACATTGACCATGACTAACAAACTTGAACAGATGTTTTGCTGTAAATGAACAAAGAATTGTGTAGGTATTGCAGTACTCTGTTACTTTCTGCAGTCTTATTTGTACATAAAACTTCAAGGACTATACAGAAATGAAAAGATAAAAAAAATTACTATTCCACTCCAACAAATGCGTTCATCCACAACTCTTCTGTTGAAGCTTGTCGGGGAAAAAAGGGGGGAATGGTTTCTCTCATGGTACCAGGCAGGCACTATACCGAAGAGAAAAAAGTTACTAGGCAGCACTGGAGACAGTCTGATGGTGAGCAAGAGACATCAAAGTAGGTGAAATCTGAAGTGGAAGTTGTACAGCACCCACAAAATTAAGTTGCTATGACATTGCTTTTGAACCAATGGGATAAGAAATCCTCCTTTTGGGGAGGTGTGTGGGCCCAGATAGTGAGCGTACGGGGGAGTGTTGATTGAATAACAGGAGATGTCGTGCCTGGACATTGGGGTATGGTTTCAATTTGGTTTGGTTCAGACCGAATTGGCCTGCTGGGAGGTGGTTGCTTGTTTTTCCAGACATGTTGTTTAGCCATTGCCATGGTTGATGAGGTGCATCCGGGTCTCCATGGGGACTGGGTCCTTGGGCACAGGCCTGGCAACAGAAGGGAGAGACACGGAAACAATGAAACACAGTCCTCTGTAGACCAAGAGTAAAATCCTGGCATGCAACACACAGGAGTGTCCACTGGCAATCGACATTTTAAAAGTTAAGCTTGATAGATAAATGTTTATTTATGTTTCCGTATTGTGTATGAATGTCTGTCGACATGGACTACTTTCTATGTGGCCTGACTTACGTGGGTAGGTGGAGTTGGGTGGGTAGGTTACTTGAGTTTCTTCATCCCCACAATGTCTATCCTTCAGGATAAAGTTCTTCCTCAGGGCCTCTGAGATCAGCGAGGCAGTGTCTGACTCCCCCCATTAGGGAGGTGCAGCCTCTGTTATACCTGCATGGACACACACGTTAAAAGCATGGTCTGGTACAAAGACATAATCTGAAACGTATTACCTAATAATTGTTTCCTCTCGTAGATGTTATACCTGTGGAAAACAGGATGACAGTCAGCTGCCAATGCATTATCACAGCCCTTCTGCTAACATGATATTTAGACAGTGTGTGTGTGTACTAATGGAGAGGGAGGCATTTTCCTCAGTGTCCTGACTCGCCCTTTAAACCTACCTGTCCCTGCTCATCTTCATGCGGTTCATGTCCTTCAGGATGTCCCTGACGTCGGCGAAGCTGGTGGACTTGGACAGCAACACCATGTCCTCCTCCGCCTCCTGGAAGTCCATGCTGGGACGGTCCAGGTCAAAGGTCGTCATGAAGGCCGACATGTTCGCAAGTGGCAGGGGGTCTGGCATCAGCTCCGATACAATGGACACCTCATCCTCCTCACCACGTCGCTGATGACGAAGGAGGCAGAGGCGGCGGGCTGGTAGGGCGCCATCTTGAAGGCCGCCATTGAAAAGCTCATGCTGGTGTCGTCGGGGGAGAGGGGGTCAGGTGTCAAGGGGTTTGAGCTTGAGTGGTGAAAACAGAGCAGAGCAGTGACAGGCAAGTTATTGAACTTGTCAGAGTTAATTTAGATAACATAATTTTCCCATTAATAAACCTCAGAATTGTGACAGACGGAGCCTTAAAAAAGGGACACAGATTGGCAATCAACTCGTCTCCTGCACTGTTGTCACATGCAATGTTCCCTCTAAGCTGCTCTCGGGCACGCAGTAGCCCCGAGACTGCCGCGCAGCTCTCCCAGGACTGCCAAGCAGAAGAAATATCAGCCCACTGAGAGAAGCATGAGATTGAACTTCACTTTCTAGAGTTTTCCCTGCAAGTTATTAGCCCAGTTATAGTTAATTTGTAGTCTGATTGCTTCCTACAAGAGCATAAAACGTGTACTTTTCTACACATCTTTGAAAAGTGAATCAGGTAAAGAGCTTTTTTTGGCTTAAAATAGGCAGTGTTGTATTTTGATGCAGGCTTGAATAAGCTAAGTAGCCAATAGGTAGAGGTGTAGGCTCATTTGTCTGATTCTCTGTAATAATGGTTTGGAAATAATAACGCATTTTATTTTGTAAAGTAGTTTCTTGCATCAAACGAAAACATTTGCAGTCACCTCCTTGTCTGAAGGACAAGTGGATAAACAGGTTAATTTCAAACCCTGCATTTGTATTTATTTTGTGTCATGGAATGTAGGCCTACCTTGAACACCACACATTGGCTGCTACTGTAGACTGAATGATAGAATATGTTAAAATGTTATGGGATACATTTTCTTTTTTTGATGGTAGGCCTACATTATTATTATTATTTAGATTTTTTAAAATGTAACCTTTATTTAACTAGGCAAGTCAGTTAAGAACACATTTTTATTTACAATGATGGCCTACCCCGGACGACGCTGGGCCAATTGTGTGCCGCCCTATGGGACTCCCAATCACGGCCGGATGTGATACAGCCTGGATTCGAACCAGTGAATGTAGTGACACCTCTTGCACTGAGATGAAGTGCCTCAAACTGCTGCGCCACTCGGGAGCCCAAATTATGATCAAATACACACACAAGCCTACTAAGCCACTTAAAACTGTAACTTAAAGTGGGTACAGCCTCAGTGTTCAGAGTAAACACACTGGAAGTTGCACAGTTTCACAATATTCAAGTTTGCGCTCAGCAGACCTGAAATGTGTTCAGTGGCAAATTTTGTTTTTGGTAACATAGTTAGTCTATTTTTAATACAATGTCCAATACAATGAGTTTCTGAGGCATGGGTGGGTCAGTGTTTTTTCAGTTTCAATTCCAAAGCCCATCACTTTAAGAAGACAAGCCCTATGCTTGTCTAGGAAAAGCGCATTGGCTAGAGCATTTGAAACAGGTCATCATAATCTCTGCAACAATGAGATGACTTTATGCCACAGAGTTCCTGTGCATATCCATGCAGAAAGACATACAATCTTAATGACCAATAGACAAGCCTACAAAAAAATATACACACAGTAACAAATAAAACAACATTTTATTGATCACATGCGCCAAATACAATATATGATGACCTTACCGTGAAATGCTTACTTACAAGCCCTTAACCAACAATGCAGTTCAAGAAATAGAGTTAAGAAAACAATTACAAAATAAATAAAAAATAACAATAAAAGAACAATAACGATGCTATATACAGGGGGTACCGGTACTTAGTCAATGTGTGGCGGTACAGGTTAGTCGAGGTCATTTGTACATGTAGTTAGGGGTAAATTGACTATGCATATATAATAAACAGCAAGCGTAAAAACAAAGGGGGGTCAATGTAAATAGTATGGGTGGCCATTTGATTCATTGTTCAGTCTTATGGCTTGGGGGTAGAAGCTGTTAGGTAGCCTTTTGGACCTAGACTTGGTACTCCGGGACCGCTTGCCCTGTGGTAGCAGAGAGAACAGTCTATGACTTGGGTGACTGGAGTCTTTGCCAATTTTTTGGGGCCTTCCTCTGACACCGCCTAGTATATAGGTCCTGGATGGCAGGAAGCTTGGTCCCAGTGATGTACTGGGCTGTACGCACAATTTTCTGTAGCACCTTGCAGTCGGATGCCGAGCAGTTGCTATACCAAGCGGTCAGGATGCTCTCGACGGTGCAGCTGTAGAACTTTGAGGATCTGGGTACCCATGCGAAATCTTTTCAGTCTCCTGAGGGGGAAAAGGTGTTGTTGTGCCTTCTTCACAACTGTGTTGGTGTGTTTGGACCATGATAGTTTGTTGTTGATGTGGACACCAAGGAACTTGAAACTCTCGACCCGCTCCACTACAGCTCCGTCGATATGAATGGGGGCGTGTACGTCCCTACTTTTCCTGTAGTCCACGATTAGCTCCTTTGTCTTGCTCATGTTGAGGGAGAGGTTGTTGTCCTGGCACCACACTGCCAGGTCTCTGACATCCTCCCTAAAGGCTGTCTCATCGTTGTCGGTGATCAGGCATACCACTGTTGTGTCATCAGCAGACGTAATGATGGTGTTGGAGTTGTGCTTGGCCACGCAGTCATGGGTGAACAGGGAGTACAAGAGGGGACTAAGCACGCACCCCTGAGGGGCCCCCGTGTTGAGGATCAGCATGGCAGATGTGTTGTTGCCTACCCTTACCACCTGGGGGTGGCCCGTCAGGTAGTCCAGGATCCAGTTGCAGAGGGAGGTGTTTAGTCCCAGGGTACTTAGCTTAGTGATGAGGTTTGTGAGCACTATAGTGTTGAACGCTGAGCTGTAGTCAGTGAACAGCATTCTCACATAGGTGTTCCTTTTGTCCAGGTGAGAAAGGGCAGTGTGGAGTGTGGTTGATTATTACAGGAGGCTCTTATAACACATCAGCATTGCACTAAAGCCATATTGAAGGTGATGACACCTTAAAGCAGAAATCTGCAGGTCTTCGACCTATGCCGCCCCACTTCTTGTGTAGGGTTTTCACTTTGAACGAAAAAATAAGGGATTGAGCCCTGATCTGCCTTGGGCTCTCCTTCTGGGCAAGGTATATCTTTGCGTTAAATCCCATCTACTTGAGAATGACCCTGCTGCCATGGCCCCGCAGCGGAAATGAAAGCCAATTACAAGCTAACAGCCCCCAGAAACAAACAGAGCCAATGAAGCCAACAAGCTAGCTAACTTGTTTGCAGATAAACAGTCATTGTAGCAGGGAGAAAAGAAACATGCAGCATTCTCAGTTCTTGAATCTGAATCAACTTCACCACAAAAGAGAAAAAGAAGCGAGAAAAATACTCCTCGTGACCAATCCAGAAACTAGATAAATGTTGGAATAAATTTTTAACGGAAGTGTGACACTGAAATGTCCCAAGTTCTCATGGACTGATCGCAGCTAGCAATGAGGAATCGGCCCAGAAGTAACCCTCTTACGGGGGGCCAAAAGGATGAGACAAGGACATCCCGGCCAGCTAAACACTCCCCTAACTCAGACAACGCTGGGCCAATTGTGCGTCACCTCATGGGTCTCCCGGGCGCCGCCGGCACGGGTCTCGAACCAACATCTGTAGCAACGCAGTTTGCCCTGCGATGCAGTGTCTTAGACTGCTGCACCACTCTGGAGGCTCAATCCAAAGTTTTTGATGCTTATCAATTAGAGGTCGGCCGATTAATTAGGGCCGATTTCAAGTTTTCATAACAATCGGAAATCGGTATTTTTGGACATCGATTTGGCCGATTTAAAAAAAAATGTTTTTTTTTTACACCTTTATTTAATCTTTATTTAACTAGGCAAGTCAGTTAAGAACACATTCTTATTTTCAATGACGGCCTAGGAACGGTGGGTTAACTGCCTCGTTCAGGGGCAGAATGACAGATTTTTGCCTTGTCAGCTATCCAATCTTGCAACCTTACAGTTAACTAGTCCAACGCTATAACCACCTGCCTCTCGTTGCACTCCACAAGGAGACTGCCTGTTACGCGAATGCAGTAAGCCAAGGTAAATTGCTAGCTAGCATTAAACTTATCTTACAAAAAACAATCAAACAATCATAATCACTAGTTAACTACACATGGTTGATGATATTACTAGTTTATTTAGCGCGTCTTGCATTGCATATAATCTGACTGAGCATACAAGCATACAAGTATCTGACTGAGCGGTGGTAGGCAGCAGCTGGCTCGTAAGCATTCATTCAAACAGCACTTTCGTGCATTTTGCCAGCAGCTCTTCGTTGTGCGTCAAGCATTGCGCTGTTTATGACTTCAAGTCTATCAACTCCCGAGATGAGGCTGGTGTAACCGATGTGAAATGGCTAGCTAGTTAGCGGGGTGCGCGCTAATAGCGTTTCAAACGTCACTCGCTCTGAGACTTGGAGTGGTTGTTCCCCTTGCTCTGCATGGGTAACGCTGCTTCGAGGGTGGCTGTTCTCATTGTGTTCCTGGTTCGAGCCCAGGGAGCAGCGAGGAGAGGGACGGAAGCTATACTGTTAATCTGGCAATACTAAAGTGCCTATAAGAACATCCAATAGTCAAAGGTTAATGAAATACAAATGGTATAGAGGGAAATAGTCCTATAATTCCTATAATAACTACAACCTAAAACTTCTTACCTGGGAATATTGATCTGAGCAAGGAACTTAAACGTTAGCTTTCTTACATGGCACATATTGCACTTTTACTTTCTTCTCCAACACTTTGTTTTTGCATTATTTAAACCAAATTGAACATGTTTCGTTATTTATTTTAGGCTAAATTGATTTTATTGATGTATTATCTTAAGTTAAAATAAGTGTTCATTCAGCATTGTTGTAATTGTCATTATTACAAAAATAACAAAAATAAAAAATACAAAAAAAAAATCGTCTGATTAATCGGTATCGGCTTTTTTTGGGGGTCCTCCAATAATCGGTATCGGCGTTGAAAAATCATAATCGGTCGACCTCTATTATCAATTGCCTTACATTTGTATTCAAAGGAATCTAATAATAGCGTCATGCAGCTAGCTACACTGCATAAACCCCACAAGATGCCATACCTTCATTTAAACTAGCTAACTTTAGCTAGCTAAAGCTAGATATGCAAATTGCTAACATAACGTTAGTGTGTTTGGTTTGTAGATGATAATGCTACCTAGCTAGGTGGTCAAACACCAGTCTCAATGTCAAGAGTGAAGAGGCGAGTCCGGGATGCTGGCCTTCTAGGCAGAGTTGCAAAGAAAAAGCCATATTTCAGACTGGCCAATAAAAATAAAAGATTAAGGTAGACAAAAGAACACAGACACTGGACAGAGGAACTCTGCCTAGAAGGCTAGCATCCCTGAGTCACCTCTTCACTGTGGATGTTGAGACTGGTGTTTTGCGGGCACTATTTAATGAAGCTGCCAGTGGAGGACTTGTGAGGCGTCTGTTTCTCAAACTAGACATTCTAATGTACTTGTCCTCTTGCTCAGTTGTGCACCGGGGCCTCCCACTCCTCTTTCTATTGTGGTTAGAGCCAGTTTGCGCTGTTCTGTGAAGGGAGTAGAAAACAGCGTTGTACGAGATCTTCAGTTTCTTGGCAATTTCTCACATGGAACAGCCTTCATTTCTCAGAACAAGAATAGACTGATGAGTTTCAGAAGAAAGTCTTTGTTTCTGGCCATTTTGAGCCTGTAATCGATCCCACAAATGCTGATGCTCCAGATACTCAACTAGTCTAAAGAAGGCCAGTTGTATTGCTTCTTTAATCAGTACAACAGTTTACAGCTGTGCTAACATAATTGCAAAAGGGTTTCCTAATGATCAATTTGCCTTTTATAATGAGAAACTTGGATTAGCTAACACAACATGCCATTAGAACACAGGAGCGATAGTTGCTGATAATGGGCCTCTGTACGCCTATGTAGATATTCCATTAAAAGAAAATCTGCCGTTTCCAGCAACAATAGTCATTTACAACATTAACAATGTCTACAATGTGTTTCTCATCAATTTGATGTTATTTTAAATGGACAAAAAAGTGACTTTTCTTTCAAAAACAAGGAAATGTCTTACGTGTCCCCAAACTTTTGAACGGCAGTGTACATGTACAAATTACCTCAACTAACCTGTACCCCTACACAATGACTCTGTACCGGCACCCCTGTATATAGCCTCGTTATTGTTATTTTATCGTGTTACTTTTTCTTTTTCTTTTCTTTTTTACTTTAGTTTATTTAGTAAACATTTTCTTAACACTTTCTTGAACTGCATTGTTGGTTATGGGCTTGTAAGTAAGCAATTCACGGTAAGGTCTAAACCTGTTGTATTCGGCGCATGTGACAATTAAAATTTGATGTCTCCAGATTGACTTTAGAAGCAGTATAACATTAGCTAGCTAGCTAGGATTGAGGGGAGACCACCGGTTTTGAGTTAGTTAACATTAACATTGGTTGCTATTTTGGACAAACTTTGCTAGCTAATGACAGCATTGTCATCTGTCTAAAGCAAATTTGACAACATGATAATGGAAAAGCTTATTCCTACTAAATAGTTGCCTATTTTAGCAATGCCATCATATTTCCAGATCACTACCATGTATTTTAGACTAAACAGTCATTAGCCCCCTTTCAGAATACTGTGATTCACAGGACGTTTGGGCAACAATATGGCCACGGCGTTGGTAGAATGTTCATAATAATGGCAACTACGTGACAGAGGTGCAACCCATGAATAGGCCTAATATAGCTAACTTGGCCGGAGAAAGAGCCCCTTTCACTGGGGAATTGAACTTAATGTAAACAATTCCTTTACAAATTCCCGACCAGACTCTGTGGCAATGGAGAGAGTGGAGTCTCCTCAGCTCGTCCTGCAGGGAGCTGGTGTGGTTCATAGCCGTCACCGCGGGTTTCCTCAGCGTCTCCACCTTCTTGACGTAACGGCGGAAGTAGGGCACAGAGGAGTTCCATTGCATAACCAGGAAAGACACATGGGCTGCCACTCGCGGGCGTGAGTCGCTTCTGAGAAAACACAATGGACCATAAGAAAACACTCTTGCATTAACAGAACAGGAAGCTTATTGACAGACACAAACACAGTGGAATCTTCCAAATTTGGAAGAGTCCCTTGCCACCACGAATGCTGACATAACCAATATTGTTGTGGCTGCTTCGCATTATGTATTATTGTTGTCTCTACCTTCTTGCCCTTTGTGCTGTTGTCTGTGCCAAATAATGTTTGTACCATGTTTTGTGCTGCTACCATGTTGTGCTGCTACCGTGTTGTTGTCATGTGATGCTACCATGCTGTGTTGTCATGTGATGCTACCATGCTGTGTTGTCATGTTTTGCTGCCATGATATGTTGTCTCTTAGGTCTCTCTTTATGTAGTGTTGTGGTGTCTCTTGTCGTGATGTGTGTTTTGTCCTATATTTTTAATCCCAGCCCCCGTCTCCGCAGGAGGCCTTTTGCCTTTTGGTAGGCCGTCATTGTAAATAAGAATTTTTTCTTAACTGACTTGCCTAGTTAAATAAAGGTTTTTTAAAAAACATTCACAAGCCAATCATTTAGACCCCAACAATAGCTGCCGACAATTTTTGCTGCCCCACTAAAGGACTATCCTCGAGATTAGCAGACCGTTATTCTGCACTGTGGGTGAGAGAAGCACGTTCTTACCGCACTCTGGCATAGGTCTCAGACTCCTCATCTGCTGCGATCCAGGCAATGTCTGCCAGTGTGGGCACCATGGGGCCATCCATGGGCCGCAGCGGAGGGAGGCCTAGAAGTTCCTGGTAACAGATGCAAGTACTCTTGATTAGCACCTTTAATGGAATTCGGCAACTAAGTCTGCCTTCTGACAAAGTCAATGTCTGTACTATGTGTACTATTATGGCATGTGTTGAATTTGGAAAATACCATATTTACCTGGAAACATGCCCTGAGATGGGGTTTCATGGGCACAAGGGAGCCTATTCTCCTCACCACACATCGAGTCGATCCATGAGGCTTGTTCTGCCAAATAGGAATAACCTCCTGAATAGTGGTAAGAAACGTGATGTTACTTTTTCAAACATACACAAACTTAGCATGGTCCCAGATCTGTTTGTGTTCTTGCCAGCTTTGCTGTTATTGTCAAGCCACACATGACAATTCCGTCAGGAGTTGGCAGAAGAGTAGAAAACAACTGGCGCCCAGGGCCCAGGCCACCACAAACTCTTGTTAGTAACCTTACTCTGCAGAATGCATGCTTTTAATCTTTAGAAATAGCTAGCTAATAGCTACAGTGTATATACAAAAATTTGTGGATTCGGCTATTTCAGCCACACCTGTTGCTGACAGGTGTATAAAATCGAGCACACAGCCATGCAATCTCCATAGACAAACGTTGGCAGTAGAATGGCCTTACTGAAGAGCTCAGTGACTCAACATGGCACTGTCATAGAATTCCACCTTTCCAATAAGTCAGTGTGACAAATTTCTGCTGGAGCTGCACAGGTCAACTGTAAGTGCTGTTATTGTGAAGTGGAAGAGCAACAACGGCTCACATCTAAGAGCAACAACGGCTCAGCCACAAAGTGGTAGGCCACACAAGCTCACACAACGTGACCGTCAAGTGCTGAAATGCGTAAAAATAGTCTTTCCTCTGTTTCAACACTCACTACCGAGTGACAAACTGCCTTTGGAAGAAACGTCAGCACAAGAACTGTTTGTCGGGAGCTTCATTAAATGGGTTTCCATGGCCGAGCAGCCGCACGCACACAAGCCTAAGATCACCATGCGCAATGTGAAGTGTCGGCTGGAGTGGTGTAAAGCTCGCCGCCATTGGACTCTGGAACATTGGAAATGCTTTCTCTGGAGTGATGAATCACGCTTCACCATCTGGCAATCTGATGGAAGAATCTGGGTTTGGCGGATGCCAGGAAAACACTACCTGCCCCAATGCATAGTGCCAACTGTAAAGTTTGGTGGAGGAGGAATAATGGTCTGGGGCTGTTTTTCATGGTTCGGGCTAGGCCCTTTAGTTCCAGTGAAGGGAAATCCTAACACTATAGTATACAATGACATTCTAGACAATTATGTACTTCCAACTTTGTGGCAACAGTTTGTGGAAGGCCCTTTCCTGTTTCAGCATGGCAATGCCCCCGTGCAAAAGGCGAGGTCCATACAGAAATGGTTAGTCGAGATTGTTGTGGAAGAACTTAACTGGCCTGCATAGAGCCCTGACCTTAACCCCATCGAACACCTAAGGGATGAAATGGAACGCCAACTGCGAGCCATGCCTAATCGCGCAACATTAGTGCCCAACCTCACTAATGCTCAAGTGGCTGAATGGAAGCAAGTCCCCACAACAATGATCCAAAATCTATGGAAACCCTTCCCAGAAGAGTGAAGGCTGCTATTTCAGCAAAGGGGGGAACAACTCCATTATTAATGCCTGTGATTTTGGAATTACATGTTTGCCGAGCAGGTGTCCACATACTTTTGGTCATGTAGTGTATCTAGCTATCTAACTTTCTGCTTCGGTTTCCATGGTGATTGATCTTGCTTATTCACTGTGCAGAGGACACCTAATCAGTGCTGGGCTCAGTTGGCTACTTGTGTGTTTAATAAGCAGTCTTCAGACACTGATAGTTAGGTCTTCCAACATCTGTAAAGGAGACAAACACACATGTTCACAGTGAGAATTGAGGAGCAATAGATTATCAACAGAATGGGTGGTGGTATTTACTAGCAACCAAACGAAAACAAACGTGGAGGGATCTACCTGAATTTGTCCGATGTGAAACGTTTTGCAACTGTAAGATACAGTGTGCACTAAAGATTACACCCCAGACCACACACAAACACCTGGAAGTTATAAAATTATTATTTTGCTTCATAGCCGCTGGAAGTTGGGGGGTGTGGTTACTGCAACTATTTCGCACTACAGAAGGCTATATATGTACGCTAATACAGGACTATTAAAGGCCCAGTGCACTACTTCTGTGACAAAAACATTCCCTACCCAAAAAAACATTTTTTATTGATGTAATAGCGCAGTGAAGCTGTCTTCGCTTCACAAGTCAGTAGGCATGTAGTGCTTTCAATGTGAGAATACACAGAACCCTTTTTTAATCAATTATAAATAAATGATATTTAATTAACACACAAAATCCACGAAAAACAATAGAATGACAACCAAATAATGGTGGTTTCTTCCCTGTCTTCTCTCCGGCAAATTATGAATAACTGTAGAGGCCTGTTGGAGGCTTGACAACTTCAGAACGTCAGAATGTCTGCCTTGATATTCATAAAACTCCACCGACCTGCTCTTGCTCAGTTGAACCCAGAACGATATGTGACCACTTGGTTACAGCAACAACGTTCTGCCGAGGACGGACACCTAAACCAGTGTGGCCACCGCAAAGCCCAAGAGCCTGACCCTCTCTGGAAGTTGCTGTAGGTCTGCTTGGGATATTTAGCCTATATTGGCTATTGGTTGAGACTCATGGCCCGCTCTAGCTTGGTAGGCTATGTCGGAGTGGGAAATTGGAAAAGTGAATTGGGCCAAGTTGGAGGTAATACTGCATTTAGGTTATGGTTTATTGAAGTGCATGAAACTACCACACCAAAAGCTTGATTTTATGGCTGTTTTAAAACATATTCTACGTAGTAATTATTTATGTTCACTACTTGGTCAATTGATTTGATACAAGAAAGGCTAATAGTTTATCATCTGCTCTAACACGCTCACAAAACAGTAATTCAAGAAGATCGAAATGCATAGGCTATTCCCATGAAACTGATTGAGATCAATCAAATGATTGGCATGCAGATGCAGTTTCACCGGTAAAACATGAAGAATTATCATTCACGATTGACAGTGATGACGGCCTATTTTGAAAAGAGGTATTCCTAACTTGGTGTTTGAGGGTATTAAAAATATAAAATTTTCTTGAGACAATAGGCCCATGTGTGGCAGACGTTGCAATTGGAGGATGCATTTTATGCATATTTTATAACAGGGCTCTCCAACCCTGTTGCTGGAGCGCTACCAACCTGTAGGTTTTCATCCCAACCCTAATGTAGCACACCGGATTCTAATAATTAGCTGGTTTACAAGATTAATCGAGTGAGTTACAACTGGGTTTGGGATGAAACCCTACGGGATGGTAGCGCTCCAGGAACAGGGTTGAACCCTGTAGTAATAGGCTACATCTGTAAGTATAGACTGGGGAAATTGTGACACCATTTACATTTTTTCCGCTCCCTTACCTAAAAAAAAAGCACTAGAGCACTACAAGTAAGATCTGTGGTAGGTCTGTAGCGGGTGGTGTCTGTATGCCGCATGCGTTCCCCGCTGGCTTCTTCCATCTGCGCAGAAGCCAAAATGCAACCGTCACGTACTCATTACGAACAGGGTAAGTAAAATACCTTTAATGACAGCACCATGGACAACTCCTTTCACCCGAAGACTTCGTGTCGCTATTTTGATCTGCCGCTGACCAAGTTTTAGCCTTCTCCATTTACATTGTGTCATAGGCTACATTTGGATTATTTTACTGCACCAACATTGCAATCTAATGTATGCACGATTTATGCAATAAAAATATGTATTACGGCACTGTACATTTTTGGGGGCCTGGGCTACAGACTGCTAGGGCTGGGCGATATGGCCAAAATATAATATCCCGATAGGTCATTTCATATCCCGATAACGATACATGTCAATATATAGCACATTTTCTGTAAATTCAATTAATTAATAGTTTATATAAAATGACCTAATGTAAAGGCCTATTATTGCATTTCGAATTACACTCAACAAATAAGAGGTACTTACTTACTCATTAGATTATTTATCCTTCTATTTCGAACCTTTGCAGATGTTCAATTAAGCATGTAAAAAAATGATGTATAAAATCTAAAAAGGTAAATAGAAAACACCAACTATAGTTGCAAACAAAATAAATATAGGCCTAAAATATATACAGTGCTGTGAAAAAGTATTTGCCCCTTCCTGATTTATTTTTTTTGCACATTTGTCACACTTAAACGTTTCAAATAGATTTTATTACACAAAGATAACTGCATTTTTTGTTTACTTGGGTTTTTAAGTGATTATTTTATTTATTAAGGGGAAAAAGCTATCCGAACCTTCATGGCCCTATGTGAAAAAGTAATTGCCCCCTAAACCAAATAACTGGTTGTGCCACCCTCAGCAGCAACAACTGCAATCAAGCGTTTGCGATAACTGGCAATGAGTCTTTCACATCGTTGTGGAGGAATTTTGGCCCAATCTTCTTTGCAGAATTGTTTTAATTCAGCCACATTGGAGGATTTGAGCATGAACCGCCTTTTTAAGGTCACACCACATTTTTAAGCCATTCAGGAGGTGGACTTGCTGGTGTGTTTTGGATCATTGTCCTGCTGCAGAATCCAAGTGCACTTCAGCTTGAGGTCACGAACTGATGGCCGGACATTCTCATTCAGGATTCTTTGGTAGAGAGCAGAATTCATGGTTCCATAATCACAGCAAGTCGTCCAGGTCCTGAAGCAGCAAAGCAGCCCCAGACCATCACACTATCACCACCATATTTGACTGTTAGTATGTTCTTTTTCTGAAATGCTGTGTTACTTTTACGCCAGATGTAACGGGACGCACACCTTCCAAAAAGTTCAACTTTTGTCTCGTCAGTCCACAGAATACTTTCCAAAAAGTCTTGGGGATCATCAAGATGTTTTTTTGCCAAAAGTGAGACGAGCCTTTTATTTTTGGTCAGCACTGGTTTTTGCCTTGGAATTCTGCCATGGATGCCATTTTTGCCCAGTCTTTCTTATGGTTGAGTCATGAACACTGACCTTAACTGAGGCAAGTGAGGCCTGCAGTTCTTTAGATGTTGTTGTGGGTTCTTTTGTGACCTCTTGGATGAGTCATCGCTGCATTCTTGGGGTAATTTTGGTAGGCCGGCCACTCCTGGGAAGGTACACCACTGTTCCAAATTTTCTCAATTTGTGGATAATGGCTCTCACCGTGGTTCGCTGGAGTCCCAAAGCTTTAGAACTGGCTTTGTAAATTCCAGACTGATAATGTCAATTACTTTGTTTCTCATCTGTTCCTGAATTTCTTTGGATCGCGGCATGATGTCTTGCTTTTGAGATGTTTTGGCCTACTTCACTTTGTCAGACAGGTTCTATTTAAGTGATTTCTTGATTCAACAGGTCTAGCAGTAATCAGGCCTGGGTGTGGCTAGTGAAATTGAACTCAGCTTTCTAAAAAATATGATTAACAACAGTAAATTCATGATTTAACAAGGGGGAAATTACTTAGTCACATAGGGCCATGAAGGTTTGGATAGCTTTTTTTCCCCTTTATTAAATAAAATGATCACCAAAAAACTGCATTTTGTGTTTACTTGGGTTATCTTTGTGTAATGTTAAAATTTGAAACATTTAAGTGTGACAAATGTGCAAAAAAATAAGAGCACTATATTTTGGGGGCTTGCATGTTATTTTGGCATTAATACATGCAACATATCAATTTGCATTTGGTACCTTGGGTCATTTCTCGACCCTGTAAATTGGAGCCATGTCTTTGCAGATGTACAGTTGTAGTTGGAAGTTTACATGCACCATAGCTAAATAGATTTAAACTTAGTTTTTCACAGTTCCTGACATTTAATCATAGTAAAAAGTCCCTGTCTTAGGTCAGTTAGGATCACCACTTTATTTTAAGAATGTGAAATAATAGTAGAGAGAATGATTTATTTCAACTTTTATTTCTTTCACCACATTCCCCGTGGGTCAAAAGTTTATGTACACTAAATTAGTATTTGGTAGAATTCCTTTAAATTGTTTAACTTGGATCAAACGCTTCGGGTAGCCTTCCACAAGCTTCCCACAATAAGTTGGGTGAATTTTGTCCCATTCCTCCTGACAGAGCTGGTGTAACTGAGTCAGGTTTGTAGGCCTCCTTGCTAGCACACACTTTTTCAGTTCAGTTCTGCCCACAAATGTTCTATAGGATTGAGGTCAGGGCTTTGTGATGGCCATTCCAATACCTTGACTTTGTTGTCCTTAAGCCATTTTACCACAACTTTGGAAGTATGCTTGGGATCATTGTCCATTTGGCGACCAAGCTTTAACTTCCTGACTGATGTCTTGAGATGTTGCTTTAATATAGCCACATAATTTTCCTGCCTCGTGATGCCATCTATTATGTGAAGTGCACCAGGCCCTCCTGCAGCAAAGAACCCCCACAACAAGATGCTGCCACCTCCGTGCTTCACAGTTGGGATGGTGTTCTTTGGCTTGCAAGCCTCCCCCTTTTCCTCCAAACATAACTATGGTCAAACAGTTATGTTTTTGTTTCATCAGACCAGAGGACATTTCTCCAAAAAGTACGATCTTTGTCCCCATGTGCAGTTGCAAACCGTAGTTTGGCTTTTTTATGGCCGCTTTGAAGCAGTAGCTTCTTCCTTGCTGAGCGGCCTTTCAGGTTATGTCGATATAGGACTCGTTTTACTGTGGATATAGATACTTTTGTACCTGTTTCCTCCAGCATCTTCACACGGTCCTTTGCTGTTGTTCAGGGATTGATTTGCATTTTTCACACCAAAGTACGCTCATCTCTAGGAGACAGAATGCGTATCCTTCCTGAGCAGTATGATGTCTGCGTGGTCCCATGGTGTTTATACTTGCATACTATTGTTTGTACAGATTAACGTGGTACCTTCAGGCGTTTGGAAATTGCTCCCAAGGATTGACCAGACTTGTGGAGGTCTACAATATTTTTGGAGGTCTTGGCTGATTTCTTTGATTTTCCCATGATGTCAAGCAAAGAGGCACTGGGTTTGAAGGTAGGCCTTGAAATACATTCACAGGTACACCTCCAATTGACTCAGGCCAATTGACATAATTTATCAGAAGCTTCTAAAGCCCTGACATTTTCTGGAATTTTCCAAGCTGTTTAAAGGCACAGTCAACTTAGTGTATGTAAACTTCTGACCCACTGGAATTGTGATACAGTGATATAATCTGTCTGTAAACAATTGTTGGAAAAATTACTTGTCATGCACAAAGTAGATGTTCTAACCGACTTGCCAAAACTATAGTTAGTTAACATGAAATGTGTGGTGGTTGAAAAACAAGTTTTAATGACTCCAACCTAAGTGTATGTAAACTTCCGACTTCAACTGTAAGTTGTAACGGCAGCTGTTATCTCCTTCCATCTTTGTGATCCTTTGCTATATGGTGTGCCGCGGGCAAAAGCCTCTTGCAACGTCTGAGTCGGGGGTTTGATTTGAGCACTCAACTTTACTTTTTTGGGTCTCATCCGTAGACTCCCTCCGTACTGTTCGACATGATTCTTGCGTAGGTGGTAAAAAGTTAGTGGTGTTTGAGCCTGTTGTTGGGTCCGGCCTGCGGCATATTTTGCCGAGGACGGTTTTCTGGTCCGTGTTAGACTTTTCATACCCAAACCATGTCCATGCGACCGACGAAGACCCTTTTTTAGGTACGAACTCCGTGTCTCCATGCTCTGTCAAGTTCACGCTCCATGTTTGTTTGTGATGCAAAATTCCTTCCACACTCAAACCGTCGTCCAATTTACAAAACATATTGCCCAAAGGAGTGTGATTTGCGACACAACGAAATAAACGATAGCGCGTAATATGAAACAATAGATGTTTTTCTATCGCCACACGATATATATCGTCATATCGCCCAGCCCTACAGACTTATCGGTCCGCTAATATAGTACTAGTAAAGGTCCAGTGCACTAGTTTTGTGCACTTTTATTTTATAGGGTTGCTGCAGCACCCCTACTTCCTGCAGCTATGGTTAGGTTACTAGTTGGTAGCTAGCCCAATGCAATGTTCCCTTAAAAAGGAAGGTGATCGTATGGTCACTGAATTTCTACTCAAAGTAAAGGTTGTAAAAGTATACTACACATTTATAGAATAAATCATACCTAGTTTGATCAGTGAAACGTTGATTTATATAGCTTTAAATGGCCTTTTATAGATGTGTATTTCTATCAAATCAACTGGATTTAAAAAAAAATCCAAAACAAAGGCTGTAAAAGTATGCTTGACATTTATAGAATAAATCATATCTAGTTTGATTGTGAAAAACTGTGAATTAGTTATTGATTTGTACAGCTTTAAATAGCATTTTAAAGATTGTATCTATTTCCATCAAATTAAAACTGGATTTTGTATTCAAAACAAAGGTTGTAAAAGTATGCTAGACATTTATAGAACAAACCAAATCTAATTGTATGTTTCTATGACAATGAATTAGTTATTGATTTTTACAAATTTAATTAGCTTTTGGCGAATGTCTGTAAAATGTGTGCCTATAAAACAAACTGTACCTTGGTTAGCTTCGCTGGATGGAGGCACCCATAGCGCTATGGATTAAAACTGCAACATTAAGTCTTTTTTTATTTGAAGGATTATTTCTCGTTGATGAAAGATAACGGCCATATGTTTCGAAAGCGATGATTACTGACGTTTCTAAACGTTAACCACAGCGTAGGGGATTCGAGTTCACATGAGGCAGTCGTGGGCGAAGCTATGGCTGTTAACTGTATGGAGAATGCAGAATGCCGCCTAGAGTTTGAGAAAGCTAAAGCACGGCTAGCTAATTAGTTGCGCTCTACTGTTAGCTGACGACGCTTGCCAGTTAACGTTAACTCGCCCTTCAACCGGTCTTCTTGGCTTTATTGACCCTCAGTTTAGACATCGAATGATACCATGTATTGTAGCTAATGTCGGTTATCTTAACACAAAATAAAGAATTGCGTTGCTTTTCCTAGCAGGTTAGAGTATTTTAGCTAACCCTTTCCTAACCTGCTGCCTAAATTAACCCTTAAAGGAGCTCCATGGGCAATCAGATGTCTGCATTGGCCGTGCAGCATTTACGGTGATACAGCCTCCGCAGGAGTCAGGGCATTCATACTTCTTGCAGAGTTGTCAAGGAAGTGCGTTTGTGTTTATAAGGACCTCCCGCCTTCACCTACCGTCGTCAATCATGTTAATGCGTAGCTATATGGAGCCGTCCATATTGTTACAACATTTGAGAGGCTAATGGCGATGCGGTACTGAGTTCATTTTCGCCTCTACTGTAACGTTACATGCCTCTGTAGGATCCGCTACTGAGTCACACCATCCATATGGCACCGCCGACCACATTTCGGATCAAGCATAAATTGCGCTGCATGTTCAATCTGAGGTCTGCATTGGCCTTGCAGCATTCGCATGATATTGCCTCTGCAGAAGTCAGGGAGTGCATTCATATTTATGCTTCTCAGAGCTATATGGGAGGTCCTGTAAAACAAACTAACTTCATTGACAATTTATTTTACAACTACTCTGCTCGGCGAAGCGGAAGAAGTATGAATGCCCTGACTTCTGCAGAGGCCGTATCAGCTGCACGGCTGATGATGATTGCAGATTGACCGTGGAGCGCCTTTAACCTGCTACGAAAAAGTTACGTTTGGTTTTAACTGTACCCACTCTAGTCAGAACCGTGTTTTTCTCCAGAATTTGAGCATCAACGAGCGAAGCGACGCAATGAAAGCGCATCGAGTGGCAGAAGGCATGTGCTAGGCCTTTTGTGGAATTTATTTATAAACTATATATATTTCCCAAAGGTATAAGACACTCCAGTTTTCTATTCTAAGAAAGGCCATGTTATTTTCTGCGAAAGTTATGTATAGGCTTTTTCTATCTGCAATTAATTAGTGCAACAAACCAAAGTCATTTTGAAAAGTTACCATTGTAATCTATGCTATTTTAAGGCGTTTGTATGGGGAATTTAAAAACATGGGGGTTGGATTGATTATTACAGTGAGTTAACCGTTATTCCAGCCTTGCAATGATTCTGCTCAACCACGGGCCCTTTAAAAAGGATGGAGGATGAGGGAAATAGGCGGAGCATACATGCTCAACGTGTTGCTGTTGGCGCTGCAGTATTGAGCTCTACTCTGCAGTGCTATCACAGTCTACAGTAACACCGCAATATGAAGTCTGCCGAAATCACCCGCTCTCCATCAACATTCCGGGCAGTCTTTGTGACAGGTCAGTCCCCAAATGCTTGTAATATGTTGCTGAATTCAGGGTACCCCACCACTACGTTTTATTGCCGCATCCCCGGATTTTCGATATGGAAGTGGGATCATTCATGTGTAGGAAGACTACAGTAATTGCAATCTTCTCCACGGCATAATGATTTGTCGGCATGCTTCGTACAGTATTGCACGTAGAACCCCTTATTCATTATGAACTTGAGCTAAGTGGCGAAACCGATCTCTTCTGACAATGTGCTAGAAGAAAAAGGAAAATAGATTACACCAAAATGCCATGCAATATACACTACATGACCAAAAGTATGTGGACAAGGGCTCATCGAACATCTCATTACACAATTACAGGCATTAATATCGAGTTGGTCCCCCCCTTTCTGCTATAACAGCCTCCATTCTTCTGGGAAGGCTTTCCACTAGATGTTGGAACATTGCTGCTTCCATTCAGCCACAAGCGCATTAGTGAGGTTGGGCACTGATGTTGGGCGATTAGGCCTGGCTCGCAGTCAGCGTTCCAATTCATCCCAAAGCTGTTCGATGGGGTTGAGGTTAGGGCTCTGTGCAGGCCAGTCAAGTTCTTCCACACCGATCTCTACAAACCATGGACCTCGCTTTGTGGATGGGCGCATTGTCATGCTGAAACAGGAAAGGGCCTTCCCCAAACTGTTGCAACAAAGTTGGAAGCACAGAATTGTCTAGAATGTCATTGTATGCTGTAGCAAAAAGATTTCCCTTCACTGGAACTAAGGAACTTTTTGTGCTGACATTGCTTCCAGAGGCAGTTTGGAACTCTGTAGCCATGTTGAAAGTCACCGAGCTCTTCAGTAAGGCCATTCTACTGACAATGTTTGTCTTTGGAGATTGCATGGCTGGGTGCTTGATTTTTATACACCTGTCAGCAATGGTGTGGCTGAAATAGCCGAATCCACTCTTTTTTATTTCTTAACCTTTTTTCTGACAATTTTTCCAGCGCAAGGTTATATGCCTGCTAAAATGCTCAGATTGCATCATTGATTCTCCTGAAAGACCTGACTACATTACTTGGAGTATATGCACTGTCTCACTCTCTCATTCTTTTTTATATGTGCACTAACTTACACTCTCCTGTAGGTATGATTACGGGTGCCTAATAAGCATGGGGACCCAACATAGGAGGACGGATGCCAGCTGAGCCCCTCAACTCACCAGACCATCGCTGTTATCAATATCCCAGAATTCTTAGCTAGGCCCCTGAGAAGGCCTTCTTGCAAACCCTTGGAGCCATGGAACACAAAATACAACAGAGGGACAAAAACAGGTCCAGCTACTTTGGCAACGTCAAGACCAGGTCAGGCCTGTGATTAACTGATTATTGGCAAAAAATGAGGAAAAGCACTGCTTAGAATTGTGACGCGTTTAGTTAATCCCAGAATGCGTCCTATCCTTTTTTGGGTTGCTCCCCCTACATGTTGTGTTGCTCTCCCTACATGTTGCGATGAATGGAGCACAGCAGCTCAAAGTAGAACTTCAACACCTTCTTTGTTATAGTCACTCTTTTGAATTTACTTATTGTTTGAATAAAGGAACACAAACAGTCATGGGCATTACGTGGGCAAGAGGAGTGCAGGTGCTTGCCAGAAACAGTAACAACCCATATCCCTAACACCCACTATCCTATGAATCACAAATGTGATCGCCAATATAGAGCAGTCTATTTTTAAATGTCAAGACAAAATTATAAAGAATCATAGCTGATTGCCTCGGATGGGTTATCAACTGTTTTTACCCTTACGTGCTCATATACTGTAGATGGGGTCAGAAGGCTTTAATGACCATAATAAATGGTGAACTAATAAACATCCCAGTAGTTTTCCCTACCACCAGCATCCCTTTGTTCTTTCTCCCCTCCAGACTGGGGTCCAAGCTCCCTGTTGGGGACACCCAGTCCCCCAGGTTCATTTCCAGACCCTTGGAGACAGGGCCTCAGACCGACTCAACCAAGGAGGCCAGGGCCAACGGTCAGGGCCACCGTGCCGTGGGGCGTCCCCTTGACCACGTCCCCCACATCCGGAACCCCCGACTGCGACAGTATTACCTCCAAGGTGAGGTATCTCTCAACAAGATTATAGCGATATCGCTGGTTTGTTTGCTTTAGCAGGGGCTTGGTAGCTGCAGTAGATCCATAGCCAATTATTCATATGGCATTTATAAATGTGTTGGGTATTTTCGTAGCAAACCATTCTAGAGCCTGACAGAACACACACAAAGGAAGGTTGTTAAGGATAATTCCTCTCTAGATGTAGCGTTATTTAACTTTTGAGGAATTGCAACACTGCAGCAAGGAAGGCTTGAACTTCTGACAGAAAAATGACCTGTTGGCTCCAACACAACAAAATGTAGAGTAAGTCAAGGGGTATGACTACTTTCTGAAAGCACTGTACACAGAACCACAGATCTGCCCCTGTTAATGTTGACATTTTTATAGAAGGACTTATTGGATCAACATGATCACTCCTCCCGCGAGCTTTCAATTTGATCTAGTTTGCTGACACATGCCATTGAGCCAGAGATCTGACATTTCTATGTCGGTGTGTCAAGGCCAACAGTGCTGCCTTGTTGCACACCTGAGGCTCTCAAAGAGAAACCTCAGTACCTTAATTAACCTCTGAAATGTATGTAATTTCTTGCATGTACCCCAGGAGAGATACACAAAGGAGCCCACACACATGGCCAGAGAGAGTGGGGGGTTGTTTTGCATGAATTAAACTATATACAGTACCACAAACAAGTTGTAAGTCAGCAGCAGAAAGCTGAGTACTGGTGGAAAGAGTTATCGCTTCTCAACATCATGTTTTTACATCTTGCCTTCATAGAGCCTAGATGGGGAACGGAGGGAACCATGGCTAAGTCCATGGGCAGAGATCACCTGTCAGATGACAAGGTAGACACTATGGTGAGTCACAATCTTATGTCAAATCAAATCAAATGTATTTATATAGCCCTTCGTACATCAGATGTTATCTCAAAGTGCTGTACAGAAACCCAGCCTAAAACCCCAAACAGCAAGCAATTCAGGTGTAGAAGCACGGTGGCTAGGAAAAACTACCTAGAAAGGCCAAAACCTAGGAAGAAACCTAGAGAGGAACCAGGCTATGTGGGGTGGCCAGTCCTCTTCTGGCTGTGCCGGGTGGAGATTATAACAGAACATGGCCAAGATGTTCAAATGTTCATAAATGACCAGCATGGTCGAATAATAATAATAATAAGGCAGAACAGTTGAAACTGGAGCAGCAGCACGGTCAGGTGGACTGGGGACAGCAAGGAGTCATCATGTCAGGTAGTCCTGGGGCATGGTCCTAGGGCTCAGGTCCTCCGAGAGAGAGAAAGAAAGAGAGAAGGAGAGAATTAGAGAAGGCACACTTAGATTCACACAGGACACCGAATAGGACAGGAGAAGTACTCCAGATATAACAAACTGACCCTAGCCCCCCGACATATAAACTACTGCAGCATAAATACTGGAGGCTGAGACAGGAGGGGTCAGGAGACACTGTGGCCCCATCCGAGGACACCCCCGGACAGGGCCAAACAGGAAGGATATAACCCCACCCACTTTGCCAAAGCACAGCCCCCACACCACTAGAGGGATATCTTCAACCACCAACTTACCATCCTGAGACAAGGCTGAGTATAGCCCACAAAAGACCTCAGCCACGGCACAACCCAAGGGCAGGGGGGGGCGCCAACCCAAGACAGGATGACCACATCAGTGAATCAACCCACTCAGGTGACGCACCCCCTCCAGGGACGGCATGAGAGAGCCCCAGTAAAGCTAGTGACTCAGCCCCTGTAATAGGGTTAGAGACAGAGAATCCCAGTGGAAAGAGGGGAACCGGCCAGGCAGAGACAGCAAGGGGGGTGCGTTGCTCCAGAGCCTTTCTGTTCACCTTCACACTCCTGGGCCAGACTACACTCAATCATATGACCCACTGAAGAGATGAGTCTTCAGTAAAGACTTAAAGGTTGAGACCGAGTTTGCGTCTCTGACATGGGTAGGCAGACCGTTCCAGAAAAATGGAGCTCTTTAGGAGAAAGCCCTGCCTCCAGCTGTTTGCTTAGAACTTCTAGGGACAATTAAGAGGCCTGCGTCTTGTGACCGTAGTGTACGTGTAGGTATGTACGGCAGGACCAAATCAGAGAGATAAGTAGGAGCAAGCCCATGTAATGCTTTGTAGGTTAGCAGTAAAACCTTGAAATCAGCCCTTGCTTTGACAGGAAGCCAGTGTAGAGAGGCTAGCACTGGAGTAATATGATCACATTTTTTGGTTCTAGTCAGGATTCTAGCAGCCGTATTTAGCACTAACTGAAGTTTATTTAGTGCTTTATCCGGGTAGCCGGAAAGTAGAGCATTGCAGTAGTCTAACCTAGAAGTGACAAAAGCATGGATTAACTTTTCTGCATTTTTGGACAGAAAGTTTCTGATTTTTGCAATGTTACATAGATGGAAAAAAGCTGTCCTTGAAACAGTCTTGATATGTTCTTCAAAAGAGAGATCAGGGTCCAGAGTAACGCCGAGGTCCTTCACAGTTTTATTTGAGACGACTGTACAACCATTAAGATTAATTGTCAGATTCAACAGAAGATCTCTTTGTTTCTTGGGACCTAGAACAAGCATCTCTGTTTTGTCCGAGTTTAAAAGTAGAAAGTTTGCAGCCATCCACTTCCTTATGTCTGAAACACATGCTTCTAGCAAGGGCAATTTTGGGGCTTCACCATGTTTCATTGAAATGTACAGCTGTGTGTCATCCGCATAGCAGTGAAAGTTAACATTATGTTTTCGAATAACATCCCCAAGAGGTAAAATATATATATATATATAGTGAAAACAATAGTGGTCCTAAAACGGAACCTTGAGGAACACCGAAATGTACATGTATGTAGACCTAATCCTATGCCAATGATATTAAGACCTGCTGCACCCTCACATTTGATAACCAATACAGTGCATAATATATGGTATAGATAGATTCGGATAATGAGGGTTCAAAGGTCAGACCAGCTGTATTTCAGTGAAACAGTGGTCACAGATCAGTCACAGATCTTCCTTATGTCAATGGGTATGCACAGGTATATTCTGAGGCTCTACAACAGTTATAATGGAAGGACTTTGTATTGCAAGATATGTGTTGAAAATAAATGTTCGTAATTATATCACGTACAGATGAAAAAGCTTCTATTACTGCAGCTTTTGAACGTTATCAGATTTCGTAAAGGGGAAATTGATACAGTTGGAAGTTTACATACACTTGGGTTGGAGTCTTTAAAACTCGTTTTTCAACCACTCCACACATTTCATGTTAACTAACTATAGTTTTGGCAAGTCGGTTAGGACATCTACTTTGTGCATGACACAAGTAATTTTTCCAACAATTGTTTACAGAAAGATTATTTCACTTATGATTCACTGTATCACAATTCCAGTGGGTCAGACGTTTACATACACTAAGTTGACTGTGCCTTTAAACAGCTTGGAAAATTACAGAAAATGATGTCATGGCTTTAGAAGCTTCTGATAGGCTAATTTAAATAATTTGAGTCAATTGGAGGTGTACCTGTGGATATATTTCAAGGCCTACCTTCAAACTCAGTGCTTCTTTGCTTGACATCATGGGAAAATCAAAATAAATCAGCCAAGACCTCAGGAAAAACAATGTAGACCTCCACACGTCTGGTTCATCCTTGGGAGCAATTTTCAAATACCTGAAGGTACCATGTTCATCTGTACAAACAATAGTACACAAGTATAAACACCATGGGACCACATAGCCGTCATACCGCTCAGGAAGGAGACACGTTCTGACTCCTAGAGATGAGCATACTTTGGTGCGAAAAGTGCAAATCAATCCCTGAACAACAGCAAAGGACCTTGTGAAGATGCTGGAGGAAACGCGTACAAAAGTATCTATATCCACAGTAAAACGAGTCCTATATCGACATAACCTGAAAGGCCGCTCAGCAAGGAAGAAGCTACTGCTTCAAAGCGGCCATAAAAAAGCCAGACTATGGTTTGGAACTGCACATGGGGACAAAGATCGTACTTTTTGGAGAAATGTCCTCTGGTCTGATGAAACAAAAATAGAACTGTTTGGCCATAATGACCATTGTTATGTTTGGAGGAAAAAGGGGGAGGCTTGCAAGCTGAAGAACACCATCATCCCAACTGTGAATCACTGGGGTGGCAGCATCATGTTGTGGGGGTTCTTTGCTGCAGGAGGGCCTGGTGCACTTCACAAAATAGATGGGATCATGAGGCAAGAAAATGATGTGCGTATATTGAAGCATCATCTCAAGACATCAGTCAGGAAGTTAAAGCTTAGTCACAAATGGGTCGTCCAAATGGACAACGACCCCAAGCATACTTCCAAAGTTGTGGCAAAATGGCTTAAGGACAACAAAGTCAAGGTATTGGAATGGCCATCACAAAGCCCTGACCTCAATCCTATAGAACATTTGCGGGCAGAACTGAAAAAGCATGTGAGCAAGGAGGCCTACAAACCTGACTCCGTTACACCAGCTCTGTCAGGAGGAATGGGCCACAATTCATCCAACTTATTGTGGGCAGCTTGTGGAAGGCCACCCAAAACATTTGACTGAAGTTAAACATTTTAAAGGCAATGTTACCAAATACTAATTGAGTGCATGTAAACTTCTGACCCAGTGGGAATGTGATGAAAGAAATAAACACTGAAATAAATCACTCTCTACTATTATTCTGACATTTCACGTTCTTAAAATAAAGTGGTGATCCTAACTGACCTAAGACAGGGAATTTCTACCAGGATTAAATGTCAGGAATTGTGAAAAACTGAGTTTAAATGTATTTGGCTAAGGTGTATGTAAACTTCCGACTTCAACTGTATGTGGAACTACTGTAAATCTTACTGTAGCCTAAACAACTTAATCAAGGCAAAAACATGTATTCAATAACTTTTTTTTTTTTTCGGTCTAGAAAATCCCTTTGCAATGCCTTTCTGTTTAGAAAATATACATTGAAAAGATCTACAGCATATCAAGATGCTTTCAAGGACCAATATTGCTTTGAGTCTGGTGTAGGGGGATAGGGGTGACGTGTTTGTTTGTATATTGATTTCTGCAACACATTCTGAGTTCTCCATATGTCTATTTTACACTCTTTGTATTCTTTGCAGTTAATACTTGGTCATAAACTTCTGTGTTATGAAAATATCAATGAGTTCCATGTATGAAGTTGATTCACTAAACCAGTATTCAAATAATGCCGAACTGGTGGCCTGTATCACTGTCTTGTTTAAAAATGTTTTACACACACAAAAAGCATACAAGCAATTAGGCATGTTCCTACACACTCTCTCATACCCACACACACATACAGTAGCGGAGTGTGAATAATGCCCGCAGACATGGAGTCTCAAGGGTCGGGAACGTAATTTAGGTCAATGGACCATCTATCAATAGCTAAATCCTGTGTTGTGTAGGAGCGGATGGTGGGTTCACATGATATTGGGCTTGTCAGAGGACTGTGGAGCCTCAAATGAAGGGAACAGATTTGCATTTATTTGGTCTGATTTCTTAAAATATTGGAGTACTACCTAAAATGGATTTCTGCACTGCGTACACACAGGCTCACCATGAAGACACGGTGTTCAGTGTCACCTCCAAGTGCAGTAGCCTGGCAGATCAGACTAAGCTGAACAGGCAGCTCTCCATCTCTTCCTCCCTCATCTCCCGGCAGGTAAGAGTCACCATGGTTCCCACCCTTTATCAGATCCTACATCCTGTACACATACATACAGTATTTTCCAGAGCCTAAATTGACACATTATACTGTATATATATGACATGTTCTGTAACTTCTCCTCACTCAACATGTGACTCCTTGAAATATCACAGGGGGGAAAAGCATTAATTACAGGCCTATGGGTACGATCAACCTCATCATTTGAGCAGACACTGACAAGATGTACATTATCTTTTTATATCTGCATATGTTTTTCCCAGTATGAAGTTTCAGGGTAGTGACATAATACAATACATGACCAAAAGTATGTGAACACTTGCTCGTCGACCATCTCATTCCAAAATCATGGGCATTAATATGTAGTTGTTCCCCCCTTTGCTGCTATAACAGTCTCCACTCTCCTGGGAAGGCTTTCCACTAGATGTTGGAACATTGCTGCGGGGACTTGCTTCCATTCAGCCACGAGCAGTAGTGAGGTCGGGCACTGATGGGCGAGTTAGGCCTGGCTCGCAGTCAGCATTCCAATTTATCCCAAAGGTGTTCGTTGGGATTGAGGTCAGGGCTCTGTTAAGTTCTTCCACACTGATCTCAACAAAGCATTTCTGTATGGACCTCGCTTTGTGCATGGGGGCATTGTCATGCTGAAACAGGAAAGGGCCTTCCCCAAACTGTTGCGACAAAGTTAGAAACACAGAATATTCTAGAATGTCATTGTATGCTCTAGCATTAAGATTTCTCTTCACTGGGACTAAGGGGCCTAGCCCGAACTATGAAAAACATCCCTTCTCCACCAATCTTTACAGTTGGCACTATGCATTTGGGTAGGTAGCATCCTCCTGTGATCCGGTAAACCCAGATTTGTCTGTCGGACTGCCAGATATTGAAGCGTGATTCATCACTCTAGAGAACGCGTTTCCACTGCTCCAGAGTCCAATGGCGTCGAGCTTTACACCACTCCAGCTGACGCTTGGCTTTGCGCATATTGATCTGAGGCTTGTGTGCAGCTCCACCATTTCAGGAAGCTCCGGATGAACAGTTCTTGTGCTGACGTTGCTTCCAGAGACAGTTTGGAACATAGTGAAGGTTGCAACTGATTTGTATGATCTTCAGTGGTCCCGTTCTGTGATTTGTGTGGCCTACCACTTCGCGGCTGAGCCGTTGTTGCTCCTAGACATTTCCACTTCACAATAACAGCACAGGTACTTGTGGGAAAGGTGGCATCCTATGACGGTGCCACGTTGAAAGTCACTGAGCTCTCCAGTAAGGCCATTCTACTGCCAAGGTTTGTCTATGGCGATTTCATGACTGTGCTCAATTTTCTACACCTGTCAGCAAATTGTGGCTGAAATAGCCGAATCCACTCATTTGAAGCGGTGTCCACATACTTTTGTGTGTGTGTATAATGTTTTACTTGTACCTTCCACTGATTTGACATGCAAAGTGAGGGAAAGACTATGTAGCCTTCACCACATAGCCTTCAGAGAAGCTACAGGTAACTGGCAAAATAAAACGCCAACATGAAATGTCTTAATAGGGCATTGGGCAACCATGAACTGCCAGAACAGCTTCAATGCACCTTTGAATATATTCTACAATTGTCTAACTATTGGAGGGATGTAACACAATTTTTCCACAAGACATTCCATAATTTGGTGTTTAGTTAATGGTGGTGGAAAATGCTGTCTCAGGTGCCGCTCAAATCTTCCATAAGTGTTCAGTTGGGTTGTCTGGTGACTGACACTCTCCCCCTATGCTCCTTTGAGACCACTCTTTCAAAGTCACAGATCTCCTCTAGTCATGTTAGCCAAAATAATGGGCAACTCTGCATTTTTATACATGACCCTAAGCATGATTATGTGAATTGCTTAACTCTGGGACCGCACCTGCTTTCAATATACTTTGTATCCCTCATTTACTTGTTTCCTTAATTTTGGCAGTTACCTGTATTTGCATGGTTACCAAATCAAGCATCCACCCCTCCACTCCAGTAGGCTACAGATAAGACGACAGTAAAGCAGATTTAAAGTTCACAGTACAATGGAAAGAGGAAGTGGGAGGTCTTAGGCTCGGCAGTTATATTTACAGCAGTGCACGACTGTGTTGTGATGTTACCCTGTGCTTTCATTTGAAGAATCTCCGCGTTCCCAAGAGTAAAGGCTCTGGCCAATGCTCATCTCCCGCAGTGATGCACCTTGACCCCAACCTCAGGCTGGAGCCAGAGTTGGACACTAACCCAGGGCTTGGGCTTTTTCCGGCCCCATCTGCCAGCCCTCACTCCCCGTCACCAGATGCAGAGTATGACAAACTACTGGTAAGGATAATGTGAATGACTTTATTCCACAAATCATACAGAAGAGGAATTACATTTGACAATGTTTTAAAATGATTTAACCATGATGATCTGGCTCCTATCAGGCCTTTAATGGAGTGTGTTCTTGCTTTTCCGATGGTAGAATTGAATGTTCTTGTCAGGAGAGGCTAACAGTTTTTAAATTAGGCTGAAATTGTTCAATAGAACAAGAGCCAATGCAGGACTGGAAAAACTTGGCTAACTGGCTAATGGCAATGATTGATTTCTGTGAGAACGGTTCTTTTAAAACCAGCTAAGTCAGCTCTGTGTATATAAAGCACTGTCTAACGAGTGGCTAATGCCTGCTTTAGACACTAAGTCAAGCGGAGAAGTGCATATTACTGAGCTACGGTTGTGTTTTTGCTCCGTGCTTGTTTTGATTCTCCCAGGATGTGGAGGCGGTGCCAATGCCTGACGGACAGCTCTGCCTACTGGCCCTCCCACCCGAGTGCTCCCAAAGGGAAGGGCAAGCCGCCATGCCATATCTCAAATTGTTCTGCCGCTACATCACTGACCGCAAGGTGGGTGGAGACTAGCGCCATTCTCACTCAACTCTCACGTACCTCGCTCTCGCAATTCTTGCTCATCCCTCTCACCACCCGCTTACCTTTCTCACCTCTCTCTCTCTCTCTCTCTCTCACCAGGGTGTGGTTTCTGGTATCTTGCTAGTGACATCCAATAAGATCTTCTTTGACCCGTGTAAGACCCACCCATTGGTGATGGAGCACGGCTGTGAGGAGTACCTGCTGTCCTGCTCAGTGGACAGCCTGGACTCTGCCTCGTTCTACTCGGACATTTCCCACGTGCACTTCAACACCTCCACATACAGGTCAGCATTAAATGACTATGTACATGATTGAGATACACATATTTGGTGCAGCTCTTCACATATCAACATACTGTGTCTTCACATTGCCTGGAAAGGCCTTTTAACCGAGGAGGTCACTAAAATAATCCTATATGCTGGGCAGACCTGTCAAATCTGTAGATCGCAAATACGCACTATGACTGGATCACTGTGGGTGTGTATTCTAATATTCTGTATGTTCTCTGATATCTAGCAGTGCAAATGGAGTATAGCCAATGATATTGGTCCATGGATTTCTATGGTATCGAGGAGTGCTTGCTGGGTCACATTGCAGAACATGCAACATACATGGGTGGTTGTTTTTCTGTTACTAGGTGGAAAGGAACTAAAAAGACCCAGAAAACTCTCTCCAAAACTGACAAGACGCTCCAGCAGGGTGGGAGGCGAAGCAGCCGTAGCCCACAGCACAAGAGGGAGACTGTCCCAGTGCTGGTCTCTGCTGCTACGTCGGAGCTGAGGTCTGCCCTGGCTCTCAGCCTGGTCCAAGGGTTCGCTGAGGAGGAGAGTAGCAGTGACATGACTCAGGCAGAGAAGCAGCTGGAGGGGAAGGGAAGCCCACTGGAAGAGCTGGTTGTGCAGTCATCCGGGGCTGAGCTGAGCAGCTTTTGTTGTGGAGGACAAGTGGCAGCAGGGACGAGAAATCGAGTGAGAATGGAGCAGGTGGACAGAGAGGGGACGGAGAAGGAGCAGTCTGTGAGGAATCAGACGTCAGGTAATGAAAGGAATCAAGTCAATAGTTTTATGTCATTGTTTTATCCCAAGCAGCAGTTGAAGTCTGCTTGATAAGTTTGTAGGAAGATGGTATCATAAATGGTTCCCACTCATTTCCTTTGTTTTGCTACACCCTCACTTTCTCTCTCCTCTTCCCTTTTCTCTCTCTCTCGCTCTTTCCCCCCCCCCCCCCCTCCCCCTACTTCTCTCCTTCTCCAGGCCTCTCTAGACCTTCAGGGACTTTTGGGTGTCTCATGTTTGTCAGGCTGCGGCTCCAGGGGTCCGCTGGGAAGAAGGGTGTGGCTGCAGGCTTGCAGCTGGGGACAACAAAAACCTTACCCCGGAGGGATGCCTGGTTCGCCTTTTCCCAGGAGAGGTAACAGTCTGAAGCCACAGAAAGACTGTTTTAGTTTAGCATTAACACTCTACTTACATTCTGTGAACATTAGCACCTCGCACTGACACTGTCTAACATTTACATAATGTTTACTTGTCTTGTTCAGCAATTTCATTGGCCTCCCCTGCTGAGGAATATAGAGAATTTTACAATTCTCACTAGAAGTAAGTCAAAGGTCTTTAACACTAAATATTTTTGCTCTCATGTCTTGTTGTCTGTAGCTCAGACGAGCTCTACGCCTATCTGAGCCACTGGAGGCCTGACCTATGCGTACTGGAGGGAGGGTCGGAGGAGGGGGAGGGCGACAAAGACGAGTTTGTACTGGTTGACAACGAGGAGGAGGAGGAAGAAGTGTCCAAGAACCACGGACGGACTGGGGAGGACTGGGAGGTAAGTCTGTATATTAAAGTCATCGAGGAAAGTCTTAAAGTCTGTAGTGGCTGAACACAAAAATGGCTATTTCCATTAACTTTGACTAGAGCGTCAGTGGTGACGATGCATCTTTTGCACATCTTGCCCTGGGGAAGTTTGAGCAGTGTTTTAGGTGGAGTGGGGTCCGGAGTTGTTGTTTGAGTGCGACGTGTGTCAAATTTGAGTGCGAGATTAATGGGCTTATAACTAGGTTGTCTCTTGTCTTGCAGATGGTGTCAGTGGAGGATGGTGGCGGGAGACTACCTCTGGTCATGGACAAAGATCCAGAGGGACTGTGTGAGATCGTGGAGCAGAGTCGCATCTTGGACGCAACGCTTGTCAGAGAGGTAAGCACCCAACCATAGACATGCATGTCGGAGCTTCACAAAACTCTGTCTGATCTAATCGCACATGCACAAATTCACAATGGAAGATTATTCTCATCCATTATTGGATAAGGAAGAGATAATGACCTCCCCAAGGGGAAGGAAGAGATAATCCCCAAGGGGAAATTAAATTAAAGCTTCTCATGACATGTCACTGGTCAGCACCACACATATAGAAGAAATTGCACACATTCCTCTTCTTGCCTCTAGTTCCACAAATGCATTACAAGTTCAGCATTCCCAGACTGGTCTGGGGTTAAAGATCAATCCAGAGTCTGAGAGACAACGTGACTTTTCTGCCTCGGTCTCCCTCAAGCAGCATTGGCCTTCAGTCATACATACAGAGCCATTCATGACTGAACCTTTGTGCTGAGTAGAGTACTGAAAATACTCAACCCCTACTGTGGTCATGTCTCACAAAGGGGGTTATGTATAAGGTAGAATGCTGGTAGCGAACTCCTGTGTAGAGATTTAAGCAGAGCAGTGCTGTGAGCACTTTGAACCAATACATTAGCTATGGCATCTGCAGGTTGGATCTTCAAATGTCTCATGTCCAGGCTCATTCACTTGTTGGATAGATGATTAGCTCAACAGAGGAAAAGAGTAATACAATTGGATATCAATTATTACCGTTTTCTCCCTTTTTCTTTAGCTCAACAGAGGAGATTTTTGTTAATCTTAATCTTGTAATAAGGGTCTATTCTCCCATTTTTTAAAAATTCTTATTTAACTAGGCAAGTCAGTCAAGAACAAATTCTTATTTACAATGACGGCCTACACCGGCCAAACCCGGACGACGCTGGGCCAATTGTGCGCCGCCCTATGGGACTCCCAATCACGGCCGGTTGTGATGCAGCCTGGATTCAAACCAGGGTGTCTGTAGTGACGCCTCAAGCACTGAGATGCAGTGCCTTAGACTGCTGCGCCACTCGGAAGCCCACTTGTGCCCCTGCTCTCCAACCCTATCTCCTTCTCAATCCTTCCCTCTCTCCAGCTCTCAGCCGAGTTGCCTCCCAGGACAGTGGGCCACATGTGGCATCTGGCCTACAGCACTTCTCTTCATGGCTCCAGCCTCAAGTCCCTCTACCGGAAGCTGAACGGCAGCGACTCGCCTGTACTCATGGTCATCAAGGACTCGCTCAATCAGGTGACCTTTTTTATGTTCTCAGATTTTAAATGTAATATTCAAACTCTCCAATGTTCCACGCACCACCCTCAACATTTTTTATATCTATCCGCTTTAGAGATTCAACACAAACGCGTACCATAGAGCACTTGCTTTTCATGGCATTTGCACTATTGACTTCAGACACTCACAACTGCTCCAGAAACTATGGTGGGGTTGGTTTGAATAACATATGATTTGCCAGGAGTCACAAGAGTTCATTGGACTTATGGTCACCTATGAAGACTTCCATTGTATGAGCTCGGTCTTGTTTGGTTACCAGAGGGTTGTGTTTTTGTTAATGATAGGTATGTTTCTGTGCCCCAGGTGTTTGGGAGCTTTCTCTCTCACCCACTGAGGCCGAGCGAGACCTTCTATGGCACAGGAGAGACATTCCTCTTCATGCTGCATCCTCGATTCAAGGTCAGACAAGACACACACACTATGATGCATACACAACCATTGCCAAACAATTCTCTCTCACATTTTCTAATCCGAAATGTGTCTTAAGGTATTGCTGCAGGATTGTTTTGTCAACCTAAGTGAAGACAATACTGTTTGTTGCAAATCTTGCTGATGTAATATTGCAGGAGTTTCCACAGCAGCCAAATTACTATTCATGTCAAGGTCTCTACCAACGTCACATGATCAATTTAATGCATGACTGGATTATGAAAGGTCACGTTTTGCCTTTTTAAGCACAAACAACATTTAAGAAGTTAGGAACTCATTGCTATCAATCACATGAGGTCGGTGGCACCTTAATTGGGGAGGATGTGCTCGTGATAATGGCTGGAGAGGAATAGGGGGAATGGTACCAAGCACACAGTTTCCATGTTGATGCCATTCCATTAGCTCCGTTCCAGACATTATTATGAGCTGTCCTCCCCTCAGCAGCCTCCTGTGCTATAAATAGTGTACTGTATATGCAGAGCATTACAAAGGCCAAGTTCATTGATCTGCAATTCACCTGGTCTGCAATGCGGAAAGGGCTGTCGGAGAGGTAAAGCATTAATCAGATAGGACCCTAAGGTACTCTTGTGTTGGTGACGGACTCTGCCCTTGTCACCTGCCATAGTGTTTCAGATGGACAAGAGAGAACTCCTTCTTCATAAAGGGAGACCTGGACTCTTTTGCTATCGGAGGAGGAAGGTAGAGCCACTCCCAGCTATAGAAATGTGTTACATTATGGTTTTCTTGATGCTGTTTCTATTTCCGTGACACTTACTGTCCATTGCTTTGTGTTACAGTATGTGCCAATATGTTTAGGAGAACACATTACTTTACTCTAAAACAATGAACTGCATTTCTTTCTCTCTTCCGCAGTGGTCACTTTGGCCTGTGGCTGGATGAGACTCTGTACCTGGGCAGGAGTAGCCCCTGTTACACCTTCAACAACTGCTGCCTCTCAGAAAGAGACGACTTCCACGTCATAGAGCTGGAGGTGTGGACATTCTGGTGAAGGCCTGCCCTCTTCAACTTGCCTAGCAACACCCACTCATGATGTCTGGCTGTCCAATGACTGCTTTAAACAAGACTCTAGAACAATGAGTTGTACCTCACTATTTTGACTTAATTCTGTGGTTTTGGGCTACGAACTGAACTGTGATTATTCTGAACCCCATCTCTGAATGTGGACCAAACCACTAGGTGGAGGAGGGATGTTGGTGGTTTGGGGCTGAGGTTGTAGCCTCACTGCATTGGAAGTGCAGTCCCACCCCCCCCCCCCCCCCCCTACACACACACACACACACTCTTTTGCAGGTTGGTATGGTCCTCACGGTCATCTGACTCTGCCTTGTGGATACTGTAGTTCAGTGGTGGAATTCACATCTTCTAGCAATGGATCTCCATCTGAAGGCCTACCTGCATGTGTAAGCCTGCATTTCCACCCCAGCACAATTGGCACTTATTCTGGCACCATTTTTTTTAACACATCTTTTTGCTGCCTGTGAATCGCTAACCTGAAGGTGGCTGTCTCTTCTGTAAAATGGAGGAACTGAAATTCGAAGAACTAGGGGCTCACTATGCCCCTTTTTGCATATAGACCAAATTATATGAACTGGTGTACACATTTAGTCAAAGTGAACAAAAAAAGGACTTGGGGGAACATGGTCTAACCTAAATATCTTTAGAAATGTTTTATGTTAACCAATCAAACAATACATGAAAGTTGCTGTCACTGATCAGAAGTTAGATCTATGTTCCCACAATATAACAAGTAGACAAAATGTGAAAAATGGGGCTAAAATTATTATAACATGTCTTTATCTGATACTTTTTGAGAAACGTCGATTTCATCCAGTGGTCATTGCAAGCTTACGGACTGAAAATAACAATCAAGACTCAATCTATTTTTATTTTGTTTGCATAAATAGTCTAAGGTTATTTCAAGGGGATGACTACCTCTGCAATGCTAACATGTGCCTACATTGCAGTGCTTAAAAGGAAAGATTCAACCATTTTGAATGTTTTATCGTATTTGTGCATCTCTTCAAGCAGGCAAAAAAATACAGCCTGCTTGAACAGCGAATAGCTCAGATACACATGAAAGGACCCTAGGAATTGATAGAACAGTGATGCACATACGCTATAACATTCCAAATGGGTGAATCTTTCCTTTTTAGAGGATGGAGAAATAACATTTTAAGATATTACCTGTTTCAAGTGTCAATGTACACGTGGTAGAACCCGAAGAATATCACTAAGTCCATTTAATCTCGCTCTTACTAACTGTTGCTTGTGTTAGATAATCTTTGGTGTAGTCACACTTTAAATTCTGATCTCATGGGTAAGGTGTTTAACCTGTTGTTCCATAACGTGAGATCTACATCAACAATGTTTTTGCTTCATAGGAAAGCAATTACATTACAATTGTGCCAGCATCCAACTTTTTGTGTTTCCATGACAGCTGTTGGTGACATCGGGAACAGAGCATGGGTGTTGCCTGCAGAAGTTTTAGCAATGACATCAGGCCAGCCAACTTTGGACTTTCAGGCAGGCCCTCACAAACGGCTAAAACTCCAGAGGGAACGACTTGACCTGCTCTGCCACTCCAACAATGACTGACAAAGTATTACAGAAATCTATGGTTCTTTACATATTGCAAAACAGTGCTTATTAAGAAAACACAAATTAGTACAATGCATTATGGTGTGTCTGCTTGTTTTGGTGTGAAACCGTTTTAAGTGAGTAAAACAAATTTGAACTCACAACAATTAAATATGAATTGGTCAATAGTATCAAAGACCAAAGCGACGTTTTAAAAGCTGGCTACTTTTCTGACGGATGAGAAGTATGTCTACTTGAATGTCTAGCTATTGAGTTTAGTTATAGAAAAAACATGTCTTCAGAAGGGCTCAACTGGTATAGCTGCCACGGTCATTTGAAGAGGTTCTTGTAATACTGATCATGTTGGATGCTAATGAAACAACCTGAAAAGTTGCCAGCGCCGAAGGAATCGGATCCCTACACAGAAGTTAGACGTTTAGCGTTTCATTTGATCATTATCCTTCAGAGGAATTACCCTAATTTACAAACACAAAATTGACTGCTGTCAGCCTTTACTGTGCTAGGTATTCCTTAGCTTTCTCCAGCCCCTCTTTGAGAAAATTGCTGTAAGTCGCAGTGGAGGGGTCCTCGAACCCCCCCTCCCCCAGAGAAGCTAAATGTGGCGTCTTCCTGAGGCTTCATGGATGTCTCGTCCAGGAAGTAATTAGCATCGATGTGGTGGACCTAGAGTCATTAGGGGAAAAATTAATTCATTTTCACACAACCTTATTGGCTTTTTTTTTTTTTTACTTGGGTCTGGCACAGGATCCAATTACATTCCCTTAAAGTGATGGTTCAGTTTTATTTTGAAGTTTTGGCTTATTTTCGACTTCCCTAGGCTGTTGTCATTTCCTCCAAACCAGTTACATTTGTTAAGTATCCAAATCAAAGTTTATTGGTCGCACATAAAGATTTGCAGGCAGGGTTGGGTAGGTCACTTTCTAATTGTAAACCGTTAGTCAAATTTAATCTGATTCCTTTGTTACATTTAGATTAATTTCCCCTTGAGGCATTACACAAATTAATTACAAATTGAATGACATCTACTGCAGGATAAATCCATGTTAGTTTACATAGCTGGTCATAAATGGATGTTGCATTGCACTTTGGGTTGGTTTTGTAGGCTTCTTCTATCCCATTGCTTTCTACTACTGATAATACAATTTAGATTGTCTTTACATTAAAAACCAACGTCTGTCAGATTTCCAGTCATTCCAATTCAGTTAATACCCCTTGATCTTCAAGAATATGACTTGGAAATATGGAAGTATAGATTAGCCAAATTGTTACACCTGAGCATAACCCCAAAATGAAGGACTTATTAGCCAGCCCTACTCTTGTTGTTTATGATTTTGTTTTCATGGAGGACTGATTGGGCTCATTGCTTCGAGTTGAAAAATAAATGCTGCTCTCATGGAATGGAATGCTTTGAGCACTACCGAAAAATGTATACCATGTTCTGCATTTGCTATAGGCCTGTTGTTTACATTTTTGTTGGTGACACTTTGATATCTTGATCATTTGCAGCTGTTTTAAAGGGCGAATCCACAGTTGAAACAATAACAAAGTTGCGTCTTTTGGTTAAAAAGCTGAGGGATGGGCCTGGAGAAAGGTATCCACTCTCAGATTAAGACCGCTATGGATGCAAGGACTGACCATCCATGATATCACAATTATTGTTTTAACCATGTTCTGTGAGGCTATAAGGGTGTTTGTTTACATTTATGTTTTCAAACATTGGAGAAAAACAAGCTTATATTTTGGGTTCTCATGGGGTGTGATAGTTGAACTAAGCTCATGAGGCATTCATAGGTTTTATTCTTCAATAGGTATATATATATAATTAATTTACAAGTAACAAAAATGGATGTAGTGTCCTCCCAAGTGGCACAGCGGTCTAAAGCACTAGAGGTGTCAGTACAGATCCAGGTTTGATCCAGAGGCGGTGCACTATTGGCACAGGGTCGTCCAAGTTAGGGGAAGGTTTGGCTGGCTGGGATGTCCTTGTCCAATCGCGCTCTAGCGACTCCTTGTGACGGCCGGGCACATGCACGCTGATTTCGGTTGCCAGCTATACTGCGTTTCCACCAACACATTCGTGTGGCTGGCTTCCAGGTTGAGCGAGCAGTGTGTCAAGAAGCAGTGCGGCTTGGCGGGGTTGTGTTTTGGAGGATACATGTCCCTCGACCTTCGCCTCTCCCTAGTCCCTACGGGAGTTGCAGCGATGGGACAAGACTAACTAACTATGGATATCACGAAAATGTTGGTAAGTACAAAAAATCAAAAATATGGATCTACCAACTACAAATTTCCCCTTTGTGTCTATCAAAACTGCTCGAGTTTGAGCATGTGTTCATTAGGCCTGTGGATAATTTTTTTGTTGGCACAAATTAGATTTAATATTAAAAGCCCCACTCGTGTTCTTAAATTAAACTTGTTTTTGACCGTATGGAGCACATTATTACCACAGAGGAGTTTAGAAGGTAAGAACTTTTATTCCATAGGCTGGGATCTGCAGCTGTTACAGGGGTAATAACATGGAAACAAGTTTTAAACTCACTGGACTAGGCTTGATGAGGAATCCCAGAGTTTCCTCACCTGAAGACTATGTCCAGATAGAAGTCTCTGGCGGCCCGAATGCAGGCCACGGAGCGGCGAAGCGGGACTTGAAAGGCCGTGGGTGGAACATACTCAGCAGGGAGTGAATGAGAACCTGTGGGGAAACAAACACAGTCACTGCTATGATCATGTATTTCATTCAAACAAATTTGATACAATTTGCTGCTGATAACACTAGACAGACTATACTGAGTTAATAATAATGTAGACGTATCATAGTCAAAGTAACACTTAGTCTTTGCTAAGGGTTTATGTGAGGATTATTATTATTTTTTAAATCAAACTGAATATGAAAGATCAGATACAGTCACTTCCAGAGACAGTACCTTTTTTCCTCGTGGTGCAGAAGGGTGGTAGCGATTGTTTGGCAGGTACCCAGTGAATATGTTGAGCTCACTCTGAATGACCAACCAGGTGTATCCCAGCTCCCCTGTGTTTTTTGGGGGGCAGGAAGTCCCTGAACTGGCTGGCAGAGAAGGATGTGGAGGTCACAGCAGAATGCTACCAGGATCTCAGCCCACTCAGGGAACTATGGGTAACCTGGTGAGACAGACTTAATTGTGAAATCTGGATCACGTTATAGGGAAGACCCAGATGCAGACAGTGTCAAAGTAGCAAAAGTTTATTACTAGAACAGGGGGCAGGCAAAACGACAGGTCAAGGGCAGACAGAGGTCAGTATCCAGGGCAGGCAGAATGGTCAAAAACAGGAACTAGAAACATACAGGCGCAAGGGGAAAAATGGTGGTAGGCTTGACAAACAAACAAAACAAACTGGCAACAGACAGAGAACACGGAGAGATGGGAGACACCTGGTGGCGGGTGGAGACAAGCACAGAGACAGGTGAAACCATCTGAGGCTTTCTCTGCTAACTGTTGGAATGCCTATTTGAACCTTATTCTCTTTTTTGTCATTTATCACCATAAGTAATTTCATACTTTATAACCCAGTCATAGACAGCAGTAAAACGTTTACAAGGTAGGATGTAATCTATTCTTGAGCTGGATTACAAATAACTTTAGCTTAAATCACAGTAAGGCAAAACCCAGTAATTATGCGAGTGTTTTGCTGGGTCTACTCTTCATCATTTTGTCAAGCTGCAGAGGTTGCATCTTGGACTCCAGGGTTAGGGTCTCTCCATTAGGGTCATCGGTCACTTGCTCCTCAAAATCCACTGGATGTGTGATCCCTGCGGGAAGGTGCGCAAGAGGTCACCAACAAATGATTGTGTGTGTGTTGGGTTTAATAATAAATGGTATTTAGCTGACACTTTTATGCAAAGCAACTTAGTCATGCATGCGTTCCCGGGACCACGTATGGGTGGTACCAGGAATTGAACTCACTATCCTGGCATTGCAAGTGCCATGCTCTACTAACTGATTTACAGAGAACCAGAAAGATGAAGCATATTGGATTTTAACGTGTTAGGATGCATAGCAAGGCTGGTGGTGAACCTGTGAGTTTCTCTGTGATGGTTTGAACTGAGGAAAGGGTCATGGTCTTTGTCCAAGGAGGAGAAGAGAAAGAGGCCCTCTGCACCCAGTGCTTTCTCTGCCACTTCCTGTTGGAGGAACACACAATGAGAGCACCTTTTGTCTTGTGTCATTTCTCACGCTCCAGTGACATTGAATTTAATGCCCCACACAATATGTTTGGGACAGATCATAGTACATTTTTGTAACCCCAACTTCTAAGAGCTCTACAATTATGAAAACATTGTTTTGGATAAATAAATATTGCACTCGAGCAGCTACAATGTATCAGTTTATTAAAATGTACCAAAGTAGTGTACTGGGAGTTGAAAGAAAACATGGCAAGGAAGTGAGGGGATTCGTTTCTGGCGATTTGAGCTTCCGAGTGGCACAGCGGTCTAAGGCACTATCTCAGTGCTGGAGACGTCACTACGGACACCCTGGTTTGAATCCAGGCTGTATCACAACTTGCTGTGATTGGGAGTCCCATAGGGTGGCGCACAATTGGCCCAGCGTCGTGTAGGCCGTCACTGTAAATAAGAAATTGTTCTTAACTGACTTGCCTAGTTAAATAAAAATACGGAATGATGCTGAGCCTCTGATTTTTCCTCTCAAAATGTATGCCAAACAAAAACCATTGATTACAATGTTAAACAAATCATACAACTCTATGCCCAATGACTATTTCCACTAACAATTTTGCAAAAACACATGCAATTGAAGAACAGTGCACATGTAAAGTTTTGTGACAGAATGACAGTAAAATCTCCCTCAGTTTGTGACCAAGTTTTCCAAAAACTCTTAATGTCTATTCTGAATTAAGATTCAAAAGATGGCTGCAGAAAGAATGAAGTGTCTGTTACGGGTTTCTTCCTGGGAAGGAGAGGCGGACCAAAATGCAGCGTGGTTATTATTAAACATCTTTAGTTAAAGACGAAAACGTAAACACTATACAAATACAAAATAAGACAACGTGGAAAACAGTCCTAACTGGTGCAAAACACAGAGACAGGAACAATCACCCACAAAATACCTAAAGAATATTTTCCTGCCTAAATATGGTTCCCAATCAGAGACAACGATAAACACCTGCCTCTGATTGAGAACCACTCCAGGCAAACAGACTTACCTAGAATACTTAACTAAACACAATCCCATAACCTACAAAACCCCTAGACAAAACACACCACATAAATCATCCATGTCACACCCTGGCCTGACCAAAATAATAAAGAAAACACAAAATACTAAGGCCAGGGCGTGACAGTGTCAGCTATGAAATGACACCTTGGGCTCTATTTTAACAAACCTAAAAACACATTGGTAAATCTGGGTGTGTGTCAGAAATATGTTTGCGGAAATTATGAGGACAAGAGCTGGAGGTGACGTAAAATGGCTGGATTTTGATGAATAAATGAATTATAGGTGTGACAACGGCTTGGCCACCTTCGTGGCTCAATACTGCATGTAATTGTCTCAAATTCTGTAGGTTATTGACTATCTTTGCTTTGTCATCAACTTCAATTCATCTGGGGACACGGAATATTCTCTTTCTAGTCTGTTGTAGATTGATACAGTTTATTAAATAGCATAGGCTACAGTAACAAGTAAAAAAAAGTCACCAGATCGTCGTTCAGTCATATGTATAGCCTACATGGAGGGGTTTTTACGCACATCTAAAATAGTGTACAATCACATACGTAGATAAAAAAAAAGGTGATGCTCCCAACTTGATCTTTTAATAAAGCTTTGGTGATTAAGATTTATTTCAAAGCAGTCTAAGGAGCCAAACCCTTTGACAGTCTTAACTACTTGGCGAATGCATTGAGCAGGACCAAAAAAACAACCTACAAGGAAATGGCACAAAAAGCACAGAAATTCAATTAAATTCAAGGGCTTTATTAGCATGGGAAACATATTTTAACTTTGCCAAAGCAAGTGAAGTAGACAAAACAAAAAGTAAAAAAGTGAAATAAACAATACAAATGAACAGTAAACATTACACTCAAAGTTCCAAAAGAAAATACATTTCAAATGTCATATATATACAATGTTGTAACGATGTGTAAATAGTTAAAGTACAAAAGGGAAAATAAAAACATAAATATGTAAATACAAATATGGGTTGTATTTATAAAAGGTGATTGTTCTTCACTGGTTGCCCTTTTCTTGTGGCAACAGGTCACAAATCTTGCTGCCGTGATGGCACACTGGTATTTCACCAAGTATGTATTGGAGTTTATCGAAATTGGGTTTATTTTCTAATTCTTTGTGGATCTGTGTAATGTGAGGTAAATATGTCTCATATATGGTCATACATTTGGCAGGAGGTTAGGAAGTGCAGCTCAGTTTCCACCTCATTTTGTGAGCAGTGTGTACATATCCTATCTTCTCTTGAGAGCCAGGTCTGCCTACTGCAGCCTTTCTCAATAGCAAGGCTATGCTCACTGAGTCTGTACATAGTCAAAGTGTTCCTTAAGTTTGGGTCAGTCACAGTGGTCAGGTATTCTGCCACTGTGTATTCTCTGTTTAGGGCCAAATACCATTCTAGTTTGCTGTTTTTTTTGTTAATTCTTTTCAATGTGTCAAGTAATTATATATAGTTTTTCTCATTCATTTCTTGGGTATAATTGTGTTGCTGTCCTGGGCTCTGTGGGGTGTTTGTTTGTGAACAGTGCCCCAGGACCAGCTTACTTAAGGGACTCTTCTCCAGGTTAATCTCTCTGTAGGTGATGGCTTTGTTGTGGAAGGTTTGGGAATCGCTTCCTTTTAGGTGGTTGTAGAATTTAACTGCTCTTTTCTGGATTTTGATAATCAGCGAGTATCGGCCTAATTCTGTTCTGCATGCATTATTTGGTGTTTGTCCCATTTTGTTAATTCTTGGTTGGTGAGCGGACCCCAGACCTCACAACCATAAAGGGCAATGGGTTCTATAACTGATTCAAGTATCTTTTGCCAGATCCTAATCGGTATGTCGAATTTTATGTTCCTTTTGATGGCATAGAAGGCCCTTCTTGCCTTGTCTGTCAGCTCGTTCACAGCTTTGTGGAGGTTACCTGTGGCGCTGATGTTTTTTATTTTATTTCACCTTTATTTAACCAGGTAGGCTAGTTGAGAACAAGTTCTCATTTACAACTGCGACCTGGCCAAGATAAAGCATAGCAGTGTGAACAGACAATAACACAGAGTTATACATGGACTAAACAATAAACAAGTCAATAACACAGTAGAAAATAAAGAGTCTATATACATTGTGTGCAAAAGTCATGAGGATGTAGGCGAATAATTACAATTTAGCAGATTAACACTGGAGTGATAAAAGATCAGATGGTCATGTGCAGGTAGAGATACTGGTGTGCAAAAGATCAGAAAAGTAAATAAATAAAAACAGTATGGGGATGAGGTAGGTAGGGAGATAAGTCTCCAACTTCAGCAATTTTTGCAATTTGTTCCAGTCACAGGCAGCACAGAACTGGAAGGAAAGGCGGCCAAATGAGGTGTTGGCTTTAGTGATGATCAGTGAGATACACCTGCTGGAGCGCGTCCTACGGGTGGGTGTTACCATCGTGACCTGTGAACTGAGATAAGGCGGAGCTTTACCTAGCATGAACTTGTAGATGACCTGGAGCCAATGGGTTTGGCGACGAATATGTAGCGAGGGACAGCCGACTAGAGCATACAGGTCGCAGTGGTGGGTGGTATAAGGTGCTTTAGTAACAAAACGGATGGAACTGTGATAAACTGCATCCAGTTTGCTGAGTAGAATATTGGAAGCTATTTTGTAGATGACATTGCCGAAGTCAAGGATCGGTAGGATAGTCAGTTTTATTAGGGTAAGTTTGCCGGCGTGAGTGAAGGAGGCTTTGTTGCAAAATAGAAAGCCGACTCTAGATTTGATTTTAGATTGGAGATGTTTGATATGAGTTTGGAAGGAGAGTTTACAGTCTAGCCAGACACCTAGGTACTTATAGATGTCCACATATTCTAGGTCAGAACCATCCAGGGTGGTGATGCTAGTCGGGCGTAGGCAGCGAACGGTTGAAAAGCATGCATTTGGTTTTACTAGCGTTTAAGAGCAGTTGGAGGCCACAGAAGGAGCGTTGTATGGCATTGAAGCTTGTTTGGAGGTTAGAGAGCACCATGTCCAAGGAAGGGCCAGAAGTATACAGAATGGTGTCGTCTGCATAGAGGTGGATCAGGGAATTTCCCGCAGCAAGAGCAACATCATTGATATATACAGAGAAAAGAGTCGGCCCGAGAATTGAACCCTGTGGCACCCCCATAGAGACTGCCAGAGGACCGGACAACATGCCCTCTGATTTGACACACTGAACTCTGTCTGCAAAGTAGTTGGTGAACCAGGCAAGGCAGTCATTAGAAAAACCGAGGCTACTGAGTCTGCCGATAAGAATATGGTGATTGACAGAGTCGAAAGCCTTGGCCAGGTTGATGAAGACGGCTGCACAGTACTGTCTTTTATCGATGGCGGTTATGATATCGTTTAGTACCTTGAGCGTGGCTGAGGTGCACCCGTGACCGGCTCGGAAACCAGATTGCACAACGGAGAAGGTACGGTGGGATTCGAGATGGTCAGTAACCTGTTTGTTGACTTGGCTTTCGAAGACCTTAGATAGGCAGGGCAGGATGGATATAGGTCTGTAACAGTTTGGGTCCAGGATGACCGCGGCAGCTTTCCAATCCTTGGGGATCTCAGACGATATGAAAGAGAGGTTGAACAGGCTGGTAATAGGGGTTGCGACAATGGGGGCGGATAGTTTCAGAAATAGAGGGTCCAGATTGTCAAGCCCAGCTGATTTGTACAGGTCCAGGTTTTGCAGTTCTTTCAGAACATCTGCTATCTGGATTTGGGTAAAGGAGAAGCTGGGGAGGCTTGGGCGAGTAGCTGCGGGGGGGGGGGGGGGGGGGGGGTCGGTAGCAGGCGGCAACAGTGAGAGACTTATTTCTGGAGAGATTAATTTTTTTAATTAGAAGTTCGGACTATTTGGGTATGGACCTGGAAAGTATGACATTACTTTGCAGGCTAACTCCTCCCCCTTTGGCAGTTCTATCTTGATGGAAAATGTTATAGTTGGGTATGGAAATCTCAGAATTTTTGGTGGCCTTCCTAAGCCAGGATTCAGACACGGCAAGGACATCAGGGTTGGCGGAGTATGCTAAAGCAGTGAGTAAAACAAACTTAGGGAGGAGGTTTCTGATGTTGACATGCATGAAACCAAGGCTTTTTCGATCACAGAAGTCAACAAATGAGGGTGCCTGGGGACATGCAGGGCCTGGGTTTACCTCCACATCACCCGCAGAACAGAGGAGGAGTAGGATGAGGGTGCGGCTAAAGGCTATCAAAACTGGTCGCCTAGAGCGTTGGGGACAAAGAATAAAAGGAGCAGATATCTAGGCGTGGTAGAATATATTCAGGGCATAATGCGCAGACAGGGGTATAGTGGGGTGCGGGTACAGCGGAGGTAAGCCCAGGCACTGGAGAGGTTGTATCTCTGGACATGCTGGTTGTAATGGGTGAGGTCACCGCATGTGTGGGAGGTGGGACAAGGGAGGTATCAGAGGTATGAAGAGTGGAACTAGGGGCTCCATTGTAAACTAAAACAATGATAACTGACCTGAACAACAGTATACAAGGCATATTGACATTTGGGAGAGACATACAGCGAGGCATAAAGTAAACGCAGGTGTTGATTGGGAGAGCTAGCTAAAACAACAGGTGGGACAACAACAGCTAATCAGCTAACACAACAACAGCAGGTAAAATGGCGATGACTAGGCAGAGAGGGTCGGATTAACTACACACAGAGCCTGAGTTCGCGGCTGGGGCCGACAGATAAAAAATAAACAAACAGAATGGAGTACCGTGATTAATGGACAGTCCAGCAGGCACCAGCTATGTAGCCAAGTGATCATAGTTTTGGCCGAGGTATGTATAGTTCTTTGTGTGCTCAAGGGCAACAGTGTCTAGATGGAATTTGTATTTGTGGTCCTGGCGACTGGACATTTTTTGGAACACCATTATTTTTTGTCTTACTGAGATTTACTGTCAGGGCCCAGGTCTGGCAGAATCTGTGCAGAAGATCTAGGTGCTGCTGTCTTGTTCCATGTGCATAGGGGCACTGTGCGTCACAGCTGGATAGGCTGTGCTTCCATTGTCAAAATCCATGCCATAACCAACTGCTTTACCACTAAGACCAGCTTTTGGATGGTCTTAAATAACCCCAACAGCGCTGCCTGAAATTAGCACACTAAAGAACACACCTCGGCTACTTGCACCCCTCTCACTTCAGCACAAGCAAGCTTATAAAACCAATCCTGGCGCTAGGGTTTGAAAACAGAAGAGAGCTGGCATTAACAGGTTGAAATTGCAAACGAGTGTGCGTTTGACAATTGCGCTTGCTTAAATGGCAGCCGACAATATAGCCCCTTGAGTTTGAAAAAAAAAATATTTTGATTATTGAACTACAGTAAGTGAAGGGGATTAACACCTGACAACAGAATGACGGTAACATAATTAAATCCAAATAACTTCCCAGATCTTCATTGTAAAGGGTTTAAACACTGTTTCCCATGCTTGTTCAATGAACCATAAACAATTAATTAACATGCACCTGTGGAACGGTCGTTAAAACACTAACCGTTTACAGATGGTAGGCAATTAAGGTCACAGTTATGGAAACTTGGGACACTAAAGAGGCCTTTCTACTGACTCTGAAAAACACCAAAATAAAATGCCTAGGGTCCCTGCTCATCTGCGTGAACGTGCCTTACGACTGCAGATGTGGCCAGGGCAATAAATTGCAATGTCGGTACTGAGAAGCCTAAGACAGCGCTACAGGACGTACAGCTGATCGTCCTCTCAGTGGCAGACCACGTGTAACACCTGCACAGGATCGGTACATCTGAACATCACACCTGCGGGACAGGTACAGGATGGCAACAACTGCCCGAGTTACACCAGGAACGCACAATCCCTCCATCAGTGCTCAGACTGTCCGCAATAGGCTGAGAGAAGCTGGACTGAGGGCTTGTAGGCCTGTTGTAAGGCAGGTCCTCACCAGACATCACTGGCAACAACGTCGCCTACGGGCACAAACCCACCGTTGCTGGACCAGACTGTCATTGTTGTACAATGGCAAGCGAACAGCCCGGATCTCAATCCCATTGAGCACGTCTGAGTCCTGTTGGATCGGAGGGTGAGGGCTAGGGCCATTCCCACCAGAAATGACCCAGAACTTGCAGGTGCCTTGGTGGAAGAGTGGGGTAACATCTCACAGCAAGAACTGGCAAATCTGGTGCAGTCCATGTCGGCCACACCAGATACTGACTGTTACTTTTGATTTTGACCCCCCCCCCCCCTTTTGTTCAGGGACACATTATTCCATTTAAGTTAGTCACATGTCTGTAGAACTTGTTCAGTTTATGTCTCAGTTGTTGAATCTTATGTTCATACAAATATTTACACATGTTAAGTTTGCTGAAAATAAACGCAGTTGACAGAGGACGTTTCTTTTTTTGCTGAGTTTGTTGCACACCCTTTTGTTTGTCCATTTTCATCTCACACGATTTTACATGAATTTTTCCAAATTTCAATAGCTCCTTGATCATGTGACCTACGGACTTCAAACAAGGTTCAGAATGTCAACTCAGTGGGCCTACACATTGCACACCCTTTAGTTTGTCCATTTTCTTTTCACATTAAATGTTAAATATTTATCAATGTTTCTAATTTCAATAGCTCCTTGGTCATGTGACGTACTGACCTCAAGGTTCAGAATGTCCACTGATTACCCTCCTATATTGCACAGCTTTTAGTTTGTCCATTTTCACCTCACACGATTTTACATACATTTTCCAAACTTTATCATTTCAATAGCTCCTTGGTAATGAGACCTACTGACCTCAAACTTCTTTCAGAATCTCCACGGACTGGCGGAGACGGGCGCCGTGAGGCATCCACTGTGGTAAAGTGACCAATCCCGGAGAAGCTGGCGGGAGCCCCAGGGAGAGCTCTCTTTTATTTGTGAAGGGCAGGGCGCCCTGGAATGGGTTCGCCCCAAGAGAGGGGCCCAAGCCCTGGAAAGTGTTGCGGCGAAGTCCGGTGAGCTCTCCCTGACCCTTAAAAAATCCGGGGGAAAGGGTGGAAATCTCATGCCGGGCCGTACTCATATCCGCAGTAGGTCTCCAAGGTGAACAGCCTCTGGCATGTTATAACAATGTAGGTAAGGGAAGTTGGCATTCTGAACCTTGTTTGAGGTCAGTAGGTCACATGACCAAGGAGCTATTTAAATTAGAAAGTTGGAAGAATTCAAGTAAAATTGTGTGAGATGGAAGGGGACAAAATAAAGGGTGTGCAATGTGTAGGCCCACTGAGTGTACCTTCTGAACCTTGTTTGAGGTCAGTAGGTCACATGACCAAGGAGACATAACTAGGAATACAAAAATCTCACATTTCCACATGTTTATAAGCTTTGCAAAGCGTATTAATGTCCAAATCATGAAAATAAGACCTGTGCAATGTCGTGCGCAAATTTTTCAACATCATGAAACTTATTTGGAGTCTGTGGCTCAAGTGATTTGAAAGCGCAAATATCCTACCTGAAACTGTCTTTACCTCGGTCAGGCAGCGGCAGGGACAACTGATTTAGTATGAATAGTGTAGCAATATTGTGGAAAAAACTATCACTTCTCTACGGTTTGCAAAAGTGCAGGGACAAGCAAGAGAAACAGAGTCCTGGCAATGGAAAATGCGTCAGCTGACTCAGAGCGGTGAGGATGTTCTGTGCATCACACTAGGGCCAAAGTCAGAGAGCATCAACGTGGTGCAGGAGAAAACCACAGACCCCAAGGCAGCTCTCTTTGCAACCATGCAGGTCAACAAAATGTCAGACTTCAGCTTGATTGTGGTGCTAGTTGTAATGTTATCCCTGCAAACCTCATAAAAGCCAGTCACATAGAGCCCTGCAGTCAGGTATTGGTGATGTATAAACAAGAGCACTCTGACGCCACTGGGGAAGTGCACACTTAAAGTGATCAATCCACACAATAAGAAAACCTACCGAGTTGAGCTCATCGTAGTCAACAAGAATGTGCACAGGCCCATTCTAGGCAGTAAGGCTATCCAGGCAATGGAGTTGATTACTGTGCAGCATCACAACATCCTGGCCATTGAGAAAACAACAGGATCCTGGACTAAAGAGCAAATTAAACAGGGGTACTCTGATGTATTCAAGGGAGATGGATGCTTACCCGGCAAAATGAAGCTGGAAGTGGATGAGCGAGTGGCGCCCGTCCAGCTGCCAAAGAGAAGAGTGCCAGTAGCGCTATATAAACCACTCAAAGAGGAGCTCAGTGGTCTAGAGAAAAGAAGGATGATAAAAGCAGTTGAAAAAAAGCACAGATTGGATTAGCAGCCTGATCGTAGTGAAGAAACCGCCAGGAAAGCTAAGAGTGTGTATTGATCCGAAACCTCTCAAGAGGAGCCATTACTCATTTCCCACTATTGAAGACGTGCTGCCAGATCTGAACAGAGCACGCGTGTTCTGTTTGATGTAAAAAAAAAACAGATTTTGGCATGTGGAACTGGAGGAGGAATCAGCTATCTCACCACGTTCTCTACTCCCATGTGATGCTACAGGTGGCAGCGCATGCCAATGGAAATCAGTCCAGGCCCCAGAGATCTTTCAGAGGAAGTTGAACCAGGCAATGGAAGGTCTTCCAGGAGTCAAAATCATTGCAGATGACATCCTGATTGTGGGAGGAGGAGACAATGATAAAGCGGCGACTCTGGACCATGACAAAAACCTGAAAATGCTCCTGGACAGATGCAGGAAGCCAATTTCAAGCTGAATCCGGAGAAGCTGCAGCTCAGGCTGAAGGAAGTGCCCTACATTGGCCACCTGCTAACATCAGCGGGGTTGAAAGTGGACCCAGGAAAAGTGACAGCCATCAAACAGATGCCTAGGCCTACAGATGTGCAGGGGGTGCAGCGCTTCCTGGGCATGGTAAACCACCTAGCCACGGAGCTCTGCGAGCCACTGCGACAGCTAACACACAAGGACTCACTGTGGGAGTGGTCAGAGAGACATGAGCAGGCTTTCAATAAAATCAGGGATAGCATTGCACAGACCCCTGTGCTGAAATACTACAACCCAACAGAGCAGCTTGTACTATCGTGTGACGCTTCAGAGAGTGGGTTAGGAGCAGCCTTGATGCAGGGAGGACAACCAATAGCTTACGCCAGCAGAGCCCTGACAGAGACTGAAAAAGGGTATGCACAGATAGAGAAGGAGCTGCTTGCAGTGATGTTTGGCATGGAGAGGTTCCACCAATTCACATATGGACAAACTGTCGACGTGCAGTCAGATCACAAGACCTCTAGAGAGCATCATGACAAAGCCTCTCCTCAGCACACCAAAAAGACTACAACGCATGCTCATGAGACTCCAAAACTACGAGGTCAGTCTCCGATATGTTCCGGGAAAACATGTGGTGCTGGCCGACACCCTGAGCAGGGCGTACCTCACAAAACAAGGCAACAGAGGCCTTATGGAGGTCGAAGTGGAATCAATCAATATGATACACTACCTGCCTGTGTCAAGCGAGAGACTAAAGCACATCCAGAGAACCACTGAGCTGGACAAGGAGCTCCAGACACTGAAAAATGTGATCCTGCAGGGGTGGCCTGAAGTGAAAGGACATGCACCCTTGGAAGTAGCCATGTATTTCCACAACAGAGGTGAGCTGAGTGTGCAAAATGGAGTTATCTTCAGAGGTGAGCGAGTCGTTGTGCCTACTGCCCTCAGGTCAGAGATAATGCAGATAATCCATTCCTCACACATAGGAACAGAGGGATGTCTGAGAAGAGCTCGTGAGTGTGTCTACTGGCCAGGCATGAATGCACAGCTGAGAACATGCATGGCACAATGTAGCACCTGCACTGCATGGGGTACGAAGCAGCAGAAAGAAATGTTGAGGCCACACGAAGCACCAAAGCGTCCCTGGGAAAAAAAATAGGGACTGACCTGTTCCAGTTCAACGACATAGACTACATGGTCACAGTTGATTATCTCTTCAACTTCTGGGAAGTGGACCATTTGGAGAACACACAGTCAAAAACAGTCATTCGAAAACTGAAGACACACTTTGCACATCATGGGATACCGGACATCCTTTACTCAGACAATGACCCCAGTGCTCTTCAGACGAGTTCCAACATTTCAGCAAGGCTTGGGACTTTACACACAAAACATTGTCTCCAGGATACTCGCAAAGTAATGGGAAAGTGGAATCGGCAGTGAAAACAGCCAAAAGACTGATGGCAAAAGTAAAGAGAGCAGGTGCTGACCCATACCTGGCCCTGCTGTATCACAGAAATACTCTGTCAATAGGAACAGACAGCAGCCCTGCAATGGTGCTCATGGGAAGACATACAAAGACACTATTTACAATGAGTTAAAAACTGTCAGCTGGAGAAGTTAAAAGAAACACAATAGAAACAGGCAAAGTACTACGACACCTCCGCTCAGGATCTCACAGAGCTGCAACGAGATGACAGGGTGAGAGTTCAGCCACTCACAGGACAGAAACAGTGGTGGCAGAGGGGCACAGTAGTCAGACCTGTGGAGCAAAGGTCCTACGAGGTGAAGACAGAACAGGGCCAAGTCTTCAGGAGGTACAGGCGACACCTGAGGAAGAACAGAGAAATAAAGGATTTCCCCACTGTTGAGGAGCCTGGCACAGAGCCAGTAAACAGAGCTCCAGCTGACGCCCAGCAGGGTACTGAACACAATCTAGAGTTGAATGCTGCACCTCAACAAGAAGATCCAAGCATCTCAGGTCAAGCACCTCCTGATGTAATCAACACTGCCCACACAAGGTCTGGTAGGGCCATCCGAAGACATATACACCTGAAAGAATTTGTGTGAAGGTAAAAAAAAAAAAATTATAATAATGGACAGTCAGAGACAGTAAACGAACATTCAGTTCACATTCCAATTTATTGCAGACATGGACTTACAAGCCAAAGTTAGGTGGAGTCTGCCTTTGTTGTAAAAAATATTTAAAAAAATAAAAAAAAGAGAACATGTAGCAATATTGATGTTACTCATATTGATGTTACACAGGAAACGGAAACCAGTTGTTACTTACTTTATTAATGTGCTGGTTGACAATATATGCTTAACTGTATATATATATATATATATATATATATATATATATATATATATATATATATATATATATATATATATATATATATATATATATATATATATGGCATTGATTAAATGTCGGCAAAGGAGCGAAATGTAAACACCGAATTTTCTGTCAATATATTAAGAAACTAACGAGAATGTTGGGGGAGCAAAAAGACCCTATTTCAATATGGACTAAGCTAACAGGTTCATTTCCACCATTCACGGACTACACCCACCTTCCTCTATGAAAAATTGAATGACATGCTGTCGCCCTTTCTTTTCTTTCTCCTGTCTTTCCGTTTTTGGAAGCCACATTTATCTTTAGGAAGCTGAGACATGATGCTCTACCGGCACTCCTCACTAGCAATTCACTGCTAGCAAGTACAGTTCGTGCCTGGTTTGGGGGCAGGACCGAACCATTTCATATAAATAGAGGGGTGAAGGTTGGGCAATACAGAGGCTCTCTGGATGTGTACTTTTTTTTTGCCAAAAACAATAAAAGAAGAAGAAACCGTTAGTTTTATTAATACATTGTAAATAAAATATTATATTAATGATGATAGGTTAATAATTTAATATTGCATTTTTTTTGACCTAAATGTCATTTTTTTAAGGCCCATTTTTAGGGTCACAGGCCCTTAGAATCACCCTAACCCCCGACTGTACTGTTCAAACTTGTAAAAAATAGATGTCTGAATTTCAACATCCATTGACGTTCGCTGTCGGTCAGTGCTTTCGTTCAAGATTCTGCACAGATTTTTAGAGCAACTGAAAATCTCCACAGACCTGCGATGACCTATGCATGCTATCTTGAACATGCACGCTTAATATCATTACATAAGAAGACATTTATATTAACGGTAACCTCAAAATGTGGACATGGAACTATTCCTCATTTTAAGGTTGAATGTTACATTAGCTAGCCTTTAGGCTATTTACTATATTACAAAATGAATATTGAATTGTTTAGTTGACAATGCAAGGGGATGTACAGTGCCTTTGGAAAGTATTCAGACCCCTTGACTTTTTCCACATTTTGTTACGTTACAGCCATGTTCTAAAATGGATTAAATCGTTTCCCTCCCCCTCAAATCTACACACAATAGCCCAATAACGACAAAACAAATGCATTCAAAATAAATAAACTGAAATACCTTATGTAAATAAGTATTCAGACCTTTGCTATGAGACTCGAAATTGAGCTGAGGTGAATCCTGTTTCCATTGATCATCCTTGAAGATCTTTCCACAACTTGATTGGAGTCCACCTGTGGTAAATTAAATTGTTTGGACATGATTTGGAAAGGCACACAGGTCTACATAAGGTCCCACAGTTGACAGTGCATGTCAGAGCAAAAACCAACCAATAAGGTTGAAGTAAATGTGCGTAGAGCTCTGAAACAGGATTGTGTCGAGCCACAGATCTGGGGAAGGGCACAAAAACATTTATTCAGCATTGAAGGTCCCCAAGAACACAATGGTCTCCCTCATTCTTAAATGGAAGAAGTTTGGAACCATCAAGACTCTTCCTAGAGCTGGCTGCCAGGCCAAACTAAGCAATCGGAGAGAAGGGCCTTGGTCAGGTAGGTGACCAAGAACACAATGTTCACTGACAGAGCGCCAGAGTTCTGTGGAGATGGGAGAACCTTCCAGAAGGAAAACCATCTCTGCAGCACTCCACCAATCAGGCCTTTATTGTAGAGTGGTCAGACGGAAGCCATTCCTCAGTAAAAGGCACATGACAGCCTGCTTGGAGTTAGCCAAAAGGGACCTAAAGGACTCTCAGACCATAAGAAATAAGATTCTCTAGTCTGGTGAAACCAAGATTGAACTCTTTGGCCAGAATGCCAATCACCACGTCTGGAGGAAACCTGGCACCATTCCTACAGTGAAGCATGGTGGTGGCAGCATCATGCAGTAGGGATGTTTTTCAGCTGTAGAAACTGGGAGACTTGTCAGGGTCAAGGGAAAGATTAACGGAGCAAAGAACATAGAGATCCTAGATGAAGACCTCAGACTGAGGCGAAGGTTCACCTTCCAACAGGACAACGACCCTAAGCACACAGCCAAGACAATGCAGGAGTGGGTTCGGGGCAAGTCTCAACGTCCTTGACTGGCCCAACCAGAGCCCGGGCTTGAACCAGATTGAACATCTCTGGAGACTTAAAAATAGGTGTGCAGCGACACTCCCCATCCAACTTGATGAGCTTGAGAGGATCTGCAGAAAATAATGGGAGAAACTACCCAAATACAGGTGTGCCAAGCTTGTAGCGTCATAACCAAGAAGACTCAAGGCTGTAATCGCTGCCTTAGGTTCTTCAACAAAGTACGGAGTATTTATATAAATGTAATATTTCAGTTTATTTTTTCTACATTTGCAAAATTCATGAGGGGAAAACACTATTTAATTCCTTTTACAATAAGGCTGTAATATTTCATAGAAAATGGGTGATGGACATCCAAAAATTAATAAATACCATACGGAAGTTAGCATACCATACTAAATGTCATGTTTCGGATTTACATACAGAATAATACTAAATGCTCTGAGACCAGGTTGGGGAGGGAGGAACATGAATTTGTGAGCCAAACAAATAATGCTTTAAGTTGGGGATTGAGAGCTTGCTACCAGCTGTGGTAGACATCCAACCCACTAATAAAACGACGGGGTAAAAAAAAAAACAATACGTGGTATTTGTTTCAACTGTTCAATTTATAAAATCTTAGTAAAAAAAATGTAAAATAAAATGTGTCCATTTATTTTAAATACAGCTAAAAACATTTAACATGTTAGAAGAAAAATAACAATTGTGTTTTTCAGATTCAAGACATGTTGAATTTACATTACGTATTAGACAAACGCAGACATGCACTCTACTAGACAATTGGTGCAAAATATTTCTGGGAAATATAGCCACAAATTACGTTTAAAATGTACTCTGTATAAATATTAATTATGTAGCGAGAGGTCCGCACCTTCCCTGTTGCTGCAAGCGTATCAACATTGCTTTCTCATTTTCCAGATCCAATCCATTCCCCAAAGCCAGTCTTAACGGGCCAGTGTGCTATTTTGTAATTCGCTGAAATATCTGCTTAGTTCATAATATGTTAGATTTGCCAGAGTACATTGGATTTACTTTTCCCAAAATATCTTTGGCTTATTGCTGCTACACATACAGTACATCAATTTCTGACATTGCTGCCAAGGACTATAGAAATGAAATCATATTTTATTAGCCACATGCACCGAATACAACAGGCCTTAGTGAAATGCTTACTTATGCTTACCCTAACCAACAATGCAGTTTTAAAAAAATACAGATAAGAATAAGAAATAAAAGTAACACGTAATTCAAGAGCAGCAGTGAAAAAAAACAATAGTGAGACTATATACAGGGGGGTACCAGTACAGAGTCAATGTGCCGTGGGCCTACACAACACAACTGCTCAATAAATTAAAAGCTACATGACAACACAAAAACATTGAGTACGGTTACATGCACACAATAATGCGATCATTGCAGATAGATTCATATATAATAGTTTGATTAAAATGTTTACAAACGATTAAAACGAGGCTGTATCACAGTCTTATAAGGCGGCGCACAATTGGCCCAGCGTCTTCTGAGTTTGGCTGTCATTATAAATAAGAATTATTATTGTTCTTAACTGGCTTGCCTACTTAAATAAAGGTTGAAATATATATTTATGTTATCTACCTGTAGTATAGCAGGCTTTGACACGAATGTACTCTAACTGTGTAGAATTGTAGCGTCTCTGGGAGTGGACTATTTGGGGGTCTTTTTTTCAGCAGTATGTGATTGAATATAATATATAGTCGTTTACAATAAATTAAATTCCTATGCAAAAAAAATATGGTGGAACAACAGATGAAAGGTATAGTTACCATAACCAAATGTCATTACCTGGAGCAGTGGTGAGTGCACGCCGATCACATGACAGGCTGCATACGCGCGGTGGCGGGGAGTGAGGATGGCGGATAGTGATGTTGAACCAGCACCCGACTGGAGTAATCGGCTGTCTAATACTGCCGAGGACACTTTCGTCGCCATGGAAGGCTTGCTGACTACCTTGAGGGCGCTGGAAGCAACGCTCTTGCAACAAGACATTTCGGAAATATCTTCCACCGAATATTGCGACAACTTCTGCCAGGTAACTAGCGTGCACGCAAAACTGAAAGGAAAAGGAACGATGTTGGCTGTATGCGCCAATATGGCCTTTAGTTGCTAACTAGGTAGAACAGTTACCAGGATAAGCGAACAATCTACATTAATGCGCGACTATAAGCCGCAAAGTATAACACATCTATTACATGCCTCCAATGTGCAAAACACAACATGCTATCGTCAGTGGTTCAAACTCTAGCCAGCTAGTAAACACGTTAGCAATGTTAACATGGTTGTTCTACAAGCTTGAGGTACAGTAGCCCAGTGTTGGACTAAAGGAGAATAATGTTACACCTTAATCCAAGGACCTTATGTTCTGGAAGCCAAAACAACCAAATAATGCTCCATCTAAACATGAAACGGTTATCAATTGCAGTAACGTTACAGTTCTATAAACATAAATCCATCTACATTCATATCACATCAAAACTATTTCACAAAGGCAAAAGACACTTACTGTACACTGTTTTGACACAGTTGCAGCCTACAGTATTTTTCTGTCTTGAGTTTACATGCATACATACCTGTGCTAATTAACTATCTTAAGTTTGTTTTCGGAAACAAGCGCTGTTACATTGAAATATGGCCCTTTGGGAACCCTAACCCGATAAAGGTCTATCAATTTAACCTTTTGTTTACAAAAAAATACGCGCCAATATGACAGATAAGGAGGTCCTTAATGTTTCCAAAAGCATACGGCAAGCGATGCGTGTTAATGTTCAGGCAGAGCGTCGCGCTCTGAACAATGACTTACACGGAACCGCGCGTGCGCCATCGTGCATAAATGTATTTTGTCCCCCTACACCAAAAGCGATCACGACACGCAGGTTACAATATCTAAACAAACTCTGAACCAATTACATTCATTTGTGGACAGGTCGGAAAGGGTTAAACATGTATGGCAATTTGGCCAATGAATTTGTCCTATTTAGCTAGCTTGCTGTTGCTAGCTAATTTGTCCTGGGATATAAACATTAGGTTGTTATTTTACCTGAAATGCACAAGGTTCTCTACTCCGACAATTAATCCGCACATGAAAACGGTCAACCGAATCGTTTCTAATCATCTCTCCTCTTTCCAGGCTTTTTCATCTTTAACTTATAACTTATTGGCATCTACACTTTCATAGTATTACCACGGCAACAGGTTGTCTTTCAATCACCCACGTGGGTATAACCAATGAGGAGATGGCACCTGGGTACCTGCGTCTATAAACCAATGAGGAGATGGGAGAGGCAGGACTTGCATCGCGATCTGCGTCAGAAATAGGAATGACTTCTATTTCAGCCCGTGGCAACGCAGACGCTCGTTGGCGCAATTATTGAATAACATAGATTTCTACAATTATTTTGCAACGCTCGCACGGTGTGGTCAGCCTATTATGTGTAATGCATTGGAACTGAGTCCTGATCAAGGACTAGTCAGAGAGGGAGACGGTCAGTGCTCCAGGATGACAATAAGGCTTGCAAAAATATTTTTGATGCTAAATCCAGTACATACAAACAAGTAGCTAGTTTATCTTGTTGTTCTTTGCAACGTTTGTTAAATGTTTACAGTAAAAGCTGAACTGGGCTGGGTGGCATCACGTTTTGTTTATCAGGGCTGGCTGGAAATCAGGCACTTGCAGGCATGCATGTGAATAGGCCTGCAGGGTTGTCACTAGTTAATACAACAGTCAGTCAAATTTGTCTATTGTAAAAATTCATGAAAACAACAATTTGATTGTTGGTTTAAGTTTATTGGTGTGGTTAGGTTTAAAATCAGATTTGAGAAGATACAGTGCCTTGCGAAAGTATTCGGCCCCCTTGAACTTTGCGACCTTTTGCCACATTTCAGGCTTCAAACATAAAGATATAAAACTGTATTTTTTTGTGAAGAATCAACAACAAGTGGGACACAATCATGAAGTGGAACGACATTTCTTGGATATTTCAAACTTTTTTAACAAATCAAAAACTGAAAAATTGGGCATGCAAAATTATTCAGCCCCTTTACTTTCAGTGCAGCAAACTCTCTCCAGAAGTTCAGTGAGGATCTCTGAATGATCCAATGTTGACCTAAATGACTAATGATGATAAATACAATCCACCTGTGTGTAATCAAGTCTCCGTATAAATGCACCTGCACTGTGATAGTCTCAGAGGTCCGTTAAAAGCGCAGAGAGCATCATGAAGAACAAGGAACACACCAGGCAGGTCCGAGATACTGTTGTGAAGAAGTTTAAAGCCGGATTTGGATACAAAAATATTTCCCAAGCTTTAAACATCCCAAGGAGCACTGTGCAAGCGATAATATAGAAATGGAAGGAGTATCAGACCACTGCAAATCTACCAAGACCTGGCCGTCCCTCTAAACTTTCAGCTCATACAAGGAGGAGACTGATCAGAGATGCAGCCAAGAGGCCCATGATCACTCTGGATGAACTGCAGAGATCTACAGCTGAGGTGGGAGACTGTCCATAGGACAACAATCAGTCGTATATTGCACAAATCTGGCCTTTATGGAAGAGTGGCAAGAAGAAAGCCATTTCTTAAAGATATCCATAAAAAGTGTTGTTTAAAGTTTGCCACAAGCCACCTGGGAGACACACCAAACATGTGGAAGAAGGTGCTCTGGTCAGATGAAACCAAAATTGAACTTTTTGGCAACAATGCAAAACGTTATGTTTGGCGTAAAAGCAACACCCTGAACACACCATCCCCACTGTCAAACATGGTGGTGGCAGCATCATGGTTTGGGCCTGCTTTTCTTCAGCAGGGACAGGGAAGATGGTTAAAATTGATGGGAAGATGGATGGAGCCAAATACAGGACCATTCTGGAGGAAAACCTGATGGAGTCTGCAAAAGACCTGAGACTGGGACAGAGATTTGTCTTCCAACAAGACAATGATCCAAAACATAAAGCAAAATCTACAATGGAATGGTTCAAAAATAAACATATCCAGGTGTTAGAATGGCCAAGTCAAAGTCCAGACCTGAATCCAATCGAGAATCTGTGGAAAGAACTGAAAACTGCTGTTCACAAATGCTCTCCATCCAACCTCACTGAGCTCGAGCTGTTTTGCAAGGAGGAATGGGAAAAAATGTCAGTCTCTCGATGTGCAAAACTGATAGAGACATACCCCAAGCGACTTACAGCTGTAATCACAGCAAAAGGTGGCGCTACAAAGTATTAACTTAAGGGGGCTGAATAATTTTGCACGCCCAATTTTTCAGTTTTCGATTTGTTAAAAAAGTTTGAAATATCCAATAAATGTCGTTCCACTTCATGATTGTGTCCCACTTGTTGTTGATTCTTCACAAAAAAATACAGTTTTATATCTTTATGTTTGAAGCCTGAAATGTGGCAAAAGGTCGCAAAGTTCAAGGGGGCCGAATACTTTCGCAAGGCACTGTAAATGGTAGAAATAGGCAGGGTTTAGCATAATTGTGACCGGCCTTCAGGGCAAGAGTTCTTCATTACTCATCAATTAGCTTTGTCTGATGACTCACCCTGAATGTAATTCTGCTGCTCTATCAATCGCTACATACATTGTTTGAAAATGCCACCCTACAATAGTATTGCATGGTATACTGAAACTTAGGTACTTTTTCAATTCATATGTTTTACTTTTGGTACTTCTTTCAAATGTCTCACGTCGTCTACTGGTTGAGAGAGGATCAAGTCTCTCTCAGCGAAGCCGATGTCCCCTTATAGCACAAGAGCCTGCTCCACTTACTCATTGCTAGCTCTAGCCTATTCTGAGAAATCACTGAGAGTCTGGGCTGCATCATCACTTATGCTGCACAGAAGTTAACACACTTGAATAATGCAACGCGGCATGTAGAAATGTTGAAACTGTTAATTACTGTTCGCAAAATAATGTCCTATACAGACTAGAACACTTTGTACAAAGCAAAAAGATACCAGTAGCTTCCTGCTTTGTGGGTTAAATTTCCTTGCTAGTTTACAGCTAACATCAATTCACTACCCTATTACATTGTTTATGTAAAACGTAACGCTAAACGTAACGCAAAATATTGGTGATTTCAAAGCTGATTGTCACCAAAAGCTTTATTAATTGACTTCATCTCCCCCACCTCGCGTCTCTCCCAGTCAAGATCATATTTGCTCCATCCTGTACTGAATGTGTGTGTGAATGATATCATTAGTCTTAAAGAAACAGCACACTTTTATAAAAGAGGAGATTGCTTCTTCTATGCTTCTATGCAATAGTGTTAATCAGTACAATAAAATAAGTCCCAAAATGGAAGGGAAACTTTTTTTAAAATCTGTAGCCCTATGAAATCATCCTAAACAAGCTCAAAAACTCAATCCATGCACACACTGCATTTACCTATTGTGAATAGGCCTAGGCAACATTTTGATTTACCCAATTTATCAGCAGATGAGAGATTTACAATTCGAATAAAGGATTACCATTATGATATGTGGTTAAATAATCAGTCAAATTGATTGTATGGTTGTATAATAATAAAATATCTGTCTGGATCAAGTGCCATTCTGTGACTTTGGCTAATATGCCTTTTTTTTTCTTTCTTTTTTTGCTGGAGGTATCGAGTATTGTGATACTAATCCTCATATCGGTATCAAAGTCAACAATTTGGTATTGTGACAACACTACCCTAGATGTTGTTTGTGTGACTTCAAAATAAGAGGCGTTGTACAAAACAAATGAATCGGCAATTGACTAGTCTTTAACCAATCAGAGTATCAAAATTGATAACGATATCTTGTAGGCCGGCTCTGGCCCAAGCCATCAGTTTCTCTGACCAATCAGAATGATCAGAATGTGTTCGCATTCTAGAAAACGTTGGAGGGAGGCAAATCCAGACTCATTGTGGAGAAGAAACGTCAGTTGGCCAGAGCGATGTGGACTGGTAGCCAGGAAATAAATAGCTTTCCTAGCTAGTGCATTTATTGTTTATTTTTACATTTTTAAAGTATATTTTTAAGATCTTTTCAGACTTTATTGAACAGATAGAGAGCGGGGATGACAGTGGAGAAAGATAGAGGTTGTGTCAAAGGTTGTTCTCAACTGGTTTTGCCTTGGGACCCAAACTGAACCAGGTTGTCCCAGTAGCGACCCAATATTCACATTGCGAAAAATAATTGCCAAAATACAATCTGGAAAACAATTTTTAATGATATATTGATAGTAACTGTAGCAATAACAGTGGCAGGAAAAAATAATTTTCCTTGCCACTGTTATTGCTACAGTTACTATCAATATATCATTAAAAATTGTTTGAACCCTTTGGAATTATCTGGATTTCTGCATAAATTGATCATACAATTAGAGCTGATCTTCATCTGTCACAACAACAGACAAACCCAGTCTGCTTAAACTAATAACACACAAATTAATGTATTTTTCTTTTCTATATTGAATACATAATTTAAACATTCACAGTGTAGGTTGGAAAAAGTATTTGAACCCCTAGGCTAATGACATCTTCAAAAGATAAAACACTCACAAAACTTGAGTTTGCTATTCACAAGAAGCATTGCCTGATGTAAACCATGCCTCTAACAAAAGAGATCTCAGAAATGGTTGACTTGCATAAAGCTGGAAAGGGTTACAAAATCATCTCTAAAAGCCTTGATATTCATCAGTCCACGGTAAGACAAATAGTCTATAAATGGAGAAAGTTCAGCACTGTTGCTACTCTCCCTAGGAGTGGCCGTCCTGCAAAGATGACTGTAAGAGCACAGCGCAGAATGCTCAAGAAGAATCCTAGTGTCAACTAAAGACTTACAGAAATCTCTGGAGCATGCTAACATCTCTGTTGACGAGTCTACTATACGTAAAACACGAAACAAGAATAGTGTTCATGGGAGGACACCACGGTTGAAGCCACTGCTGTCCAAAGTTCACAAAAGAGCATCTGCATGTTCCACAGAGCTACTGGCAAAATATTCCTTGGGCAAATGAAACTACATTTGAGATGTTTGGAAGGAACACACAACACTATGTGTGGAGAAAAAAAAGGCACAACACACCAACATCAAAACCTCCTCCCAACTGTAAAGTATGGTGGAGGGAGCATCTCCTGACTGTTCTGTAGTTGCGGATCAGACCTACACAAAACGTTTGGTTGAGGTTATTGCTGCCAAAGTAGGGTCAACCAGTTATTAAAACAAGGGTTCACATACTTTTCCCACCCTGCACTGTGAATGTTTACACAGTGTGTTCAATAAAGACATGAAAACATATACTTTTTTTGTGATATTAATTTAAGCAGACTGTGTTTGTCTATTGTTGAAGATCTTAGATGAAGATCAGATCAAGTTTTATGACCAATTTATGCAGAAGTCCAGGTAATTCCAAAGGGTTCATATTTTTTCTTGCCACTGTATATGACAAGGGAACAACCTTCCCACCTCATTCATTGTCAATAATAAAATGTTGCCCATGTTCTTGATGAAGAATGTTCAACTCACTAGCTTGAAACCACAAAATCCACCAAAAATAATGCTGGCAGTTTTATTCACTGTAATTTTCAACCTCTCCTTGTCCCAGTCTGTAATCCTCACATGTTTTAAGCTAACCACATGCATTCCTGTTCCCAAGAACTCTGACTTCATGCCACAATGACTACCGCGCTGTAGCATGTAGTGCTTTGAGAGGCTGGTTATGACACACATGAACTCCATCGTCACAGATGGATATAGATGGCGCGATCTCAATAGATCATTCAATCTCAATTGCACTCCACACTGATAACCAACCTAGATAAGAGGAATACCTATGTGAGGATGCTGTTCTTTGACGACAGCTCAGCGTTCAACACTTGTCCCTCCAATCTCGTCACCAAGCTTATGACCCTGGGACTGAACACCTCCCTCTGCAACTGGATCCTAGATTTCCTGACGGGCCAACCCCAGGTGGTGATGGTAGGCAACAACTGTCTGACCTCCAACCTCAACACGGGGCCCCACAGGGGTGTGTACTTAGTCCGCTCCTGTGACTCCCTGTTTACCCACGACTCCGTGGCCACGCACGACTCAAACACCATCATCAAGTTTGCTGACGACACGCCGGTGGTAGGCTTGATCACCGGCGACGATGAGACAGCCTGCAGGGAGAAGGTCAGTGACTTGAGAGAGTGTGGGGCCAGAACAACAATCTCTCCCTCAACATCAGTAAGACCAAGGAGCTGATTGTAAACTACAGGAAAGGGGGAGTGATCACACCCCCATCCACATCAATGGGGCTGCAGTGGAGCGGGTCGAGAGCTTCAAGTTCCTCGGTGTCCAAATCACTAAGAACTTAAAATGCTCCACAGTCGTAAAGAAGGCACGACAGCACCTTTTCTCCCTCAGGAGGTTGAAAAGGTTTGGCATAAGCCCTCAAATCCTCAGTTCTACAGCTGCACCATTGAGAGCATATTGACTGGTTGCATCACTGCTCGGTATGGCAATAGCACCGCCCTCAATCGCATGGCGCTACAGAGGGTGGTGCGCACAGCCCAATACATCACTGGTGCCGAGCTCCCTGCCATCCAGGACCTATCATGCGGTGTGAAAGGAAGACCCGGAAAATTGTTAGATTCTAACCACCCAAGCCATAGACTTCTTTCTGCTTCCGCACAGCAAGCGCTACCGGTGCATCAAGTCTGACACCAACAGGCTCCTGAACAGCTTCTATCCCCATGCCATAGGACTGCTAAATAACAAATGAAATGCCTAAACAGACTGAGTTGGCCTCTGTATTTTATTCTTATTTTTGCAATGTCTCTATACATACACAGTGCCCTACACACTATGCACCACAGGAGGTTGGTGGTACCTTAATTGGGGAGGACGGGCTCGTGGTAATGGCTGGAGTGGAACTCTGATACTCCAACACGCATACTAACACTCACTCCATCATCTGCTCACACAATAATATGCACATACACTACCGGTCAATAGTTTTAGAACACCTACTCAAGAGTTTCTTTATTTTTACTATTTTCTACATTGTAGAATAATAGTGAAGACATCAAAACTATGAAATAACACATGGAGTCATGTAGTAACCAAAAAGTGAAACAAATCAAAATATATTTGAGATTCATCAAATAGTCACCCTTTGCCTTGATGACAGCTTTGCACACTCTCGGCATTCTCTCAACCAGCTTCACCTGGAATGCTTTTCCAACAGTCTTGAAGGAGTTCCCACATATGCTGAGCACTTGTTGGCTGCTTTTCCTTCACTCTGCGGTCTGACTCATCCCAAACCATCTCAATTTGGTTGAGGTTTGGAGATTGAGGCCAGGATTTCACTCCTCCAACGGTGTTTGCGCTCACAGGATTCTGTGGGAACGTGCCTCCCCAGAGAAAGACACGGATAAGGTGTGTTTCCAAACAATGTCATAAATCGTGATTGAGTCATCACGCTGGGCCTCGGCGCCTGCAAGTCACCAGTCGCCAGTATCACCTTCTCTCATTCTTCCACTACAGCTGTGAAAATGACCCAACGTTTAAGATAAGATTTCAGTTCAGCTTGGATGCATATTTTATGTGGTTGATATACTATCAGCTTTTATGATGCTAATAAAGATACAATCTGTAGAGGTGCTATCTAACTGCGCATGCGTCAAAGAACTCCACTCCTGTTCCCAAGTCAAAATGTAGCTTACATTTGGTGTATCATTTTACTGCAAGAAATGCTCAATTCTGCAGTAGTTAATATGAAGGCTATGTGAGAGGTTATTGACCTACAGTCACTGTTCAGTTTCCATTAAACCCATCTGAACAGTTCCCTTGACGTGCCATAGGCTTATTTGAATTCCCCGTCTTGTGACAATCACAACCATCACACACAACATACCAGCCGACACTGGTACTTTTATGTCCTTCCCTTCTCTTTATTTTTATCTCTCTATTTCGCAGCTTTTTGACTCTGTAGATGGACAAACCTTTTCTGCCCACTCCCAAAAGCATTTGCCGATTGCCGTGTAGGCAAAGTTTTTTTTCTCTCATAAATCTACACACAATAACCCATAATGACAAAGCAAAAATATATATTTTAAAATTTTTAGCTAATTTATAAAAATAAAAAACTGATATCACATTCGTTTTCAGACACTATACTCAGTACTTTCTTGATGCACCTTTGGCAGTGATTACAGTTTCATAGTGTCATACCCAAGAAGACCCAAGATTGGCACACCTGTATTTGGGGAGTTTCTCCCATTCTTCTCTGCAGATCCTCTCAAGCTCTGTCAGCGTCGCTGACGTTCGATCGGGTTCGGGCTCTGGCTGGGCCACTCAAGGACATTCAGAGACTTGTCCCGGAGCCACTCCTGCATTGTCTTGGCTGTGTGCTTCGGGTCGTTGTCCTGTTGGAAGGTGCTCTTGAGCAGGTTTTATCAATCAATGATCTTTGCTCCGTTCATCTTTCCCTCAATCCTGACTAGTCTCCCAGTACCTGCTGCTGAAAAACATCCCCACAGCATGATGCTGCCACCACCATGCTTCATTGTTGTGATTGATTGGCCAGGTGATGAGCAGTGTCTGGTTTCCTCCAGACGTGATGCTTGGCATTCAGGCCAAATAGTTCAATCTTGGTTTCATCAGACCAGAGAATTTTGTTTCCCATGGTCTGAGAGTCCTTTAGGAGCCTTTTGGCAAACTCCAAGCAGGCTGTCATGGGCCTTTAACTGGGGAGTGGCTTCTGTCTGGCCACTCTACTCTACCATGGTTGTCTGTCTGGAAGGTTCTCCCATCTCCACAGAGGAACTCTGGCACTCTGTCAGTGAACATTGTGTTCTTGGTCACCTCCCTGACCAAGGCCCTTCTCCCCCGATTGCTTAGTTTGGCCGGGAAGTCAGCTCTTGGTGGTTCCAAACTTCTTCCATTTAAGAATGAGGGAGGCCACTGTGTTCTTGGGGACCTTCAATGCTGCAGAAATGTTTTGGTACCCTTCCCCAGATTTGTGCCTCGACACAATCCTGTCTCGGAGCTCTACGGACAATTACTTCAACCTTATTGTTTGGTTTTTGCTCTGACATATGCACTGTCAACTGTGGGACCTTACATAGACAGGTGTGTGCCTTTCCAAATCATGTCCAATCAATTGAATTTACCACAGGTGGACTCTAAGTTTTAGAAACATCTCAATGGAAACAGGATCCACCTGAGCTCAATTTCGAGTCTCATAGCAAAGGGTCTGAATAGTTATGTAAATAAGGTATTTCTGTTTTTTATTTTTAACAAAGTTGCAAAAAATTCTAAACTTGTTTTCGCTTTGTCATTATGGGGTATTGTGTGTAGATTGATAAGGGTAAAAAAAACAATTGAAGCGATTTTAGAATAAGGCTGTAACGTACCAAAATCTGAAAAAAGTGAAGGGATCTGAATACTGTTTTGAACGCACTGTATATCGGTACATTTCTAACAACCTAAACATTACAAAATAAGCCTCACTTAGCAAAATAGCAATTACATTTTTTGTTGACCAAATTTGACACTCGTAGACGTCCCATACAAAAAAATGTCTGCTTATCGCTTTATTGTTGCGATTTTGGTTAATCCTCTTGCTTCGCCTCTTCCTTTCTGACATAATTCGGAAATTAGGACTGTTTTTTTGTTTTCTACAGAAATTGTAGTATCATATTTTGCTATGCTTTTTCCTCTATTTTGGCAAGATTGTGAGACCATTGTAACAAAAAAGATAACCCTAAACTGGGTTCAGTATGGCTGCTCAACCATTAATTGGAAAGTAATTGAGTGTTAAGCTAGCTGTAGCTGTTGGCTAAGTCGTTATGTTTATAAAAAATAAAAAAAAAAATGTTTTATTAACTAACTTGTCATTGGAAGTGTTTTTTTTTTTTTTTTACCTCTTTCCTCCATGACTGTCTTTGCAGGCACTGATGCACTATGCTGGGAGCAGGAATTCTGTGGAGCATGGTCTTCCCCTTCTGGAGGTCTACTGCCTGTCCATCAACTGCTTCGCTGCTGCAAGGCCACACCTCACCGCAGACTCTGATAATGTGGCCCTCGTGTTAAAGAGACTAGCATTGTGAGTCAACTCAAAGAGTAATAATGTGTTTGAAACTGTTATGGTTGTACTAACATATACATTTTTTTTTTTTTTAAACCTCAGCAGTACCACACTTTCTGCTGAGTGCTGCAATACATAGCCTTCTTTTTTTTAAAGACATGTCTTAATTTTTTTTATGCTGCATGTTAGAAATGGATAACATTGTGTCATGAAGTTTCACAAGTTGTCACTTGTCCCTCATTGTGTCCTTTTTGTTATTTTGCTTTCAGGAGCTGTTTTGAACTGTTGCTGTCTGTGCCTGAAAATGAAATCCCTTATGAGACCTGGGTTCAATTTTACCGTTCTGTTCAGGTAAAGGATGGGGTCTGTTTGATTGAAAAGTAAATGTGTTGAGAACACATTAGCCAGGGAATTGAGAGAAGTTGAGGAAGTGATTTTTATATCCAATCCACTTCTTGATGTGAGGGCTGTCCTACATGAACAACTTTACCACGCCGTCTCTTACCTTAAGGGACATTTGTGGCCCGACCCCTTTGTGTGTGTTCTCACGGGTTTTGCAGGTGGCCCATGATGCCTTGTTGGAGTATGGGAGCACAGACCTGCAAGCCTTGCTCCAGATCACAGGAGAGGGGGGAGCATGGAGTAACCCTGTCCTAGGCGCCCTTCTCACTGGTCGCCCCACAAACATAGCGGAAGGTCAGTATCGCCACCTTACTGCATTGACATGGTAATGCTGGACAAAGAAGCAGCAGTGACTAATAAGGCTAATCTTGTGATTTTGAAGTATTGGTATTAGTCATCCAGCTACTGCTGCTCTGTCATTCTCCTTCAGTTGAGGCGTACATCGCCTTGGAGGGGGAGGGCTTCATGGAGATGCGTGTCAAACACCTGGAGAAAGTAGGAGAGGTGGCGAAGGCTGTTGTGCTGGCTAAGTCCTGTGCCGAATGCCACCTTGTCTCCAACCAAACCACCTTCCGGCAGACCTACGTCTCTCTCCTCTGCCACCTGCTGCCCGGTGAGGAGGCCATCATGGAGGTCTGTCAGTGTGTTGTTGTGAGAACAGCATCATTTGTCTTTTAGCTCAGCTCAGTTATGTTATTTATACTGCTATTTAAATAGCGTTCAGAGAAAGCTGTTACGAAAGAAAATGTGATGGCATAGTGAATCTGACAGTTGTGTGTTGGGCAATCTTCACAAGTAGAGTATGAACTCCTTCGCCCTTGATGTAAGTGATATGGTCCACAAAACTGTAGTTCTATACATGATTTGGCCTTTATTATATATCCCACAGATATCCAGACTGGACTGTAAGGATGTGCTGGATATTACATGCAGTTTGGAGACTGGGGGGGAGGAAAACACGGCCTTCATCCTGTGTACCACCTTCCTAACTCGACAGCTGCAGCAGCAAAGCCTGTACTGCTCCTGGTGTGTTTTTAGTAGTCAATGTCAAATCTTGGGAAGCATATGGATAAATTGAAGTGAATGCATGTTAGGCGCAAAAAATGATCTCATTTGCAGAGGGACCCTGAATAATCTTAGCCCAATCTTAGTTCTGGGCTGGTGTGTAGCTTTGGGGTCTCTCTAATGTATATTTCTCAATGCGGCTTCATTTCTAGGGAGCTCACACTGCTGTGGAGTAAGCTTCAGAGAAGGATTGACCCATCTTTGGAATCACTGCTGGAGCGTTGCCTGCAGCTAGGCGCCATTGCTAAGACCGTTTACCATCTGCTCTTCCTTGTGCACGTCATTCGGACAGAGGTAGAAAAATACCGCTTTTTCTCCCTCTCATTTTGAATGTCATTGCAATAAATTGTTAAGCGGTTTTGAATTGTTATTTTAGTGAAATATTTGCTTTGAAAATAAATTTACATTTGTAGGCCACTGATTTCCCCCATTTCTTCTACAGGCAGAGGTGCTTGGTCTGGCTTCGTCTGTGGAGTTATGTGTTAAAGCACTACAGCTCCCAGACCAAGAGGACACAGAGACGAGGATTTCTGTGTGCAAGACTGTAGCCTGCCTCCTACCAGACGATCTTGAGGTGTTGCGTGCTTGCCAGCTGACAGAGTTTCTTTTAGGCCTCTCTCATGTGGCCTTCAGCTCCCTTGAAGAGCTCTCTCTGCAGACCGATCAGAAGTATGACCAGGAAAATTCCATCATCCCCAACTCTCTGCGGTGTGAACTGCTCCTGGCACTTAAAGCCCACTGGCCTTTCGACCCTGAATTCTGGGACTGGAAAACACTCAAGCATCAGTGCATCAGGCTGCTGGGGCTTGACCCTGAGCCAGAGGAAGATGAGGAGGAGCAGGAGATTAGTCTTGGGCAGGATGTAAAGGAGGAGGTGGAGAGGGGGTTTGTTGATATGCCAAGAGAATACTTAAATCGGACAATTGTTGGCATTGATGGTCATAATAAAGATGAGAAAAATGAGTGGGACAGTAAACCACCTTTGAAGCCAGATGTTGAGCAGGGCTCACTTCAGAAGAAATACAAGTTCCTCTGCAAGATTTGTAAGAAAAGTGTTACTGAAACGCGAATTCTTCTTCACTCTAAGAGGCATGAAAACAACGGTGTTTTCACCTGCCCTGTCTGCCTGAAGAGGTTTAAAAGCAGAAAAGATTTTATCCCACATACTAAACTACACCTTCGAATGCCACCCAGAAGCACTCGGCAAAAGAGAAAGGACAAAAAGAGGATTGATTGGGATAAGGAAATGGAGGAGGACGACTTGGAGCCTGTTGAGATTGCTCTTGATCCATCCTTAATGCTGTACTACCAGTCCACACATGATCCTGATGTTTTGGAGCACATTTTAGAACAAGCTTCATCTGCCCCCAGGTACCCTGGACTTGAAGATAACGTCACATTTGATTACATTAACTTTCATTTTGAATTGCAGAATCATGACATATATACATGCCCTGCCACTCACTGTACAAAGACTTTTAAGCATTCCAAGTACTTGGGTGTGCATTTAAAATCTGAATACCACGTTGGGGACCAGAACGTGAAACATTATTTTGAAATGAAAGAACGTAGGGAAAAGTGCACTTACTGCCGGCGCCACTTCATGTCTGCCTATCACCACCGACGACATCAGCGTTTGCACTACGGTGACCTGCCTTACATTTGTATGGTCACAGGTTGTGGTGCTCGTTTCAGCACCTCCAATAAGCTTGTTGCACATAAGCATAGCCATGGCTATCAAGTTAGCTACCAGTGTGAGCTCAAAGGATGTCGTCTTTCTTTCTCTGACTTGGGACAGGTATACCACCATGAAGCACAGCACTTTCGTGATGCTGCATACAGCTGCACAAGCCTTGAATGCAAAAAGTTCTACTTTTCTAAAAAGGAATTCAGCAAGCATTTAGCCACACACGGCATTACCTTCTCTGAGGAAGACTTTGAGGCACAGAGGAAGGCCAAAATAAAACATCTTGATTCCATAACTGAGGACATAGCCAGACCCAAAAAGTATTGTAAAAGAAAGACTGCACTGGAGGAGTTAGTCAGTGGGGGAAACAATGCTACTTCCTATACATGCAGTGCGTCCTCGTCACATGTATCGAGCTGCAAGGAGCCCAAAGGCACAATGACCTCGGTTGCTGTGTGCTTTGATGGAAAAAAGTTCACTTGTGGTTTTGAGAGGTGTGGATTGACCTTCTCCAAAGCCAGAGATGTTCACAAGCACCTGAGGTGTATTCATCCAGAGCACTTCAAGGCAGAGAATAAGGAACTCGGTCTTGACAAAGAAGTGGGCTTGAAATCTAAAGGTCTAAAGGTCAAAACAGAGCAGGACAATGATGACCAGAACAAACATGAACATGCAGCTTGTCTGCTAATGAAGGGATCAAGCCAGGGAAATGCTTGCCCTTCCCTTACCAAGAACACCACAACATCTCCATCATGCCTTGCCAATGATAATGCCCATTTGAGAGAGATTTTGATTGGGCTTAGCCAGCTTAGTCTGACTCCCTCCAACTCTACAAATGGATATACTGAGCCCTCCCACCCAATGTCAGGGTCCACCACATCAAATATATCCTGCCATCAGGGTGTTGGCACCAGGTCCCCAATTGTATTATTGCAAAAGAGAGCTCCACCCGCTGTTGGTGAGAGGAGGCAATTGACATCAAACGTTGAACCATCTGTTGCCCACAGTCTACCCTCAGAGCAACACTTAGAGTCAGACCAGATCAGCCCTTATGTTTTGCAAGCTTCTACTAAACCATACTTATGTGAGCTTAATGGCTGCAATTTTAGATGTGTGATTAGCACTACCCTAAGGCGCCACTACATGAACAAGCATCATTTCTCAGAGGAGAAGGTGAAAGGAATGAAGATCCTCAAGTCACTGACATTTAAGTGCCACCTCTGCTTCAAATGCCATAGAGAGAAGACCGACTTGAGGGTTCATTATCTTCGGACTCATAGACTTAGCGAGGCAGTTGTGGAGAAAATGAGCTGGTCTAAAAAGTGGGTTCAGGGTAAACCCAAAGAACCCACCAAGCCCACAGTCTCATTTATACAAAATTCTCAGACCCTCACCTGGCAACACCCCTCCTGGCAGCAGAAGTACCTAAAAAAGAAAATAATGTGGAGGCGACAAAACGTTGTACAATTTGCTAAGTCTGGAGACAAGAGTACAAAATGGAGTCACGCGCCATCTTCTGTGCAGGATCAATTTGAGGAGGAAAGTGAGGATGGAGATATGCAAAGGGGCAGAGGCAGCATTTATGTGTGCAAGCACAAGGACTGTGGGATGCTTTTCTGTCACACCTACAGTCTTTATCGCCACAAGAAGAAGCATCATTCACAGGTGATGGGACGTCCTTCCATGCTTTCAGAAGACCCAGTTTTACAGAAGTTTAGGTGCAGCTACGCCAACTGTAATGCCTCTTACCTCCTGAACAGTAGCCTGGTGCGTCACTTGGAGAGTGAGCATCCTTACCAGGTGAACCGTAGCCTAAAGCATCACAGAAAGAGTTCTCCTTACCCGGCGACCATGTACAGCAAGTATGAGGGCTGTACACAAGTGTTCACCCAAAGCAGTAGTCTGAAAAAACATGTACTCTCTAGCCACCTCAATTACTATGATTCACTTGTATTGCGTCTCCAGAATACTCACAACGACACTTCAGTCACTGGTTGCCAAAAAAAGTTTATCTTCACATCCTCTACGCCACAAAAAGATGCAACCAAACTACCTCTCGGGCAATCTCTGAGACACTGCCCAAAGTCTCCCGAAGATGTTAAGGCTGAAGAAACTAGTGAAGAGCATGATGAAGATGATGGTGAAATTTTGAATGTTGACCCAAGTATTGTAGAGTCCAAATCAAAACACAAGTTTGAAGATATGGTCTTCCGTTCCCATGAGGAGGCCTTGCAGATGTGCCAAGATCGCTGTCAACGTGAAGCGTACCCATGCATGGTGCAGGGTTGTGATTCTGTAGTCAAATTTATACGTAGTATGCGACGTCACTATTTGAATTGCCACAAATTAACCAATCGGGCTTTCAAATTGAATGAGGATAAGCTTGTGTTTAGAGCAGAGCAACTGGAGGAGCTGATACAGAGGAATACTGTATTGTCTGTGTGGCCTGATATGACGAGGGCACCTAACGGAGTTCTGAAGATGGAGTATCAAGCAGAGCCAGAGAACCCTGGTGGTCCATCTGTGCCTATGAGTCTACACTCCATCAAAGCAAAAACACTGGATGACTATGACCCACTGGGGTTCAAAGAGGAGCCAACTGCTGAGAGGAATGTTTTGGTCGGTGCAGATGACTTGCTTTATGGAGAACCCTGTGGGCACACGGAGGACCCTGCTACTCAGAACAGCCACAGCCAAGAGGCGAGGCCAAGGCGAAGATCCTCAAACCCACCGGCTCTTGATCTCTCTCCCCCATCCTCCCTCAGATTCTGTGTTGATGAGAGCTTCTTGGACAGTTCAGGCAAAGATGGTGGCAAACCAACAAACATTTCTGTGCCCTTGCCCTCCCCTCAAGCCCGGCAGCCACTTAAACGTAAGAACGAGCTCCCTAAGCACCCTCCCATTTCAAAGGACCCCCAGCCTCAAAGCCCCACCCCTCGCACATTTGACCTGGCTACTTACAGACCTATGGGATTCGAGTCATCTTTCCTGAAGTTCATACAGGAGAACTCCAAGGATAAGGATGCTGAGAGGCCCCAGGCTTCACACTGCAACAACCCCCGGCCTGATCCACCTGTGGTGTCAGCTCGGCGGCAGGATTCCTACAGACGTAGCTGTTTTGTAAAGGAGAACAGCCAGGTGGGACTCACTACTACCTGTAGCAGGCTGGCTCATTCTTCCCCACTTAAGCCTCTTCCCAGGACAGGGGAATACACATCAGTCCAGAACTTACACGTCATCTTAGAAAAGGCTCTTACAGGTTGTGGTGACCTAGCCATTAAACAGCTGCAGCACCAAAGGCCTGTAGTGGTTCTTGAGAGACCAAGGTTTTTCACTTCCTTGCTTGACCTCTTCCCCACAAAAACGAATGATAAGCTACTTCTCGAAGGTTTGTAGAACTGAGCACTTTTGTGTCCAATATGAAGACTCTGTGTTTTTTTCTAATGTTATTACTACTCTGATATTATCAGTATCTTTTAAGTTGCCAAACTGAGCAGCTCAAGTTCCTTAATTTACCTACATGTTTCAACCTGTGAAAAATGGCCCCCTGATTTTGAAAAAAAAACAACCTCTTCAGTCTTTGTATTACATTTCTGTCAGATGATGAACATTTCAATGTAGATACAGTGGCATTTTGAATTTGAGTTTGCTATTCACAAGAAGCATTTCCTGATGTGAACCATGCCTTGAACAAAAGAGATCTCAGATGACCTAAGATTAAGAATTGTTCACTTGCATAAAGCTTGAAAGGGTTACCAAAGTATCTCTAAAAGCCTTGATGTTCATCAGTCCATGGTAAGACATTGTCTATAAATGGAGAAAGTTCAGCACTGTTGCTACTCTCCCTAGGAGTGGCCGTCCTGCAAAGATGACTGCAAGAGCACAGCACAGAATGCTCAATGAGGTTAAGACGAATACTAGAGTGTCCGCTAAAGACTTACAGAAATCTCTGGAACATGCTAACATCTCTGTTGACGAGTCTAAGATATGTAAAACACTAAACAAGAATGTTGTTCATGGGAGGACACCACGAAAAGAGCCATTGCTGTTTTTTTTTTTTTTTTTAACATTGCTACACGTCTGAAGTTTGCAAAAGTGCACCTGGATGTTCCACAGCTCTACTGGCAAAATATTCTGTGGACAGATGAAACTGCAGTCGAGTTGTTTGGAAGGAACACAGAACACTGTGTGTGGAGAAAAAAAGGCACAACATCAAAACCTCATCCCGACCGTAAAGTATGGTGGAGGGAGCATCATGGATTGGGGCTTCTTTGCTGCCTCAGGGCCTGGACAGCTTGTTATCATTGACGGAAAAATGAATTCCCAAGTTTATCAAGACATTTTGCAGGAGAATGTTAGGCTATCGGTCCGCCAATTGAAGCTCAACAGAAGTTGGGTGACGCAACAGGACAATGACCCAAAATCAACAACAGAATGGCTTAAACAGAAGAAAATACACCTTCGGGAGTGGCCCAGTCAGAGTCCTGACCTCAACCCGATTGAGATTCTGTGGCATGATCTCAAGAGAGCAGTTCACACCAGACATCCCAAGAATGGGATGGTCCAAAATTCCTCCTGATTGTTTTGTAGGTCTGATCCGCAACTACAGAAAACATTTGGTTGAGGTTATTGCTGCCAAAGTAGGGTCAACCAGTTATTAAATCCAAGGGTTCACATACTTTTTCCACCCTGCACTGTGAATGTTTACACGGTGTGTTCAATAAAGACATGAAAACGTATAATTGTTTAAGTTTAAGCAGACTGTTTGTCTATTGTTGTGATCTAGCTGAAGATCAGATAAAATTTTATGACCAATTTATACAGAAGTCCAGGTATTTCCAAAGAGTTCACATACTTTTTCTTGCCACTGTATGTATCTTCTCACTACATAATTAACTTTTATAAAACACTTTCAGAAGAACAATGTAGCTCATTTGCCTATTCTAATGCTATGAATTTGTCTGAATATAGCTTTCTACAGAATCATCTTATTTGCCATTTTTTGTCCCCTCTGAGTATCAAGACACCATTTCTTCAGTCCAGTAGGCAGACATGTAATGCTTTCTAAGAATAATAAATGTTTGAATTGACCCTTTCAAAAATATGAAATTGAATTGTTTACTTTTTCCTTATTATTCCTAACATTGATTAGCCCGTAAACTCTTCAGGAAACGAATCTGTATTTCTTATGAAAGGGACATAGATGGTGAAAAAATAGCCATTTTACTTTGGCTCTTGTTTTCTCCACCCCCCCAGGATGTCAGAATGTCATGTTCCCATTTTCTAAATGTCCAGAAAACGTCACATTCAGAATTAGTTGCAGTGTGCACTACAGTAACACAGTATTGCCATTGTATATAGGAAGATACCAGTCAAATATCAATGGATGATTCTTGTTTAAAAGTATTACCTATTTATTTAGCCTGTTAACACTTTACATTGAGAGTATATAAAACATGTTTTATAGAGGCATACTATATAAACTGTTAATTATTCAAATAGTTTGTTGTGCTTTATGGAACAGCAATAACGTTAGTGCAGTCATACTTTCTTGCCAAATGACATCACATTTTCCAACCATGTCTAACTGTTTATTTCAGATTTATACATTTGAAACTTCTAAATTGCTTAATATAAGGAGTAAGACCGGTGTATAAAAAAATATTGATAAGTTACATTCTTCAAAAGAAAGGGATACATTTATTAGTTGATTATACGGAAAGTCATAGACTGGTTTCACTAGGGTTGGGAAAATGTCAGATTTGCAAAATGGGGAAGATGGAACATGGTGGTTGTACTAGTCAGACAGTCAACCCAAAGACACTGACAATACAGTACATGGTTTTGTTCTCCAATCTCACCGTACAGCTTCCTGGTAGAAAAACAGAAACACAGATGGTAATAGCTCACATTCTACAACTTCTGAAAAAAACGTTGCCAGCCTCTGCTGTTAGCATTGTAGATAGTGACACGGTCTCTGAAAAACATTATTATATTGCTTACCGTCCAAATAGTGTCCCAGAAAAAAGCGCTTCCATTGCCATGTTGTTTTTTTTAATATACACAACATAACGAGGGGTTACCTATATATTTAAAGGTTTTTTCCAGTTTGGGTAGTTGGTTCTGACTTGTCTACTCCACACTGGATGTCTATGAATTAATTTTATTTTATTGATGGGCACTGCTTCCAATAGTTGTCGTCGCAGTCTAAGCATTATTTGAGTTAACACCGACATGTCAATCACCACCAATTACAAATATATTTTGTCATTGATTGTAGTGATATCACTAGTTTGCCCAAATACTAACATTTTATGAGTGTAGTAATATCATCAATGACAAAATGCAGTCTTAAAAAAGAGAGAAGGGGGTGAAGTGACCGACCAAAATGGCATGTTTATGCCTGGTTTTATTATTTCCATCTATTGAGGACAGAGGATCTTGACCCGCTCAAATAACAGACATTAGTAACGTCACAGCAACATTGGAGCTAATGTAGCATGTAAAAATTGAATGATGCATTCACCATGCAGCTGACGGAGAAAAAGCATGATTGTTTCCACAAGATAATTTGATGTAGGATTTATTATTTTAACCTACCTACTCAGAGATTGAAATTTGTCCATACTGGTTGAGAAAGATCAGCTTACCTTGTTACTAGCTAGATATATTGCTGGCTGTCGTGAGATAAACTAATCTAACTAACCTAAATGTAGCTAGCGTAGTCCAATGTTTGACGGCTACATACAGTGCCTTCGGAAAGTATTCAGACCCATTGATTTTTTTCCACATTTTGTTACGTTACAGCTCTATTCTAAAATGTTTTTTTTTAACATTTAAATTAGAAATAATAGTCACATTTTATATAAATATTCAGACCTTTTACTCAGTACTTTGTTGAAGAACCTTTGGCAGTGATTACAGCATCGAGTCATCTTGAGTATGACGCTACAAGCTTGGCACACCTGTATTTGGGGAGTTTCTCCCATTCTTCTTTGCAGATCCTCTCAAACTCTGTCAGTTTGGATGGAGAGCGTTGCTGCACAGCTATTTTCAGGTGTCTCCAGAGATGTTCAATCTGGTTCAAGTCCGGTTTCTGGCTGGGCTACTCAAGGACATTTAGAGACTTGTCCCAAAGCCACTACTGCGTTGTCTTGGCTGTTTGCTTAGGGTTGGTGTCCCGTTGGAAGGTTAACCTTTGCCCCAGTCTGAGGTACTGAGCACTCCGGAGCAGGTTTTCATCAAGGATCTCTCTGTACTTTGCTCCGTTCATCTTTGCCTCAATCCTGACTAGTCTCCCTGCCGCTGAAAAACATCCCCACAGCATGATGCTGCCACCACCATGCTTCACCGTAGGGATGGTGCCAGGTTTCCTCCAGACGTGACGCTTGGCATTCAGGGCAAAGAGTCTTGGTTTCATCAGACTAGAGAATCTTGTTCCTCGTGGTCTGAGCCTTCTGGCAAACTCCAAGAGGGCTGTCATGTGCCTTTTACTAAGGAGTGGCTTCCGCCTGTCCACTCTACCATAAAGGCCGGATTGGTGGAGTGCTGCAGAGATGGTTGTCCTTCTAGAAGGTTCTCCCATATCCACAGAGGAACTCTAGAGCTCTGTGAGAGGTTCCTAGTCATCTCCCTGACCAAGGCCCTTCTCCCCCGATTGCTCAGTTTGGCTGGGCGGCCAGCTCAAGGAAGAGTCTTGGTGGTTCCAAATATCTTCCATTTAAGAATGATGGAGGCAACTGTGTTCTTAGGGACCTTCAATGCTGCAGAATTGTTTTGGTACACTTCCCCATGTCTGTGCCTTGACACAATCCTGTCTCGGAGCTCTACTAACAATTCCTTCAACCTCATGGCTTTTTTTTACTCTGATATCCAATAGTCTTGTCCCATTGTTGCAACTCCCCTACGGACCCGGGAGAGGCGTTGGTTGAGAGCCATGCGTCCTCTGAAACACGACCCTGACAAGCCGCATTGCTTCTTGAAGCAGCTGGCGACCGAAGTCAGCTTGCAGGCGCCCGGCCCGCCACAAGGAGTCACTAGAGCCCAATGGAACAAGGAAATCACAGCCGGCCAAAACCTACCCTAACCCGGATTACTCTGGGCCAACTGTGCACCGCCTCATGGGTTTCCCGGTCACGGCCGGCTGGGACACAGCCTGGAATCGAACCCAGGATTTGTTTTATTCATTTCAGAATAAGGCTGTAACGTAACAAAATGTGGAAAAAGTCAAGGGGTCCGAATACTTTCTGAAGGCACTGTACATTAAAAGTTACACCGTCATAGGATGACAACTTTCCAGTCACTTCATAAAATGTCTGCTTTGCTTCTCTGGTCAACTGTAAGTGCTGTTATTGTGAAGTGGAAACATATCGGAGCAACAACAGCTCAGCTGCGAAGTGGTAGGTCACACAAGCTCACAAAACTGGGCCCCTGAAGCGTGTAGCGCGTAAAAAATCGTCTGTCCTCGAGTGCAACACTCACTACCGAGTTCCAAACTGCCTCTGAAAGCAACGTCAGCACACGAACTGTTCGTCAGGAGCTTCATGAAATGGGTTTCATTGGCTGAGCAGCCGCACACAAGCCTAAGATCACCATGCACAATGCCAAGCGTTGCCTGCAGTGGTGTAAAGCTCACCGCCATTGGACTCTGGAGCAGTGGAAACGCGTTCTCTGGAATGATGAAATGCGCTTCACCATCTGGCAGTCTGATGGACGAATCTGGATTTGGCGAATGCCAGTAGAACGATACCTGCCCGAATGCAGGCTGTAGTGCCAACTGTGAAGTTTAGTGGAGAAGGAATAATGGTCTGGGGCTGTTTTTCATGGTTCGAGCTAGATTTCACTTAACTGTTGGTCACAGATACCTTAAAAAGGTAGGGGGCGTGGATCAGAAAACCAGTCAGTATCTGGTGTGACAACCATTTGCCTCATGCAGCGTGACACATCTCCTTCGCATAGATTTGATCAGGCTGTTGATTGTGGCCTGTGGAATGTTGTCCCACTCTTCAATGGCTGTGCAAAGTTGATGGTTATTGGCGAGAACTGGAACATGCTGTCGTACACGTTGATCCAGAGCATCCCGAACATGCTCAATGGGTAACATGTCTGGTGGGTATGCAGGCCATGGAAGAACTGGGACATTTTCAGCTTCCAGGAATTGTGTACAGGTCCTTGCGACATGGGGCCTGAGGCGACGGATGAATGGCACGACAATCGGCCTCAGAATCTCTTCACGGTATGTCTGTGCATTTAAATTATCAACAATAAAATACATTTGTGTTCAATGTCCGTAGCTTATGCCTGCCAATACCATAACCCCACCGCCACCATGGGGAACTCTGTTCACAACGTTGACATCAGCAAACCACTCGACCACATGACGCCATACAAGCTGTCTGCCATCTGACCGGTACAGTTCAAACCGGGATTCATCTATGAAGAGCACACTTCTCCAGCGTGTCAGTGGTCATCGAAGGTGAACATTTGCCCACTAAAGTCGGTTTACGATGCCGAACTGCAGTCAGGTCAAGAGTTAACAAAATGTACAACAAGATCAGTTGTGATGGCCAAATTACAGAGGAAACTTTTTGATACTATTAAATCCTTTCAGTCTGGAAAACCCCAGGGCTTGATGACATACTGGTAGAGGAATATCCTTTTTTATATACTCAAAGCTCCATTATTAGCTTGTTTTAACTACTCTGATAAAATTGTATTATGTCAGGTACTCAGCAGGGAGGTCTGATTTGAACTATTATTAAAATAAGACCCAGATGGCAAATATAAAGATCCAGTCCATCTAAAAAACTGGAGGCCTCGTACACTTCAATGTTGTGTTGCAAAAACACTACCGAAATGCATAGCACTCAGAATTAAAAAGGTTTTACCAGGTATTGTTCATCCTGATCAGACATGTTTTTTGCATGGACGATACATTGGAGATAATACACGACAACTTCTAGAAATAATAGAACGGCATGAAACATCTAAGAAGCCAGGCCTAGTATTTATAGCGGATTTTGAAAATACCTTTTGATGAAGTAAGACTGGATTTTATTTATAAATGCCTGGAGTTTTTCTATTTCGGGGAGTCTTATAAAATGGATAAAAATAATGTATAGCAACACCAGGTGTAAAATAGTAAATAACGGCTACTTCTCAGAAACTTTTGAATTACCAGGAGGAGTTAATCAAGGGTGTCCGCTGTCACTATATCTATTTGTTATGGCCATTGAAATGCTAGATATTAAAATCAGATCAAATAAGATTAGAAGATTAGAAATCCAGTGTCCATGTATGCCGATGATTCAAGTTTTATATTAAGACCGCAAGATAGATCCCTGCAATATCTCATTGAAGATCTAGATAACTTTTCTGGTCTCTGCACTAAAACCTAATTATGTTAAGTGTACACTATTACGTATTGGCTCTGAAGAAAATAATTTTACATTACACAGAGCTCGTGCTGTTAGGTGACCAAAAGTGGGACATGCTTAACACCCAAGCCATCCTACAATCTAAGTTTGATGCCCTCAATCTCACACAAATTATCGATGAATCTACCAGGTACAACGACAAATCCGTAAACACGGGCACCCTCATAGATATCATTCTAACCAACTTGCCCTCCAAATACACCTCTGCTGTTTTCAAGATCTCAGCGATCACTGCTTCATTGCCTGAATCCTTAATGGGTCTGCGGTTACACGAACACCCCTCATCACAGTCAAACACTCCCTAAAACACTTCAGCGGGCAGGCCTTTCTAATCGACATGGCCTGGGTATCCTGGAAGGACCTCATCCCGTCAGTAGAGGATGCCTGGTTATTCTTTAAAAGTGCCTTCCTCACCATTTTAAATAAGCTTGCCCCGTACAAAAAATGTAGAACCAGGAACAGATATAGCCCTTGGTTCACTCCAGACCTGACTGCACTTGACCAGCACAAAAACATCCTGTGGTGTACTGCATTAGCATCGAATAGCCCCCGTGATGTGCAACTTTTCAGGGAAGTTAGGAACAAATATACACAAGCAGTTAGGATAGCTAAGGCTAACTTTTTCAAGCAGAAATTTGCATCCTGTAGCACAAACTCAAAAAAGTTCTGGGACACTGTAAAGTCCATGGACAATAAGTGCACCTCTTCCCAGCTGCCCACTGCACTAAGGCTCGGAAACACTGTCACCACCAATAAATCCACTATAATTGAGAATTTCAATAAGCATTTTTCTACGGCTGACCATGCTTTCCACCTGGCTACCTGCACCCCCCACAGCTGCCTACACCCCCAAGCCTCCCCATTTCTCCTTCACCAAAATCCAGATAGCTGATGTTCTGAAAGGGCTGCAAAATCTGGACCCCTACAAATCAACCGGGCTAGACAATCTGGACCCTCTCTTTCTAAAATGATCTGCCAAAATTGTTGCAACCCCTATTACTAGCCTGTTCATCTACAAAATAGCCTCCAACACTTTACTCAACAAATTGGATGCAGTCTATCACAGTGCCATCCGTTTTGTCACCAAAACCCCATATACTACCCACCACTGCGACCTGTACGCTCTCGATGGCTGGCCCTTGCATCATACTTGTTGCCAAACCCACTGGCTCCAGGTCATCTACGAGTCTTTGCTAGGTAAAGCCCCGCCTTATCTCATCTCACTGGTCACCATAGCAGCACCCACCCTTAGCATGCGCTCCAGCAGGTATATCTTACTGGTCACCCCCAAAGCCAATTCCTCCTTTGGCTGCCTTTCCTTCCAGTTCTCTGCTGCCAATGACTGGAACGAACTGCAAAAATCACTGAAGCTGGAGACTCATATCTCGCTCACTAGCTTTCAGCACCAGCTGTCAGAGCAGCTCACAGATTACTGCATCTGTACATAGCCCATCTGTAAATAGCCCATCCAACTACCTCATCCCCATACTGTATTTATTTATCTTGCTCCTTTGCACCCCAGTATCTCTACTTGCACATTCATCTTCTGCACATCTATCACTCCAGTGTTTAATTGGTGTATTGCAATTACTTCGCCACCATGGCCTATTTATTGCCTTACCTCCCTTATCTTACCTCATTTGCACACACTGATATACCTTTTCTACTGTATTATTGGCTGTATGTTTTGTTTATTCCATGTGTAACTCTGTTGTTGTATGTGTCGAACTGCTTTGCTTTATCTTGGCCAGGTCGCAGTTGTAAATTAGAACTTAAATAAAGGTAAAATAAAATACCCTGCAGTTTACCTATAACTTGGGCTGATTGTGAAGTAGACATACTTGGTATTTATATCACAAAATATATAAATGAGCTCTCCACAATGAATTTCAATAGACAACTAGTAAATATAGACAAGATCCTGCAAACATGGAGAGGTAAATGCCTGTCGATTAATGGAAAAATGATACTGATTAACTCCTTAGTCATATCTCAGTTTACTCACTTATGGTGCTGCCTACACCTGACTCCTCCTCGCATTATCTGGGATACTAAATCAGACAAGATAAATCGTTCCTATCTACAGTACCAGTCAAAAGATTGGACACACCTACTCATTAAAGGTAGTTTCTTTATTTTTACTATTTTCTACATTGTAGAATAAGAATGAAGACATCAACTATGAAATAACACATATGGAATCATGTAGTAACCAAAAAAGTGTTTAACAAATTGCCACTCTTCGCACCAAAGTACAGTCATCTCTAAGAGACAGAACGCGTCTCCTTCCTGAGCAGTATGATGGCTACGTGGTCCCATGGTGTTTATACTTGAGTACTATTGTTTGTACAGATGAACGTGGTACCTTCAGGCATTTGGAAATTGCTCCCAAGGATGAACCAGACTTGTGGAGGTCTTGGCTGATTTCTTTTGATTTTCCCATGACGTCAAGCAAAGAAGCACTGAGTTTGAAGGTAGGCAATGAAATGCATCCACAGGTACACCTCCAATTGACTCAAATTATATCAATTAGCCTATCAGAAGCTTCTAAACCCGTGACATAATTTTCTGGAATTTTCCAAGCTGTTTAAAGGCACAGTCAACTTAGTGTATGTACACTTCTGACCCACTGGAATTGTGATAGTGAATTATAGGTGACATAATCTGTCTGTAAACAATTGTTGCAAAAATGTTTCATGCACAAAGTAGATGTCCTACTTTCCAAAACTATAGTTTGTTAACAATAAATTTGTGGAGTGGTTGACAAATGAGTTTCAATGACTCCAACCTAAGTGTATGTAAACTTCTGACTTCAACTGTATGTCTATATATATATTTTTGTAAAAAAAAAAAATCTTCACACTTTCAAGCAATACATTTATATTTTCCAACGGGGCTGTCACGTCTGCTCCTGCTCCTTCCCTATGGCATACGACATCGCCAGAGTTCTAACCACGGGCCCTGGGATTCATCATTACGCACACCTGGCAATCATCATTACGCGCACCTGACGTTTTGGACACTACAGTGAAAATGGTTAACTTTGTTAAAGAAAGGCCCCTGAACTCTCGTGTATTTTCTGCATTATGCAATGATATGGGCAGCGACCATGTAACGCTTTTACAACATACAGAAGTGCACTGGTTATCAAGGGGCAAAGTATTGACATGTTTTTTTGAATTGAGAGACAAGCTTATAGTTTTTTTTACTGACCATAATTTTCACTTGTCTGACCGCTTGCATGATGACAAGTTTCTCACATGACTGGCCCATCTGGGTGATGTTTTTTCTCGCCTCAGTGATCGGAATCTAGGATTACAGGGACTTTCCGCAACTATATTAAATGTGCGGAACAAAATTGAGGCTATGAATAAGAATTTGGAGCTGTTTTCTGTCTGCATTAACAAGGACAACACACAGGTCTTTCCATCATTATATGATTTTTTTCTGTGAAAATTAACTCAAGCTTACGGACAATGTCAAATATGATATAGCGAAGCACCTGAGTGAGCTGGGTGCTCAATTACGCAGGTACTTTCCTGAAACGGACGACACAAACAACTGGATTCGTTATCCCTTTAATGCCCTGCCTCCAGTCCACTTACCGATATCTGAACAAGAGAGCCTAATCGAAATTGCAACAAGCGGTTCTGTGATAGGGCTGCGCTCAGAGTTTCTTGCCTTGGCAAATCGCGCTGTTAAGACACTGATGCCCTTTGTAACCACGTACCTATGTGAGAGTGGATTCTCGGGCCTTACTAAATACAGGCACAGACTGTGTGTGGAAAATGATTTAAGCCTGAGACTCTGTCCAATACAACCCAACATTGCAGACTTATGTGCATCCTTTCAAGCACACCTTTCTCATTTACCTGTGGTGAGTTATTCACATTTGTTGATGAACAGATAAGGTTTTATATGTAAGATGGCTAAATAAAGAGCTATATTATTGATTATGATGACATTATTATTTGTGCCAGGGTCCTATAAGAGCTCTTTGTCACTTCCCACGAGCCTGGTTGTGACGACAACTCACACTCATTCTTATGTTTATCAAATGTATTGTATAGTGTGTGTGTGACAGGCTTACAATGATGGCAAAAAAAAACTAATTTGAGAGTGCGCTGACCCTAGTGCTAGAGGGGGTACGCAGCTGGAGGTTGAATGTTTGAAGGGGTACGGGACTATAAAAAGTTTGGGAACCACTGCTTTAGGTCATGTAACGGTTTGTTAAATGCAATATGTTTTGTGGACTTCACCGGACAGATGTTGCTCTCCGGTTTTGTGATGAAACAAAGGTTTGGTTGAATCTATTCTGTCACTATGTCTTCTTATTGTCTTTGCCTTTAGGCCTATATATCACCGTCGCAAGACATATGAACTAACAGGTTATAGAGCAAACAACGCAATTATCACAACACATAGGTTGTAATATGGCTTATCTTTCTGGCTTCCCCAGTGATTTTACCCACGCACCGCTGCTGGGCCCAGGCCTAAGTTTTTGGACACAAAAATGATTAAACCTGGGCAACAACAACACAGTGCAATTAGGAATGTATTATTGTTATTAAATGAGTACATAATTATTGTCCATAGGCTGTAAACTGCAGTGATGTAGGCATCCTGTTTAGTTTCCTGACAAAATAACTGGCCTACAGCCTAGGTATGATTATGCAACCATTTGGATCAGTTTGGGTCTATTCTCCAAAGTTTAGGACCAGAAAGGTACTAAATTAGCGGGCCACTTTAGTCTAGGCTGCAATGTATATGTCCTTTGAATAATTACTATTAATTATGCTAATGCGTTGTATCCATAGTTTCTGCGTTTGGCTTCTGTGTTTTAAAAGCATTCGAAAATGCGGTGGATAGTTGGAATGTTGTCGGAAAACCACCTAATTGTAGGCCTTGTCATAACTATCTGCATTGTTTGTGACATCCATGTAGAACGATTAGAATCTAAATCACGATTTAGATTCTAGAATGTTGACCAATTTGTGGGAAATTGTGGCAGACACATTTTAGCAGCGCATTACATCCATATAACCAATTAAAATATATATGAAAACATTGGTTGAAATGGATTGGATTCCAGGAGCTGAACCTCAATCCGAATGGGCAAGAATGCGTTCTGCATTATTGACTGGTTTTAAAGGCAGCAACAGCGGCTTTACTGGCAGCAACAGAGTCAGACATGCAACTTTCAATACAGTTGTCCCTTCGCCCCAGACTGTCTTTGAAGGATGGAAATGCTTCACAGCTTTATTTATGGCTGCTCTCGCTTACCAGTGCTACATCTACTGGGACAGCATAGAGCTTGCTTCACAAGTTAGTTTGGTCCTGATTCCTGTCTTTTCTATCATCACCACAATCACAATCAGAGTGGCAGAAGACTAGGCAGCTTGTTGACTGCCACGTTTAATTTAAAACAATACCATTAGTGAATGATAGCTATTAAATGATCATGAAGAGGCCATAAACCCATTTTCTATAACCAAATATCTTTGCTTCAGCCTCCATAATTGCATGTCCCTGTTTTGACCATTGATTGTGTTAGTTAAAAATGTAGTAATTAGCAGTTTATATACAATCTCTTTTTCATTAAGGCTGCCTGGAGTTGGGTGACCAAATGTCCAGCCAGTTGGACAAACTTAACAGAGAAAGTGGAGTGGCGAAGGTCCAGAAAAAGGCGGCTAAGCCCTCTGCTGATCAAAGTCAAGCAGCTGGAATTGAAACTGACTGCTATGAAGAGAACCTTGGAGAATCATGGTTCACATCGAGCTGCCCCATCTTGTTCCTCCCCACACTGCTCTCAGCACGTTCTCCAGACCAAGGGCAGCAGCTACTCTGGGAGAGTAGACTGGAAGAGTGCTGCATAGGCCATAGTCTTAGAAAATTAAATGGGCTGCACTCCAATGGAGACATTTAAATGATTTATTTATTGACCCTGTTGTTTAGACTGTCGATCACCTATGTTGATACTGAATTTCATTGGCATGAGAAAACACTTGTCTAAATATATTTTCTTTCAATAATATCTCTGGTGTCTGTCTTTAATTATTGGAATAACACAATGATAGGAACCACTTAAAAAGGCTAAGTAAACAGTCATACAGCCATACGTAATACATCTGCTAAATCTCACAATGTTTTCCCCACATAGTCTATGAGACCTGAGGATTGGTCAGGCTCACCTGGGGTGATGAGGATTCATTGTGATTTTATTTTAGGTCTATGTCCCTAGAGTTGGAAAATGTATGATAGCAGTACAGCGATGGTATGTTTCTCCGTGTTATCACTTATTTTCATCCCTCCATTCCAATTCATTTTTCACATGCGGATTTTACGCTAAGACATACAATGTCAGTATACATGGCCCAGTATACATGGCCTTTATTAATTATGAAGCCTTTATGTGCTTGTTTTGATGACATAAATGCTTGAAAATTCACAAAAAGTGACATTAGCTGATGAAGATGATCTTATAGAAACGTTGTGAAAAACACTCAAAACGCGCCTCCTCTGACACCGAAAGACCTGCGTGTGAAAAGGATAAAGCTGATTGCTAATGTATTTAGAAAGCAAGACATAACTTGAAAAAGCATTCACCTGTTGTGAATCAATTGATTACTGCACATTTTAATTTTTTTATTTCACCTTTATTTAACCAGGTAGGCAAGTTTTTTATTTTAACCCCTTTTTCTCCCCAATTTCGTGGTATCCAATTGTTGTAGTAGTTGTCTCATTGCTACAACTCCCGTACGGGCTCGGGAGAGACGAAGGCTGAATGTCATGCGTCCTCCGATACACAACCCAACCAGCTGCTTCTTAACACAGCACGCATCCAGCCGCACCAATGTGTCATGCGTCCTCCGATACACAACCCAACCAGCTGCTTCTTAACACAGCACGCATCCAGCCGCACCAATGTGTCAGAGTGCACACCGTGCACCTGGCAACCTTGGCTAGCGCGCACCACGCGCACGGCCCGCCACAGGAGTCACTGGTGCGCGATGAGACAAGGAGATCCCTACCGACCAATCCCTCCCTAACCCGGACGACGCTATGCCAATTGTGCGTCGCCCCACGGACCGCCGGTCGCGGCCGGTTACGACAGAGCCTGGGCGCAAACCCAGGGACTCTGATGGCACAGCTGGCGCTGCAGTACAGCGCCCTTAACCACTGCGCCACCCGGGAGGCCCAAGATAAAGCAAAGCAGTTCGACACATACAACAACACAGAGTTACACATGGAGTAAAACAAACATACAGTCAATAATACAGTAGAAAAGTAAGTCTATATACAATGTTAGCAAATGAGGTGAGATAAGGGAAGTAAGGCAAAAAAAACACAAAAAAAAGGCCATGGTGGCAAAGTAAATACAATATAGCAAGTAAAACACTGGAATGGTAGTTTTGCAGTGGAAGAATGTGCACGGTAGAGATAGAAATAATGGGGTGCAAAGGAGCAAAATAAATAAATACAGTAGGGGGAGAGGTTGGGCTAAATTATAGATGGGCTATGTACAGGTGCAGTAATCTGTGAGTTGCTCTGACAGCTGGTGCTTAAAGCTAGTGATGGAGATAAGTGTTTCCAGTTTCAGAGATTTTTGTAGTTCGTTCCAGTCATTGGCAGCAGAGAACTGGAAGGAGAGGCGGCCAAAGGAAGAATTGGTTTTGGGGGTGACCAGAGAGATATACCTGCTGGAGCGCGTGCTACAGGTGGGTGCTGTCATGGTGACTAGCGAGCTGAGATAAGGGGGGACTTTACCTAACAGGGTCTTGTAGATGACCTGGAGCCAGTGGGTTTGGCGACGAGTATGAAGCGAGGGCCAGCCAACGAGAGCGTACAGGTCGCAGTGGTGGGTAGTATATGGAGACTGCATCCAATTTATTGAGTAAGGTATTGGAGGCTATTTTGTAAATGACATAGCCAAAGTTGAGGATCGGTAGGATGGTCAGTTTTACAAGGGTATGTTTGGCAGCATGAGTGAAGGACGCTTTGTTACGAAATAGGAAGCCAATTGTAGATTTAACTTTGGATTGGAGATGTTTGATGTGAGTCTGGAAAGAGAGTTTACAGTCTAACCAGACACCTAGGTATTTGTAGTTGTCCACATATTTTAAGTCAGAAACGTCCAGAGTAGTGATGTTGGACGGGCGGGCAGGTGCAGGCAGCAATCGGTTGAAGAGCATGCATTTAGTTTTACTTGTATTTAAGAGCAATTGGAGGCCACGGAAGGAGAGTAGTACGGCATTGAAGCTCGTCTGGAGGGTTGTTAACACAGTGTCCAAAGAAGGGCCAGAAGTGTACAGAATGGTGTCGTCTGCATAGAGGTGGATCGGTAATCTGTTTCTGTTTATAATCTGTTTTTAATCATCCATTTTTAATCTGTTTTTAATCATCTCTGAAGGAAACGTGTCTTATAACAGCTGATTAGGCAAAGTAATGGTGGTTTAATTCAAAGGAAAACACGTGGCACTGCCCTTGCTCCCAGGCCAGAGTTTCCTGTGTCTATAAATGCATTGGAAAATGGTATCTATTCCAAATGAATAGAGGCGTCTTTCACACAGTGACCAGCACTGAGAATGTTAAACAGCACTTGCCATGTGATGTATGTCCAGAAAACATTTGCGAAGACAATCTTGAGCAAACAACCACTGAATACACACCCAGGAATGAAGGTCTGACAAGGATGGTACACTATATTTATGAACATAAGAAATGACCATCCATCTGTGCTGTCAGAGGACGCTTTGGACCATCTTAGGGAAATAGAAGTCCCCAAAGAACTAGTGCCAGAGGAGATCTTTGCAGAGAATGCTTGGGTATGTGCCACTTGGTTAACCATTGTTGATCACTGCCAAAGCAAAAGGTTCCTAGATTGACTTAAAATAACTACAATGCAAATGACTAATGTAATCATAGTTAGATCTTTGTTGAAACCATTTTTGAAGTATATTTATATTGAACATTTACAAACTGTATCTCCCAGCACAGTACCAGTCAAAAGTTTGGACACACCTACTCAGTCAAGGGTTTTTCTTTATTTTTACTTATTTCTACATTGTAGAATAATAGTGAAGACTTCTAAACTATGAAATAACACATATGGAATCATGTAGTAACCAAAAAAGTGTTATATCCCAGATCTCTATGCCCCTCCGACATGACTAGCACCCACCAACCAGTTTCCTCTTAGCAGCTTCACGGTAAGCTAAACTTTCTGGTAAAACACATACATGGCCACCTTTTAAAACATGACAGTCAATTTATTGTGCATTACCTCCCTTGTGTTGCGAGAACGCTCACATGAAAGACACCTTGTGGACCCATGGGCACTTTCTGCTCTGTGTAAATTGAGACCTTTTGTGCCAATGTTTATTACTAGCCATCATTATTTGGATGGATTTGGATTGATTAAAGCCCAGTTGTAGATCCAATAACAGCATGGGATGGGCAATTGATGTGTGTGTTCACTGAAGTTATGAATAATGTCATTTTTGTTGTTGTTCTGTTACGGTCCTGTCTATTACAGCTGTCTCTTTCTGTGGCATTGCTGTTTGCTCATCATCCAGACTGCATGTTCCCTAAAGGTTATGAGGCCACAACATAAATAAATATTTTTCTGGACTCCAAGTATACAGAGAGAGCACAAGGGTTTGGACATGAAGGCTCTCTGAGTGTTTTAAGATCAACCTGAGGATGACATGTTCTTTGGCGGCCACGTTCCCATGACCTGCTTATAAAGTTAAAAACCTCTTAAGGATCGGACCCTTTTTTTCAATTTTCGCCTAAAATGACATTCCCAAATCGAACTGCCTGTAGCTCAGGACCTGAAGCAAGGATATGCATATTCTTGATAGTATTTGAAAGCAAACACTTTGAAGGTTGTGGAAAGGTGAAATGAATGTAGGAGAATATAGCACATTAGATCTGGTAAAAGATAATACAAAGAAAATAACATGTGTTTTTTTTCCATCACCTTTGAAATGCAAGAGAAAGGCGACAATGTATTATTGCAGTTCAGGTGCAATTTAGATTTTGTCCACTAGATGGCAGCAGTGTATGTGCAGACTTTTAGACTGATCCAATGAACCATTGCATTACTGTTCAGAATGTTGTATCAAGTCTGCCCAAATGTGCCTATGGTTTATTGATACATGTTCAAGTACATAACTGTGCACTCTCCTCAAACAATTGCATGGTATTCTTTCACTGTAATAGCTACTGTAAATTGGACAGTGCAATTAGATTAACACAAATTTAAGCTTTCTGCCCATATCAGATATGTCTATGTCCTGGGAAATGTTCTTGTTACTTAAAATGTCATGCTAATCACATTAGTGCACGTTAGCTCAACCGTCCCATGAGGGGGGACACCGATCCCATAGAGGTTCAGAAACAATGCTACCCAATGGTCCTGTTCTGCTGACTATGCATGTCCTGTTTGTGCTTGTTTCTGGTTATGCTACGTTGACCTTGTTTATTGCGTTTCTCCGTGTTTGTTATGGATAATCTCTGCTCTCTGCAGAATCACATCTTCTATTCACGTTTGTGTTTGGTATTATGTTCTTTATAGAAGTTATATATATAGTATATATATTTTTTTACATAAATATTTTTTTATAACGCTACATTTGTCTCTTGCTCTCTCAGTGAACTGGCAAAGCAGCTTGTCCCTGGGATGTGGACATGATAATATTAGGCCTGGACTTAAAGGTGATCGTTTGCATTGAGTGTTTTTTTTGCCTTTAATGTTATTATTTGGTTTCAAATATTTTGTTGCACATTTTGTAACGCAAACGATTATTTTATCTCTTGAAACAGGGACTTCCTGGGCAACCATATGGCAATGATTGTGGCGTCTTTATGCTCATGGTCAGATTTCACTGATCTAATATCATATTTTTTTATTTAACAGACATTTTAAATGGTAATTCACATAATTATGTTTTATTGATTATGTTTTCTTTCCAGTACCCATGGTATTTTGCTATGGACACTTTTCATAAGTGGTATTATTTCAAATGCAGAATAGGTATTTGTTTTGTATTTACAGATGCTCAAAATTTGCAATTGAAAATACGTTCTGACTGTGCACTTCCTTTAGCTCGACATGCCTGGTCTGAGGAGATGGTGTGTGGTCCTTCTGGAGAAGCTGGAGCTGGAAGGGTACAATCTGTTGATGACACACCAAATGTGTTTGATGGATCGCGGGAAAAGAGCAGGAATAGGCTTTTGTAGGCTACAAGCTATGTCTTCCAATGGTGCGTTTGATGTCGGCATCCAAAGATTATCCAATTTGAATAAACGCTTGGAGGTAAGGATCACAGCAGTGGTGTAGTCTACGGTGATACGGATATCACTTATTATTTATATCTACATAGCACATCGATGTGAAGTGAATCACACTGCTGCTCTCTCATTTAGCTATTTGCGCCTTGTGGTTGTTGTGGATAGCTGTTCACAAATCTAAATGTATATTTGAACCCAATAATGGTTGAATTCAAGAAGTTTAAGTTGCCTATCAATCATTGTTTTTGAAACTAGTGAACAGCCAATGAAAAATGTGCTCTTGCAACAGATGCATAGTGTGGATCCCAGCCTATGCAATACAAGTAGGGCTTTTATTACTCAACCTAATCCATGCTGATAAAAACAATACATCCATAGGTCTAATAGACACATGCTCAAACTCGCACACTTTTGATACATTTAAAGGGCAATATGTAGTTGCTTCATCCATTTTTAGACTTATAAATAATATATTAATGTAAATATATAATTTAATCTTATTTTTATATGTAGTAGAAAGCGATGGGTTAGAGCAGGGGTGTCAAAGTCAAATGGACGGAGGGCCAAATAAAAAAATCAGCTACAAGACGAGGGCCGGACTGTTCGAATGTTCATTGAAAAATTTTTAAATGACGCATATAGTCTAGTGAACCTAATTGAACCTACTGAAAACCTAACAAATATATTACAATATGATCAGATAAATAAAGCAATATTTTCTTATGGCTCTGTCAGTAATCTTTAATTTTCAACAGACACAAAAGACAAATTTCCTTTATATAAATATCCCCATAACATGAACATTAAATGAAAGAAACCGGTATTCAAGGCACCATCAGTGCCATAAAATATTTTCTATTTTAGCAAAAGTGGGCTAAATTTACTTCAAAGAAAAAACAATAATAGCAATTTTCTATCATCCACTCAACTGAAATATTTTTAAAATATAATTGGATTGAAATACAAAAAAATAAAGTGCAAAAATCTATTAATCAAAAACAACACTTTGTTTAAGGAGAAGTAACATGCAGTGAAAACAAATATTAAATTTTAACTTTTAAACTTGAACTGAGTAAAAACTCTAAATATGTGATTGCACAGTAATGTTCACTTGTTTGAGGTTGAGGGTGATACTTGGTGGTGTCCCATCTTTTCCACAAGTTCATCAATGTTCGGGGTAAGGCTCTGAGCTGAAGAAATCCTCAGAATTGAGTGGAGGTGTTCAGCAGTAAGTCGACTTCTGTGTGATGTTTTGTTCAGGTTCATCAAAGAAAACAGTTGTTCACACAGGTATGTGCTGCCAAACATAGACAACGTTTGAGCAGCCTGGATGCGCAGCTGGGGCATTGTGCCGGGGAGGAAACGGGCGAACTCCGCAGCACCCACTGCCGCATATTTTGCCCTCAGTGCATCATTGCATTGGAGGTCAATCAACTCCATTTGGAGGTTTGGTGGTGAGCTTTCCACGTCAACAGCAAATGGGTTACCGAGCAGTTCCAACCTGCTTTTTTGTGCTTCAAAGTCAGCAAATCGGCGTCGAAAGTCAGCGGCAAGCATACCTATTTTATCAGCCAACTGTGTGCTCGGGAACGCACTGGTAGAGAGCTTCTCTTTCATGGTCTGGCAGCTGGGAAAGTGGCTCAAATTTTCTTTCCGCATCTGCGTCTCCCACAGAGTCAGTTTGGTTTTAAATGCCTTCACTGTACTGTACATATCAGAGATGACACGATCCCGACCCTGCAGCTGCAAGTTTATTGCATTCAGATGACTCGTAATGTCACACAGAAAAGCCATTTCACACAGAAACATTTCGTCTCGGAGTTGTGTTGTGTCTTTCCCTTTGCTGTCCAAGAACAGACAAATCTCCTCACGAAGCTCGAAACATCTTTGAAGCACCTTTCCCTGGCTTAGCCATCGCACCTCTGTGTGATAAGGCAAATCACCATGCTCCGTTTCTAACTCCGTCAGAAATGCCTTGAACTGGCGGTGATTCAAACCTTTGGCTCTGATAAAGTTAACTGTGCGCGTGATGATGCTCATTACATGCTCCATTTTCAAGGCTTTACCGCACAACGCTTCCTGGTGTATGATACAATGATAAGCTGTCAGCTCACCTGTCGCGTTTTCCTCTTGCATCTTTTCCCGTATCTTCGCCACCAGTCCGCTCCTGTGTCCACACATCGCAGGTGCTCCGTCGGTTGTCAAACCCACGAGTTTTTCCCAAGGCAGCTCCATCTCATTTACACATCTTGACACCTCTTCATACAAATCATGCCCCGTAGTTGTGCCATGCATAGGACGTAAAGCCAAAAACTCCTCTGTCACGCTTAGGTTGGAGTCCACTCCGCGGATGAAAATTGACAACTGGGCAATGTCAGAAATGTCGGTGCTCTCATCCACAGCCAAGGAATATGCAATAAAATCTTTTCCCTTTTTCACAAGCTGCTCTTTTAGATTGATGGACAACTGGTCTACTCTCTCGGCAATGGTGTTTCTGCTCAGACTCACATTTAAAAAGAGTTGCCTTTTTTCTGGGCAAACTTCGTCACAAACTTTAATCATGCAGTTTTTGATGAAATCCCCCTCCGTAAATGGCCGGGCTGATTTAGCGATCTCTTCTGCCAAAATAAAACTGGCCTTTTGTAGCCTTTGTTCCATGTCCATATTCTTGTTTTTGTCCGCGTGTTTCGTTTCATAATGTCGTCTCAGATTATACTCTTTCAGTACCGCCACACTTTCTCCACACAGAAGACATACAGGTTTTCCAGCTACCTTCGTGAACATATACTCCGACTCCCACCTTGTTTGAAACCCCCGGTTCTCAGTATCCACCTTCCGTTTTGCCATTTTTGATGGGTATCTGAAAGTTAATTTTACTGTGATGCTGACGACTGCTGTGCCAATAAATATTGAAATGAAGCAGCCTACTGCTCGGTGCGTCACCTTTGCATTGTGGGAAATGTAGTATTGGTGCGTGTAAAAGATCTGCGGGCTGCCGGCTTGCTGCGGGCCGGTTCTAATAATAAATCAAGATCATCCCAGGGGCCGTAAAAAACCTTCTTGCGGGCCGGATGTGGCCCGCGGGCCTTGACTCTGACATATGTGGGTTAGAGGAAGCCTATTTAACCAACCCATAAAGTAACATTTAACATCCATGTATGACCAGCTATGTAAACTTTAACATTGTTTTAACCTGCAATAGATGTCGTTCAATTGATAAGATACATTTTTGTCTTCTTCTAATGCCTCTTAAGGGGAAAGTAATCTAAAAGTAACTGAATGTAATCAGATTACATTACTGGGTTTGGGTAATCCAAAAGTTACGTTACTGATTACAATTTTGGACAGGTAACTTGTAACTGTAACGGATTGCATTTAGAAAGCAACCTACACAACCCTGTACATGCACTATATACTGTAAATGTACTGTATGTAGGCCATTGAACATTATTTTTTTAATCATTTTATCTCTCCCAAAAGCCACCAGAAAATAATACTTATAATACTTAAAATAATACTATTTTCCACCATAATTTGCAAATAAATTCATTAAAAATCCTACAATGTGATTTTCTGGATTTTTTTTCTCATTTTGTCTGTCATAGTTGAAGTGTACCTATGATGAAAATTACAGGCCTCTCTCATCTTTTTAAGTGGGAGAACTTGCACAATTGGTGGCTGACTAAATACTTTTTTGCCCCAGTGCATACCAATCAATATGTCTCTTGCTATATTGTTAAGTAAGTATTATTCAATGTTTTAGACATAGTAAGAAAATTGAGAAACAAGGTCTGTTTTTTATGAAACCTTTACTTGTGTCTGGCAGCAGAGCAACAGTGGCATGAAAATGTTACAGTACAATTGATTGATTCAATAATTGAATTTACCGTCAACTCTTAGTGTTTCACCCATTTCATATATCATGTCGACTTATTCGAGCAGTATTCTAATTATAAGTATAATTATTTTAATAATGTTATGTTCTCCCTGATTCTTCCTCTGTTTCTTGATACGGGCATGGCGATCATGGAGAGAAAGGTGAGAGCAGGGGGATGGGGGTCTGTCATATCTGTGACAGAGGGTTGGAAGAGGAGGGGGGGGGGGGGGGGGGGAATACACTACATGACCAAAAGTATGTGGACACTTGCTAGTCATACATCTCATTCCACAACCATGTCCATTAATATGGAATTTGTCCCCCCTTTAGTGAGGTTGGGCACTGATGTTGGGCGATTAGGCCTGGCTTGCAGTTGGAGTTGGTGTTCGATGGGGTTGAGGTCAGGACTCTGTGCAGGCGAGTCAAATTCTTCCACACTTGTCTTGACAAACCATTTCTCTATGCATCTTGCTTTGTGCACGGGGGCATTGTCATGCTGAAACAGGAAAGGGGCTTCCCCAAACTGTTGCCACAATGTTGGAGCACAGAATCGTCTAGGATATCATTGTATGCTGTAGCGTTAAGATTTCCCTTCACTGGAACTAAGGGGCCTAGCCCGAACCATGAAAAACAGCCCCAGAACATTCCTCTTCCACCAAACTTGACATTCGGGCCAGGTAGCATTCTCCTGGCATCCACCAAACCAAGATTCGTCCATCAGACTGCCAGATGGTGAAGGGTGATACATCACTCCAGAGAACTAATTTCCACTGCTCCAGAGTCCAATGGAGGTGAGCTTTACACCCCTCCAGCCGATGCTTGGCATTGCACATGGTGATCTTAGGCTTGTATGTGGCTGCCCGGCCATGGAAACCCATTTCATGAAGCTCCTGACGAACAGTTGTTCTGCTGACATTGCTTCCAGAGGTAGTTTGGAACTCAGTAGTGAGTGTTGCAACCGGGGACAGACAATTTCTACGTGGTACGTGCTTTAACACTTGGCGGTCTCGTTCTAAATCAAATTCAAATCAAATGTATTTATATAGCCCTTTATACATCAGCTGATATCTCAAAGTGCTGTACAGATACCCAGCCTAAAACCCCAAACAGCAAGCAATGCAGGTGTAGAAGCACGGTGGCTTGGAAAAACTCCCTAGAAAGGCCAAAACCTAGGAAGAAACCTAGAGAGGAACCAGGCTATGTGGGGTGGCCAGTCCTCTTCTGGCTGTGCCGAGTGGAGATTATAACATAATACGGCTAGGTGGACTGGGGTCAGCAAGGAGTCATCATGTGTCATCATGTCAGGTAGTCCTGAGGCATGGTCCTAGGGCTCAGGTCCTCCGAGAGAGAGAAAGAGAGAAAGAGCGAATTAGAGAGAGCATACTTAAATTCACACAGGACACCGGATAGGACAGGAGAAGTACTCCAGATATAACAAACTGACCCTAGCCCCCCGACACATAAACTACTGCAGCATAAATACTGGAGGCTGAGACAGGAGGGGTCAGGAGACACTGTGGTCCCATCCGTTGACATCCCCCGGACAGGGCCAAACAGGAAGGATATAACCCCACCCACTTTGCCAAAGCACAGCCCCCACACCACTAGAGGGATATCTTCAACCACCAACTTACCATCCTGAGACAAGGCCGAGCATAGCCCACAAAGATCTCCGCCACAGCACAACCCAAGGGGGAGGCACCAACCCAGACAGGAAGATCACATCAGTGACTCAACCCACTCAAGTGACGCACCCCTCCTAGGGACGGTATGAAAGAGCCCTAGTAAGCCAGTGACTCAGCCCCTGTAATAGGGGTTAGAGACAGAGAATCCCAGTGGAAAGAGGGGAACCGGCCAGGCAGAGACAGCAAGGGCGGTTCGTTGCTCCAGAGCCTTTCCGTTCACCTTCACACTCCTGGGCCAGACTACACTCAATCATATGACCCACTGAAGAGATGAGTCTTCAGTAAAGACTTAAAGGTTGAGACCGAGTTTGCGTCTCTCACATGGGTAGGCAGACCATTCCATAAAAATTTAGCTCTATAGGAGAAAGCCCTGCCTCCAGCTGTTTGCTTAGAAATTCTAGGGACAATTAAGAGGCCTGCGTCTTGTGACCGTATCGTACGTGTAGGTATGTACGGCAGGACCAAATCAGAGAGATAGGTAGGAGCAAGCCCATGTAATGCTTTGTAGGTTAGCAGTAAAACCTTGAAATCAGCCCTTGCCTTGACAGGAAGCCAGTGTAGGGAGGCTAGCACTGGAGTAATATGATCAATTTTTTTGGTTCTAGTCAAGATTCTAGCAGCCGTATTTAGCACTAACTGAAGTTTATTTAGTGCTTTATCCGGGTAGCCGGAAAGTAGAGCATTGCAGTAGTCTAACCTAGAAGTTACAAAAGCATGGATTAATTTGCATCATCTGCAATCTGCATCATTTTTGGACAGAAAGTTTCTGATTTTTGCAATGTTACGTAGATGGAAAAAAGCTGTCCTTGAAACAGTCTTGATATGTTCTTCAAAAGAGAGATCAGGGTCCAGAGTAACGCCGAGGTCCTTCACAGTTTTATTTGAGACGACTGTACAACCATTAAGATTAATTGTCAGATTCAACAGAAGATCTCTTTGTTTCTTGGGACCTAGAACAAGCATCTCTGTTTTGTCCGAGTTTAAAAGTAGAACGTTTGCAGCCATCCACTTCCGTATGTCTGAAACACATGCTTCTAGCGAGGGCAATTTTGGGGCTTCACCATGTTTAATTGAAATGTACAGCTGTGTGTCAGCCGCATAGCAGTGAAAGTTAACATCAAGTTCTGTGAGCTTGTGTGGCCTACCACTTCACGGCTGAGCTGTTGTTGCTCCTAGACATTTCCACTTCCCAATAACGTCACTTACAGTTGACCAGGGAAGCTCTAGCAGGGCAAACTGTCTTGTTGGAAAGGTGGCATCCTATGATGGTGTCACGTTGAAAGTCACCGAGCTCTTCAGTAAGGTCATTCTACTGCCAATGTTTGTCTAATGAGATTGCATGGTTGTGTACTCAATGTTATATACCTGTCAGCAACAGGTGTGGCTGAAATAGCCAAATCCACTAATTTGAAGGGGTGTCCACATACTTTTGTATATATGGTGTATATGTTACATATAGGTCATGGGGCACGTGGGTACTTAGGGGGAGAGGCAAGGTGGGTACTATTGAAAGAGAGAGGTGGGGTTCTGTATGTTACACTATCACTCAATAAATAAAGTGTGTGCAAATAAATAAATCGATATACTGTATATGTTGCACTATAAGACACCATGTGGGTGAACTGAGGGTGGATGGGGTAGGAAGGTTGAGGGGGTTACATCTGTATCAAAGTCTCTGGTTATACAGTGCATTCGGAAAGTATTCAGACCTCTTGACTTTTTACACATTTTGTTACTTTACATCCTTATTCAAAAATTGTATTTAATTATTTATTTTTTTTACCCTCATTCATTTCAACACAATACCCCATAATGACAAAGCAATTTTGGCAAATTTATCGAAAATAAAAACTGAAATATAACATTTACATAAGTATTCAGACCCTTTGCTATGAGACTCTAGACTGAGCTCAGGTGCATCCTGTTTCCATTGATCATCCTTGAAGAGAAGAAGGGGCATGGTGGGTCCTGGGGAAGGAGAGAGCAGGGGGACTGTCCATGCTATTCCGTACCTTGGGACGTCCCTACCCCATTGACGTTGAAATTTCAAATGGTTAAGGTTAGGTAAGGGTTAGGGTTTAGGGTAAGGACCTCACAAGGATCCCGGATAGCACGGACCATCACCCTGCTCTCTCTTTCCCCACTACCCACCATGTCAATTATTTTCGTCAACCCCCCAATAAACAATATATACATACAAAACAGTTTGTTCAAGCAATTAAACAAAGCATACTAAGTACAATTGAACATGATAGTGAGGTGCAGCAGTGGGGAGGGTAAAGTGTATCACAGTGTTTTGTGTTGTATGCATGGATTTGGGAATTAACCTGGAATAATGCATTGAAGTGTTTGTGCAGAATGTCTGGGAGGTACAGTGTGTGTACTTGTAGATGATGGTGCATAATTGGAGTATATTCATGTTGTAGATTGACATGATATTTACTTTTTTAAACAGAAGAGCAGATTGAGCCAAGTAGTTAAGAGGCGGATTTCTTGCTAATTTGTGTAGGTAGGAAGCATATGTACTGGCCCACATAATAGTTCAGTAAATGAGATGGGTAAATGAAACTGTAGTATATAATTACGAAGCAAGCCTGGTGAACCAAACCACTAATCTTTCTGATGATCCCAATGGACTTCATCACTTTACAGCAGACAAAGCACTTTCAGACTCATATGTTCGCTACCTTTATCATCTCAGAATTTCTGTGTTCAGTATTACCTATATATAATTATGTTATTCTGTTTATTTATAAATCATACTCGTTGTGTGTCTCTTATAATAAAACTATCTGTAAGGTGTTGTTTGCATCATCAGCTATAGGTGTAACCTTCCGGTTCTAACTCCTTTCTGAGGCAACCAATCAGCAGGCACGGACACAATGGTGCTCATGCAATCTTTATTTGCTATTTCTGGGACAGACAATAACAAACAATGCAGTGTTAGTTGACTTATGGCTTCTGTCACACTCCATTAATACCATCAGCATGAAACAGTCATATTATTCTTGTTTGATCTATAGTATTTTTTTCTTAATGCATACGAGCTCCATATAAAAATGTAGAATAACAAATACATTGATCAAATACCCAGACAGCAAATTCCTTCACATACCTGAGACAGACAATAACATACACCACAGTGTTCGTTGACTTATGGCTTCTCTCACACTCCTACAACATAAAAGGATTTTTAAAAACTCAACAAAAATTTGAACCTTCTACCTAGATTTGGACGGGCGCATATTTTGAAAATAAGCTAGTACATGGCTAACAGGAAAAGAGCTAGCATAGCTAACATGTTAGCATGTTAACATTAGTTCATACATATTCTGTGATAATTTGGATGTAATTATATAAAATGAAAGTGTCTTTAACTGGGAAAGGAGCGGAGAAGCATTTCCTTCCTGCCATTAATTCCATTGGCATGAAACAGTCTGAGGGAAAATGGTGCGCAAAAATAATACAGCAGCTAGGGTGCAATACTGTCAACCAACCACACAATGTCAGTCAAGATGGTCACCTCGCTTTGAGACCTTAGGAAATCAAATCAAATTTTATTTGATGTAGACCTTACAGTGAAGTGCTTAGTTACGAGCCCCTAACCGACAGTGCAGTTTAAAAAAATACGGATAAGAATAAGAGAAAAAGGTAATTAAAGAGCAGCAGTAAAAAATAACAATATATACAGGGGTGTGCCAGTACAGAGTCAAAGTGCGGGTCACCGGTTAGTTGAGGTAGTATGTACATGTTGGTATAGTTAATTAAAGTGACTATGCATAGATGACAACAGTATTTTGTTTTTTATGTATTATTTCTTACATTGTTAGCCCAGAAATCTTAAGTTGTTAGCCCAGAATCTTAAGTGTTATTAGATACAGCTGGGAAGAACTATTGGATATAAGAGTGACGTCAACTTACCAACATTACAACCAGGAATTCAACTTTCCCGAAGCGGATCCTTTGTTTGGACCACCACCCAGGACATTGGATCTAATCCCAGGCTGACCCAAAACAACGTCGCAGCAGAAGAGGTAGACGGAGCGGCCTCATGGTCCGGCTTTGAAGGTGTGCACACCTCCCACCGCTTCCGAGTATACTTCTCCAGTTTCTAGACAACAAGGTGGACGAAATTAGGGCAAGAGAGAGACATCAGAGATTGTAACATTCTCTGTTTCATGGAAACATGGCTCTCTTGGGATAGGTTGTTGGTACAGCCACCGGGTTTCTTCATGCGTCGTGCCAACAGAACAAACAATTCCTTACAATCAAATACCGACCATATTACCTCCCAAGAGAATTCTCGTCAGTTATTGTCACAGCTGTGTATATACCCCCTCTATGTAAACTGGAAACCATATATCCTGAGGCTGCATTTATTGTAGCTGGGGATTTTAACAAAGCAAATTTGAGAACAAGGGTACCTAAATTCTATCAGCATATTGATTGCAGCACTCGCCCGGGCAATACACTTGACCACTGCTACTTTAACTTCCGCGATGCATACAATGCCCTCCCTCGCCCTCCTTTCGGCAAATCCAACCATGACTCCATCTTGCTCCTACCGTCCTTTAGGCAGAAACTCAAACAGGATTTACCCGTGACTAGAATCATTCAACGCTGGTCTGACCAATCGGAATCCACGCTTCAAGATTATTTTGATCTGTACCCAAGAAGGCAAAGGTAACTGAACTAAATGACTATAGCCCCGTAGCACTCACTTCTGTCATCATGAAGTGCTTTGAGAGACTAGTCAAGGATTATATCACCTCCACCTTACCTGCCACCCTAGACCCACTTCAGTTTGCATACCACCCCAAAAGATCCACAGACGATGCAATCGCCATCACACTGCACACTGCCCTATCCCATCTGGAAAAGCGGAATACCTATGTAAGAATGCTGTTCATTGACTACAGCTCAGCATTCAATACCATAGTACCATCCAAGCTCATCATTAAGCTGGAGGCTCTGGGTCTCAACCCCACCCTGTGAAATTGGGTCCTGGACTTTCTGACGGGCCGACCCCAGGTGGTGAAGGTAGGAAACAACATCTCCATTTCACTGACCCTCAACACTGGGGCTCCACAAGGGTGCATACTCAGCGCCCTCCTGTATTCCCTGTTCACCCATGACTGTGTGGCCATGCACGCCTCCAACTCAGTCATCAAGTTTGTAGACGACACAACAGTAGTGGGCTTGATTACCATCAATGACAAGACAGCCTACAGGGAGTAGGCGAGGGCACTCGGACTGTGGTGTCAGTAAAACAACCTTTCACTCAACGTCAACAAAACAAAGGAGATGATCTTGGACTTCAGGAAACAGCAGAGGGAGCACCCCCCTATCCACATTGAAGGGACAGTAGTGGAGAAGATGGAAAGCTTCAAGTTCCTCGGCGTACACATCACAGACAAACTGAAATGGTACAAGAAGAAGTATACCTCAGGAGGCTGAAGAAATTTGGCTTGTCACCTAAAACGGTGACAAACTTTTACAGATGCACAATTGAAAGCATCCTGTCGGGCTGTATCACCGCCTGGTACGACAACTGCACTGCCCTCGACCGGAAGGCTCTCCAGAGGGGTGGGGCTCTCCAGAGGGTGGGGACATCAACAGCACCCGATGTCAAAGGAGGGCCAAATCATCAAGGACAACAACCACCCGAGCCACTGCCTGTTCACCCCGCTACCATCCAGAAGGCGAGGTCAGTACAGGTGTATCAAAGCTGGGAACGAGAGACTGAAAAACAGCTTCTATCTCAAGGCCATCAGACTGCTAAACAGCAATCACTAACTCAGAGTGGCTGCTGCCTACATAGAGACTCACTAGTCACTTTAAACAATGCCACTTTAATAATGTTTACATATCTTACATTACTCATCTCATCTGTATATACTGTATCTTATACCATCTATTGCATCTTGCCTACTCCGCTCGGCCATCGCAACACTCGCATTAACAATCTGCTAACCATGTGTATGTGACCAATAAAATTTGATTTGATTTGCTATAACTACCGGTACATTGGATAGTACATGGAAAAAGCTATCATTACAGTGCGACCCACTGTTTACACTAATCTGGTGATGCAGTTTCTCTAGATAGTAAGTGACCTTGAAATAGGCAAAAGCAGACAAAGGACATATTAGCAACAAAACAACACAGCATGTCAGCAGCAAGTATGGGTAGCTGCAGCCTAATATGGTGACCAGAGTATGGGCGAGTGCTTGTGTCGAAAGGAGTGGGCGAATGGAAAGAGAATCACCTAATTGGGGATATTTGTTGCCCCTCAAGACCGTTTTGCGTGGCTGATTGGGCTGCATGACGAGACGATAAAAGCCAATTTATGCTTGATCCGAAAATGTGATTGGAGGCTTCTTATGGAGGGTGTGACGCAATTACGGAGCCCCCAGAGGCATGCAGAGGCCAAATCATTCTCCATACTGCAGTGTGCTTCTCAAATTTTGTAACAATGCGGATGGCTATGTATAGCTCTGAAGTGACATGATTGGTTGACAGTAGGTGGGGGTGGGAGGTCCAGTATAAACACAAACTTACTTCCAGCCATTGGAAGATGGAGCCGGAGGGTAGGGCTGCCGTCTTATCGGCTCTTAACCAAACATGCTATTTTGTTTGTTTTTTCGCGTTGTTCATAACTTGTTTTGTACATAATGTTGCTGCTACCGTCTCTTATGACCGAAAACTGTGATTATTCACCTCAAATTGGATGAGGAGTTCTTCTTCAATGAGTCGAATGAGGAATATACTACGGACACCCGACCAGGCCCAGATCCCCGTGATTGGAAAAGGAAACGTAGGTTTCGCAAAAAGTGAGGCTCAGGCGATGAGTGGCTAATCTGCCCTTGCCTTCCATTTTGCTAACTAACATTCAATCACTGGAAAAAAATGGGACGAACTGAAAGCACGTATATCCTAGCAACGGGACATTAAAAACGGCAATATCTTATGTTTCACCGAGTTGTGGCTGAACGACGACATTAAGAACATACAGATGGCGGGTTAAACACCCCATCGGCAGGACAGAACAGTAGCCCCTGGTAAGACACGGGCGGGGGCCTATGCATATTTGTAAACAATAGCTGGTGCACGAGATCTAAGGAAGTCTCAGAGTTTTGCTCGCCTGAGGTAGAGTATCTCATGATATGCTGTAGACCGCACTATCTACCTAGAGAGTTTTCATCTGTATTTGTCGTAGCTGTCTACATACCACCACAGACCGAGGCTGGCACTAAAACCGCACTCAATGAGCTGTACTCCACCATAAGCAAACAGAAAACTCTCATCCAGAGGCGGTGCTCCTAGTGGCCGGCAACTTTAATGCAGGGAAACTTAAATCACCTTTACCTCATTTCTATCAGCATGTTAAATGTGCAACCAGAGGAAAAATTCTAGACCATCTTTACTCCAAACACAGAGACCTGTACAAAGCTCACCCTCACCCTCCATTTGGCAAATTTGACCATAACTCTATCCTCCTGATTCCTGCACACAAGCAAAAATTAAAGTTGGAAGCACCAGTGACTCGGTCTATAAAAAAGTGGTCAGATGAAGTAGATGCTAAACTATAGGACTGTTTTGCTAGCACAGACTGGAATATGTTCCGGGACTCCGGGACTTGTGATGGCATTGAGGAGTACACCACATCAGTCACTGGCTTTATCAATAAGTGCATCGGGGACGTTGTCCCCACAGTGACTGTGCTTACATACCCCAACCAGAAGCCATGGATTACAAGCAACATTCACACTGAGCTAAAGGGTAGACCAGCCATATCAAGGAGCAAGACTCTAACCCAGAAGCTTATAAGAAATCCCTCTATGCCCTCCAACGAACCATCAAACAGGCAAAGCGTCAATACAGGACTAAGATCGAATAGTACTACACCGGTACCGACACTCGTCGGATGTGGCAGGGCTTGCAAACTATTACAGACTACAAAGGGAAGCCAGCCGAGAGCTGCCCAGTGACACGAACCTATCAGACAAGCTATGCTCGCCTCAAGGCAAGTAACACTGAAACATGCATGAGAGCATCAGCTGTTCCGGACGACTGTGTGATCACGCTCTACGCAGCCGATGTGAGTAAGACCTTTAAACAGGTCAACATTCACAAGGCCGCTGGGCCAGATGGATTACCAGGACGTGTACTCCGAGCTATGTGAGAATGCCATTCATTGACTACAGCTCAGCGTTCAACACCATAGAGCCCTAAAAGCTCATCACTAAGCTAAGGACCCTGGGACTAAACACCTCCCTCTGCAACTGGATCCTGGACTTCCTGACGGGCCGCCCCGTCACCACTTCCTGGTTGGATTTTTTCTCAGGTTTTTACCTGCCATATGAGTTCTGTTATATTCACAGACATCATTCAAACAGTTTTAGAAACTTCAGAGTGTTTTCTATCCAAATATACTAATAATATGCGTATCTTAGCTTCTGGGACTGAGTAGCAGGCAGTTTACTCTGGGCACCTCTGGGCACCTTATTCATCCAAGCTACTCAATAATGCCCCCAGCCATAAGAAGTTATTAATGGCTTGGAAGTAAGCATTTCACTGTAAGGTCTACACCTGTTCTATTTGGTGCATGTGACAAATATAATTTGATTTGATTTGAAACTGTTTACTCAACGGATATGGTGTGAATGCAAACAAGACCCGGACAGAGTGCCCTTCGCTCCCACTTGACAAGTACTAATGTCCAGAAACAGCATGGGAAGTAGCTACCTGGTGTCAGGGTGACAATCACAATAAGGACACGGAGCAACACCCACCCTTCATGATTACTTTTTAGTCGAAAAATAAACAATTGTCAGTTTTATAACTGAAAATGTACAATTATTTAAGTAAAACTAACAATGAAATATGACTCAGGCTAATCCTGTCTTGAGAACAGAAATCCTAACGCTTGCGGTAGGGTAGTGGCGTGCTAAGAAACAGAAGGAAAAACAGCTCAATCAAAACAACCTAACCTATAGCAGAGTGCTTTCGACACACCCACTCCTTTCCACACGCCCATTCCTTTCCTTTCGACACACCTACTCACCCATATACTGCACTCTAGCAGCCATATTGAGCTGCAACTACCCTTCTTGTCAGATGTCTCTGCAATGTAAGGTAGAGAACGGTCAGGAATTGACAAATGGGAACCCTTTTAATTGCATAGCCAAACATTGTTCAATCAAGAGCGTCTAACCTATAGCAGAGTACTTTTGACACACCCACTCCTTTCGACACACCCACTACTCCAAGACATACTTGGTCCGGTACACATCTATCTATACTTGTAGCACAGATAGAACAATGTGCCAGATATTTCATGTATATAGGTGTGAAGCATCCGTTTAGCTATTCCACTCACTACCAAATATGACGATGAGAGGAAGCCCAGTGTTCGACAGGGGGATGAGGTGGAGCAAGATGGATTTTGGCCAATGATATGCAAATGTTCTCATCAATGAAATTTGATCTCAGTACAGTTTTCCGTTCCCAAAACTAGAATGAGTGGAACAGAGTGGACGAAGTTTTGTAGATTTTACACTTTGCCAAAGTTTTTAAAAAATAGTGTTGTTTAGAAGGAGTGCAAGGCCGAATTTAGTTATTGCACACGCGCACTTTACAGAGTAAGCTTTCCCTAATGGAAATTTGCTAAAATATTCTAGAACAAGCCAATAGGATCTGCTAGCTTGTGCTTGACTTTGCCTACTATGACTAATTTTAATTTTTAAATGTTTTATTTAGCCTTTATTTAATCATTTGAGAACAAGTTCTCATTTACAACTGCGACCTGGCCAAATAAAGCAAAGCAGTTCGACACATACAACAACACAGAGTTACACATGGAATAAACAAACATACAGTCAATAACACAATAGAAAAAAATCTATATACAGTGTGTGCAAATGAGATAAGATTAGGGAGGTAAGGCAATAAATAGGCCGTAGTGGCGAAGTAAATACAATTTAGCAATTAAACACTTGAGTGATAGATGTGCAGAAGATGAATGTGCAAGTTGAGATACTGGGGTGCAAAGGAGCAAAAAATAAAAAATAACAATATGGGGATGAGGTAGTTGGATGGTCTATTTACAGATGGGTTATGTACATGTGCAATGATCTGTGAGCTGCTCTGACAGGTGATGCTGATGAGGAAGATATGAGTCTCCAGCTTCAGTGATTTTTGCCATTCGTTCCAGTCATTGGCAGCAGAGAACTGGAAGGAAAGGCGGCCAAATAGAAATTGGCTTTGGGGGTGACCAGTGAAATATACCTGCTGGAATGCGTGCTGTGGGTGGGTGTTGCAATGGTGAGCAGTGAGCAGAGATTTGTTCCGATTTGAAACGGCAGGCTATGGTCAATCTTGGGTTAGTTAAACAAGTGTATCCTTGCAGTGCCTGCAAAATGACGCTTTTACCACAGATAGAAAAATGAAACAGATATTTCACCGGATGTATAAATGTGAAGCTTGCGCTTGGCGTTTCCACTCACTACAAAATATGGTAGCCCAGTGGCCGCGGTGGGAGAAGGTGGAACGAGATGGATTTGGGCCGACATTCTGCTCATTGATGAAACATTTGATATCAATACAGTTTTCTATTCCCAAAACTAAAATCTGTTACGATCAGAGTGGACTACGTTTTGTAGACTTTGCCATTTGTCAAAGTTTTAAAAACGTGCGTTATTTAGAAGGAGCGCATAGGCGAATTGGATTACTACACATGCGAACTTCAGAGAGTAGGCAATGAACGCTAGAACGCGCCAATAGGATCTCGCTAGCTCTGCCCAACTCCTTGCTTTTTCTGCCCACTGTGACTAATTTATTCCCATTTGAAACGATGGGCTGTGGTCTATCTTGGTTTAGTTATATAAATCTTTGCTATACCTTTTGCTCACCACAAGCATGGAACTAGTTAGTGCAACCATTTGTTTTACGGGGAGCAAAATGAACTGCTGCACCATACCGTTGCATGAATTCATGGAAATTGGAAGCGAATGAGCTAGCCATCATTTTGAGTGGTTTGGTGAATGCTAGTCAATTTAAACTGCGTATATTAACATAAGTTACTAAGTTATTTAAATAAAACTATTATCTTCTGAATAAAGACCGGAAGGTGTGTGAACGACGGGCGGCAGTCCAACTAGCTACCTTGGTAACTTCAAATAGGCCAGAAAAAAGATGGAATCGATACTTGACCTACCAATCGAAAATAAGATATTTTATGCTGTTCTGGTGTTCTCGTGGACGGTTTATCTATGGGAGGCCTACCTTGCGTACAGACAGGTAATTGTTTACTTTGTTTCGTAACTGTCTCTGTCAATACCGCACCAGGCCCCGGCTGCTGCCCCATTCATAGACGTAACTACTCTAGCGCCAATTGACAATAGAACCTTCTGACCGGTGATGTTTGTTAATAACCTCTACGGGATCGGCTAACGGCTAATGTGATTAGCAAGAGAGTTTAAGTAACAACATTTTTTCCCAGGACCTAGACATATCTCATATGGGCAGAAATATTGCATTCTTGTTAATCTAATTGCACTGTCCAATTTACAGTAGCTATTACAGTGAAATAATACCATGCTATTGTTTTAGGAGAGTGCACAATTATGAATGTAAATGTATTAATAAGCCAATTAGGCATATTTGGGCAGTCTTGATACAACATTTTGAACATATATGCAATGGTTCATTGGATCAGTCTAAAACTGCACGTGCACTGCTGCCATCTAGTGGCCAAAATCTAAATTGCGCTTGGGCTGGAATAATACATTATGGCCTTTCTCTTGCAGTTCAAAGATGATGGTTAAAAAAACAACGTTTTTTTACGTCGGGTTATCTTTTACCTGATCTAATGTGTTATATTCTCCATTCATTTCACATTTCCACAAATTTCAAAGTATTTCCTTTCAAATGGTATCAAGAATATGCATATCCTTGCTTCAGGTCCTGAGCTACAGGCAGTTAGATTTTAGGTGAAAATTAGCTTGCGGTACTTTTTTTGGAAACATAAGGAATGTCTTTCATATCAGCCATAAATGCTTAATAAAAAACAAAATGTACATTAGTAGCTACACTTTGCGCTGTGTTCCCACAGCGCCATGTCTCCATGTTACAGCACTTGTTTATGGAAGACAAAGGCCGCCACCAGTGCTAATTAGCTATCTAGCATGCTCTGAACATCTGTGTGAAAGATAACTGGGGAGGAAGTGTAGTTTGTCAGCTGGAGGCACAAAGTGTATGGATCTGTGCAAAACTACTACAGTAAGCATATTTTTTTATTTGAAAGATTATTTCTCACAGACATGAAAGATAAGGGGCATTTCAGCATATGTTCAAAAGTGATTGTCGTTTACAAGGAGCCAAATGTGGGCGAATGTAATGGCTGAAGGGATTTCGAGAGGTAGATAGCAGCATGCTGACTCAGTTTCATTTATATTGTTTCAATAACCATGTTTCAGTCCAGTTTTTATACAAGTAAAGTCATACCGTATTTAAAAAATTATTGCGCCAGCTGTGCTGGAAAGGGGAAGTTTCTGTGCTATTTTTCAATTGCTGTCAGATCATTTGTTTGTTCGACATGGTGGGATCTTTTTGTGTCAGTAAAATGTATTATGTAAGAAATGGAGGTGGAAACGCCTTTATGCGAAAACGTTGATATAATTACCAACGTATCGAAATAATGCGATGATATGGTGTGTGTGGTCCTCCCACTATGACTCAGAGAAACCATGGAGTTTATTAGGATACAAATGAAATAAGTTATGATCAACTTCACAGGGTGATGAAATTGCACAGTGATCTTGGTGCTCTTTTCTAAAAAATATCTAGGGTCTTATTTTAGTGACATGATGATCAATACTTGACTTCTGATTGACAAATACAAATATTCTCAATTCAAGGCTATCCATAATAATCTCATCATGTAGACTAGACTACCCGCACTGTATCTGCAAGCTGTTGGCTAGAGTCCATGTGCCAAGACCAAAGTAGGCACATTTTCTATTTAAACGCAGGTTTTGTGACAACTATTGGTAGAGTTGAAAATGCAATGGAAACACATTGAACATAAGATTTTTATTTGGTACATGAAAAGGTAAGCGAAAAAATAAATTTTCTGTGCATTACGTCATAACGCAGTGATTTTTATCCACGACAAGTCTGTTTGGACTTCCCACTGGTGGGAAAATGCGCATATTTTATTGGTGTGTTTTTTTGAATATTTGCATGAATCTGTCACCAATTGAATGGTGTTTGCCAGTCTCTCAATATTTTTCCAAGAACAACGCTGCCTTCAGGATTTCCTAAAATCAGTGTTATACCAATTGTTGATATACAGTCTGAAACAAAGCACCACAAAAAACATGGAACATTTCCTTACAAGCCAGAATGATGAATACAATTACATTTTAATTTAGCTACTCTACTGGTTGTCTGTGCAGTTGGTCCTTCGGCTGGTTGAAACTTGAGACAAAATATCCACAGGAAAGTATTATTTTGTCAACTTTTTAGACCGCCAGTACTGCCAAATACCTGTCACCGGTTACATGCGCAAAACCATGTAGCTAAATGCATGCAAGACGTTGGTTAGTTTGCTTGCATGTACTTACTTCTGTCTTGTGCCTTTAGTCGATGAGCAAATAAATCGGGATAGCAGAACAGAAACCTGCGTTTCGATAATACTTTCCTGTGGATATTTTGTCAAATTTAGACCAGCTGAAGGACCAACCCAATAGACAATTGGCCGAGTCAGTTCAAATTAAGTTTAGTCAACGTTCTGACTTGTAAAGGACTGTTTGGAATTGTTTTATCTAAAAGTTAACTTTATTCTGTAACATGGAGATTGCCTTTAGGATTAGCTATATGAATGGAAAAATAATATGAATAACTTGTCTAACCACATAGCATAACCTTCTAACCACATAGCGGAGGATATACAGGTCGACCATGCACGTGCCACAAGAGTTGGGGAAGATCATGGACACGGATACCTTTGAGAAGTCACGTCTTTATCAACTGGACAAGAGCAACTTCAGTTTTTGGTCTGGACTATATTCAGAAACTGAGGGGACGGTAGGTCCAACTACAAGATCCATTGGTTTGTTAGGACCTACTTTGTTATATTAGAACGTAGTTGCCTATATCTGCTTACAGAGCATATCACCAAACAGGGAATTTTGTGTTTTTAACACTGTTGTTGTCTCATAGCTGATCCTGCTCCTTGGTGGAATCCCTTTCCTTTGGAAAGTTGCTGGGACTGTGACTGCTCGTTTTGGATTGGGTCCCGACTATGAAGTGTGTGAATGCTCCACGGTTAAAATGATCAGTCCAGTATTACGAAGGTTTATTTTCTTGAATCATTACATATATTTCAATGGTTCTTTTTCTTTCAGATCTTCCAGTCTCTTTCGTTTCTGATGCTTGCGACTCTGTTCAGTGCCTTCACTGGTCTTCCCTGGAGTATCTACAACACCTTTGTCATTGAGGAGAAGCATGGCTTCAACCAGCAGGTACCATGTCCAAACTCTCTGGGGACATCCTTATTATACAGGCAAACGTTTCGTAGTTTGAATCAATTACACTTTTTCCCTGGCATGGTTTTAAACATACAGTCTGTGTTTTTTTGCTGTCGTCTACGGTTCCTCTTTCAGACGCTGGGGTTCTTCCTGAAGGATGCTGGGAAGAAGTTTATTGTGACCCAGTGTATCTTGTTGCCAGTGACCTCACTGCTCCTCTACATCATCAAGATTGGTGGAGACTTCTTCTTTATCTACGCCTGGCTCTTCACACTGGGGGTCTCTCTGGTTAGTCCTTTCACCTAGGGTTGTGGCGGTCATTACATTTTTGTCAGCCGGTGATTGTCAAGTAAATAACTGCCGGTCTCATGTTAATGGACCGTGAATTAATGTAAACACGTTTAGCATCTCCTGGCTTCCACGCGTAGCCTACAAGCTACTGATGCAGACCTTGGGAACATCTATATTTTTAAAAAGTATAATAAATCCATTTAATATAGCCTACACCATCACAATAAATCCATGATTTATTTTAGACCAGTCTAAAGAAGCATGATCTGAAGAAAATGTAGTCTATTTCAAAAGAACAGAATAGCATACTCTGAGTTGTCCTTATGTTAGGCCCTGATATGGCTATGCCATATGGCTGTGGGCTACACTAGTTCATTTAGTCGACAAGATTTGCTTAGAATTCCGTGGCATTCTTTTTTTATTATTTTATAGTATGAAGAATACAATTGACTGTAGCAACATAGAAAGGATATTTTCTAAGGAAGTGCGCACATACGGCTATTCTATGTTGAGCGGTTAACAAAGAAACAGGTTCTCCTACGTCCTTAACTTATTTACTTTGCAACTTTAGTTGTGATACAAAACGTTGGGCTATATGTTTAAAAACATTTTTTTTTAATACATTCTAGGGCTACATGATGCAAACCTAATGATGATTTGAAAAAAGTTGCATGAAAGGCATGAGCTCTGATTTTGTTTCTTGTGCAGACTGAACACTTCATCAGTCTCTCATTCACAATTTGACAAGCACTTGATAATATTTTCACCAGGCCTTGAATTTCCTGGCGGCATCCCCCTTGTGTGACCATAATGCCCCCTAAAAAAATCCATGCCTTTTGCAGCCACTTGTTGTGCACTTGGGCTGAATATAATAATTATAATGTCCTTCTCCCGGCTGCCATGCTCCTAAGCACCTCTCACATGGCTCTCCCAGATATCTAAATTCTTATTAGCCAATGCCCGTGATGTGATCGGGTCCTTCTCACTGGCATCTCAGCTCCAACAGAGAGATGTGATTGTGTACAAATGTAAGCAAGGTTTGAAATGATTGTTTTAGTCAAATATTATATATGTTTGGTCTTCTTTTGGTCAATTTGCAGACTACAAATGATTTGTAATTCTGTTTTGGCCCCCCGACCATCCACTCAAGAAAAAAAATCGGCCCGCGCCTGAATCTAGTTGATGAGCCCTGCACTAGCCTATGTTATGCTGTGCTACTATCCCCAATAGTACAGAAGTTGACCTATTCTATTGGCAGAGTTGCAAAGAGAAATCCATATCAGACTGGCCAACAGAAATAAAAGATTAATATGGGAAAAAAGAACAGACACTGGACAGAGGAACTCTGCCTAGAAGGCCAGCATCCCGGAGTCGCCTCTTCACTGTTGACATTGAGACTGGTGTTTTGCAGGTACTATTTAATGAATCTGCCAGTTGAGGAAGTGTGAGACGTCTGTTTCTCAAACAAGACACTAATGTACTTGTCCTCTTGCTCAGTTGTGCACCAGGGCCTCCCACTCCTTTCTATTCTGTTTGGAGCCAGTTTGCGCTGTTCTGTGAAGGGAGTAGTACACAGCGTTGTACGAGATCTTCAGTTTCTTGCCAATTTCTCGCATGGAATAGCCTTCATTTCTCAGAACAAGAATAGACTGACAAATTTCAGAAGAAAGTACTTTGTTTCTGGCCATTTTGAACCTGTAATCGAACCCACAAATGCTGATGCCCCAGATACTAAACTAGTCTAAAGAAGGCCAGTTGTATTGCTTCTTTAATCAGGACAACAGTTTTTAGCTGTGCTAACAAGGGGTTTCTAATGATCAATTAGCCTTTTAAGATGATAAACTTGGATTAGCTAACACAACGTGCCATTGGAACACAGGAGTGATGGTTGCTGATAATGTCCCTCTGTAGATTTCCATAAAAAATCAGCCATTTCTAGCTACAATATTAATTTACAACATTAAATGTCTACACTGTATTTCTGATCAATTTAATGTTATTTTAATGGACAATGTGCTTTTCTTTCAAAAACAAGGACATTTCTAAGTGACCACAAACTTTTGAACGGTAATGTATTTCTAAACACCAATGCGCAGCAATGCACACATGGCAGTAGGCTATAAGTGCGACCGTTCCAAAATGCAATTACGTAGCAGGAAAAAAAACATTCTCAAAAGTGCCCGCAAATGTAATTATGCATGTGATGCTTTATTATAAAGGTGCATTTTTATGGTGAAAATGATCTTCCCCAAACTTGAAACTCATGCACTGTCTATGTATGCCAGTTAGGCTCTACATCAGTTGTAAAGTGGATTAATGTGCTTACCTTCTTTAAATTATTTGGCCACTTTAGTTGTGATACATATAGGCCTATGGCCTAGGCTATATGATGTGTGCAACTATGATTTGAAAAGGTCACAAAAGGCATGCACTGTTTCTTGCCTTACTGCACACGCTGGGCATCATTCACAAGTGATAATACATATTTCACAAGTGAATGGCTAATATTGTCACCCATCAGACTATTCTTAATTTAATGTTGTCTTTACATATACTAAATAATATACAGTACCAGTCAAAGGTTTGGTCACACCTACTCATTCCAGGGTTTTTCTTTATTTTTACTCTTTTCTACATTGTACGGTAATAGTGAAGACATCAACACTATGAAAAAACACATGGAATTATGCAGTAACCAAAAAAGTGTTAAATCAAAATATATTTGAGTTTCTTCAAAGTAGCCACCCTTTGCCTTGATGGGACATTGTCCTGTTGAAAAACAACTGATAGTCCCACTAAGTCAAAAACCAGATGGGATGGCGTATCACTGAATAATTCTGTTGTAGCCATGCTGGTTAAGTGTGCCTTGAATTCTAAATAAATTAGTGTCACCAGCAAAGCACCATCACACCTCCTCCTCCATGCTTCATGATGTGAACCACACATACGGAGATAATCCGTTCACCTACTCTGCGTCTCACAAAGACACGGCGGTTGGAACCAAAAATCGCACATTTGGACTCATCGGACCAAAGGACAGATCGGTCTAATGTCTATTGCTCATGTTTCTTGGGCCAAGCAAGTCTCTTCTTCTTCTTGGTGTTCTTTAGTAGTGGTTTCTTTGCAGCAACTTGACCATGAAGGCCTGATTCACGCAGTCTCCTCTAAGGGCTTTATAAATACATTTGATTGAACAGTTGATGTTGAGATGTGTCTGTTACTTGAACTGAAGCATTTGTTTGGGCTGCAATCTGAGATGCAGTTAACTCTAATGAACTTATCCTCTGCAGCCGAGGTGATGGTTTTTGATGGTTTTTGCGACTGCACTTGAAGAAAAAGTTCTTCAAATTTTCCGGATTGACTGACCTTCATTTCTTAAAGTATTGATGGACTGTCATTTCTCTTTGCTTATTTGAGCTGTTCTTGCCATAATATGGACTTGGTCTTTTACCAAATAGGGCTGACTTCAGTATACCACCCCTACCTTGTCACATCACAACTGATTGGCTCAAACACATTAAGAAGGAATTAAATTCCACAAATTAACTTTTAGGAAGGCACACCTGGTAATTGAAATGTATTCAAGGCAAAGGGTGGCTATTTTGAAGAATGTCAAATATAAAATATATTTTGATTTGTTTAACACTATTTTGGTTACTACAAGATTCCATATGTATTTTTTTCGTAGTTTTGATGTCTTTACTATTCTACTGAAGATCTACCCTGGAATGATTAGGTGTGTCCAAACTTTTGACTGGTACTGTATGTGTGAAATTAGTTTTGATTTAGAATGGACCATTATCATGCACCTGTCCCGGAACAAAAATACATGTAGTCTATGCACTTAAATAGTGAATGGAGGACGCTTTTCCCGTAGTTCATTTTCATGGCAGCCAGGTAGGCTATACTCCTGTTGTAAATATAAGCAATGTGCTTAATATTAGGAAAGTTGAGAATATAAAATATAGCAGGCCTAGCCTATAGAAAGTTAATGGGATCCACCTCTTTTTAATAGAGGCCATCAACTATGTTTTTGCATGCAATTGCAGAGCCTATAGAAATGTTGAGCTCATGGGCTCTCATGAAGTGTTTGATTTTCAAAAACATTTGCATTGATGTCAGTTATTAGAGGGAAAATAGAATGCTGAGTACCAGTCAGTTGGCAAGTTTGGTAGACAACTAATGGCCATCAGCAGCTTCAGAGTTTGGGGAAACCTAGTTACCGTGACTGAACGGTCAAGTGGAATTTGACTGCTGGCATGACTCGTGTGGTGGTAATACGGTCACCGTAACAGCCCTACTTTCACCTCTTAGCTACCTTGAAACAGCAGTTTTATAGGCTCAAGCAATTCAATTATGCTAAATGAGTTAAGCTATAGTCAAATTAGTCTAAACTATTTCATTCTGATCATTCTTCCTCGCTCTTAGGTGCTGGTGACCATCTATGCTGATTACATTGCTCCCCTATTTGACAAGTTTACTCCTTTGCCAGAGGGAGAGCTGAAGGAAGAGATTGAGAGCATGTCTAAGTCTATCAATTTCCCCCTCACTAAGGTCTATGTAGTAGAAGGTAAGGCACAATACATTAACTCAACAACTAGTTTTGTCCAAAAGATGGGACTGCTTCCACTGTATCTATAATTGTTTATCATCAGAGGAGTGGGCGCTGAGGAGACCAAGGCATAAGTGGGAGGTGGTCACATTTTTGTTGTAACATATGGACAGTAAAGTTGTATTGTAATTAGGGCTGTCAAGCGCTAAAAACATTTAATCGAATTTGCTCAAATTAAGCTGTAATTTACGATTTTTCATACAAAAAACATTACAAGAATATTGACGTCTTGATTTTTGTCTTAAGGTAACGGTTAGGTAAATTGAGGAACCACACTTTCTTTAACCTCAATATCAACTTGTTTTTAGCTTTATAGATTATGTATTTGGGATGTTTTCAGTGTATTTTGAATGTTTCGGATAATGCACTTAAATCACGATTCAAAAAAATGAACTGCACTAAAATTGCAAAAAATTAACTGATTTAACTCTGAGAGCCCTAGTTGAAATGATCTGTTTTGACCTACTCTTCCAGGTTCCAAGCGCTCCTCCCACAGTAACGCTTACTTCTATGGGTTCTTCAAGAACAAGCGCATAGTGTTGTTCGACACCCTGATGGAGGACTACTCTCCCCTCAACAAGGACGGAGAGCCAGAGAATGGGCCTGCAGAGGAGACTGACACACCAACTGAGGCCAAAGCCAAGCCCAAGGTCAGACATACTCCTTTACACAGAGAACTGTGTCTCAACATGTTATTAATCTAAAATACTGAAGGAAGGTTCAGGACTGCAACTTGATTTCCTTCAATTATATTTATTGCTGAAACAAGCTTCTTCTTCAAAGCACTCCATTATTACTGAGCACGGCTTCAGCAATACAGAACATTTTTGTAATCTTGGTTGGAGCTTTGCAAGCACACTACAATTTTCATGTTATGAATCTAATTTGTTGAGGGGTCCTATCATAGAAACCAATAAGTTGGTATACTAGTATTTGTAGTCAGTGTTTCATACATACTTCATTAAAATCAAGCTATTTATGTTCTAACTCTTTTCAGAACAAGAAGCAAGGCTGCAACAACCCAGAGGTCTTGGCTGTATTGGGCCACGAGCTTGGCCACTGGAAGTTGGGCCACACTGTGAAAAACATTGTCATCAGTCAGGTTTGTTTGGAAATTCCCTTGATATGCTTTTGCATGTCAGATCTATACCAATATTCCATTCTTGCAGATCCTGGAAATTCACATGTTGATGTAGAAATGTCAATAAGCATGTTACCATCCACAGGTTTTATGCGAGTAAAGTCATAGTGTAAAAAACATATAATAATCACGACAGCTGTGATGGAAACAGAGTTTTGGTACAATTTTATAAATGCAGACAGATCATTTGTTCATTTGATATGGTGTGATATTGTGTCGGTCAAATGATCAAATTACTTAGACTAGTCTACCCGCATTGTATCTGCGAGCTGTTGGCTAGTGCGCAGCTGCCAAGACCCAGAGTAAGCACATTTGCTAATTAACAAGAACAGTTTTTGTGACAAAACTATCGGTAGAGTTGAAAATGCGATGGAAACGCATTGAACATAAAAATGTTTAGGTGCATAACATAAGCTAAAAGTATATTTTGTGTGCATATGTCATCACGCACTGATTTTTATCCACAACAAGTCCGTTTGGTGGAAACACCACTGGTGAGTGAATTATTTTTCGGCTATTTTTAAAAATGTGTATATATTTGCATTAAAATCTGTCGCCAATTGAATGGAAACCTTGGTAATGGTAACATTTTTCTCCCCCCCTGCCCCTGTCCTTGCAGATGAACTCCTTCCTGTGCTTTTTCCTCTTTGCTGTGTTGATTGGACGAAAGGAGCTATTCATAGCCTTTGGTTTCTATGACAGCCAGCCCACGTTGATTGGTTTGATGATCATATTCCAGTTCATCTTCTCCCCATATAATGAGGTGAGTGACTCCCATCTCTTAAACAATGCATTTATATCTAACGTCTTAATACACTTCAGTGGAGGCCTTAGATGTTAGCGCTGCAAGTGCTGTGCAGTGTTTGTTTTGCGAAAATACCTTGGGCATAGTAGCAAATATTATCCAATGAAATATACATCTAAACCTACAATATAGAGTATCTATTAAAGGATATAAAATGTGTAAGCAAATCTCTATTTTTGATGGAAATGGCATGTTATACTTTCTCATCCTCATTTTATTTGTTATTTTACCAGGTAAGTTGACTGAGAACACGTTCTCATTTACAGCAACGACCTGGAGAATAGTTACAGGGGAGAGGGGGATGAATGAGCCAACTGGGGATTATTTGGTGACCGTGATGTTTTGATTGGGAATTTAGCCAGGACACCGGGGTTAATACCCCTACTCTTACGATAAGTGCCAGGGGATCTTTAATGACCTCAGAGAGTCAGGACACCCGTTTAAACTCCCATCCGAAAGACTGCACCCTACACAGGGCAGTGTCCCCCAATCACTGCCCTGGGGCATTGGGATATTTTTTATTTATTTTTTAAACCAGAGGAAAGAGTGCCTCCTACTGGCCCTCCAACACCTCATTGTGCAGTAACGCTCAGAATGTTGAATTTTTTTACATTCTCCAAATACGTCCTTTTAGTAGTGCTGAGTCCTTTTTGAGTTTGGTTCGATTATTTTTTTAAAATCTTGTAAACATTAAATGCATTATGTGGGTTTAATGATATAACAATACAGACTAAAACAATTAATAAAAGTCCCATGATGGTAGTGAGTGCCCATTACTGCTTATCACTTATTAGCCATAATTTATTCATATTACTTTACTTTAATAAAATATGTGTTGTGTATATATATATTTTTTATGTCTTTATTATTTCATTCTTAGTCATCTTATCTATAAAGAGTGGGCTGCTTTCTATGAAGAAATACTAAAATTGTGGTTTTGTCAGACAGCAAAGTAAATAAGACATACTTTTGACTGCTGATTACCAACTATCAATCACTTAGATCATGTCCTTTCAGGTAGAGACCTCACAAACCAACTGCTCTCTATCCCTCGCATATCTCAAATTCTCGTAGCAGGCGTACGTAGCAGGCGTAAAAGGAACAGACTGGACAAGTAGGTGCACAATGGATTATGGTCATTGTAGTTAATTACCACATTTTCTGCGCTACACTATCGATTATTGGTCTGTTGGAAACTACAACACCCTACTACATTGCACAATTCGGGAATTCAAATAACTGAAGCATTGAAAATAACAAATTTCAGTTAATCGCTCAGCACTATCTTTTAGAAATGGAAATCTCTCAGTATAGTGATGCAGGTCTTTAGATGTTGTACACATGAAATTTGTAATTCCAAACTTTATCCGCACCGTTATATTCCATTTTGTTGCTACATGAGTAATACCTCTCCATCCATTCTAGAAGCAGGCTGTACAGAGAATGGAACAGCTGGATAGGGGAAACAGCTGGTATCGCACAAAATGAAGTATTACGTTACCGGTAAAGTTTGCAATGACAATTCCATATGTACAACATCTAAAGACCTGATTCACTGTACTGAGAGCCTTTCAGATTTATAAAGGACATATTTGGATGTTTTTGGAGCAGTTTTTTCCTGAGTCTCCGTACTGCACAATGAGGACGTGAACCGCTGGTTGGGGTAAGTTTATAAAAAACATGACATTTACATAAAGAAATTGAGATCTGGTTGTAAAAAAAGCTAAGTTGAAGTTGTTTTATTAGTCGTACTGTATGTACGGGATACGCATGGTATACATCGTCCAACAAAATGCTTACTTCCTGGTTCCTTCTCGACAATGCAACAATAATAAAAAAGTAAAAAATAGAATACGAACATGAATTAAATGGCAGTAGAATAGAATAAATGTTTGAGTATAAGTAAACTTAGCAAAAAAAGAATCCTCTCACTGTCAACTGCGCTTATTTTCAGCAAACTTAACGTGTAAATATTTGTGTGAACATAACAAGATTCAACAACTGAGACATAAACTGAACAAGTTCCACATACATGTGACTAACAGAAATGGAATAATGTGTCCCTGAACAAAGGGGGGTCAAAATCAAAAGTAGCAGTCGGTATTGGGTGTGGCCACCAGGTGCATTAAGTACTGCAGTGTATCTCCTCTTCATGTACTGCACCAGATTTGCCAGTTCTTGCTGTGAGATGTTACCCCACTCTTCCACCAAGGCACCTGCAAATTCCCGGGCATTTCTGGGGGGAATGGCCCTCACCCTCCAATCCAAAAGGTCCCAGATGTGCTCAATGGGATTGAGATCCGGGCTCTTCGCTGGCCACGGCAAAACACTGACATTCCTGTCTTGCAGGAAATCATGCACAGAATGAGCAGTATGGCTGGTGGCATTGTCATGCTGGAGGGTCATATCAGGATGAGCCTGCAGGAAGGGTATCACATGAGGGAGGAGGATGTCTTCCCTGTAACGCACAGCGTTGAGATTGCCTGCAATGAAAACAAGCTCAGTCCGATGATGCTGTGACACACTGCCCCAGACCATGACGGACCCTCCACCTCATCGATCCCGTTCCAGAGTACAGGCCTCGGTGTAATGTTCATTCCCTCGACGATAAACGCGAATCTGACCATCACCCCTGGTGAGACAACCACGGCAGTGAAGAGCACTTTTTGCCAGTCCTGTCTGGTCCAGCGACAGTGGGTTTGTGCCCATAGGCGACGTTGTTGCCGGTGAGGACCTGCCTTACAACAGGCCTACAAGCCCTCAGTCCAGCCTATTGCGTATAGTCTGAGCACTGATGAGGGATTGTGTGTTCCTAGTGTTATAACCTTGCAGCATACCTAAGGCACGTTCACACAGATGAGCAGGGACACTGGGCATCTTTATTTTGGTGTTTTTCTGAGTCAGTAGAAAGGCATTTTTAGTGTTCTAAGTTTTCATAACTGTGACCTTAATTGCCTACCGTCTGTAAACTGTTAGTGTCTTAACATCCGTTCTACAGGTACATGTTCATTAATTGTTTATGGTTCATTGAACAAGCATGGGAAACAGTGTTTAAACCCTTTACAGTGAAGATTTGTGAAGTTATTTGGATTTTTACTAAATATCTTTGAAAGACAGGGTCCTGAAAAGGGGCCGTTTCTTTTTTTGCTGAGTTTATAATACAGGAAGGCACAATTTATAGTACAATTTTACATCTGTTTTGGGGAAGGAGTGTATAAATTGAGCAGTATTATAAGAATCTGGTAGCAGCAGTACTGATGTGTGAGGAGAATCAGAGCAGGTGGTCTCCTTTAAGTCAGCTTTAAACAGAAAATGTTGTTAAAATGGAGATGAGGATGGGATGCTAAGAGTACCTCTGATACTTCACTGAGGAAAACTGAAATGGTTTCCTATTCCTACCTCCAGGTCCTGTCCTTCTGTCTGACGGTCTTGAGCCGCAGGTTTGAGTTCCAGGCAGATGCCTTTGCGCGGGGCATGGGCCGAGCCTCAGAGCTCTACTCTGCCCTCATCAAGCTCAACAAAGACAACCTGGGCTTCCCTGTGGCCGACTGGCTCTTCTCCATGTGGCACTACTCCCACCCTCCCCTCCTGGAGCGCCTACGGGCCCTGGGAGGCACCAAGCAGGACTGACGGGCCCTGAAGGGAGAGCCACGTCTGCTGCCTCTCCCCAAGGGCCTCCGCAAGCCACTTCTGGCCCTCTGATGTCCTCCCCATCTCTTTTGCTGTTGCCCTGTTTTTGTTATCCTTTATCCTCACCAGTAGGTTCCTTTTTTCAATTTCGAACTTGCACAATACCAAAATGTTTTGATGAGACGACGAAGATATCTCATCTATGCTTATTCTAGGCAAACATGAAGATACAGATGTCATAAACACAAAACCATTGTGGGCATAAATAATTGCCTTAATGTTATTTTAAGCACTTGCCACTAGTACAGGTCACATTTATCAAGGATTGCTCATTATATTTCAGCAAGGTTTTTATTTCTTACTCAGTTTTATTTACTTCCCGAAGAATTTGTCATTCCAAATGTTTTCTCATTAAACCTCAAATTGTATTGTAACGGTCCCGGTCCAATCCATTTTTAGAGGGGTTTGAAAAAGAAACTGCTCCCAGAATTATCAAGTGTCAATAGGATGTATTGCTTGTACAAAGAATGGGCCATCAATTAATTAATAGTATAAACTGCTGCCTAGGCTGGTCGACTGGCTCAATCTACAACTGTTATATATAGTTTGAGTGCCTGTGACTTCCCAGGGATCTGTGACTTGTGATAGTTTTTAAGTAAAGCTTTGGCCAGTGACAACATAGGAATTCACTCTTTAGGTTACATTTCTTCGCATTTGTTTTTGACACGATTTCATTTTTTTTATGCACTTGTTTGTTAACAATGGTCTGACCATACTGTACTTGTAAATAATTGATTAGCGATTAGCTTTGCAAAAAGAGAAAAAAGTGTATGTAAACTTTTGGCCTATTTGAATGTGGTTTGGAATCTTCTGTTAATGTTTTATTGTTTAGTTCTCTACTTCTGGTGCCTATGTGCGAGGTTTGATCGACAAAGGCTGGGGGACTGGGGTGGCTATAAGTCACATCACAAAACTCAAGTGTTTGGTTTGATATAGGACACAGTACTTTTCTTGCAGTATTGTGAATAAAGTCCCTCACAGCAGCTGTCCTATTTGTCTCACCTTTGCTCTGGTAATGGTAGTGAGTCATGCACTTTGGATTTGAGGGCAGCTTCATCCATATCAGGTGAACCGTTTTAGAAATTACAGAAGTATTGGGACCAATTCACTTGTATAAAAGTAGTAAAAAGTTATTTGATCCCATATTCATAGCACACAATGACTACATCAAGCTTGTGACTGGATGCCTTTGCTGTTTCAGATTATTTTGTGCCCAATAGACATTAATGGTAAATAATGTATTCTGTCATTGTGGAGTCACTTTTATTTTTATTGTACCTACATGCTAGGCAGTGTCAAGCAATTTTCTGGGGCCTTTCGCAAAGACTCCAGCCACCCGAGATAGGGACTGTTCTCCATACTCTCATCTGGCAGGCGACACTGGTGCATCAAGGCTTAGCAAATAGACTTCTAAACAGCTTCTATCCCCTGACCATAAGACTTATGGCTAACAGCTACTGCTCTCCCTTTCCTACACACTATCCACACAGACTCGAGGCCCCATCCATAGGTCTCTAACCACACAGACACAACCTACGTTGTTGCTAAAATGATTATTGATTACTCCATTAAACTGCTGTCCATTGATTGTCATTACCATTAGTATCTATTTATCCACTATTACTCCTGTTTACAAGAATACACAGTGTACAAAGCATTAAGAACACCTGCTCTTTCCATGACAGGTTGACCAGGTGAATCCAGGAGAAAGCTATGATCCCGTATGGATGTCACTTGTTAAATCCACTTCAATCAGTGTAGATGAAGGGGAGGAAACGGGTTAAAGAAAGATTTTTATGCTTTTAGACATTTGAGACATGGATTGTTTGTGTGCCATTCAGAGGGTGAATGGGCAAGACACAAACTAAGTGGTAGTAGGTAGGTGCCAGGCGCACCAGTTTATGTAAAGAACTGGAACACTGCTGGGTTTTTCATGCTCAACAGTTTCCCGTGTTTATCAAGAATGGTCCATCACCCAAAGGACATCCAGCCAACTTGACACAACTGTGGGAAGCATCCCTGTGGAGCGCTTTCGACACCTTGTAGATTCCATGCCCTGCCAAATTGAGGCTGTAAGTATTTATATAGTCCTGCTACCAATCACTTTTCAGCCCTGTTTACATGTACATTCTACTACCAGTCACTTAAAAAATATATAAACCTACCTCAATCATTTCAGTATTTCTTCACCACAGGAGGTTGGTGGCACCTTAAATGGGGAGGACGGGCTTGTGGTAATGACTAGAACGGAGTCAGTGGAATGTTATCAAATATGTTTTCAATGTATTTAAATGCCATTCGATTTGCTCTGATCCAACCATTATTATGAGCCGTCCTCCCCTCAGTAGCCTCCACTGCCCTGCACATTAAATAAGGTACTGTCACTGACCTGTATATACGTCCGTTCTAGTGTTAACTCACATTGTAGTTGTTGTGTGTTCATTTTAATTACATTTGTTATTCTATTTTCTATTATTATCACTGCATTGTTGGGAAAGAGCTCCTAAGGTAAGAATTTCCCTGTACTGTTTTAGACCTGTTGTATCCTGTGCAACAACTTGGACATTTCAAAATACAAAATCTTATTGTAAATGTCAAGTAGTTGTGTAGGTCTACTGTGTATTTGACAACATGCATATATGGCAAACAAATCTATAATTTAGCAGAAGTGCTCACAGGCTGGAGTAGACCAATGCAATAAACAAATGGCAACGCCACTACGTAGTGCGCAGCGCATGCACATCAAACTGTGGGTATCACGCTGTCCGCTATATGAGGCCGTACCATTACAAATAGGGGTGGACATATTTCCAAGTGACATTTTGATTGTTTAAGACTGATAGCCATTTATTAAAATGTGTTTAATGAAAAAAATCCACACCTTTTTACGGATGGTACTATTGAGCTGGATCTAACTGATCCTTAATCGAAAAATAATAAAGACTCAGCTCATCCGTTTCCACACCCATTTTAGACAATGGTGAGGACCTGTTTGGTTTATTTTGGTAGACAAGGGCAAATGGTCAAATGATAGTTGTTTTGGTGCGAAATGGCAAGGTTTTTGAGACCCGACGTTAGGAGTCTACTCACCACACAGCTAAGGATGACATCTAACCAGGTAAAAACGCATGACATATGATAAGACCACGTTTTGCTTTTCGCTGCTAATACAGTCTAAAGTTCAAGTGAAACAAGTGGTATTCAATTGTCAGGTGATTTGACTATGGCCTTCGACAATTTTTTTTTGTTATTTTTGTTACCTACTCAGTCAGTCGGTTACTGTTTCACAGATATTTGGAACTTTCATCTAGATTCTGGTGCAACATTGTAGCAAACGACTGTACTGACAGCATTCTATGAAGCGAAATAGTTTTGTAAGCAGTTCAATGTGTCCAGTTAGTTGAAAGCCAAGTATAACAAATAAAAATATACACCTCCGGTCTGATGACTTCATGGCATTTGGTTGAATTCGCCCATCCTATGAATCGTTATTGAAACAAGTCTCTGGTGCTGTCAGCTTTTGCTGATGGTCAGAGGTATTTTTTAAATTAAGGCATTGTTGACGTTCTCTTGTCAACTCCGTACAATAGGTATTTTAAGTGAACATTTAAAGGAAGGCGTTTTACATTGGGGCATGAAAATCAATGTGTGAGGCCATATGGCCTAACATTTTGCAATGTATTGACATATTATATTAGTGTTCCACATGCAAAAAGATTCCCATTTCAATCTTTGCTTTAGCTAATTCAGCTGCATGTCACATGACACCAATTAGTACTAACAACCATTTACTTTCATACAGCATATGCTGATAACAGCCTTTACCATTGTACAACGAAAGCTTTATGCAATTTGAAGGTCATTTTTTTCGGTAATAACATTTGTGAATTACACAACACACCAATGTCATACATGTTCCTTAGTAGGAGTAACTTGTTGTTATGTTTACTTATTCATTTATCTTTCCTCATGTACCAGCTGGGTGAGTTGGGCAAAGGTGCAGGGAAAGGAGGGGGTGGCGGAGGATCTGTCAGAGAGGCAGGAGGAGCCCTTGGAAAGAAACAGGCCGCAGAGGAGGAAATGTACTTCAGGTGAGTTGGGGCTTATACAGTACATTGACAAAAGTATGTGGACACCTGCTTGTCGAACATCTCATGCCAAAATCATGGGCATTAGTATGGAGTTGGTCCCCCCCCCCCCCCCCCCCCCCCCCCCTTTGCTGCTATAACAACCTCCACTCTTCTGGGAAGGCTTTCCACTAGATCAGGGCTGCCCAACCGTCTTTCTGGAGATCTACAGTCCTGTGAATTTTCAGTCCAACTCTAATTTACTACTAATTAGCTGCACAACAAGACCTTAACTAGCTGAATCAGATATGCTAAATTAGGGTTGGATTGAAAACCTATAGGACAGTATATCTCCAGTTCAGCAGCCCTGCACTAGATGTTGGAACATTGCTGCGGGGACTTGCTTCCATTCAGCCACGAGCATTAGTGAGGTTGGACCATTGGGCCTGGCGCAGTTGGCGTTCCAATTCATCCCAAATGTGTTTGAAGGGATTGAGGTGAGGGCTCTGTGCAGGCCAGTCAAGTTCTTCCACACCGATCTCGTCAAACCATTTCTCTATTGATCTCGCTTTGTGCACAGGGGCATTGTCATGCTGAAACAGGAAAGGGCCTTCCCCAAACTGTTGCCACAAAGTTGGAAGCACAGAATCGTCTGTCATTGTATGCTGTAGCATAAACATTTCCCTTCACTTGAACTAAGGGGTCTACCCCGAACCATGAAAAACAGCCCCAGACCATTATTCCTTCTCCGCCATACTTTACATTTGGCACTATGCAATTGGGCATGTAGCGTTCTTCTGGCATCCGCCAAACCCAGATTTGCCAGTCGAAGTGCCAGATGGTGAAGTGTTATTCATCACTCCAGCCGACTCTTGGCATTGCACCTGGTGATCTTAGGCTTGTGCGGCCCCTCGGCCAAGGAAACCCATTTCATTAAGCTCCTGACAAACAGTTCTTGTGCAAACGTTGCTTCCGGAGGCAGTTTGGAAATCGGTCGTGAGTGTTGCAACCGAGGACAGGTTGATTTTTACATGCTCGCCAGTCCCGTTTGAGCTTGTGGCCTACCACTTCATGGCTCAGTTGTTACTCCTAGACATTTCCACTTCACAATAACAGCACTTACAGTTGACTAAGGCAGCTCTAAAGGCAGAAATTTGACAAACTGACTTGTTGGAAAGGTGGCAACCTATGACGGTGCCACGTCTAGGCCATTCTACTGCCAATGTTTGTCTATGGAGATTGCATGGCTGTGCACTCAATGTTGTACACCTGTCAGCAACAGGTGTGGCTGAAATATCTGAATCCACTCATTTGAAAGGGTGTCCACATGCTTTTGTGTTTATAGAGGTTTTGTGGCAGTCTCCCGACCTATAGAGGCTTTGTGGAAGTCTGTCTCATGTCATCACTGTATCTCATGCTTTCCTATCTCTGAATCCAGACGTAAAGAGCAGGAACAGTTGGCTGCACTGAAGCAGCACCACCAAGAGGAGATTGATCACCACAAGAAGGAGATTTCGAGGCTGCAGAGCGAGATTGACCGTCACAAGGGGAAAATTAGGAAGCTGAATCATGATGATTGAGACTCACTCTATTTGAATGAAGCCCAGGGATTCTTTATTGCCAACCCCTAGACATCGCTTGCATTGCCTCTCTGGGCCAGCTCTGTGTATGTGTGATTAATTGTTCTGTATATGCTCAAGGTTATTAAAACAATTATTTGAAATGGTTAGTGCTTTCAGTTATTGTTAATGCTAAGATGATGATTTGAGATGCCACATTACAGAAGGATGATGGCAGTCCGTGGCGCTGGCAGAGGCGTCATGCCCATAGGGGGCAACGGGGTCCTGTTTTGACATTTACCGATGTTAAATTAATTACTAAACATAATTTTTAAGCCCACATTTTATAATACTTATAAGCGGCATACTGACTGGACCATGCAAAGAGTACGCAATATTTATTTTTATTTGAACATTTTAAGGATGAAATCTCTTGATGCACAATCTCATTTTCAGGAGTGTCGCGGGAAAAAAACTATAGTTAGTAACAAGAATAATATAGAAGCTACTGTCTAAACATTAATAAACTACTGCTACTACTACAAATAAAACTTAAGTACCTATAATATATTCATACTGTGCCTTTGGAAAGTATTCAGACCCATTTGAATTATTCCACATTTTATGTTACAGCCTTATTCTAAAACTGATTTTAAAATATCCTCAGCAATAACATTTTAAAATGTATTAAAAGTCAAAAACAGACTATTTACATAAGTATTCAGACCCTTTGCTATTAGACTTGAAATTGAGCTCCGGTGTATCCTGTTTCCATTGATCATCCTTGAGATGTTTCTACAACTTGATTGGAGACCATCTGTTGTAAATTCAATAAATTGGACATGATTTGTAAAGGCACCCACCGGTCTATAAGGTCCCACAGTTGACTGCATGTCAGAGCAAAAACCAACCAATGAGGTTGAAGGAATTGTCTGTAAAGCTCCGAGACAGGATTGTGTCGAGGCACAGATCTGGGGAAGTGTACCAAAAACATTCTGCAGCATTGAAGGTCCCCAAAAAACACAATGACCTCCATCATTCTTAAATGGAAGAAGTTTGGAACCACCAAGATTTCCTAGAGCTGACTGCCCGGCCAATCTGAGCAATCAGGGGAGAAGGGCCTTGGTCAGGGAGGTGACCAAGTACATGATGGTCACTTGGACAAAGCTCCAGAGTTCATCTGTGGAGATGGTTGTCCTTCTGGAAGGTTCTACCATCTCTGTAGCACTCTACCAATCAGGCCTTTTTGGTAGTGGCCAGACGAAAGCTATTCCTCAGTAAAAGGCACATGACCACCCACTTGGTATTTGCCAAACGGCACCTAAAGGACTCGGAACATGAGAAAAAATATCAAATTATTTGGCCTGAATGCCAAGCGTCACGTCTGGAGGAAACCTGGCACTATCCCTATGGTAAATGATGGTGGTGGCAGCATTATGCTGTGGGGATATTTTTCAGCGGCAGAGACTGGGAGACTTGTCAGGATCTAGGCAAAGATGAATGGAGTAATGTACAGAGAGATCCTTGATGAGAACCAGCTCCAGAGCGCTCAGGACCTCAGACTGTTAATAGTCAGGGCAGGCCATTTTATTAGTTGTTCAGCGGTCTTATGGCTTGGGGATAGAAGCTGTTAAGGAGCCTTTTGGTGCTAGACTTGGTGCTCCGGTACCACTTGCCATGCAGTAGCAAAGAGAACAGTCTATGACTTGGGTGACGAGTCTTTTATACAATTTTTGGGGGCCTTTCTCTGACACCACCTTGTATATACAGTTGAAGTCGGAAGTTTACATACACCTTAGCCAAATACATTTAAACTCAGATTTTCACAATTCCTGACATTTAATCCTAGTAAAAAATCCCTGTCTTAAGTCAGTTAGGATCACCACTTTATTTTAGAAGTTTACATACACTCAATTAGTATTTGGTAGCATTGCCTTTCAATTGTTTAACTTGGGTCAAAGCTTCCCACAATAAGTTGGGTGAATTTTGACCCATTCCTCCTGACAGCTGGTGTAACGGAGTCAGGTTTGTAAGGCCTCCTTGCTTGCACACACTTTTTCAGTTCTGCCCACATATTTTCTATAGGATTGAGGTAAGGGCTTTGTGATGGCCACTCCAATACCTTGACTTTGTTGTCCTTATGCCATTTTGCCACAACTTTGGAAGTATGCTTGGGGTCATTGTCCATTTGGAAGACCCATTTGCTTTAACTTCCTGACTGATGTCTTGAAATGTTGCTTCAATACATCCACATAATTTTCCTGCTTCATGGTGCTATCTATTTTGTGAAGTGCACCAGTCCCTTCTGCAGCAAAGCACCCCCACAACATGATGCTGCCATCCCTGTGCTTCACGATTTGGATGGAGTTCTTCGGCTTGCAAGCCTCCCCCTTTTCCCTCCAAACATAACGATGGTCATTATGGCCAAACAGTTCTATTTTTGTTTCATCAGACCAGAGGACATTTCTCCAAAAAGTACGATCTTTGTCCCCATGTGCAGTTGCAAACCATAGTCTGGCTTTTTCACGGCGGTTTTGGAGCAGTGGCTTCTTCCCTGCTGAGTGGCCTTTCAGGTTATGGCGATATAGTACTCGTTTTACTGTGTGTCACGAACCGGCTCAAAGCCCGTAACAAAGGGAGACAACGTGGAGATAAGGAGTAACAAAAGATATTTATTAACTAAAGCAACTAAGGAAAATATACAATGATGTGTGTAATCAGTAATCAGTAGCGTAAGTGAGTGTTTTGCATGCATGAATGTGATAATGCAGGGTGTTGAAAGGTGCCAAAGCAAACAAACAAAAAGCCAACAAGAACCACAACACAATCTACAAATGTCTGCATGGAGAGAGTCTCCTCCATGAATGGGGAAGGGGTGTATTTATCCTGGGAAACACCTGGGCCCAGGTGTTTCCCATGTAGCTGACGACCCTCTCAACTCCGCCCACCGGCATCCTAATAAGGAAACAAGAACAAAGACAAAATACGGCAGACAGAGTGGGAGGGTCGTCACACTGTGAATATAGATACTTATGTACCTGTTCCTCCAGCATCTTCACAAAGTCCTCTGCTGCTGTTTTGTGATTTATTTGCACTTTTTGCACCAAAGTACATTAGTCTCTATGAGACAGAATGCATCTCCTTCCTGGGCGGTATGACGGCTGCGTGGTCCCATGGTGTTTATACTTGTGTACTATTCTTTGCACAGATGAATGTGGTACCTTCATGCGTTTGGAAATTTCTCCCAAGGATGAACCAGACTTGATTTTATTTTATTAGGATCTCTTTTAGTCCCCATTTGGACTAATCTTCCAAGAGTCCTTAACATTAAAATACAATTAATTTATAATACAAACACACTTTCACATATAACACACTATTACAAACATACATAATACACTAGCATAATGACCCAATAAATACTCAATCTAAAAAAATATTGATTCTTCATCTACTATAGTCCCACAACATTTCTATATACTATATTTAAATTGTTTTTAAATAATGTTTAAACTTATATATTGAAAGGTTTCTAGTTTGCTCAGTTAATTTATTCAATTTCTTTATTGCTCTAAATCGAAATGTTATTTTGCCTATTTATTTTTTCTGTCTGGATGACGCATGGTGGACAATCTATTCCTAGTATTTACGGAATGTCTGTCTCTTACCAACTGAATACCATTGTGAATAGAACTTGGCCGTTTTAAATGATGTATATTATAAAATAAGATAAGCATGTTTTTTTTCAATTATCTTGTTGATTGATGACCAACCAAGAACACTGCGCATGACTGCAACAGAAGAACCATATCTCCGCCTTAAAACAATCCTTGCTGCTTTATTCTGTGCATTCTGCAGCCTCCTAACTTCACTAGATGATGCATTTCCCCAGACCACCGAACAATAGTTCACTTGACTCTCAACCAATGTTGACCAGTGTTATTCAACCAACCAGTGTTATTTGCTGAAGGATTTTCCCTGGTAAATATTTAGCTATCCTTCTGATTATGCATGCTGTTTAATTTCTTTTTTTTACATAGATTAGTTATTTGAGACGACCATGATAAGCAGTTGTCTAGCTGCACTCCTAGTAGTTTGGTTTCTGCCACTTCTTCAATTTGTACTCCTCCCATACTTAATTGTATCCCATGCTGTTTTGGCCTTTTCCTAGTTGAACAGACCAACATAACTTTGGTTTTCTTGGTGTTTAAAGCAAGTTTGTTTTGGCAAACCCATTTCCTGATAATCTCCAAATCTCCTTGCAAAGCTTGCTGTACCTGTTGAACCGATTGTTTTGCTGCATAAATTGTAGTATCATCTGCAAATACAGTAGCTTGAGTTTCAACCAAGGCATAGGGAAGGTCGTTGGTGTATATTAAGTAGAGAAGTGGCCCAAGGCAGCTGCCCTGCGGTATTCCACAGTTTAACACATTAGGGGAAGAAAATGAACCATTGATATAGGTAGACTGTTTCCTGTCAGTTAGATATGACTGTACCCAATTCAATGCTACCTCCTTTAAACCATAATGCATTGATTTTGTCAAAATAATTTAATGATCCACTAAATCAAATGCTGCACTGAAATCTAAAATAGTACACCTACAAACCTGCCATTATCCATAGCATTGAGCCACTGGTCAGTCATGTCAACCAATGCAGTGGTAGTGGAATGGTTTTTGCGATAAGCATCCTGATTGGCTGTAATCAGATCATTCTTTTCCATATACTCCCACATTTGTCTACGCACAATACCCTCCAATATCTTACTGAGTGTAGGGAGTAGACTAATTGGTCGACTATTGGCAGGAGTAATGGGTTCTTTGCAGTCTTTCGGAATAGGACACAGTTTCGCATGCTTCCATACATTTGCAAACAACCCCTTTTCCAGTGACCAATTAAATATGTATCTCAGTGGAACTGCAATCAGGGGAGCAGCACAGCGAAGCAAAAAATTGTCCATAAGACCATAACCTGTAGATTTACCATCAGGTAATGACTTCAATAGGTTTAACACCTCCTCCACTGACACCGTTTGTAGACTAAAAGAGCAGATCTTAATGCTCATAATATGATCATCAATCCATTGGACAATAGCTTGTTTGGAAGAATTTATGTCTACATTGTTGCTTAGTAATTTAATTTTCTGTGTAAAAATGTGTTATTATTCTCCCGTCAACCTCCACACTAGATGGGCATGATGAGATAGATGTACCAAGTAAGCCCTTAACTGTGTTCCATACCTTTTTTAGAATTTTTTACAATCAGTAAAAGCATTGTTGTAAAATAACTTTTTTTCCCCTTCGATTCAATTTAACTGCATAATTACATAATGTTCTATAATTCTGTTCATCAATTTCTAATTTTGACTTGGCTGCTAAGACTTTTGCCATATTTCTTTGAGAAAAAGCTTCACCCAGTTCATCATCAATCCATGGAGATGGACGGGCACCAACTGTTCTCTTCCTTATAGGGGCATGATAGTCCATTACCTCAGTGAGCAAATCAATAAAACATTCTGTAGCGTGATTTAAATCATCCTCTAGATAAATCAGCTCCCAGGGTACAGCAGCTAAATCATTTAGAAATAACTCATGATTAAATGTTTAAACATTTCTTTTGACCACAATCCTAGGGGGTTTCTTTGGAACCTTGGTGTTCATGGTTATGGTCACAATATTATGCATTGATCTGGCTTTTAAGCATTGCAATGGTATATTACAGAAAATCAGATCAATGCATGTGTCTGAATGATGACCCAACTTAATTGAAGATCTAGTAGTATCATTAACTATTTGTTTCAAACCACAGTTCTTAGCATATCTCATCAATTTTGTTCTTTTCGAATTATTGTGATCCTTCCAATTTATATTAAAATCCCCCAAGATAAATACATCTCTGTTGGTATCTGTGGCCTGGTCAAACCCAGTACGTAAGTCATCCAGATAGGACACCTTAGAGCTAGGAGGTCTATACACACATCCTACCAATATGGGTGCCTGGTGAGGTAGATGTACTTGAGCCCATAGTGCCTCTATTTGACCTACATTAAGGTCATCCCTCCTCTTAAAAGGTATATGATTCTGAATATACAGTGCAACACCCCCACCATTCCTGTTCCTGTCCCTTCTCAGTAAACTACATCCTTGAATGTTCATTTGCCCATCATTTACAGATGCATCTAAATGCGTTTCGGTCAAGGCCAAAATATGAATATTATTTATGTTGACCAAGTTAAAAACCTCGTGTATTTTGTTAGGAAGGCTACATACATTAACCTGAGCTATATGCAGACCTTTCCTTATCAATTTGAGATCAATATAGCATGTATTTCTTATAGTTGAAGTTGTCATGATACACTACAACACACAAACTCAGTTTTAAACATTAAATTAAAATAACCAGGGAGTTACTCTAGAGTCCTGATACAGTTGCCCGTTGATATGAAGTTTATCCATCACCATGGAGACTTGTTGATTTAGGCAACGCTTTTCCTTCATGATGGGATATAGTTTTTTCTCCTTTCATTGATCTCGGTGGGGAAGTGATCATTCATTCCAAAATCAGTGTTTCTGAGTTCTCTGCCCATGTTCTTCGTCATTTAATTTTGCTTAAATTGATCAAAACATGCAATTATAGCCCGTGGCCTATTTCCAGAGGCCTTACCTATTCTATGGACTCTGGAGAAAGTGGCATTGCGCACAACATCGGTGGGCAGTTTTAGTTGAGTTGACTTAAAGTCTCGTCGGTATCCCTGAGAATATTAGATTGTTCCGCATTGATCGACACTGTACATCAAGCAATGATTCTTTCATTTGTTTGTTCTCCCTTTGCACCACCTCCACCTTGCTATGAATAGAGTCTACAGTACCTTTCAGCGCAGTGTTCTCTTTCCTTAGATCATCAATCTGACATTGGCTGAATTCGAGACTGGCACATAACGCATTGATGTCCTCTCGTAATATATCCAAGATATCAAGTTTGGCAAGCCTTTCATTAAGGGATTTTAACAAGTCAACATCCATATCAGTAAACCTCTCCCCACTCGCCACTAGGGGATGGTTTGGTTCCATTGGCCAACCTGGTTTTGTTTTGTTTTGTAGATTTGGGTGGTTGTCCTTGACAATGCTTGAATCCTCCGAAACCAGCGACATGTTTCTTTGAGTTCGTAAGTAAGTAAGACTTGTGGAGGTCTACAATTTGTTTTCTGAGGTATTGGCTGATTTCTTTTGATTTTCTCATGATCTCAACTAAAGAGGCACTTAGTTTGAAGCTAGGCCTTGAAATCCATCCACACGTGCACCTCCAATTTAATCAAATGATGTCAATTAGCCTACCAGAAGCTTCTAGAGCCATGACATCATTTTCTGGAATTTTCCAAAGTGTTTAAAAGGCACATTCAACTTAGTGAATGTAAACTTCTGACTCACTGGAATTGTGATACAGTGAATTGTAAGTGAAATAATCTATCTGTAAACAATTGTTGGTGAAATTACTTGTGTCATGTACAAAGTAGATTGGCAGCTTGGCCCCAGTGATGTACTAGGCCGTACGCATTACCCTCTACTGCCTTGTGTTCAGATGCCGAGCAGTTGCCATACTAGGCGGTGATGCAACCGGTCAGGATGCTCTCGATGGTGCCGCTGTAGAACCTTTTGAGGGTCTGGGGACCCAAGCCAAATATTTTCAGTCTCCTGAGGGGGAAAAGGTGTTATCGTGCCCTCTTCACAGCTGTCTTGGTGTGTTTGGACCATGGTAGTTTGTTGGTGATGTGGACACCAAGGAACTTGAAACTCTCGAACCACTCCACTACAGCTCCAATGATGTGAATGGGGGCGTGTTCGGCCCTCCTTTTCCTATAGTCCACGATCATCTCCTTTGTCTTGATCACATTGAGAGAGAGGTTGTTGTCCTGGGACCACACTGCCAGGTCTTTGACCACCTCCCTAAAAGCTGTCTCATCGTTGTCGGTGATTGAGTCTACCACTCTTGTCATCAGCAAACGTAATGATGGTGTTTGAGTCGTGCTTGGCCACTCAGTATTGGGTGAAAAGGAAGTACAGGAGGACACTAAGCACGCACCCCTGAGGGGCCCCAGTGTTGAGGATCAGCGTGGCAGACGTGTTGTTGCCTACCCTTACCACCTGGGGGTGGCCCATCAGGAAGTCCAGGATCCAGTTGCAGAGGGATGTGTTAAGTCCCAGGGTCCTTAGCTTAGTGATGAGCTTTGAGGGCACTATGGTGTTGAACGCTGAGCTGTAGTTAATGAATAGCATTCTCACATAGGTTTTTCCTTTTGTCTAGGTGGGAAATGGCAGTGTGGAGTGCGATTGATATGGTGGCGTCATATGTGTGTTGGGCACAGGGACCAAGGTGGCCAAGGAGAGGTTGAAAATGTCAGTGAAGACACTTGCCAGTTGGTCCGCGCATGCTTTGAGTACATGTCCTGGTAGTCCGTCTGGCCCGGTAGCTTTGTGAATGTTGACCTGTTTAAAGGTCTTTCTTACATCTACTACGGACAGCGTGATCACACAGTTGTCTGGAAGAGCTGGTGCTCTCAAGCATGCTTCAGTGTTGCTTATCTCGAAGCAAGCATTAAAGGAATTTAGCTCGTCTTGTAGGCTCGCGTCACTGGGCAGCTCGCGGCTGGGTTACCTTTTTAGTCTGTAATAGTTAATAGGTCAAGCTAGGTGGCCTATTAATTCCTTCTTGGTGAATAACTAAAAAAGCCGTTTTGATTCTCAAATACTAGCCACCACTGTTGACCCGTCATTCCGGGTTTTGAGCCCCCCAATTTTTTTTTTTTTGGGGGGGGGGCTTGCATGTTTTGCATGTTATTTTGGCATTAATACGTGTCACATATCAGTTTGTAAACAATGTAAAAAATATATATATCGGAGTTAGTAAAGCCGCATACAAATATGGTCTGTTTTCTTAAGTAAGGCAGCTCCAAAATGCAGGTGTTTCAGCCTAGCTCAGTGCTTTCTGTGGTGGTGGGGCATGCCAGCAGAAAATAAGGAGCGTTGCGCCATGATTGGCTCAGTGTTCTGTCACTCATGGGGACACTACATCACTGCCAGGTCTAAGGTCAGACCTTAAATTCTGCCCATCCAAGAAGGCTCAAGGTCATTGGCCACAGATAGAATTGTCAATTCACGTGATATATACAGTAGCTTTGATTGGATTGCTTTCAAAATCTAGTCGACAATCTACTGGCAAATCCTTTTTAATCCTTGTCATATGAAGATAAATTATAAATAAAATGTATTGGTGCACATCGGCCATTTAACATAAACCTTACACAACAAGTTGAAAATGGCAAATTCAACAATGAGTGGTTTGGATGGAATCAGTGGCTATGTGGTCCCAAATCTGGGATTAAGGGGCTCTTTTCCAAGTTTAAAATGAGAAGCATTCATCATTGGCCATGCTGTCAATGAAGCTTGATTTGTGCTGCGCTCAAAACAACTGTTAACTTAACTTCATTGAGTTCATGACAACTGGGAATTCTGTAAAAAATAAAAAAAACTCTGGGAAATACGCTTTGAACGGTTATCCAACTCGGAATTGTAAGTCGGGCACTGAAGATCATGATTCAACCTTGTTTTTTTCTGAGTTCCCAGTTGTCTTGAAGGCACCATAAATCCAGAGAATGCCAGACTTTGATGACAAAATTTGCCCATGATGGACCGCTGTGCCACCTTCCTGTTCAAGGGAGCACAGCACAATAAGGTGAGTCCAAAAATGTCTTGTACGCTGCTGCATAAATTATTTTATATGTCAGGGAGATATGTATACTGTAGCTAAGAAAGTAATTCTAAGTGGATGTTGTGTAGTAAGCTGTTAATAGCCCATGTTTATCACCTTAATAATTTGGTCTATTTACCCCCTCATTCACCTACTGTTCTGACTTGGTGGTGCACATATAGCCCATAGCCTGTTTTAGAGAAATGTAATCAACAAATTTTGTAAGAGCTTTCATTGTCTGCTTTACAAGTCCCCTTTATTTATCTTAAGGTTCTAACTTGGTGTACAGGGAGAAGACTGTAAGAATGGCCCATGTTCTGAATTCTGTCGCTGTACATTTCAAAAGTGCTAAACAAATAGTTATATTGACTACGTCCGTCATAGCTGGCTCATTGATGTCTTAATCGAAATTACGGATTGTCTCTTATCCGCTTGTCATCCCCTTATGCCATAGTTTGTACATGTCAATTGTCAGTAGAAACCACATTTGTTTAAGCAAGTCAACCATATCAGCTATGGTTTTTTTAAAGGCAGTAAATGAGGCTGAATTAACTTTCTCACTGACAGACAAGGCTACGCTAGAAGTGTTAAGGTGTTGGGACTGCTGTTGGGACAGATTTATGTAGGACCTAACAGTTTGTGGGCACCGTTTGTCACTGTTATAGTGCAATTAATTTATTGTTTAATGTTGTGTAGTGGCTTTGCTGGCATGCATTCCACTTTATCTTTTATTTTTTTGGGCCACCAAGATTTACATGCTTAAAATCGCCACTGCTAGCCACCTACCAGTTTTTTTTTAAATTGGCTTAAGTTAGCCAGCTAGATAAGTTCCCAATCTCCCAACCTCTTAACTAGCTACCAAGCCATTTCAGCCTATCAATCAAGTAAGTAACTTGTCTAACTATTTTAGCTGGAATGCCTGCTGGCAAGGTTGCTAGACTTCATAAAATACTAAAATTGCTTTAATTCTTGGGTTACGGTACAATTTACCAGTGTGTCCTTTGTACTAAACTCCATAAAAGGCATAAAGGTTCTTAATCAATGTGCATTATTAATTAAATGACAAATTAATAGGTTATGAGGTGTGCTTAGATAACCTATATAGAAAAATATACATGTTTTTTTTTACAGAATTATGCATAATGATTATGGTTCTAGATTGCAGGAAAGGCTGTTTCAGCTGTTTGAAAAAATGCTAAATTCAAACCTCAACAACTTCGTCCCCCCTCCAAAATAAATGGTGCATGATGCCCCTGGTAGATGGTAATCGATTAGGTGATACCAGCTATTACCGCCAGGCCACCGATACAAATCCCATGTACACAAAACCGCCAGAATTCACAAATAATTTGTCCCCACCAGTATAAGACATTTTAACTCCCAACAATGCCCCCCCCTCCTCCTATGAACTGTAGCTAATTTAATGACCCCTATCCAGCTGTTGTTTTTGTTGCACTATTGTTTGTGATTTACATTTACAAGGGATGCACGATAAAAAATATATTAATTAGATATAAGGTATGGTAATTATTTTAGAGAGCTATGAGAGCCAATACATGTATGAAAACATGAAGCTGACACGTATGAAAACGGGTAAAACTCTTCCTTGAGAATCAGACACTAATTTGTCCACTGAGGATAACGTAGTAGCCATAAGACATCATGTATTGAGAATCCACAAGAGACGCTTGTAGAATATTATACATTTGAGACATCAGTGTATTTTTTTTTATATGAGTTAATATAGATATTAAAGTGCCTTAGTGCCAATAGAAGATCATGAGCAATTACCTAAAATACTTGCTCCGGTGTTGGGACAGGGCAGATACGCCAGTGGAGTTTTCAAGTTGGCACCTTCCATCTTTAATGTTTCATTGATGAGCCTGCAACATCCCAAGAAAGCTCAACAGTGAGTTCTAGCGTCCCAGAACCTGTACCTGCCTAGTCTTCTCCCTCTCACTTTGAGTACCAGCTGGGATCTTTTCACTTCAGCCAGAGCCATTGGCTACTCCTTTTGGCAACACCTGATGTTGCCTTGATGGTTTGGCGAAGGGCATGGCTGCAGATTCCAAGGTCCTTCAGATGGTTTAGACCATTTCTTCTTTAAGGTTGCTGCCCCTATCATCGCCAAGCCTTTCTCCAACCTTTTTAACCTGTCTCTCCTTTCTGGGGAGGTTCCCATTGCTTGGAAGGCAGCCACGGTTCGTCCTTTCTTTAAAGGGGAGATCAAGCTGATCCTAACTGTTATAGGCCTATTTCTATTTTGCCCTGTTTATCAAAGGTGTTGGAAAAACTTGTCAATAATCAACTGACTGGCTTTCTTGATGTCTATAGCATTCTCTCTGGTATGCAATCTGGTTTTCGCTCAGGTTATGGATGTGTCACTGCAACCTTAAAGTTCCTCAATGATTTCCCCATTGCCCTTGATTCTAAGCAATGTTGTGCTGCTATTTTTATTCACTTGGCCAAAGCTTTTGATACGGTAGACCATTCCATTCTTGTGGGCCGGCTAAGGACTATTGGTGTCTTTGGCCTGGTTTGCAAACTACCTCTCTCAAAGAGTGCAGTGTATAAAGTCAGAAAATCTGCTGTCTTCAGCCACTGCTTGTCACCAAAGGAGTATCCCAAGGCTTGATCCTAGGCCCCACGCACTTCTCAATTTACCTCAACAACATAGCTCAGACAGTAGGAAGCTCTCTCATCCATTTATGTGCAGATGATAGTCTTATTTATTTCACCTTTATTTAACCAGGTAGGCAAGTTGAGAACAAGTTCTCATTTACAATTGCGACCTTATACTCAGCTGGCCCCTCCCCGGATGTTGTGTCAAATGCTCTACAGCAAAGCTTTCTTTGTGTCCAACAAGCTTTCTCTACCCTTAACCTTGTTCTGAACACCTCCAAAACAAAGGTCATGTGGTTTGGTAAGAAGAATGCCCCTCTCTCCACAGGTGTTATTACTACTTCTGAGGGTTTAGAGCATGAGGTAGTCACCTCATACAAGTACTTGAGAGTATGGCTAGAAGGTACACTGTCCTTCTCTCAGCACATATCAAAGCTGTAGGCTAAAGTTAAATCTAGACTATTGTAATCGCTCCTCTTTCACCCCAGCTGCCAAACTAACCCTGATTCAGATGAGCATCCTACCCATGCTAGATTACGGAGACATAATTTATAGATCGGCAGGTAAGGGTGCTCTCGAGGGGCAAGATGTTCTTTACCATTCTGCCATATGATTTGCCACCAATGCTCCTTATAGGACACATCACTGCACTCTATACTCCTCTGTAAACTGGTCATCTCTGTATACCCGTCGCAAGACCCACTGGTTGATGCTTATTTATAAAACCATCCTAGGCCTCACTCCCCCCTATCTGAGATATCTACTGCAGCCCTCATCCTCCACATACAACACCCGTTCTGCCAATCACATTCTGTTAAAGGTCCCCAAAGCTCACACATCCATTGGTCACTCGTCTTTTCAGTTTGCTGCAACTAGCGACTGGAACAAGCTGCAACAAACACTCAAACTGGACAGTTTTATCTCAATCTCTTAATTCAGAGACTCAATCATGGACGCTCTTACTGACAGTTGTAGCTGCTTTGCGTGATGTATTGTTGTCTCTAATTCTTGCCATTTGTGCGATTGTCTGTGTCCAATGTTTGTACTATGTTTTGTGCTGCTACTATGTTGTTGTCATGTTGTGTTGCTACCTTGTTATGTTGTTCTTACGTCTCTCTTTATGTAGTGTTGTTCTCTTGTTTTGTCATATATATATATATATATATATATATATATATATATATATATATATATATATATATATATATATATATATATAAAATTCTTATTTACAATGACGGACTATCAAAGGCCTCCTGCGGGGACGGGATAAAAAATATTTTTTATTCCGTCCCCGCAGGAGGCCTTTGATAGTCCGTCATTGTAAATAAGAATTTGTTCTTAACTGACTTGCCTAGTTAAATAAAGATTCAATGTGACGACAGCAACCTGGTGGTGGATGTCGCCACAAATCCACGACACCCAACCTCCACTAGGCAAACCCTTGCTTTCCAGCTACGCTGCTCTGCATCAGCTGAAAACTCAGCATGCCACAGCATTGTCTCCGTATGCTAAATTTAATGGGACATTTTAAAAATGTATGACAAAATGTAATGGGAAATGTTTTCTGTAATCCCCCCTCTGCCCAGGGGGTGGCAATGTGCATATTATGTGCTGCGTATAAAGCCCAGAAGAAGAATGAAAACTCGTAACTTCCTTTAACGCTATAGCGCCGCCCAGAAACCCCTGTCTTTTACAGCGGACAACCCCGTCTGTCTTTCTTTTCGCTCATCATGGCGGACCGGTTCAATAAGGTGTGTAACAGCGCTAGAACCAACATTGCTATATTTGTTTATAATACTGCCATATACATATTGTATCCAGAAATGGAGCTAACTATTGCTCAGTGCTAAGTGAAGACTAGGGGGGAGGTTATTCGTTGCTTTATTTGACACATGAATGGTGTTGCTGACATCGCTAGCCATGCCTTCTAACGTTAGCTAGCTAATTAAAGCAAGCTAGTCTAGCTACAAGGATCCTGCAAAATTAATTGCTGATTCTTAGGCCTTTTTGATAGTGTTTAGATGAAATACCTCAATTTGCCATGTAAGATTTCTCAATTAACATGACTGAGTTCAACTCAATAGTTGGGTAACGCTATCATTTGCGCGAGCTAATGTTTAGCCCCAGTTAAGCTCTGAACGTTCTTGCCAGCCGGACGTGGCCATGTGGACACAAAACCATAACTAAAATGTATTTATCCAAGTTCGTATTTCGTTTTGCTTGTCAGTGATGTTTACCACAGTAACGTATTCGAGTTTGACGACCATGAGAATACTTTACATGCACTACCATCTGAGACATAAAAACAAGCTCGTTGAATCATTTGAACCCCAGGTGGTGGGCAACTAGCTTTTCGCAAATGACTTGATTACGCTTTTCCTCCAAGGTTCTGCTGCTTGATGGCAGAGGCCATCTACTTGGTCGTCTTGCTGCCATTGTGGCTAAGCAAGTTCTGCTGGGTGAGTTTTGGAAGTCCAATATTTTGTCAATTAATACCCATCTCCAGACTTTGATCATTATCCAGTCCAATGATATTGTTACTTGATGTGTAGTTACATCTTGATGTGGACACAGCCATGTCTAGTTTGCTACAACTGTCAGTGATGCTTTTTTAACCTACATTGCTTGAGTAACTACAATGATAACTCACATTACCCTCTGAGATATATTAAATAATTGGCCTGTGTACTTGTCCATGTTTCAATATGTAAGTCATGATTTCTCTCCTTTTCAGGACACAAGGTGGTAGTTGTGAGATGTGAGGGTATCAACATCTCTGGGAACTTCTACCGTAACAAATGTAAGTTGTCAGGTTTACTTTTTTGGTTTAATTGTAACGTTGTAAAGGGTTGTGTGGTTCTATTTTGATTCAGAGTAAAATATTTTCTCCTAATATTTGAGTTTAACGACCAGTAAAATACTTTACATGCACTACCATCTGACACATTAAGCAACATAGTATATGTTGACCACAGTTGTGAAATAATTGTGGCTGTGGTAAAGCGGTTGAGACTATGGCTTAGCTTGATGGTGTACTGCACCTGTTTTATGAATAGTGAAGTACCTGGCTTTCCTGCGTAAAAGGATGAACACCAACCCCTCTCGTGGACCATACCATTTCAGAGCTCCCAGCAGAATCTTCTGGAGGACCGTAAGGGGTAAGATCAAAATCCCTCCTGTTTTTCAGCTCTGGCTTACTGGTCCAGTGGTTTGCGTGGATTTAACCTATATGGATATTTATTTAAATGGTCCATATTGGGTTGATGGCATGAAGTACACACATTCTGAACTCTACTTTGGGCAATGGATGGATCCTACTTGACTGTGATGAACACTTATCCCGGCTCTGACTGCTGAGTTCAGTCAAGGCCACAATGTTGTGTTGATCTATTAAGTCACGGGGAAGTTACTGTACATTGGGAATTTAAGCATATTCACAATCCAAAATTGTCATAACTGAACTGAAGTGTAATGTATCCCTAAGTATTGTGACCCCCCCTCTCTCCCCCCCCTTGGCTTTACTAACACTACGAAATATTGCCAATCCAGTGCAGGGTGACCTAATTGCCTAAATGTTTTGTTGATGGCCACTTTGACCCCAACAGGCATGCTCCCTCACAAAACCAAAAGAGGACAGGCTGCATTGGAAAGGTTGAAGGTGTTTGATGGTGTCCCCCCTCCTTATGACAAGGTGACTGATGTTTCAATAATTAAGTGTAACTCTATGATTGTGTGCTGTCAGTGATGCTACTTTTCCATACATACATTGTTTGAGTTTTGACTTTGAAAATACCCCTGAAACTGAGACGCAATTGTCCTCCCCTCTAATGGACTTGCATTTGTTTGGAGCTGACGTTTATTTTGTTACAGAGGAAGCGCATGGTCGTACCTGCCGCCCTGAAGATTGTGCGTCTGAAGCCCACTCGCAAGGTAAAGCCTAAAATTAGTTTGTCAAATAATGCCACTGACTTTATCAAAGTTACATTAACTAGTAGGTAGCTGTATTTCAAAAGTTGCAGATTGTGCTAATGTTTAGCCACGGCGTTCTTGAATGACATTGGCTGACATGTATTTAGCCAGGTACCAATCTTTGCTTATTGTCAGTGATGTTTACCACAGTAAGTATTCGAGTTTGACGACCATGAGAATACCTTACATGCACTACCATCTGAGGCATAAAGCAACATCCAAATAATTATTTGAATCCCAAGTAATGGCAACTGTTCTGTGATCTGATATTGGATTATGTTAGCCTAATAATTTGATTTGTAATGCTTTTTCATTAGTAATTTTTCCTGTCCTTTGTGTGAACTTGCCTTCCCTAGTTTGCCCTCCTTGGACGTCTGGCCCATGAGGTTGGCTGGAAGTACCAGGCTATCACAGCCACTTTGGAAGAGAAGAGGAAAGAGAAGGCCAAGATCCGGTACACCAAGAAAAAGACAGAGATCAAGCTGTCAAAGCTGGCAGAGAAGAACGTGGAGAGCAAGATTTCAAAGTACACTGCTGTCCTTAAACAATACGGTGTCCTTGTCTGAGCTTGTTCATGGTTGCCTATAAAATAGATAAATGTTTGACTCGCTTGATTTCTTGGCATGTTTGAGGTGCATGAAGTTGACATGGCGTTCGTTGTGAAGGAAAGTAATGAGCAATGCATCATGACATGTAGTTCTACAACAAGAGATGAAGTGTTAAGTTTGAACACAACAGAAGCATTTGGAGCAACATCCAGATTGTACATTTTTCAAGAATACCGACTAATTTGGGGTATGACATTTAGCACAATCAATTGTGAATCTTTCTACGGCGTCAATTCCATTCAACACGATGGCCATGTGTGGTGCTGTTGGAAACCCCGCTTATCAAATACGTGCGCGCGACTGGCGGTTGAAGAGGAGGCCGCGTCAATTGCCCTAGCTGTCAATTCGCCAGTGTGCAAACCAAAATAAACAAGAACACCACATTTGTTATATTGTGACAATTTCAATTTTCAGTTATACTAGGCTTTGTGGATCGGTAAGTGCTTCCTGTTTTTCTGGTATTGTGGAGAGGAAAGGATTGGCCATTGCAATACTGAAGCGACTAACGCTCGCTGGCAACGCTATAGCAGTACTACTAGCTAGCAAGACAGCTACAGGCCCGTTGGATAGGAGTTGAACAATAATGGGGTAAAACGCAATCAAGTGGCATATTAGTCATACCTTCTTTTCTTAAAGTTTATATTTAATAGCAAAGGACCAGTATTTTAAGCGAATTGTCAATTTAATTCTCAGTTACGGGGTGGGTCGGTCGCATTTGTATACAGTACGAACCAAAACATGACTCGAGACAAACCCGCGTCCCACTCCCATATATAACATACAGACAGACATGCGTCGTGCAGTCCAGCGAGTAATAGTGTCGCTCACATGCAAAATATATTGCGAACGACTAGGAGCTAGCAACTTCCCTAACTTAAACGTTATTGTAATAGCATTTCATACATTAAAATGCGTTTCAGCTTAGCTCGTGAAAAAGTAGCCCAACCTGGACTCGGGTAGACTAAACAAAGTGAATACGGGATGCCCATAATTGCTACATTTCGTGTGATATGTTAATTTGTGGAGATCCCATAATCCGTTTCGCATGTCACGAATTACGATTCGTATGATGCTTTTGTATATAGTGTATGTGGACACCCCTTCAAATGACTGGATTCGGCTATTTCAGCCACACCCGTATCTGACAGAAGTATAAAATCGAGCACACAGCCATGCAATCTCCGTAGACAAACACTGGCAGAAGAACTCAGTGACTTTCAAAGTGGTACGGTCATAGGATGCCTCCATTCCAACAAGTCAGTTCGTCAAATTTCTGCCCTGGTTAACTGGAAGTGGTGCTATTGTGAAGTGGAAACTTCATGGTTTAGGCTAGGCCCTGTATTTCCAGTGAAAGGACATTCTAGACGGTTTTGTGCTTCCAACTTTGTGGCAACAGCTTAAGTTCCTTTGCTGTTTCAGCATGACAGTGCACAAAGCGAAGTCCACACTGAAATGGTTTGTCGAGGTCGGTGTGGAAGAACTTGACTGGCCTGCACAGAGCCCTGACCTCAACCCCATCGAACACATTTGGGGTGAATTGCAACGCTGACTGCGAGTTAGGCTTAAACGCCCAACATCAGTGCTCCATCTCACTAATGCTGTTGTTGTTGAATGGAAACAAGAACCCGCAGAAACGGTTCCAACATCTAGTGGAAAGCCTTCCCAGAAGATTGGAGGCTGTTTTAGCAGCAAAGGGGGGACAAACTCCATATTAATACCCATGAGATGTTCGACGAGCAGGTGGTCATGTTATACATTTTTTATTTGTTGTGGCTAACATTAGCTAGGTGGGTAATGTTAAAGGGGTACTTAGGGCATTATTGCCAAAACCCCCATCTACTTTCCCAGAGTCAGATTAATTTGTGGATACCATTTTTATGTCTGCGTGCAGTTTGAAGGAAGTTGCTAACTTGATACTCCCAAAACATTTAGTCATTGCGCTAACGCTAGTTAGCATTGGCTCACAAAACTACCTCTAACTTTCTGCATACTGGACACACACCACCTTTTTATTAAAAAAAATCTATAATAGCTGTGACAGAAACAGGAAGTTCCGGTGTAATTGTATTAACTCCGACAGATAATTTGTTCGTTCAACGTGGTGGGATCTTTTTTTGTCAGTAAAAATAATTATGCTAAAATCGCGTGGAAACGCCTTCATGTGCAAATATTGATATAATAACCATCATATGAAAGTGAATTTGGAGTCATGCGATGTGTGGTGTCGTCATTCCACTACGACTCTGGAAACCATGTAGTATATTAGGCTTCAGATGAAATCAATTATGAGCTTCACACGGTGGTGAAAGTGCACGGTAATGAGGTTGATGCTGCTTTCCAATAAATATTGAGGGTCTTATTCTGGTAACATGATGATCTATGCTTGTAAATAAATATTCTCCATCTTATCCATAACAATCTCATTAAGTAGACTAGACAACCCGCACAGCCTACTCGCACTGTAACTGCAAGCTGTTGGCTAGAGCGCAGGTGCCAAGACCAGATTAGGCACATTTGCTATTTAACGCAACAGTTTTTGAGACGACTATCTGTAGAGTTAACAATGCAGTGGAAACACACTTCATTTTAGATTTGTATTTGATGCATGAAAACTTAAGCTAAAAAGTATATTTTGTGTGCACTACTTCATCACGTGCTGATTTTTATCCACAACAAGTCCATTTGGTGGAAACATACCACTGGTGGAAAAATGTGCATATTTTTTAAATGCAGATTTTAGAATATTCACATAAATCTGTCATCAATTGTATGGAAACCTAGCAACTGGCACTTAACTCCTGCTTTGTTTGCAGTGTAGATAGCTAATATACCAAGTTCAACTTCCTATTTTTCCCATTTTAAATATGCATCCATTGAATTTCTGTTGATTTAGGTCTGATCATTCTTTCTCTGCTGGAGGTTTATTGGGCTATTGTACGACGGTAACATTAGCTAGGTCAAGTGGCAATGGCAAATAATTGTTAGTAAGGCCTACTTTAATGCAGAACAGTTGCATTTGACCCTTTATCTAACATGTTCATATCCATAATTGGGCAGACAATACTATTAGACTGTTTGTAGAGTAGCTAGTATAGTATTATGTCTTGCATATTGTTTGTGAATTAATGTGCGGCATGTATACTCCTTCATGTGGTTTCTAGTCACAGCCATGATGCAGTGATATCTCTTGATTCCCATCATTTGTCCCTTAGGAGAATGGCAGCTAAGGTGAATGGCAGTTCAGCTCTGGTTAAAGAGGACGAGGAGCCCATGGACATAACTGTAACACACACAGAGCTCTACCAGACCCTCATAGACGCAGGCCTTCCACAGAAAGTGGTGGAGAGCCTGGATAAGATATTTCAGACTGGTAAGTGCAAGGGGGGTTGTTCACAGTACTACTTGATGGCATTTCATTATATTTCTGCAAGCTCAAGAGCACTGTATCAACCGAAGGATTCCACCTTGGTCAGTGGTCATATGATTTAAGTCACTTTGAGTAAAGGGGGCAGTATGTGCATAGCTGTGCAATGGTGACATGCTGAGCGACATCATGTTTCGGTGGCTCTCACAAGGAATATATGACTCTTATCAAATGTGACCCTATAAGTAGAATTTCTCTCTGTCTGTGTGTATAATAATAAAATATTATGTGGGTTTTTACATTTGTAGCTATTTCACACATGTACAAGTGTGTGTTATATGTGTGAATTAGGCTTTTGTTTTTTGCATATCCCACACCCTGAGACACCTGGCTGTGACCCCACTCTCCAACGGTATCAGCCATTATTAATGGAGACTCTGGAGCAATTAGGGTGCCTTGCTCAAGGGCACCTCGGCAGTTTTTTCATCGTCTCGGTGATTCGAACCATCGACCTATCGGTTACTGGCCTAGCGCTAGGCTACCTGCCACCCAGTGTGTGTGTGTGTGTGTGTGTGTGTGTGTGTGTGTGTGTGTGTGTGTGTTGTCTGTGCATTCTAGGACTGGTGGCTTACACTGACCTGGACGAGAGAGCCATTGACGCCCTCAGGGAGTTCAATGAGGAGGGAGCCTTGTCAGTGTTACTGCAGTTCAAGGAGAGTGACCTGTCACATGTGCAGGTGAGCGGTCTTGTCCACACTGTCCCTCAAAAGTAGTTACACAAAGAAGCTAAAAAAATAAAATTGTTATTTACACTTAAAATCTATTGCTGCTCTTTCTCAGAACAAAAGTGCGTTTCTCTGTGGCGTGATGAAGACATACAGACAGCGAGAAAAGCAAGGAAGTAAAGTTCAAGAATCCACAAAGGGACCTGATGAGACTAAGATAAAGGTGAACAAATTGTTTCACATTTTTTCCGTTAAGTGCAGTACCTTTGTTTTAACAGGGATGGAAATATGTCATGTAGGTCTCTGAATGAATGTATGTGTTGTTGATGCCGTCTAGGCTCTTCTGGAAAGAACAGGTTACACTTTGGATGTCACCACAGGACAGAGGAAGTATGGGGGGCCTCCACCTGACGAGGTGCACTCAAGGGCCCAGCCTGGAATCGGAACAGAGGCAAGAAGCACAAACTTTACTGGTTGTGAAAGACATAGCTATCTCATGTATTGGCTGTTAGGACGATGTCCTCTCAATTATTGGCAGTTGTAAAAAATAAAATCTTTGTCACCTAATGGAAATGAATGCTGGTGAAAGACTGTTAAACATCTAATATGCCTTTTCACAAACAAACCTCTTAGATTTCTAGGGAGCACCATCTTATCCAAGTCAAATACAATCAAAGTTACACAGTATGTCTATAATTTGACATTTTTATCTTATCAATGCAGGTATTTGTTGGCAAGATCCCCAGGGACCTGTATGAGGATGAGCTGGTCCCTCTGTTTGAGAAAGCCGGGCCTATTTGGGACCTGCGTCTGATGATGGACCCCCTTCTCTCGGGTCAGAACAGAGGATATGCCTTCATCACCTTCTGCAATAAAGATGCTGCCCTAGAGGCCGTCAAGCTTGTAAGATTTCCCCTTTTAATCACCAGACATAAAGAGCATGACTTGGTAATTAACAGTATTTGCTTTGCTATCCTTGCACCTTGTAGATAGGTGGATCACTTTGTCTCATCATACCAGAGTTATCTGGGAAGTGTAAATGTGCATGACTTACCTGTGTGGGGCTACATTTTGAGAACACTTTTTGTTTATCTTTTTGTTTTAGTGTGATAATTATGAAATCCGGTCAGGTAAATACCTGGGTGTCTGCATCTCTGTCGCAAACAATCGTCTGTTTGTTGGGTCAATTCCAAAGAACAAGACAAGAGAAAGCATATTGGAAGATTTCAGCAAAGTCACAGGTTAGAGAAAGATTAGTACCATTTTTCTATTTTTTTTGTTCCCCTTAAATCTAAATAATGATTTATATTTGGAATATCAGCTGACAAGTCAAAGGAAATTGCCTTCAGCAAGTAATCACACCCCTTTACTTTTTCCACATTTTGTAGTCTTACAGCTGAATTTAAAATTGATTAATTTGAGATTTTAGTCACTGGCCTACACACATTACCCCATAATGTCAACATTTTTCCACATTAATTAAAAATGAAAAGCTGAAATGGCTTGAGTCAATAAGTATTGAACCCCAGTTTTACAGCAATCCTACATAAGTTCAGGAGAAAAATCTGTACTTAACAAGTCACATAAGTTGCATGGACTCACTCAATGTGCAATAATAGTGTTTAACATGATTTTTGAATGACTTCCTCATCACTGTACCCCACACACAATTATCTGTAAAGTCCCTCAGTCAATCAGTGAATTTCATGCAAAGATTCAACCACAAAGACCAGGGAGGTTTTCCAATGCCTCGCCAAGAAGGGATCCTTTTGGTAGATGGCTAAAAATAAAAAAGCAGACATTGAATATCCCTTTGAGCATGGTAAAGTTATTCATTACACTTTGGATGGTGTATCAATACACCCAGTCACTACAAAGATACAGGCGTCCTCCCTAACTCAGATGCTGGAGAGTAAGGAAACCGCTCAGAGATTTCACCATGAGGCCAATGGTGACTTTAAAACAGTTGCAGAGTTTAATGGCTGTGATAGACAACTGATGGTTCAACAACATTGTAGTTACTCCACAATCCTAACCTAATTGGCAGAGTGAAAAGGAAGCCTGTACAGAATACAAATATTCCAAAACATGCATCCTGTTTGCAACAAGGCACTAAAGTAATACTGAAAAAAGTGGTGTGTTTGCAGCAAATGCAACACATTACTGAGTACCACTCTCCACATTTTCAAGCATAGTGGTGGCTGCATCATGTAATGGGTATACTTGTAATCTGTTTCAGGATAAAAACAAAACAGAATGGAACTAAGCACAGGCAAAATCCTAGAAGAAAACCTGGTTCAATCTACTTTTCACCAGACACTGGGAGATTAATTCATCTTTCAGCAAGACAATAACCTAAAACATAAAATCTATACTGGACTTGCTTACCAAGACAGTGAAGGTTCCTGAGTGGCCGAGTTACAACCAACTTGACAGAGCTTAAAGAATTTTGAAAATAATAATGTGCAAATATTGCACAATCCAGGTGTGCAAAGCTCTTAGAGACTTGCAAAACTCACAGCTGTAATCGCTGCCAAAGGTGCTTCTATAAAGTATTGACTATGGGGTGAATACTTATGTAAATTAGATATTTCTGTATTTAATTTTAAATACATTTTCGTTATGGGGTATTGTGTGTAGATGTATGAGTAAAAAATATATATATAATCCATTTTGAATTCAGGCTGTAACACAACAAAATGTGGAGTAAGTCAAGTGGTAGGAATACTTTACTGTAGATGGAGATTTTCAACAAGTTATTAAGCTATCTGAGAAGATCAGTGATTCGGTATTCATGCTTTAATACCTGCATACTCCACCTAGACATAAAGACCTGCCATTCTTTTCTTTTTCTTTTACATTGTAATAATGCACAATTATAATTAGGTGGATGCGTACCCTTGATCAATTAGGGCTAAGTGCCTTGCTCAAGTGCACATCGGCATATGCTTTATTTAGCTTGGGGATTCATTGAGACAGCAACCTTTTGGTTACTGTCTCAATGCTTTTAATTAACTGCTAGGCTACCTGCCGCCGTACTGTACCGTTTGGTACAGCCCTGTGTGTTCTGATATTCACCCTAAAGGATTTCATTAATCATGAAACTTACCGGAGACACACTTGACAACCACCCAGTGACGACATATCCTAGTCAATCATATTATACGATCAGTGTAATGGAAGCTTGTCTAGGATTTTTTTGACCATGCACTTCTGTTTGCTTCCACCAGAGAGCCTCATGGAGGTGATACTCTACCACCAGCCAGATGACAAAAAGAAAAATCGTGGCTTCTGTTTCTTGGAATACGAGGACCACAAGTCTGCAGCCCAGGCCCGTCGGCGCCTCATGAGCGGCAAGGTGAAGGTGTGGGGGAACCCTGTTACTGTTGAGTGGGCAGACCCAGTAGACGAACCGGATCCAGAGATTATGGCAAAGGTGAGATCTTAAAGACCTGCACCTCTGGGGTCTAGTGTCTGAACACAGCAAAGCAATGATAAATCACAGATACTTGGGTGTAGAGAAAATATGCAGATATCTTTCATTTAGAAATAAAATGGTCATCCTTGGTCAGAGAACCACATCTAAAGGCTCGCTTTTGGTCTTGCACCAGGTAAAAGTGCTGTTTGTGAGGAACCTGGCCACACCAGTCACAGAGGAACTCCTGGAGAAAACCTTCTCCCAGTTTGGGAAGTTGGAACGGGTCAAGAAGCTGAAAGATTATGCCTTTGTGCACTTTGAGGACAGAGATGCTGCCGTGAAGGTGAGTACAGGCGTCTTCTACGCCTCCTTTGAGTATGCATGCTGTGTGTTTGCCTTGTGCTTATGGAGAATCTCTGGGAAATTAATTTGGGGAAACACACCCCCGTTTAGGCAATGCAAGAAATGAACGGCAAAGAATTGGAAGGCGAGGAGATAGAGATTGTTCTGGCAAAGCCTCCGGACAAGAAGAGGAAAGAGCGGCAGGCCCAGAGACAGCCATCCAGGACCACAGGGTGAGTAGTGTTCGACCACACCTAGCGACACCCAGTCTGCTTGGAGTGGCTGGTGTGACCGTCTTATGACCTGTTTTTGTGTTTTGCAGTGCCTTCAGAAAGTATTCACACTTATTCCACATTTTGTTGTGTTTCAGCCTGAATTCAATTTTCTCACCCATCTACACACAATACCCCATAACGGCAGAGGGAAAACATGTTTTTATTGAAAATGAAATACAGAAATACCCCTGAGTCAATACTTTGTAAAAGCACCTTTGGCAGAGATTATAGCTGTGAGTCTTTCTGGGTAAGTCCCTAAAGCCCTGTTCACACTGCAGGCCTTAATGCTCAAATCAGTTTTGTTTTTCAAATCCATTTTGGATTACTGACTGTCCCGAACAGCAAATGACCAAATCGGATTTGTGTGTGTTCAGACATCAGTCATTTGCTGACGAGGCTATGCTAGATTTCATAGTAATGACGGGTGTAGGCTTTCTGGTGGTGGTGCTTGTGCTTCCTATCACTCAGAAGTTATGTAGCAAGCAAAATTGACAACAATGCCTACCATTAATATTTCCCAGTTGCTTTGAATGTTCAAAATCATAGGTTAAGAACACTTAAAGCCTCAAAGAATAACATGATCCAACTTGATCCAAGCAAGTCCTTTTTGGCTAGCCACAGCATTCAACTAGATAGCTAGGTAGCTATTTAGCTCTCTAGCGCATGCACTAATTTGTTTGTAAACAATTAACAAGCTAGTTAGCTACCTCATGTTCATATCAAACTGTCAACAGAGTAGCTAGCAAGCAAAAATATATGCCCAATAACAGTCTAAAAGCCACTTGGGGGCAAATAAATCAGATTTGACCATTCAAACACAAGTCATATGGCCAGGAAACAGATTTGTATCTGACTTCAAACCATTTATGAAACTGTTCCTCAGCCCCTATGGAACATTCACTGTCAGTGTAGATTTGGCCTTGTGTTTTAGATTATTGTCCTGCTGAAAGGTGAATTAATCTCCCAGTGTCTGGTGGAAAGCAGACTGAACCAAGTTTTCCTCTAGGATTTTGCCTGTGCTTAGCTTCATTCAATTTATTTTTTATCCTGGAAAAACTCACCCGTCCTTAACGATTACAAGCACACCCATGACATAATGCATCCACCACTATGCTTGAAAGTATGGAGATTGGTACACAGTAATGTGTGGTATGAAGTTTGACCCAATCATAATGCTTTGCGTTGAGGACAAAAAGTGAATTGACCCTTTTATTTCAGTATTACTTTAGTGCCTTGTTACTAACAGGATGCATGTTTTGGAATATTTGTATTCTGTACAAGCTTCCTTCTTTCCGTTCTGTCAATTAGGTTAGTATTGTGGAGTAACTACCATGTTGTTGGTCCATCCTCAGTTTTCTCCTATCACAGCCATTTAACTCTGCAACTGTTGCAAAGTCACCACTGGCCTCATGGTGAAATCCCTGAGCGGTTTCTTTACTCTTAAGCAACTGAGTTAGGGAGGACGCCTGTATCTTTGTGGTGACTTGGTGTATTGATACACCATCCAAATTGTAATGAATAACTTCACCATGCTCAAAGGGATATTCAATGTCTGCTTTTGAATTTTTACCCATCTACCAAAAGGATCCCTTCTTTGCGAGGCATTGGAAAACCTCCCTGGGCTTTGTGGTTGAATCGTTGTCTGAAATTCACTGATTGACTGAGGGACCTTACAGATAATTGTATGTGTGGGGTACAGAGATGAGGTAGTTATTCAAAAATCATGTTAAACACTATTATAGCACACAGTGTCCATTCCATGCAAATTATTATGTGACTTGTGAAGCAACATTTTACTCCTTAACTTATTTAGGCTTACAATAAAAAAGGGATTGAATACTTACTCAAGACATTTAATTATTTATTCATTTTTAATAATTCCACTTTGACATTATGGGGTATTGTGTGCAGATCAGTGACGACAAATCTCAAATTAATCTATTTTAAATTCATGCTGTAACAACAATGTGGACTAAGTCAAGGGGTATGAAAATTTTCTGAAGTATTCACACTTGAGTGTACAAAACATTAGGAACACCACCTCTTTCCATTACATAGACTGACCAGGTAACTCCATGTGAAAGCTATGATCCCTAATTGATGTCATCTGTTAAATCAACAGTATAGATGAATGGGAGGAGACAAGTTAAAGAAGGATTTTTAAGCCTTGAGACAATTGAAACATGGATTGTGTATGTGGGCCATTTCAGAGGGTGAATGGGCAAGGCAAAATATTTAAGAGCCTTTGAACGGGGTATGATAGTAGGTGCGATGCGCACCGGTTTGAGTATGTCAAGAACTGCAACGCTGCTAGGGTTTTCACGCGCAACAGTTTCCCGTGTGTATCAAGAATGGTCGACCACCCAAACCAACTTGACACAACTGTGGGAAGCATTGGAGTCAACATGGGCCAGCATCTCTGAAATGCTTTCAACACCTTGCAGAGTCCATGCCCTGACAAATTGAGGCTGTTCTGTGGGAAAAAGGGGGTGCAACTCTATATTCCTGTCTGCACAAAAAAAACTCATGTTGCCTCTCTTGCTTTGTTGTCACAGGTATGATGATTACTACTACTACTATCCTGCTCCACGCATGCCACCTCAAATGCGTGGCAGGGGGAGAGGCGGGAGAGGTGGATATTCATACCCACCGGACTACTACGGTTATGAGGATTACTACGATGATTACTACAGCGGTGGTTACGACTACCATGACTACAGAGGTGGCTACGACGACCCTTACTACGGTGGTTACGATGACGTCTACGTGCCGAGAGGAAGGGGCAGGGTGAATCGAGGTGCCCCCCTCCCTGCCAGAGGCCGAGGACCACCACCCCCTCGTGGCAGAGGTGGCTACGTCCAAAGGGGGGCTCCTATGGGCGTACCGAGGGGGAGCCGTGGGGGCCGGGGAGGCCCGCCCCAGCTGCAGAGGGGCCGCGGCATCAGAGGGGCCAGGGGGAACCGCGGGGGCAATGTGGGGGGGAAGAGGAAGGCTGACGGTTACAACCAACCAGACTCCAAGCGCCGGCAGACCAACAACCAGAACTGGGGCTCCCAACCCATTGCCCAGCAACCCCTGCAACAAGGTGGCAACTATTCTGGTAACTATGGTTACAATAATGACAACCAGGAGTTTTACCAAGATTCTTATTGGCAACAATGGAAGTAGATAAAAAAATGAACTTTTGATTGCCTGTATGTTAGAGCTGGGCGATATGGACAAAAATCCATATCACGATAAATTGACCGAATTATCAAGATAACTAAATTGAACGATATGTTTAACTTTAAAGGTCCAATGCAGACGTTTTTATCTCAATATCAAATAATTTCTGGGTAACAATTAAGTACTATACTGTGATTGTTTTCAATTAAAATGGTCAAAAAGAAACAAAAATAGCTTCTTAACAAAGCAATTGTCAAGCAAGAATTTTGCTAGGACTGTATGGGAGTGGCTGTTATTGGCAGAGAGATTTAAAACTTTTTATTGGTCTATTAACCAATTTACAGGCAGGCCAAAACATTTTACTTTTCAAACAGCTCTTACACTAAAATGGCATTATCATAATTTTCCCTGTATTATTCCAACTTCATAGTATGGAAATGTATGTGAAACACAGCCAAATCGCATTTTTAGACTGCACCGGGCCTTTAATGTGCACCACATGTTTCGATATTACCCTTAAAACTGCTACTACTACTTTGAATGATATACCTATCAATTTTCCCATTAACAGTAACCCATATATCATAATCAACTATAGCAGCAAAATGTCCACGATAAGTGGACGGTGTCGATAATTTTCAGTTTATCGTCCCAGCTCTACTGTGTGTATATATCAACCTTCACATTCTAAGGAAATAGTAACAAAAAATGCATGTTTAAATTGGCTAAACATTACCCTTTTTGAAATATAGATTGGTTTCACTACAGTAACCAATATGGAGCAAAAGAGTACATATCAAATAATTTGCTTAATTTGTTCTAATCCTTTTTTGCTTTTCTTGTGGCTACTTGGGACATCTTGGGCTTAAAAAGCAAGCCATTTATTTTATTATTTTTAAAAGTAAATTATCATTTATATATTTTTTAAGTTGGCATTTATAGGAAAAAGTGGACAATCATTTAAAAAAATAACAATTATTTGAGAAAGCATATGCAATCATGAGAACTATTCAGTGACTGGCGACCAACCCCTTCCCAGAACCCCCTCCTTATTGGACATTTTCCTCCCCTACCTCTGATAGGTAGACATAGGACATTGCTTGTACAAGGCTTTAAAGTGAGAGCTGTTGCAGAGGTGGGTAAAAAAGGAAAATTAGACTTTTTCATCTACCGTAACAGTTGCGTTAAAGTTGTATGTTTAGCATTTGTTGAAGTAGACAAACTTATGTTTTTCTAAATGTGTCACTATAACTTCAACTATTTTCTCTCAAATTTCCCCTTTTAGATAATGGGTCTGGCAAAACCTTAATCGCCAAGACAATTTGTTCTTTGTTGTGTTTGTATTTATAAAAATGTTATTGTTACCTTTCAATAAAACTCAACCATACTACAATGAATTATCAGCTATTTCAAATTCAGTCGTGGAATATTTTGATCAGACCAATTTTTATCTCCATGTTTGGCCTCGAATGTGAGATATAATTTTTTTAATGAAAGACACAGTACAACTACATCTATTGAGATCAAGTAGTTATTTCACTGATGTTGTACTATTCTGTTTTGGGCATCTTTACACCAAAAAGTGTAAGTTGAGTGACCAACGCATTTACACCAAACACCTGGCAGTTCACGCTAATGTGCTCTTTCCTGGTCCATCTATTACCTGGCAATATAAATAGTACAGCATCTTTTTCTTACATTTTTTTATCGTTTTGATTTCTTATTTAGCTACTCTCCCATTTTATTACAACTTAAGTTTTATTTTGTGTTTTGTTTAAGTTTCTCCTTTTATTCCGAATTACCCCAGGTGAAGACGCGAGAACGGCAGCGGTTGAGTGAATGTGGAACACATCTATTCTCTGCTGTGTTCTTCCCCAAAGAAGGGTGAGCCTGGTTTACCTCTTCACTGCCAAACTGGCGCTACCCCTCTGCTGAGGGGCCTCAGCCCACATCACTTGTTTTGCTCAGTAAAATAATACACCAGTTTGATTACATCAGCTAGTGTCTGATTTTAATTAATGTTAAAAATGACAATTAGTTTTCTAGTAAACACCTCTAGTAAAAACAAATTCTGGTAACATGAATGGGAATTTCAGCTTAATAATAAGAGGTACACGTGTGAACAAAGATAATGCTGTGGTGTGTTTACTGAGTAAAACAGAGAATAGCGCTTTCCTCTTATAAGGAATTCAGTCACAAAGCTTCCCAAAACTAGCACTGCCTTAAACAGATATTAGACTACCTTGCCAGAGACCAAAGATGGGTACAGATGATGCATATTATACTAGGTGTCACCTGTTTAAAGTCAAAAGTTCACTGCCATCCTGAATAAGAATTATAAGAGGGCAGACGAAAAAGACTAGCCTGCACTCAGGACAATCCTGTTTTATAGACCTATCATGTCCCAAATGCTCATGTCTAAATTTGGAAAACCAGTGATCCTCTGAACATTGTGATAAATGTTTTTCTGCTCACCATTTTGAATCTCGAGGACTAATGCAATTGGAATATTATGTCTGCTGAACTTCTCATGGAAGGACCACACGATTGGCTAATCTGTTTGTACAGACTGATTGGATCCTGTTGCCTCATAATGGATCTTTGGAAGTACAGATGGACTTCATGATCTCTGATCATTGTCTCTACTCTGGCACCCTATCTAGGGTGTACTCAGATATACATCAATTTCAAATTTGCCAAACCTAATTTGTTCAAGGGCACAGAAATTCTATGCCTTGGAGTTGAACCAACAACCCCTTCAGTCATTTGTTTATACCCTCAGACATTACTTTGCTGATCAGACATGTCTTCTGACAGACTATTAGATGGACAGAATATAGCCGTTAGCTTGCTACTATTGTATTATAGGCAAAATACATTTTGTTTACAATAGGACTGCTTGTCAAGTGTTTATTATTTTACTGGAGGTTAGTGATATTTGATGTGTTAGTATTTTCGATACAATGGCATCTGGTGTGAGTTTTTTCTCTTAGTACAGTTGATGGTCGACTTTTACTAGAGAGACAAATGATAATACAATATTTTTTTTCTCCATTATTAATATTGCTTTGTACGAAAAGGAAATGTTTTATACAGTGCGGTCCTAAATATTGACACCCTTGATAAAGATGAGCAAAAATGACTGTATAAAATAATTCAAATACTACAATGAATGCAAATAAATTGGGAAATTATATATATTTTTTTATACGAATACATTCATTCATACAGATCCTTGGTGTCCTTCGTCATGGAAATAATATATTTTCCCACATTGTTTGAGTATAATATTATACATTTTATATAGTATTTTTTGCTCATCTTTATCAAGACGCTTGAAATCAATTGAAAAACGTTGGTTAACAACATGTACAGAAAGTGTTTTATACTCGGTTTGCAATGAGATTTTGCAATTAGAACCAAATCATCACTGAACCAGAAGTTAAATACAATTGATTATTACCATGCTACAAATGATTCAACAACCAAACAGTGCCAAAGCACCACACCCAACTTTACAAATGCACGACCAAAACTGTTTTGAATCTCTAACCTGTGGTTTAAAAAAAACAGGAAAGGAATCAACAAAAGAATCTGATTAATTTCAGATGACTTCCAGAAAGAGTGATGCAAGTACTTCCATATCATATTTTAACTCCTTGTTTTTGTCACCTGGCTTATCTATCAGGGTGCGTGTCAGAGGTGGCCCCGACCCAGTCTTGTCACGATGTGGACTTGCTAGGTGGGGCTTGCAGTCAGAGGCAGCTGTGAGGACTATGGGGGTAAGTTTAGGACGTTTTCTTCCTAAACCGTTCTCTTTCACTGTTTTTCTTACACTTCCCATTATTCAGGTTTCACCAAATTCCTGTGGGGATTAAGATCCTGAAAGCAGAAGTCAGTTTCTGGGTGAGGTAAGAGAGAAAAGTATCCCTTTACACGTATACGGGTTGAACATTTCAGTTTTGGGCACTGATAAGCGCTTAAATTGGAACGCAGTGGCTGTACAGTAACATGCTATAAATGACGTCAGAGCACAGGCTCTGCGCTTCACAGCGCTGTGTGGGTTTTGACTGACAGCATTTCTGAGCTTGAGCACCGCATGCGACAAGACGTTGCCCCCATCTCTCCCGCTAATTGGGCAACTTTTGTAATTGTTTTGTTGTCTGGGAGAGGGAAATGCTGCAAATTAAGAGGACTCCACAATGTATTTTGAAAGATGAGACATTGAGAATTATAATAAATACTGCTTTGATGTCATACAAGCAAGCCAAATACCTGTAAGTCCAAATGTGCATTTCCATATCATAAAACTGTCATATACAGTGTCAACATTTATGATGACTGTTTGTATAGTTACAAGATGACATAGTGTCATACCCTGGGTTGTTCTGAACAGATGGAGCCTATGTTTGTCTATTGTGAAGAAAATCTCGCCTGAATGCACCTCATGACTCCTTTCTATGCGCACCAAAATTACAATCTGTTTCTCTGAATTGCTTTGTGAAAGCCTAACACTGTAAGATCATATTTTATAACTTAGCTAGTCATGTTGGCAATAAAACAAGCATTTAACAAGCCCACCTGACCCTGATTGCAATTTATAATGGGCTGTTTTTGGGTTGCGTAAACAACAACAGTAATTGTGTGATTGCTGGGTTGTCTTCCAAACAAAACAACTACAAGTGTGCTTGGCCTAGTTCCTCAACAGCACAGCTAGGAGAGCTAAAAAAAAACCTGAACACCAGTTAGTCCTCTCATTCAAACCCTTATGTTGCACCTAACCCACATTTTCCAGGAATATTCTTATGTTAGTAATGGATCCAGACTATTTAAGATTTCGTTATCAACAAATGCAGCAAAAAGTACAGCAAATGTCAAATGCACGTTATAAGACCCAAGTTGAGGACAAAACAGTTCACCTGACACAAGACTGAATCCAAACATTACACTGTTTAATTTACAGTGCATTCGGAAAGTATTCAGACCCCTTGACTTTTTCCACATTTTGTTACGTTACAGCCTTATTCTTAAATGTATTAAATAGTTTTTTCCCCGCATCAATTTACACACAATACCTCATAATGACAAAGCAAAAACAGGTTTTTAGAATTGTTTGCAAAATTTCTTATTTTTTTACAGAAATCACATTTACATAAGTATTCAGACCCTTTACTCAGTACTTTGTTGAAGCATCTTTGGCAGTGATTACAGCCATGAGTCTTCTTGGGTCTGACACTACAAGCTTGGCACACCTGTATTTGGGGAAGTTTCTTTGATTCCTTTCTTTGATTCTCTCAAGCTCTATCAGGTTGGATGGGGAAAAATTATGTATTCACCTTATTTGTTGGATATGTAAAAATTATTTACTTAAAAAAACAGTATGATATTTCCATCCTGCTAATTCTGTGTTTTATGGTCCCCACTCTAGCACCCTGCACCTAGTCTGGGTGTTGAGGACATGGGTTTCTACTAGAGATAGCTTGAAACTGACAAATGATTGATGTTGGTGATAAAAACCTAAAAGCTGGCATCCTATAGACAAGATGTGGTGTGTGTGATCCAAGAGAGTGATAGCCTAGAAGAGTTTATAACAATGCCTCATTGTCTCATCTTCCTGGCATCTGGGAAACTAAGCCAGGTTGGGAGTAAAACACCATCCTGTGTAGATAACCAAGGTGGCTTATGGGAGATGGAACCATTGTGACGAAGCATTTGTAGGTCCTATATAATATCAGTTTTGTTCATTTTCAGTTAGGCTCTCAGCCTAACAGTCAGAACAAGTGTTGGGGTGACTGTTTCATTATTGCAATAATTCATCAATATTAATAAAGATGATTGTTTGAAGAAATGATCAAGTCTCTCTCAGTACTGAATTTCCATGACACGCTGCATAGCTATTTTCAGGTCTCTCCAGAAATGTTAATGTCCGGGCTCTGGCTGGGCCACTCAAGGACATTCAGAGACTTGTCCTGTTGGAAGGTGAACCTTTGCACCAGTCTTGAGGTCCTGAGAGCTCTGGAGCAGGTTTTCATCAAGGATCTTGCTGTACTTTGCTCCGTTCATCTTTCCCTTGATCCTGACTAGTCTCCCAGTCCCTGCCTCTGAAAAACATCCCCACAGCATGATGCTGCCACCACCATGCTTCACCGTAGGGATTTGTGCCAGGTTTCCTCCAGAAGTGATGCTTGGCATTCAGGCCAAAGAGTTCAATCTTGGTTTCATCAGATCAGAGAATCTTGTTTCTAATGGTCTGAGAGTCCTTTATGTGCAACAACTCCACATGGGCTGTCATGTGCCTTTTTACTGAGGAGTGCTGCAGAGATGGTTGTCATTGAGTTTGAACGGGCGGCATCTCAAGGATGATCAATAGAAAAAGGATGCACCTGAGCTAAATTTCGAGTCTCAGCAAAGGTCTGAATACCTACTTTTTTTTTTTTATACATTTGCTAAAATGTATAAAAACCTGTTTTCGCTTTGTCATTATGGGGTATTGTGTGTAGATTGATGAGAAAAAACATAAATTGAATCAATTTTAGAATAAGCCTGTAATGTAACAAAATGTGGAAAAAGGGAAGGGGTCTGAATACTTTCCGAATGTACTGTAAATTAAACAGTTTAATGTTTGGATTCAGTCTTGTGTCAGGTGAACTGTTTTGTCCTCAACTTGGGTCTTATAATTTTCCCATAATCTCCAAAATGTTCCCTTTTAATTGCTACAATACGTATGCATATGCTTTTCATATTTATTCTGTAAGAAACAGTTACATTTAGCCCTGTCCATATTGGCCAATTTCCACAAGTGTAAAGGGTAGATAAATTCACTTTGGAGTTGGGAGAATGTTTGAGCTACTTGTAGAAAGAATACAGTCACCCTGATTCTGAATACCCCCCCCCAAAAAAGTCCCTTATGTTCTTTATCAAAAGCCTTATTTACCTACACCAAACACCCAACATTCACTGTTTTTATCAAATGTAATGTATCATAAGGATTGGCAATTGGCAAGCAATGCATTTTAGAAGGGAAAATAAGAGCTCTGTGTAAAAACAAAAAGACCACATTGTACTCTAAATGTGTTGGGTTTGAGCTTACTCCAACACGCACTGCACATCAGCTACCAATGTTGGGAGTTATTACTTTTTTTCTCCTCTTTGGGATTAAATTTATCATTGCATGATTTCAATCCAATGCCCCTTAAGTAATTGAAGATTGATTCATTAACATGACTTCACTTGGCCACTTAAAATAGAATTGAGAGAGAGAAAAAATATTAGTTTTGCAATTAGCAAATTCATAGCTCCATTCATATTATATTAGCCATAGGCATTTTCCTTTTTTACTGCCGAAAAAGGTTTCACATTCAAAAGACCATGCATGGAATTTGTGCATGTAGATCAGAGTAGTATGTTGTAGCCATTATCAGTTTTAATCACTTGTGTTTTAGAAATGATTTCAATTATGACTTGCATGGTTTTCATAAATCCAATTGCATTAATAAAAGCTCTTTAAATGTAGATTAGGAATTTAAGTCAGCACTGTTGGTGCAGATCCAGAGCATGGACCGATCAGACGCTTTAAAGCCCGTTCTAGACCACAGAGATTGGTACACATTGACTCCTGTATAGTGAGTGTATAAAACATTAGGAACACCTTCCTAATATTGCGTAACACCCCCCTTTGCCCTCAGAACAGCCTTAATTCGTCAGGTGTGGACTCTTCAAGGTGTTAAAAGCGTTCCACAGGGATGCATGTTAACTTCAATGTTTCCCACAGTTGTGTCAAGTTGGCTGGATGTCCTTTGGGTGGTGGACCATTCTTGACACACACGGGAAACTGTTGAGCGTGAAAACCCCAGCAGCGTTGCAGTTCACAACACAAACTGGTGTGCCTGGCACCTACAACCATACACCTTTGAAAGCACTTAAATATTTCGTCTTGCCCATTCACCCTCTGAATGGTACACAATCCATGTCTCAATCATCTCAAGGCTTAAAAATCCTTGAACCCTTTTCCTCCCCTTCATCTACACTGATTGAAGTAGATTTAACAAGTGACATCGTTAAGGGATAATATCTTTCACCTGGATTGACATGGTCACTCTATGTAATGGAAAGAGCAATGTGTTCCTAATGTTTTATACACTCAGTGTATATACAGTACATTCAGAAAGTAATCACAGCCCTTTACTTTTTCCACATTTTGTTGTGTTCCAGCCTGAATTTATAATGCCATGTTTAATTAATCTACTTTATTATGTTCGTTTTTCGACCATGCAAAATATAGCCTCATCCAATATTTTTTTGCTAGAGGTGCACATTCTGTAAGTGTTGAGGTTTGCAAGCGCGATTGAATGAAAAGAGATGATAGTACTTTTGTAATCGTTTATCTTTCTTCCCATGAATCTTGCCAATTTCATTGGTTGGCAAATTTCCTTTGTGAATATGTTGACCTGATTTATTCAGTAGTCACAAAGTAGAGTTTGAGAGGAGCAGTGACGTAAAAGTACTTGAAAGTACTACTAAGTCGTTTTTTGGGGTATTTGTACGTTACTTTACTATTTATATTTGTACAACTTTTACCTCACTACATTCCTAAAGAAAATCATGTACTTTTTACTCCATACATTTTCACAGACACCCAAAGTACTTGTTACATTTTGAATGCTTAGCAGGACAGGAACACTGTGTAATTCACACATTTCTCAAGAGAACATCCCATGTCATACAGTGGCATTTTTCCTATTTTGTTGCCTTACAACCTGCAATTAAAATACATTTTTGGGGGGGGTTTGTATCATTTGATTTAAACAACATGCCTACCTCTTTGAAGATGCAAAATATGTTTTATTGTGAAACAAACAAGAAATAAGACAAAAAACAGAAGAAAGAACGAAACAGAAAGCGTGCGTAACTATTCACACCCCCAAAGTCAATGCATTGTAGAGCCAATTTTTGCAGCAATTACAGCTGCAAGTCTCTTGCGGTATGTCTCTATAAGCTCTAGCCACTGGGATATTTGCCCATTCTTCAAGGCAATACTGCTCCAGCTCCTTCAAGTTGGATGGGTTCCGCTGCTGTACAGCAATCATTAAGTCATACTATAGATTCTCAATTGAATTGAAGTCTAGTCTTTGACTAGGCCATTCCAAGACATTTAAATGTTTCTCCTTAAACCACTCGAGTGTTGCTTTAGCAGTATGCTTAAGGTCATTGTCCTGCTAGAAGGTGAACCTCTGTCCCAGTCTCAAATCTCTGGCAGAATGAAACCGGTTTCTCTCAAGAATTTCCCTGTATTTAGTGCCATCCACCATTCCTTCAATTCTGACCAGTTTCCCAGTCCTTGCTGATGAAAAACATTCCCACAACATGATGCTACCACCACCATGCTTCACTGTGGGAATGGTGTTCTCGGGGTGATGAGAGGTGTTGGGTTTGCGGCAGACATAGCATTTTCCTTGATGGCCAAAAATCTCAATTTTAGTCTCATGTGACCAGAGTACCTTCTTCCATATGTTTGGGTAGTCTCCCACATGCCTTTTGGCGAACACCAAATATGTTTGCTTATTTTCTTCTTTAAGCAATGGCTTTTTTCTGGCCACTCTTCTGTAAAGCCCAGCTCTGTAGAGTGTATGGCTTAAAGTGGTCTCTGATTAATGCCCTCCTTGCCTGGTCTGTGAGTTTTGGTGGGCGGCCCTCTCTTGGCAGGTTTGTTGTGGTGCCATATTCTTTCCATGTTTTTTATAATGGATTTAATGGTGCTCCGTGGGATGTTCAAAGTTTCTGATATTTTTTTATAACCCAACCCTGATCTGTACTTCACCACAACTTTGTCCATGACCTGTTTGGAGAGCTCCTTGGTCTTCATGGTGCCGCTTGCTTGGTGGTGCCCCTTGCTTAGTGGTGTTGCAGACTCTGGGGCCTTTCAGAACAGGTGTATATATATACTTAGATCATGTGACAGATCACGTGACACTTAATTAAAGTCCACCTGTGTGCAATCATGTAACCTCTGAAGGTAATTGTTTGCACCAGATCTTGTTTAGGGTCTTCAAAACAAGGGGTTAAATACAGTTGAAGTTGTAAGTTTACATACACCTTAGCCAAATACATTTCAACTCAGTTTTTCACAATTCCTGACATTTAATCCTAGTAAAAATTCCCTGTCTTAGGTCAGTAAGGATCACCACTTTATTTTAAGAATGTGAAATGTCAGAATAATAGTAGAGTGATTTATTTCAGCTTTTATTTCTTTCATCACATTCCCAGTGGGCCAGAAGTTTACATACACTCAATTAGTATTTTGTAGCATTGTCTTTAAATTGTTTAACTTGGGTTAAATGTTTCTGGTAGCCTTCCACAAGCTTCCCACAATAAGTTGGGTGAATTTTGGCCTATTCCTCCTGACAGAGCTGGTGTAATGGAATCAGGTTTGTAGGCCTCCTTGCTTGCATACGCTTTTTCAGTTCTTCCCACAAATGTTCAATAGGATTGAGGTCAGGGCTTTGTGATGGCCACTCCAATACCTTGACTTTGTTGTCCTTAAGCCATTTTGCCACAACTTTGGAAGTGCTTGTGGTCGTTGTCCATTTGGGAGACCCATTTGCGACCAAGTTTTAACTTCTTGACTTATGTCTTGAGATGTTGCTTCAATAAAGCCACATAATTTTCCTTCCTCATGATGCCATCTATTTTGTGAAGTGCACCAGTCCCTCCTGCAGCAAAGCACCCCCACAACATGATGCTGCCACCCCCGTGCTTCACGGTTGGGATGGTGTTCTTCGGCTTGCAATCCTCACCCTTTGTCCTCCAAACATAACGATGGTCATTATGGCCAAACAGTTCTATTTTTGTTTCATCAGACCAGAGGACATTTCTACAAAAAGTACCATCACCCCATATGCAGTTGCAAACCGTGATCTGTTTTTTTATGGCAGTTTTGGAGCAGTGGTTTCTTCCTTGCTGAGCGGCCTTTCAGGTTATGTCGATATAGGACTCGTTTTTACTGTGGATATAGATACTTTTGTACCTGCTTCCTGCAGCATCTTCACAAGATCCTTTGCTGTTGTTCTGGGATTGATTTGCACTTTTCGCACCACAGTATAGTCATCTCTAGGAGACAGAACACATCTCCTTCCTGAGCGGTATGACGACTGTGCGGTCCCATGGTGTTTATACTTGTGTACTATTGTTTGTACAGCTGAACGTGGTACCTTCATGCATTTGGAAATTGCTTCCAAGGATGAACCAGACTTGTTAAGGTCTGCACATTTTTTTCTGAGGTCTTGGCCGATTTCTTCTGATTTTTTTCATGATGTCAACTAGAGGCACTGAGTTTGAAGGTCAGCTTTGAAATACATCAACAGGTACACCTCCAATTGACTCGGACTAATTGACATCATTTATCAGAAGCTTTTAAAGCCATGACATAATTTTCTGCAATTTTCCAGTCTGTTTAAAGGCACTGTCAACTTAGTGTATGTAAACTTCTGACCCACTGAAATTGTGATACAATTAATTATAAGTTTAATAATCTGTCTGTAAACAATTGTTGGAAAAATTACTTGTCATGCACAAAGTAGATGTCCTTACCGACTTTCCAAAACTATAGTTTGTTAACAAGACATTTGTGGAGGAGTCGAAAAATAAATAATAAATCATTTTGATTTCACTTCACCAATTTGGACTATTTTGTGCATGTCCATTACATGAAATCCCCCCCCAAAATCAATTTAAATTACAGGTTGCAATGCAACAAAATAGGAAAAACGCCAAGGGGGATGAATACTTTTGCAAGGCACTGTACCTACTGCCTCTGATCTGGCGGACTCACTAAATACATGATTTGTTTGTAAATGATGTCAGTGTTGGACTGTGCCCCGCCTTGCTATCTGTAAATATATTTTAAAAATTGTGCCTTCTGGTTTGCTTTATGTTTTATCAATTATATTTACTTTTGAAAGTTAAGTATATTTTAAACCAAATACTTTTAGGACTTTTACTCAAGTAGAATTTTACTGGGTGACTTGCGCTTTTACTTGAGTCATTTTCTATTAAGTTTACTTTTACTCAAGTATGATAATTGGGTACTTTTCTGCGACAGGAGAAGTCTGAGTGTACGCCATAAGTCATTCATCAATAAAACATGTTTTTAACTGTCTGACTTGGGTCTGTTCTTATTCTGTGTATCACACACAGGGTTTACAATAAAAAGGTTACTATTTACTAATCTATTATGTTACTAGGAAAAATATTGTAATCCGATTACAGATACTTTTGAAAAACTAGATGATTATTTACTATTTTCTACATTTGTAGAATAATAATGAAAACATCGCAACTATGAAATAACATGTCTGGAATCATGTTGTAACCATCAAAGTGTTAACGAAATCAAAATATATTTGAGATTCTTCAAAGTAACCACCCTTTGCCTTGATGACAACTTTACACACTCTTGGCATTCTCTCAACTAGCTTCACATGGAATGCTTATCTTGAAAGTGTCCCCACATGTGCTGAGCATTTGTTTCCTGCTTTTCCTGCAGTCCGACACATTCCAAACCATCTCAATTTGGTTGAGGTTGGGAGATTGTGGAGGCCAGGTCATCTGATGCAGCACTCCATCACCCACCTTCTTGGTAAAATAGCCCTTACACAGCCTGGAGGTGTGTTGGGTGATTGTCCTGTTGAAAAACAAATGATAGTTCCACTAAGCCCAAACCAGATGGGATGGTGTATTGCTGCAGAATGCTGTGGTAGCCATGCTGTGGTAGCCAAGTGTTCCTTGAATTCAAAATAAATCACAGACCGTGTCACCAGCAAAGCACCATCACACCACCTCCATGCTTTACGTTGGGAAATACACATGCAGAGATCATCCGTTCACCCACACTGCGTCTCACTCCAGTCCAAAGGACAAATTTCCACCAATCTAATGTCCATTGCTCGTGTTTCTTGGCCCAAGCAAGTCTCTTCTTAGTAGTGTCCTTTAGTAGTGGTTGGTTTCTTTGCAGCAATTTGACCATGAAGGCCTGATTCACGTAGGCTCCTCTGAACAGTTCATGTTGAGATGTGTCTGTTACTTGAATTCTGTGAAGCAATTATTTGGGTTGCAATTTCTGAGGCTGGTAACTCTAATGAACTTCTCCTCTGCGGCAGAGGTATCTCTGGGTCTTTCATAGTTTTGATGTCTACACTATTATTCTATAATGTAGAAAATAGTAAAAATAAAGAAAAACCTTGAATGAGTAGGTGTTCTAAATCTTTTGACCGGTAAGCGTATGTATACTGTAGCTAAGAAAGTAATACTAAGTGTATGTTGTGTAGTAAGCTCTTAGTAGCCTAATAATTTGGTCTATTTTCACCTCTTTATTTCACATACTGTTCTGACTTGGTGGTGCACATGTAGCCTTTAACCTGTTTTTGAGAAATGTAATTATTGAATATTGTAAGAGCTTTCATTGTCTGCTTAACTTCTTGACGCTACCCATCCCTGTCGCGGGATCATTTTCGTCGGCAACCGCTGAATAGCATAGCGCAACTATCAAATAATATTACAAAAAAATATTCATATTCATTAAATCACAAGTACAATATTGCAAAACACAGCTTAGCCTTTTGTTAATAAACCTGTCGTCTCAGATTTTGAAATGATGCTTTTCAGCGAAAGCAATCCAAGCGTTTGTGTAAATTTATCGATAGCCTAGCATAGCACTATGTACACTTAGCATCAGGAAGCTTGGTCACAAATCAGAAAAGCAATCAAATTAACCGTTTACCTTTGATGATCTTCGGATGTTTTCACTCACGAGACTCCCAGTTACACAACAAATGTTCCTTTTGTTCCATAAAGATCATTTTTATACCCAAAATACCTCCGTTTGTTTGTCGCGTTATGTTCAGAAATCCACAGGAAAGAGCGATCACGACAATGCAGACGGAAATTCCAAATAGTCTCCATAATGTCCACAGAAACATGTGAAACGTTTTTTATAATCATTCCTCAGGTAGTTTTTAAAATATATATTCGATAATATATCAACAGAGTGTGTAGGTTTTTCAATAACAGAGGCAGGAACAATGGCTTCTTTACTCTGTAGCGCAAAAACTCACTCTGAGAGCCCCCACCTATCCACTTACGCAATGTGATCTTTCACGCTCATTTTTCTAAATAAAAGCCTGAAACTATGTCTAAAGACTTGACACCTTAGGGAAGCCATAGAAAAAGGAATCTGGTTGATATTCCTTATCCCTAGTGTCAGAAAATCTCAATTCATTATCGCAATTGGAATATTAGTCCCCCCAAAATCGCAATTAGAGTTCGCAGTCCAATTCGAAATGTACTGTGATGCATATTAATGAGTTGAGATTTATTGATCTGTCTGCCCTCTGTTAGTGTACCTTTATTGACCAACTGCTAGACTGTGATCTGACTGCAAAGACCAAGACCGAGACATGGACTGGGTTACTGAGCTGGATTTATTGTTGAATCATTTCAGTTATCTGCGTGATTATATTCCAGCTGTGTTGTTCAGTGAACACCAATTGTATCCAACCCAATCAGGGGTCAAGGGGTTGAAACTTTTAATCAGGCTCATGCCACATGTTCAATGGCTTCATTTTGGGAAATTCTTTTGGTGTCTGGAGATGATTTAATCTCAAAATAAATGGCCTTTTGCTACCACTTGAGGGCAGTGAAATATTTGCTTGTAGCAGAGAAGGAAGGCGGGTCCAGCTTTTCTTCCCTCTAAACTGTTTAAAATATTAATAGTTGCATCTCACTAACTGTTCAATTTACACATAGGAAAAATGTAACTATTGCTTTTCTAAATGGAAGTGTCCATACATTTTTTATTGTATAAGTGACTCCTTGATAAAATGGTGATTTAGAACTAGGCTGTTAATTGGGCCATTTTGTTGCTCTCTCAGGCGGTTTCTTTATAATAGTAAGCATTAAACTCACTGCCAAACGCTTAAGTGTTATGAGCATATTCATTGTAGTTTTCCTATCTCAGTACAACAGTAATATGCTACACTCCTAATTTTTCAATGCTGGCTCTATGCTTGGCTACTGGGCAGGGAAGAGAACCACTCCCCTTTAGCTGACGACTACAATGAGACCATACACTCCAACTTTCAAAACATTTCATTGCGTCCCGCTCCCTGACCCTCTTCCCTTTGAGAATGAAGAGGATGCTTCTTTTGAGGATACTTCTTACTATATTTTGAGGATGCTTCTTACTATATAAACATAACATGCAACAATTTCAAAGATTTTACTGAGTTACAGTTCATATGAGGAAATCAGTCAATTGAAATAAATTCATTAGGCCCTAATCTATGGATTTCACATGACTGGGAATACAGATAAGGTATCTGTAGCCAACAGATGCATAACAAAATAATGGGCCTCAGGATCTCGTCACTATTTTTGTGCATTCAAATTGCTATAGACAAAATGCAATTCTGTTCGTTGTCTGTAGCTCATGCCAGCCCATTCCATAACCCCACCGTCACCATGTGGCACTCTGTTCACAACGTTGACATCAGCAAACTCGTTGACGCTCGCCCACACGATGCCATACACATGGTCTGCGATTTTGAGGCTGGTTGGAAATAGTGCCAAATTCTCTAAAATTATGTTGGAGGCAGCTTATGTTAGAGAAATTAACATTAAATTATCTGGCAACTGCTCTGGTGGACATTCCTACTGTCAGCATGCCAATTGCACACTCCCTTAAAACGTTAAACATTGTGTTGTGTGACAGCTGCATATTTTAGTGGCCTTTTATTGTCTTCAGCAGAAAGTGCACCTGTGTAATGATCATGCTGTTTAGTGAGCTTCTTGATATGGATTATCTTGGCATAGGAGAAATGCTCACTAACAGGAATGTAAACAAATTTGTGCACAACATTTGAGAGAAATAAGCTATTTGTGCATATGGAAAGTTTCTCGGATATTTTATTTCAGATCATGAAACATGGGACCAACACTTTACATGTTGTGTTGATATTTTTGTTCAGTATAGTAATAGGACCACCTCACTTTTGAAGTGCTTGGCTTGTACTAGCTTCATGGTATTACTTTTACCTGGCCCTCTACAATATGAAAAATGATCTACTAGACAGAGTATACTAAAATGACTGAAATGTAAGTCAAACTGGTACAGATGTTTGCCGTAAGTGTTTGCTGTAGTGAAGTTGTGATGGTGATTTTATTGACAGAGACCATTTGAGCTTGTCATTTGACGAATAGCAAAGTTACATTTATTTGGATGTTGATCATCTAAATTCAGTGGCCATGTCTCATTCCTCCAAATCTAATTTCAAAATATAAAACCTTGAACAAATGACAGCTTAAAAATGTAACATTAAACTCCTGTCTGCTCTGCTTACTTTAGAGAAGGGTTTCTTAAGCTTGGGTCCCAGGCAGAAAAAGTTTATGAAAACATGCAACTATACGTAAATATCGGTACATTTCATTGCCCTTATGCCTAAAACAAATGCAATATAGAATAAAACTAATAACAATGAATTACCCATATAAATAGCTATTTATGTTTATTTTCCCCAATTAAAAATACTCTTGTGTCTAGGTTGGAACTGTTGCTGTTAAAATACAATAAATCATTTTCATTCTGAACTGGAATTAACTGATTAATCACATCACACAGATAACAGAACACACACACAGGTTCAGTTGTTTATAGTGCAACCCTAAGTAATAGTACAGATGAGGCCTACTGTATGTCTTACTGCATAAATTATTTTTGAAGAAAATGTAGGTTGCTGTTAAAGTAAAATAAAAATGTTGAACTGGAACAAACTGATTGATCGCATCACAATAGACGTAGACCAAAAAACAAACACACACAGTCCTAATGACAGGTGTGTGGCTGGTTAAAGTTTTCAAAAAGCAGGTCTATTATGGGCTCAGTTTGACAGTGTAACCGTGAGGTCAAGCTCAGCATTGAGTCTGTTTCTGTACCTGTTTTTTAAGTACGCCAGAGTTGAGAACACTGACTCGCATAGGTATGTGGTGCCAATCTGTATTAGCACATCTACTGCTTTCTCAGCCAGGCAGGAGACTGCTTCATGCTATAGATTAGCATCCCAGTATTGTGTGTGTGTGTGTTTGCCTCAAAAAGCATATTGCTTCCTGCCATTGCTTGCTTCCAGTGTCACTAAGGCCTCCATTTCTGGCAGACTTAGTCCTAGGTCTGATGAGGACACTACTTGAAAGGGATACCTCACCCATTTAAGTTTTCGAGATCTGTCGGTTAGGGAAGTACCGGTCAAAATTCTTCTGCAGGCTGGCCGTGTGCTCAGCCATGTCCTTCACAAGTGAGCTGACAGAAGGAACAAGGAACATGCCATATGCTCAAGCATTCAGCTGCGACTGCCACAATCCCAGGGATGCAGTAAATCCTCTGATGCCATCTTCAAGCTCCAAAATGGTTGATTCCTTGCCCTGGAGGCTTGTGTTCAGCTCATTGAGCTTTCTGGAAATGTCAACCAGGTAAGCCAGCATAGCCAGCCATAGTTTGTCACGGAAGAGGTCTGCAAGGTCGCTGTCCTCTTTCTTCAGATAGGCCAGAACCTCCTCTCTCTCAGTTCCCACAGCCCTCCAGGACCCTCCCCCTGGACAATCACCTAACCTCAAATTGAAAGAGCAGGTGCTCATGGTCTGCTCCCATCTCCCTGCAAAGCTCTCTGAACAGCCTTGTTTGAAGAGGTCTCTTCTTAATCAGATTCATTACCTTTACAACTGAGTTGAAAACTGCCCCTAGGTTATTTTGTAATGCTTTGCTGGCCAAAGACTCCCTGTGCAGAAACAACGTGTCAGCTTCACATTGGGCCCCACTATGCGGACATGAGCTATGAATCCCGAGTTGCAGCTAAGTCTTTCAAATGATTGTCTACCATGCTGAAAATGTCCTCTCCCCATGTTGTTTGTAAATGTTCACAGAAAATAAATTCCATGCTCTTGATTTATCAGCAGTGTGTGTCTGTCTGTTATGGTCTACATCTCTTATTTATTTTATTTTATTTAACTAGGCAAGGCAGTTTAGAACAAATTCTTATTTACAGAATAAAAATGTCTACTTGTATTATAATAGCAACAGTTCCAACCTAGACTTTTTTCCCAAGTCATTTTTACAGTAATATGTAGTCTTCATCTGTACTGTTACTAAGGGTTGCACTAGCTCAGTAGCTAGCTAATTTGCTTTGGCTAACGCTAGCTAGCAATTAGCTGTGTACAAGAGGATTGTTTGAAAGAGGAACTCACACCTACTATGAGAGATGTGATAGTACTCACTTATTTCTGCTTATCACCTGTTATAAAATGACATCAATGCCTTGCCAGCTTACTTTTCACACACTGTCGAAACACTATTTCTTGAAGCATCCTGCCCTGTTCTCCAAGAACTTCCTGGGTTTACCGTCATGCTGTGGATGTTTGGTCAGTATGTAATTTTAATTAGTTAGTCTTGAGAGAGTCATTACTAAGCACTTCCCCACACAAAACACATTGTGGGTGCTCCTCCTTATTTTAAGTTTGTATAAAACCAAGAGAGAGAAACTCATTGTTTTTGCGTTTCATGACAATTGTGCTGAGTCAGAACTTGTGGCTAGCTTGAGTCCATTTGATGACAGTGGTTAGTGAGGGCGAATAGGAATGACAAGTCAATGTCTGACAGCGTATCATCATCTACTGCTGAACAACAGCGCTGCTGTTGCGGAGCGATCTTCAAGAAAACTGCAGAAAAAAGAGCAGCCAGCTCGTTCCAGTCACTAGCTGCAGCGAGCTGAAAAGACAAGTGACCCAGGGATGTGTGTGCCTTCGGGACCTTTAACAGAATGTGACTGGCAGAATGGGTGCTGTATGTGGATGATGAGGGCTGCAGCAGATATCTCAGGCCTCACTCCCCCCTATCTGAGAGGGTTTTGTAAATAAGCATCAACCAGTGGGACTTGCGACGGGTATACAGAGACCAGTTTACAGAAGAGTATAGAGTGCAGTGATGTGTCCTATAAGGAGCATTGGTGATATTGACGGGCCTAGAGCACATCCCACCAACAAAAGACACCAGAGAATCTGAGTCACTGCCTCTGTGAGAAGAGCGGAATATAGAGTTTGTGCTAATGTGATTATGGGCAGGGTTGTTTCGGCATTGTGTGTGTGTTTGACAGTTTTAATTTCAAGTGGCTCCAACCCGATCATGAACTGCAGCTTATTAATGTAATTAAGGCATGTGTAGGATTGTGTGTGTGTGACGCACACGCAAACTCCTGGGTGGCTAATTGCTCAGGCCTTCAAATCAGAGAGAAAAGCGTAGACAAATGAGCAGGAGAAATTTACCTGACTTAAGAGGGAAATGGTGTGCATGAGAAAACAGATTGAGAAATTGCCATGACTACTCCAAAAAATGTAGTTTTTAGATGGTGCTGCTATAGAGCTCTCTTTAACCATAGGCAACCACTGGTCCCCCAGTGCTGGAGGGATACTGTTAAAGTGAGAAATATTCATGCGAGTAGACCGCTGATTGGCCAGCAGGATGACATCATCCTCTGAGGAAATAGCAAGCATTTTTTTAAATGGTCAGAGGTGCGTTCAGTTCTCTTGACCGTTTGCTACATTGTGGAATGAGACGTTTCCCCCAAAACATTCTTGTACGTTCTTGAACAGACTGAGTTACATTTGCTTCTGTTTGGTGGGTGTGGCAAGTTGTGGCTTGAAGCAATGAGTGATGTATTTTAAGGGCAGTGGCCATGCTGAAAGCGTGCCCCAACCCACAACCCCTCCCTGTTTTTCAACTGGACGTTCAGTACAGCATGGTTTGCGTTCAATTGAACGTTCCAGAACGTAAAAATGTACTGAACGCAGCCCTGTTAGAGGTCGTTTTTTTAAAGTGTTCTTTTCTCCAATTTATGCTTTGGCCACAAGTACGAGTGTAGGATGAGTCAACAACTTTTTAAAGTGAGATATTAACTGGACAGCTACTTTAAGGCTGGAATTCAAACTTTGGATAGGACAGAAAGTAAACAGTATTTGAGTGCACAGGGACACTAAAGGAAGTGGCTTGACGTATGGCGGTCATAATGCATTTTGGTTAAGTTACATGCTTACCATGCACTCTGACTGTGAATTTAGATTTTGTCTCTCGACGGGAGATTTTAGCTTTCCAAGAAAGTGATTTTTAATCTTAAAATCCTGCATGAGAGATCAAACTCTGGCATAAACCAACCCCATGGTGGTCGGTCAGTGAGTAGGGAGATACCCAATACTTCCCCAGTCAACCTAACAAGTAGTGAGGTATAACGAGACGTGATTTTGTAAAACCACACTCACATGCGTAACCTTGCCTGAGACCTCAAGAGCAACCTTGTTAGGTTTGGATGAGGAAAGTGTTGCCATAGTAGATGACTAGGTCTACATGACAAACGTATCTTTAAGCCATAAATGGTAGCAATGGCATCTGATGACAACCGCCTCCCTATTGTTCTCACCCAGACCCCAATTAGGCTCATTAAAGCAGCATATGCTAAGGCTGAGGGGTGGGATATTTGGGTATTTTATTAGGATCACCATTAGCTGCTACAAAAGCAGCAGCTACCTTTCCTGGGGTCCACACAAAACATTAAATAATACAGAACATTATTAGACAAGAACAGCTCAAGGACAGAACTACATACATTTTTAAAAAGGCATACGTAGCCAACATATCAATACATACACAAACTATCTAGGTCAAGTACGAGAGTGGCGTTGTACCGTGAAGTGTTGCTTTATCTGTTAAAAAATATGTATATTTTAAATTTGCTGTTCATTTGAGCAATATGAGATGGAACAGACTTCCATGCAATAATGGCTCTATATAATACTGTACGCTTTCTTGAATCGTTTCTAGTCATCTCTCCTCCTTCCAGGCTTTTTCTTCTCTTGACTTTATATTGCGATTGGCAACTTTCCTAAATTACGTGCATTACCGCCACCAACCTATTTCATCTTGAGGCGTGGCTTCCGTCTGGCCGCTCTACCATAAAGTCCTGATTCGCTGAGTGATGCCGAGATGGTTGTCCTTCTGGAAGGTTCTCCCACCTCGACAGAGGAACTCTGGAGTGTGACCATCTGGAGTGTGACCATCAGGTTCTTGGTCATCTCCCTGAACAAGGCCCTTCTCTCCTGATTGCTCAGTTTGGCCGGGCAGCCCGTTCTAGGAAGGGTCTTTGTGGTTCCAAACTTCTTCCATTTAAGAATGAGGGAGGCCACTGTGTTCTTGGGGACCTTCAATGCTGCAGAAATGTTTTGGTACCCATCCCCAGATCTGTACCTCGACACAATCCTGTCTCGGAGCTCTACAGACAATTCCTTTGACCTCAGGTGGACTCCAATCAAGTTGTAGAAACAAGGATGATCAATGGAAACAGGACGAACCTGAGCTCAATTTCGATTCCCATAGCAAAATGTCTGAATACTTACGTAAATAAGGTATTTTTGTTTTTTATTTTTAACATATTTTCTAAAAACCTGTTTTCAAATCGTCATTATGTGGTATTTTTATGTAGTCGGATGATAATACATTTTTATATAATCCATTATAGAATAAGGCCGTAACGTAACATAATGTGGAAAAATCAAAGGGTCTGAATGCTTTCCCGAATGCAGTGTAGGACTTTCCTTGCAGCATTCGATCACACGACTGGACAATAATCAAGATAGGACTTGCATTTTGGAGTGTGGTGTCAAAAAAGCAGAGCATCTCTTTGTGTCAAAAAAGCTGAGCACCTCTCCCCATCTTTATAACCATTGAATTTATGTTTTTTGACCAATCTAAGTTAACACCAAGTAATTTAGTTTCCTCAACTTTTTCAACAGCCACACCATTCATTAACAGAGTCAGCTGAAGCCTACAACTTAGTTGTATGTTCATGACCAGTATATTACTGGTTTCAGGGACTTCATTAGCTGTGGTTGCTTATGTGTCAATGGTTGAATCATTAGGATACATGGAGACACATGCTTTGCTTAATGCCAGTGGCTGGTCATTGGGGGAAATATTAGAGGGCCTAGAGAGCTGCCCTGCAGTACACCACACTTTACGTGTTTGACATTAGAGAAGCTTCCATTAAAGAAAACCCTCAAAGAAAACCCCACCCCTCAGCCTTAGCATATGCTGCTTTGTATTAGATCTATAGCTCTGAATCCACAATATGGTAGAGGTTGAAAAGCCATAACACATCAGTTAAATTGGGTTCATTAGGCAATCAGAATGTATAGCCTTTCCTGTCAGCAGAGGGTTTGGCTGCTCTGCTTGGCTGTACAATTTTCAAGTCAGAACGAGCTTCCTCCTAACATCAGGACAGCAGAGTCCCTGCCCATCTTCCAAAAATGTCTGAAACCCTACCTCTTCAAGAAGTATCTTAAGTAAATCCCACGGTGATGGGGCCTATGCCATCCCACTGGGCTTGCACTTGTTGAATCAATGTTGTTTCAATGTCCTTTGTCAACCTATTGTGAGGTGGAATCTATGTGAAAAACAAGTCATCAACCAGTACTGCTTTCATCTAATTTCAACCAGTGTTATAAACATTGAAATTGGGGTAAAACTTCAACTTAAATACAATTACTTAACCTGACTTACAGGTTGTTACATCAATCTAATTCCAACATAATCATCAGAACTATGTATACGTTGAAATTGAATTTAACAATTTTCAATCTTGTTGAATTTTATTTGACATAGTTTCAATGTTGATCGTAAAATGGTATGTTTGAGTCAACGTCATTGTTTCAATGTCATGCCATCAACCTAAATAAAGAGGTATATTGAAATAAAATGTCAAGCCACAGTCCAATGATTAGTGTTGATTTTAGCATGTTAATCTTAGAGGGGCAAATGGTGCTCACAAACTGTTAGGGCCTATATAAAGCAGTCCCAACAGCAGCACTGGGGGTGGGGGGGGGGGGGGGGGGGGGGGTCTAATCATGACGTCAGGGATCTTCAGGTCGGAGCTCTAGAAAGAGGCCAGAGTTCCCTTCTTGGAAGTCCCAGTTAGATGACCGTTCAAAATGTATTTTCCCAGTCTGAGCTCGTTTGTTTCCGGTTGTTTTGAACGTGGCAAAAGTCCTGCTGTTTATCCTTTTAATCTTGGAAAAGAGGCCCTTAAACCCAGTGGTGGAAAAAGTGCCCAATTGTTATACTTGAGTAAAAGTAAAGATACCTTAATAGAAAATACTAAAGTAAAAGTGAAAGCCACCAAGTAAAATACTACTTGAGTAAAAGTATTAAAGTATTTGGTTTTAAATATACTTAAGGATCAAAAGTAAATGTAATTCCAAAAATATACTTAAGTATCAAAAGTAAAAGTATAAATCATTTCAAATTACTTATATTAAGCAAACCAGACAGCATCATTTTTATATATTTTTTAATTTACTTATGTATAGCCAGGGGCACGCTCCAACACAGACATAATTTACAAATGAAGCATGCGTTTAGTGAGTGCCAGATCAGAGGCAGTAGGGATGACTAGGGATGTTCTCTTGATAAGTGTGCTAATTAGACCATTTTCTTGTCCTGCTAAGAATTGAAAATGTAACGAGTACTTTTGGTTGTCAGCAAAAATGTATGGAGTAAAAAGTACATAATTTTCTTTAGGAATGTGGTGAAGTAAATGTAAAAGTTGTCAAAAATATAAATAGTAAAGTACAGATACTCAAAAAAAAACTACTTTTGTACTTTCAAGTATTTTTACTTAACTTCTTGGTGACCGGGGGCAGTATTTTCACGTCCGGATGAAATGCATGCCCAAATTCAACTGCCTGCTTCTCATCCCCAGAAGATAAGATATGCATATTATTAGTGGATTTGTATAGAAAACACTCTGAAGTTTCTAAAACTGTTTGAATCATGTCTGTGAGTATAACAGAACTTATTTAGCGGGCGAAACCCCAAGGACAAACGATTCAGATGGTTTTTTTTTTTGAGGTCACTCTCTTTTCAATGGGTTTTCATTGGAATCCAGATTTCTAAGGGACCTTCTTGCAGTTCCTACCACTTCCACTGGATGTCACCAGTCTTTAGAAATTGGTTGAGGTTTTGACTTTGTGTAATGAAGAAGTAGCCCTGTTCAAAACGAGGGTCACTTGAAGTGTACTGTTAGAGGCAGTGACCAGAAAACTAGCTACAGTTTGTTTTCCTCCTGTATTGAACACATATCATCCCGTCTTCAATTTTATCTATTATTTACGTAAAAAAATACCTAAAGTTGTATTACAAAAGTAGTTTGAAATGTTTTGGCAAAGTTTACAGGTAACTTTTGAGATATTTTGTAGTCACGTTGCGCAAACATATATATATATTTTTAGCTAAACAGGTGGGGCTTAAAACAGGTGGTTCTGACGGGTTGCCACTGCCAATGATTCCTGCCTGAACAGTGACTCCTACTAGTATATGTACCCTGCTTAGCTTTGGAAACTAGCTGTGTTCATTACAGCTGAGCTATCATGTCAACACAGACTTGGATCAGCTTCCATATTCATTGTGTGCAGACTACCTAAATAACATTGAATAGTTGAATGTAACTCCTAACTTTTCTTTTACAAGCTGTATGTGTACTAAGTAAATTCGGAGTGAGGTTGGGTTTACGTGTAGGCTACATTGACATCTGATGTAGCTAGGTATACTATCATTCATCCATGGTTGAAGTTTAGAAGTACTTAGCCCTATAAATAGGATGTCAAATTCATGCTATTAATAATACACACTTACCTTTAGATATTGCATTTTATATGAAGGATGGTTTGTTGATTTCCAAATTAATCTACAAGTTAATAATTAACATGCTGGATTCACATCGCCATCTCAACCAAAAATCTAAGTTGAAGAATATAACTAAATTCAACTTTATTTGAAGTGCATTTAAAGTTGGATTTTATTTAGTGCTATTCTTTAAACACCCACACCAGCTAACATTCCAGCTTACCCATGATGTTGCACAACGATTTCAATCAAATCATAGCTTTAGTCAAAGTATGATATATTTGGGCTTAAAGTGGGAACTTTGTGGAAATCCGTGTCAATGGTGTGTAAGTTGTTTCTGACTTAACCTCTCTGGGATATGTGGGACGGTAGCGTCCCACCTCGCCAACAGCCAGTGAAAGTGCAGGGCGCCAAATTCAAAACAAAAATTCCTCAAGCATACAAGTATTTTACACCATTTTAAAGATAAAATTCTTGTTAATCCAGCCACAGTGTCTAATTTCAAAAATGCTTTACAGCGAAAGCACCACAAACGATTGTTAGGTCACCACCTACTCACAGAAAATCACAGCCATTTTTCCAGCCAAAGAGAGGAGTCACAAAAAGCACAAATAGAGAAACAATTAATCACTAACCTTTGATGATTTTCATCAGATGACACTCATAGGACTTCATGTTACACAATACATGTATGTTTTGTTTGATAAAATGCATATATCAAAAAAATCTAATTTTACATTGGCGCGTTACATTCAGTAGTTCTAAGACATGCAGTGATTGTGCAGAGAGCCATATCAATTCACAGAAATACTCATAAATGTTGATGTAAATACAAGTGTTATACATGGAATTAGAGATATACTTCTCCTTAATGCAACCGCTGTGTCAGATTTCAAAAAAACTTCACGGAAAAAGCAAACCATGTAATAATCTGAGTACAGCGTTCAGACAACAAAGCAGACAAAATGATATCCGTCATATTGTGTAGTCAACATTAGTCAGAAATAGCATTATAAATATTCACTTACCTTTGATGATCTTCATCAGAATGCACTCCCAGGAATCCCAGTTCCACAATAAATGTTTGATTTGTTCGATAAAGTTCATAATTTATGTCCAAATAGCTTCTTTTGTTAGCGCGTTTGGTAAACAAATCCAAACGCGCATTCAGGTCCAGCTGAACGTCAGACGAAAAGTTCAAAAAGTTATATTACAGCCCATAGAGACTTGTCAAACTAAGTATAGAATCAATCTTTAGGATGTTTTATCATAAATGTTCAATAATGTTCCAACCGGAGAATTCCTATGTCTGTAGAAAAGCAATGGAACGAGAGCTAACTCTCTCGTGACCGCGCCTCAGAGCTTGTGGCACTCTGCCAGACACCTGGCTCAATCCCCTCTCATTTCCCCCTCCTTCACAGTAGAAGCCTGAAACAACGTTCTAAAGACTGTTGACATCTAGTGGAATCCTTAGGAAGTGCAATATGACCCATTTACACTGTATATTGGAATGGCAAAGAGTTGAAGAACTACAAACCTCAGATTTCCCACTTCCTGGTTGGATTTTTCTCGGTTTTCGCCTGCCATATGAGTTCTGTTATACTCACAGACATCATTCAAACAGTTATAGAAACTTCTGAGTGTTTTCTATCCAATACTACTAATAATATGCATATATTAGCATCTGGGACATAGTAGCAGGCAGTTTACTCTGGGAACCTTATTCATCTGAGCTACTCAATACTGCCCCCCTGTCACCAAGAAGTTAAGTATCAGTCATAGTGCTGGCTTTAGTTACATTTGAACCACCTACATAAAAACATCTTAGAGCTAGCTAGCAAGCAAGTACCAGTTGCTCGCTAACTATACAAGATTGGCTGGCTGGCTGGCCTGCTAGCTATAGCTAGTATATTTAACTGTGCAGTGAAATTTCCTGAATACCCTACCTGTAGGAATTGTCTTACACCAAAATGGCCCCTATTCCTGTGGGATATCCTGTAGGTAAGAGTCCTGCAGGTAATTCCACAAGATTTCCAGGGCCATTTTCCTGTAGGACAACCTGCTGGATTCCTTCCTCATCCCTCAGAGAGATGAGAGGCTGAAACTGTGTATGGTGTTACCTTTTCGCCTGCATGGTTGTCCAGTGCTGCCTTCTGTGATAGTCAGTCTCACTGTTGTCTACAGGCCCTGTCTTAACTGCGGAGGCCAGGAGAGAGATGAGGAGCAGAGTTCACAGGATATAACAGCAGAAACTGTGTGTGTGTGTTACATGAAGAGCAGTGACAAAGGAAATAACAAGTAACAATTAGGTCATACCTACCAGAATAGTACTTACTATCATATATCCAGCTCAATGTAAGAGGCTGTACTTGGAACAGAAAAACTTGAAAACTTGATCATAAACATCGTTATTAATCCCAAAGATGCGGTATTAGTAACAGGCTGTCAACTCAGTCACATGGGTAATGATTAGCCTATGTAATGATATACTATTAAACATGTTACTGAAGACAACTTCCTTTTATTAAATATTGATATTCTTTTCTCTCTATGCTGAAATAAAAAAAGTGCATCATTGTTCTGAACCATTCAAATGGCCTCGTTAAAGTGACAACACTCCAAAGCTAAGGTGTTGTAGAGCCTTCCACACAGGGCTTCGTTCCAGATGGAAAAGTAAAAAATATGACCCCCGACCCCCCCCGGGAAAAGTAGGAAGCGAAGCAAAGGAGGGCTTATACTCTAATTGGATAAAAGCGGTCATTTGGGGTTAAGGGAAACGTTACCCATGTAAGCGTTTTTTTGTCTGAACACACAGAAGAAATGTGTATATTAACACTCAATACATTGACAAGAAAGTATGTACACCTATAGTAAATCAAATCAAATCTTATTAGTCACATGCGCCGAATACAACAGGTGTAGTAGACCTTAGAGTGAAATGCTTACTTACGAGCCCCTAACCAACAATGCAGTTAAAAAAAAAGAAAAGAAGAATAAGAAATAAAAGTAACACTTAATTAAAGAGCAGCAGTAAAATAACAATAGTGAGCCTATATACAGGAGGGTACCGGTACAGAGTCAATGTGCAGGGGCACTGGTTAGTCGAGGTAAGTGGAGAGCCTTACGGTTGTGGGCGGAGCAGTTGCCGTACCAGGCGGTGATACAGCTCGACAGGATGCTCTCGATTGTGCATCTGTAGAAGTTTGTGAGTGCTTTTGGTGACAAGCCGAATTTCTTCAGCCTCCTGAGGTTGAAGAGGCGCTGCTGCGCCTTTTTCACGATGCTGTCTGTGTGGGTGGACCAATTCAGTTTGTCTGTGATGTGTACGAAGAGGAACTTAAAACTTGCTACCCTCTCCACTACTGTTCCATCGATGTGGATAGGGGGGTGTTCCCTCTGCTGTTTCCTGAAGTCCACAATCATCTCCTTAGTTTTGTTGACGTTGAGTGTGAGGTTATTTTCCTGACACCACACTCCGATGGCCCTCACCTCCTCCCTGTAGGCCGTCTCGTCGTTGTTGGTAATCAAGCCTACCACTGTTGTGTCGTCCGCAAACTTGATGATTGAGTTGGAGGCGTGCGTGGCCACACAGTCGTGGGTGAACAGGGAGTACAGGAGAGGGCTCAGAACGCACCCTTGTGGGGCCCCAGTGTTGAGGATCAGCGGGGTGGAAATGTTGTTGCCTACCCTCACCACCTGGGGGCGGCCCGTCAGGAATTCCAGTACCCAGTTGCACAGGGCGGGGTCGAGACCCAGGGTCTCGAGCTTGATGACGAGCTTGGAGGGCATTATGGTGTTAAATGCCGAGCTGTAGTCGATGAACAGCATTCTCACATAGGTATTCCTCTTGTCCAGATGGGTTAGGGCAGTGTGCAGTGTGGTTGAGATTGCATCGTCTGTGGACCTATTTGGGAGGTAAGCAAATTGGAGTGGGTCTAGGGTGTCAGGTAGGGTGGAGGTGATATGGTCCTTGACTAGTCTCTCAAAGCACTTCATGATGACGGAAGTGAGTGCTACGGGGCGGTAGTCGTTTAGCTCAGTTACCTTAGCTTTCTTGGGAACAGGAACAATGGTGGCCCTCTTGAAGCATGTGGGAACAACAGACTGGGATAGGGATTGATTGAATATGTCCGTAAACACACCAACCAGCTGGTCTGTGCATGCTCTGAGGGCGCGGTTGGGGATGCCGTCTGGGCCTGCAGCCTTGCGAGGGTTGACACGTTTAAATGTTTTCCTCACGTCGGCTGCAGTGAAGGAGAGTCCGCATGTTTTAGTTGCGGGCAGTATCAGTGGCACTGTATTGTCCTCAAAGCGGGCAAAAAAGTTATTTAGTCTGCCTGGGAGCAAGACATCCTGGTCCGTGACGGGGCTGGTTTTCTTTTTGTAATCCGTGATTGACTGTAGACCCTGCCACATACCTCTTGTGTCTGAGCCGTTGAATTGAGATTCTACTTTGTCTCTATACTGACGCTTAGCTTGTTTGATTGCCTTGCGGAGGGAATAGTTACACTGTTTGTATTCGGTCATGTTTCCGGTCACCTTGCCCTGATTAAAAGCAGTGGTTCGGGCTTTCAGTTTCACGCGAATGCTGCCATCAATCCACGGTTTCTGGTTTGGGAATGTTTTAATCGTTGCTATGGGAACGACATCTTCAACGCACGTTCTAATGAACTTGCTCACCGAATCAGCGCATTCGTCAATGTTGTTGTCTGACGCAATACGAAACATATCCCAGTCCACGTGATGGAAGCAGTCTTGGAGTGTGGAATCAGATTGGTCGGACCAGCGTTGAACAGACCTCAGCGCGGGAGCTCCTTGTTTTAGTTTCTGTCTGTAGGCAGGGATCAACAAAATGGAGTCGTGGTCAGCTTTTCCGAAAGGAGGGCGGGGCAAGGCCTTATATGCGTCGCGGAAGTTAGAATAGCAGTGATCCAAGGTTTTTCCAGCCCTGGTTGCGCAATCGATATGCTGATAAAATTTAGGGAGTCTTGTTTTCAGATTAGCCTTGTTAAAATCCCCAGCTACAATGAATGCAGCCTCCGGATAAATGGATTCCAGTTTGCAAAGAGTCAAATAAAGTTCGTTCAGAGCCATTGATGTGTCTGCTTGGGGGGGAATATATACGGCTGTGATTATAATCAAAGAGAATTCCCTTGGTAGATAATGCGGTCGACATTTGATTGTGAGGAATTCTAAATCAGGTGAACAGAAGGACTTGAGTACCTGTATGTTGTTATGATCACACCACGTCACGTTAACCATGAAGCATACGCCCCGCCCCTCTTCTTACCAGAAAGATGTTTGTTTCTGTCTGCGCGATGCGTGGAGAAACCAGTTGGCTGCACCGACTCGTTCTGGCTAGCCTTTAGCTCAGTGCGGATTTTGCCTATAATCCATGGCTTCTGGTTGGGGTATGTACGTACGTACGGTCACTGTGGGGACGACGTCATCAATGCACTTATTGATGAAGCGTGTGACTGATGTGGTGTACTCAATGCAATTGGAGGAATCCCGGAACATATTCCAGTCTGTGCTAGCAAAACAGTCCTGTAGCTTAGCATCTGCTTCATCTAACCACTTTTTTATTGATTGAGTCACTGGTGTTTCCTGCTTAAATATTTTGCTTGTAAGCAGGAATCAGGAGGATAGAATTATGGTCAGATTTCCCAAATGGAGGGCGAGGGTGAGCTTTGTATGCGTCTCTGTGTGTGGAGTAAAGGTGGTCCAGAGTTTTTTTCCCCATCAGTTTGCACATTTAACATGCTGATAGAAATGTGGTATTACCGATTTAAGTTTCGCTGCATTTAAGTGCCCGGCCACTAGGAGTGCATTTTCCTGTTTACTTATGGCGGAATACAGCTCATTGAGTGCGGTCTTAGTGCCAGCCTCAGTCTGTGGTGGTATGTAAACTGCTCCGAAAAGTACAGATGAAAACTCTCTAGAGAGATGTGGTTTACAGCTTATCATGAGACACTCTACCTCAGGCGAGCAAAACCCTGAGACTTCCTTAGATATCGTGCACCAGCTGTTATTTGCAAAAATAAGTTGTGTAAGTTTATCGATCGCACGACAAAACATTAACTACACTTAGCATCAGGTAGCTTGGTCACGAAAATCAGAAAAACAATCAAAATAATAGTTTACCTTTGATGATCTTCGGATGTTTTCACTCACGAGACTCCCAGTTACACAACAAATGTTCCTTTTGTTCCATAAAGATAATTTTTACTTCCAAAATACCTCCTTTTGTTTGGCGCGTTATGTCCAGAAATCCACAGGAAAGAGCGGTCACGACAACGCAGACGATAATGTCCACAGAAACATGTCAAACGTTTTTATAATCAATCCTCAGGTTGTTTTAAAAATATATAATCGATAATATATCAACTGCAAATGTCTATCACAGTAGGAGAGGGAAAAGCAATACCTATCCAAACTCTGTTGCGCGAGCAAAACTCATGTGACCACTTGACGCGATGTTATCATTCTGGCACATTTTTCAAAATAAAAGCCTGAAACTATGTCTGAAGACTGTTGACACCTTGAGGAAGCGATAGGAAAAGGAATCTGGTTCATATCCCTTTGAATCCAGCAAAGGGAGGCTATGGAACATGGAGTTTTCAAAATAGAAGCCACTTCCTGTTTTGATTTTCCTCAGGTTTTCACCTCTAATATCAGTTCTGTTATACTCACAGACTATATTTTGACAGTTTTGGAAACTTTAGAGTGTTTTTTATCCAATAATAATAATAATATGCATATACAGTGGGGCAAAAAAGTATTTAGTCAGCCACCAATTGTGCAAGTTCTCCCACTTAAAAAGATGAGAGAGGCCTGCAATTTTCATCATAGGTACACTTCAACTATGACAGACAAAATTAAATCACATTGTAGGATTTTTAATGAATTTATTTGCAAATTATTGTTGCCTTTGGAGTCCAGAGTGGACCAATTTAAACTTAATCATATGTTTGACATCTGAAAGGATCGTGCCCCAGGTTACATGAAAAACCACATTGATATGGTCTATAACCAACACAATACTACTAGAGCTAGTATTGTCTTGTAAAATTCCAAGAGTACACAGCATTGCGAGGGGCACATTCTTCTATACAGGAATGTGTCTATGGGATAGCCTTCCCTTGGAGATCAAGTAAAAATAGCTTTAAAAAGCAGGCATAGGTTTTCATTTGAACAAGGTTGTCTAAATAAGAGAAACCACTCCACTGCCCCTTGTGCCCCCTACTGCTGGTCAGGTGTATTTATTTGAAGGATCGGTATGATGTGCAATTAATAGATTGTTTTAATGTGAAATGAATATGGTTGATTTTTAAGGTTAGGGAGAAGTGCAGTGAATAGTGACACTTTTTAGGATGTCAATATAAATGAATCTATTTATGGTTGTTTGTAATTTTGTCTTGCCTTTTAAATCATTATATGTGTTATTGTTTTTACCATCGAGGACCACTTTGGAAACAAGCGTTTTGATTAATACTTTCAAGTGATATCCTCTGGGTGCACATTGTACATTTTGTTGTATATGTCTGTTACCCAAAATAAATTCAATTTCATTCAGTGATGGTACTGAGTTTGCCTTTTTTCCCCAAATGTCATTGAAGGTGCTCCAAAGCTTTTTACTATCATTCTTTGTCATTTATCTTTGTTTCATAGTGTAGTTTAGTCACAAAATCTCTCAATTTGCAGTATGTTTGTCAATCGGTTGTGCAGCCAGACTTTATGTGCCATTCCCTTTGCCTAATATAAGGGCACAAGGCGAGACCCAGATGAAGACACGGGAGGCAGATGTTTTGAGTCTTTGATATTTATTAATCAATCCAAAAGGGGTAGGCAAGAGAATGGTTGTGGACAGGCAAAAGGTATAGACCAGTTCAGAGTCCAGGAGGTACAGAGTGGCAGGCAGGCTCGAGGTCAGGGCAGGCAGAATGGTCAGGCAGGAAAGTACGGGGTCCAGAAAACAGGCAAGGGTCAAGACCAGGAGGACTAGCAAAAAAGAGAATAAAAGCAGGAGTACAGGAAAACACGCTGGTTGACTTGAAAGACATACAAGACGAACTGGCACAGAGAGACAGGAAACACAGGGATAAATAAGCGACACCTGGAGGGGGTGAAGACAATCACAAGGACAGGTGAAACAGATCAGGGGGTGACACCTAATCCCTCTCAACCATTTTTTCCATTCCTCATCAATCCACGGGAATTTAACACTTTTTACAGTCATTTTCTTAATGGGCATGCTTATTAAAAACTGGGATAAGCAATTTAATAAATGTGTCAAGTGCAACATCTGTTTGCTCCTCATTACACACCACGGATCAACAAATATTCTTTACATCAACAATATAGGAATCACTACAAAACTTATTGTATGCCCTCTTATACACTATATTAGGCCCAGCCTTTGGAACTTTGGTTTTCCTAGATATGAACCTGCAACCATATTACTTCAACATTATTTAAGAAGAGATCCTCTCTAATCTTTACAGGAATGTGGTTCTGAATATAAACAGCAACACCTCCACCACTGGCATTTCTGTAAATGTATTACTACCAAGGATCTCAAAGGTATTGTTATTTTTTATTTATTTATTTATTTATTTTTTTGAATTTTACCCCTTTTTCTCCCCAATTTCGTGGTATCCAATTGTTGTAGTAGCTACTATCTTGTCTCATTGCTACAACTCCCATACGGGCTCGAGAGAGAGACGAAGGCTGAATGTCATGCGTCCTCCGATACACAATCCAACCAGCCGTACTGCTTCTTAACACAGCGCGCATCCAACCCGGAAGCCAGCCGCACCAATGTGTCGGAGGCTACACTGTGCCCCTGGCAACCTTGGCTAGCGCGCACTGCGCCCGGCCCGCCACAGGAGTCGCTGGTGCGCGATGAGACAAGGAGATCCCTACCGACCAATCCCTCCCTAACCCGGACGACGCTAGGCCAATTGTGCGTCGCCCCACGGACCTCCCGGTCGTGGCCGGTTACGACAGAGCCTGGGCGCGAACCCAGGGACTCTGATGGCACAGCTGGCGCTGCAGTACAGCTACTGCGCCACCCGGAGGCCTAAAGGTATTGTTTAAGTGAGTTTCAGAGATAATCAGAATACAAATGTAATCTGTTACTAGCAAGTTATTCATTTCATGAACCTGGTTTCTTAAGCTACATATGTTCATGTGGGCTATTTTCAGCACTTTTATGGGATGCTTGCTTGTTTCCATTGCTTTACTGGGAAGCTTAGCATAAGTAGATATTCTCATGTTATTTATGTTAATGCGGGGTGAGCTGCACACAGTGGGCTTCCTACTAGGGCACAACACCTCAGGGCTAACAGCATACATCTGGTTCATAGGCACATGATTGCTGCATACAATGGCTGTAGGATCAACAGAGGCATTCAGGGCAGTTAGAGGGACAAAAATTAAGTTACTTACATTGTGTCTACCAACGCCCCTGGTATAGTGTACATTTGCTAAAGCATAATGATGACTCAGCAACACAATGGTAGGGATTAACTGAGCTGGGCTTGGGTCATTGATAAGTCATTGTCTCAATGCAGCCTTATAATTAGAGGTCGACCGATTATGATTTTTCAATACCGTTACCGATTATTGGAGGACCAAAAAAGCCGATAACGATTAATCGTCCGGTTAAAAAAATGTTTTATTTGTAATAATGACAATTACAACAATACTGAATTAACACTGATTTGAACTTAATATAATACATCAAAAAAATCAATTTAGCCTCAAGTAGATAATGAAACATGTTCAATTTGGTTTAATTAACGCAAAAACAAAGTGTTGGAGAAGAACGTAAAAGTGCAATATGTGCTATGTAAGAAAGCTAACGTTTCAGTTCCTTGCTCAGAACATGAGAACATATGAAAGCTGGTGGTTCCTTTTAACATGAGTCTTCAATATTCCCAGGTAAGAAGTTTTAGGTTGTAGTTATTATAGGACTATTTCCCTCTATACCATCTGTATTTCATTAACCTTTGACTATTGGATGTTCTTATAGGCACTTTAGTATTGCCGGTGTAACAGTATAGCTTCCGTCCCTCTCCTCGCTCCTCCCTGGGCTCGAACCAGCAACACAACGACAACAGCCACCACATCGAAGCAGCGTTACCCATGCAGAGCAAGGGAAACAACCACCCCAAGGCTCAGAGCGAGTGAAGTTTTAAACGCTATTAGCGAGCGCTAACTAGCCAGCCATTTCACTTGGGTCACACCAGCCTCACCTCGGGAGTTGATAGGTTTGAAGTCATAAACAGCGCAATGCTTGACGCACAACGAAGAGCTGCTGGCAAAACGCACAAAAGTGCTGTTTGAATGAATGTTTAAGCGCCTGCTTCTGCCTACCACCGCACAGTCAGATACTTAGATACTTGTATGCTTGTATGCTCAGTCAGATTATATGCAAAACAGGACACGCCAGATAAACTAGTAATATCATCAACCATGTGTAGTTAACTAGTGATTATGATTGATTGTTTTTTATAAGATAAGTTTAATGCTAGCTAGCAACTTACCTTGGCTTACTGCATTTGCGTAACAGGCAGTCAGTCTCCTTGTGGAGTGCAACGAGAGAGAGGCAGGTCGTTATTGCGTTGGACTCGTTAACTGTGGGGTTGCAAGATTGGATCCCCCGAGCTGACAAGTTGAAAATGTATCTTTCTTTCTGCCCCTGAACGAGGCAGTTATCCCACCGTTCCTAGGCCGTCAATGAAAATAAGAATGTGTTCTCAACTGACTTGCCTAGTTAAATAAAGATTAAATAAAGGTGTAAAAAATAAAATAATAATAAAATAAAATATATATATTTTTTTTTTATTGCCCAAAAATACAGATTTCCGATTGTTATGAAAACTTGAAATTGGCCCTAATTAATCGGTCATTCCAATTAATCGGTCGACCTCTACTTATAATGCTGTGAAGGGATCCAGGAAACCAAATAATTTGGGTGGATCCCATCCTCCTTATAAAACGTGTTTTGTTTCCAAAAGGTATCAAAATTGTCAACAAAAGTTACACCCATTGAGCTGCAATAAACACGTAGCCAGTTGTGAAGACAAAGAATCCTGCTAAAGCGTTCAATGCCACGATTCAGAGAGGGCACAGGGCCAGGTATGATGGGTCTTTTATTAGTGTCCAGCGGAGAGTCAGCTCTTTAAAGTCCAGTTTCAACTGTTCAGAGCTGCCCTTCATACTGTCATTAAAACCGAGATGGACTACGATAGATTCAATCTCCATGTCCTGGCATAGTACATTTGGGAGCAGCTTAGTAATGTAATTTACTCAAGCTCCGGGATAGGACATTGCACCAGGAATAGTCACATTTCTGCCCAAAGTCAGGACGGGCGAGAGGTATTATAACATGAGCCCGTAGATCCAGGAATCGAGAGCACCCTGACGGGTTGCATTATGGCCTGGGACTGGAATTGCTCCTACCACGACCGCAAAGCTCTCCAGCGGGTGGTGAGATGGCCCAGAACATCACTGGGGCCGTGTTCCCTCCCATCCAGGACATGTACTTGAAACAGTGCCTGAGGAAGTCCAGCAGCATCATCAAGGATACCATACACCTCAGCCTGGAGCTGTTCACTCTCTTACCGTTGGGCATGAGGTCTGATAGAAACTGTTTCTGAGCCTGTTGTAATCTAAAAGCCATCAGACTGCTGAACACTTGAACTGAAAATCTGTACTGACTCTCCACACCTTAGCACACATATACTCACTCACACATGCACACACACACACACACATACATTCATGATACACACCCATCACAATTGCTGCTACCAGACACTTATTTACTATTGCTAATAATGCACAATTTAAACACTTGCCCCCCAATCCCCCCTTTTTCTGTTGGACGCTGTATACCATGTGTATCCTGTACATACGACTACTAAAAAAACATTCTTCCAGGGGAAATTCCATAATTTGGTGTTTTGTTGATAGTGGTGTAAAACACTGTCTCAGGCGCTGCTCCAGAATCTCCCATAAGTGTTCAATGGGTTGAGATCTGGTGACGGAGACGGCCATGGAATATGGTTTACACCGTTTTCATGCTCATCAAACCATTCAGTGACCACTCATGCCCTGTGGATGGGGGCGTTGTCATCCTATGGGGGCATAGCCATGGTAGCCAAAATAATTACCCTAAGCATGATTGGATGTTAATTCCTTAATTAACTCAGGAACCACATCTGCTTTTAATATACTTTGTATCTTCATTTACTTAAGTGTATCCACTTGGGAGTCTGAGCTCTTTGCTGGGGGCGTAGTAGGAGAGGATTGGTCCTGGTTCTCTTGTGATCAAACGTCTTTCACTCTCTGGAAAGCAATGTCTTGTTGCTTGTCCCTTGTCCCAGAGGAACTCACTGGGCTGCTTTCGCAGCTGACACAGGAGTGCATTAGCATTGTAGAGGCTGGGTGCTAACTTGGCTAAGTAGTTGATCATACCAAGCACTGTTTCCAGCTCTGTGCGGTTCTTTGGTGGCTCCATTTCTTTTATGGCTGAGATCTTCTGTGGTTCTGGCTTGATTCCTTTCGCTGTGAGAAGATGTCCGAAGTAGCGGACCTTTGTAGCGCCAACTGTGCTCTTCTCTGGGTTGAGCCAGACTCCTCTCTCGCAGGACCTTTGCAGCATCGCGTAGGAGGTTTCTGTCGTGTTCCTCTTTGGTTTGACCATAGACAAGTATGTCATTCACAATTGCCACAACTCCGTTGAGGCCTTTGTACAATTTGTCGATCTTTCGCTGAAACTTGTCTTGGGCTGAGATAATCCCAAAAGGCAGGCAACGAAACCTGTAGAATCCAAACGGTGTGTTGAACGTTGTGAGTTTAGATGACTCTTCTGTGAGTTTGATAGCCCAGTAGTCTGATCTGGCGTCCATGACACTGAAGTAGCGTGCTCCCGCTAACTTGTGTGTGATGCCATCTAGCGTCCATAAAGGGGGCGTTTGATAGCCTTGTTCAAGTCTCTTGGGTCAAGACATACGCTGAGCTTGCCTGTGCGTGGTTTCTCTACCACCACTAACACGTTTACCCGATCTGTTGGTTCTGTAATCTTGGTGACTATGTTAGATTGCTCCATGCTATCCAACTCTTTCTTCAGACGGGCACGGAGAGCAAGGGGAATCTTTATCTGTGGGTAGACCACAGGGGTTGCGTCTGGGTCAAGGTGAATGATACATTCTCCTGGGAATAGTCCTATTCCTGTAAAAACATCAGCAAACTCCTCCATTTCATTTTGTCTCTACTGATAAAACTAGCTTGATGAGTCTAAACATGCTATAAGACCAAGCACTGCAGGTGCTCGAGTGTCAACAACGTAAAGGTCCAACATCATGTCACTTTCCTTGTATTTGCATTTGAAAGTGCATGTGCCTTTTACTGGGAGCTGTTCACCACCATAACCAGTCAGTCTGCGCGTGGTGGGCTGTAGCTCGAGGTACTTATTCAGAGGAATAATGTTTACTTGTGCACAAGTGTCTAGTTTGAACTTTAGCTCCGTGCCTTGTGTTCCTATCTCAATGCAAAGGATTGCTCTGTCTCTGATATGAGATTTTTCTATGTCACTGAATGAATAAACAGTTCATCAGCATTTGACTCTTTGATTGACATTTCATCTTCACTCACTGCAAATACTGTTTTTTCACGGTAAGCTCTGCACACTTTTGCAAAGGATTCCATTTTCCACATTTAGTACACTGTTTGCCTTCAGCTGGGCGATTTCCCTGTTTGCCATGCACTTTGTATCCACAATATCCACATGTTTTGGGGCGTTTTGAGTCTGATTCGCTCTGTTTTGGAATTCTGTCTGTGCTTTGATGTCTGCCAGACTGAGTGCACTGCTTGTTCATGTGATGCACTCGTGCTACCACCCGAAATGGGATCGTGAGATCTGGCTATGTCGATAGCTTTGTCCAGCGTTAGCTCAGACCCAACATTCAAAAGTTTCTCTCTCACTCGCGGTGAGTGCATTCCAAATACAATACGGTCCCTGACCATCTCGTCCTTGTTTGCATGATCACAGTCTTTCACAAGCAGACGCAGTCACGAACTGTTCAAACGATTCGCCAGCTTCCTGTACCTTCTCATGGAATTTGTACCTAGCGAAAATTGCATTGGTCATCGGCACAACATATGCTTCAAAACGATCGTAGTATGTTTTCGGTACCTTTGATTCAGCCTCGGTAAGAGTCCATGTGTTGGAAATATTTCTCCCCTTTTCACCGATCCACAGGAGCAGGTAGCTGCACCTTTCCTCTTTCCTCCAGAGGACCCGTGAACATTAGCTCCACATGCTGTTTGAACCTGCGCCATGCATCGGCTAAGTTTGTAGACTCCCAGTCCATTCGAGGTGAAGGAACTCCGGCAAAACCAGTATTTTAGTCCTTTTAATTTAGCCTGTTTTAGACAAATGTCATCATCAAATATTGTAAGAGCTTTCATTGTCTGCTTTTACGCTCCATTTACTTATAGGCCAGGTGTAGCAGCGGAAAGGTGTTGTTGGGACAGCTTTATGTAGGCCCTAACAGTTTGTGGGCACCGTTATAGCGCAATTCATGTAGTATTTAGTATTGTGTTGTGTAGTGGCTTTGCTGCCATGCATCTAAAAATATATACAGTGCCTTGCGAAAGTATTCGGCCCCCTTGAACTTTGCGACCTTTTGCCACATTTCAGGCTTCAAACATAAAGATATAAAACTGTATTTTTTTGTGAAGAATCAACAACAAGTGGGACACAATCATGAAGTGGAACGACATTTATTGGATATTTCAAACTTATTTAACAAATCAAAAACTGAAAAATTGGGCGTGCAAAATTATTCAGCCCCCTTAAGTTAATACTTTGTAGCGCCACCTTTTGCTGCGATTACAGCTGTAAGTCGCTTGGGGTATGTCTCTATCAGTTTTGCACATCGAGAGACTGAAATGTTTTCCCATTCCTCCTTGCAAAACAGCTCGAGCTCAGTGAGGTTGGATGGAGAGCATTTGTGAACAGCAGTTTTCAGTTCTTTCCACAGATTCTCGATTGGATTCAGGTCTGGACTTTGACTTGGCCATTCTAACACCTGGATATGTTTATTATTGAACCATTCCATTGTAGATTTTGCTTTATGTTTTGGATCATTGTCTTGTTGGAAGACAAATCTCCGTCCCAGTCTCAGGTCTTTTGCAGACTCAGGTTTTCTTCCAGAATGGTCCTGTATTTGGCTCCATCCATCTTCCCATCAATTTTAACCATCTTCCCTGTCCCTGCTGAAGAAAAGCAGGCCCAAACCATGATGCTGCCACCACCATGTTTGACAGTGGGGATGGTGTGTTCAGCTGTGTTGCTTTTACGCCAAACATAACGTTTTGCATTGTTGCCAAAAAGTTCAATTTTGGTTTCATCTGACCAGAGCACCTTCTTCCACATGTTTGGTGTGTCTCCCAGGTGGCTTGTGGCAAACTTTAAACAACACTTTTTATGGAAATCTTTAAGAAATGGCTTTCTTCTTGCCATTCTTCCATAAAGGCCAGATTTGTGCAATATACGACTGATTGTTGTCCTATGGACAGAGTCTCCACCCTCAGCTGTAGATCTCTGCAGTTCATCCAGAGTGATCATGGGCCTCTTGGCTGCATTTCTGATCAGTCTTCTCCTTGTATGAGCTGAAAGTTTAGAGGGATGGCCAGGTCTTGGTAGATTTGCAGTGGTCTGATACTCCTTCCATTTCAATATTATCGCTTGCACAGTGCTCCTTGGGATGTTTAAAGCTTGGGAAATCTTTTTGTATCCAAATCCGGCTTTAAACTTCTTCACAACAGTATCTCGGACCTGCCTGGTGTGTTCCTTGTTCTTCATGATGCTCTCTACGCTTTTAACGGACCTCTGAGACTATCACAGTGCAGGTGCATTTATACGGAGACTTGATTACACACAGGTGGATTGTATTTATCATCATTAGTCATTTAGGTCAACATTGGATCATTCAGAGATCCTCACTGAACTTCTGGAGAGAGTTTGCTGCACTGAAAGTAAAGGGACTGAATAATTTTGCACGCCCAATTTTTCAGTTTTTGATTTGTTAAAAAAGTTTGAAATATCCAATAAATGTCGTTCCACTTCATGATTGTGTCCCACTTGTTGTTGATTCTTCACAAAAAAATACATTTTTATATCTTTATGTTTGAAGCCTGAAATGTGGCAAAAGGTCGCAAAGTTCAAGGGGGCCGAATACTTTCGCAAGGCACTGTATTTTGAGTTTGCCCCACCAAGATTGCCACTGTGTATATCAATTCAAACGTCTGTTTTTTGAAAATTATTTCTTGCTGATATGAAAGATAAAGTCCTTATGCTTCCAAAACTGTACCGCAAGCGATGCGTGTTAATGTTTAGACCGAGCGTCCAGGCTCTTAATAAAACTCCCCCCTACAGAAGTCGCCTTCATCCAATGACTTGTGTAATGTAATGGAACAAGGGCATGATCAAGGGCTATGTTGAGAGGTAGTTTGCAAGTAAGCATTTCATTGCACTGTTTACACCCCGCTGTATCCTGTGTATATGACAAATAAAATGTTATTTGATTTAATTAGATTTGTTACAGTAAGGATGCTTGCCATTTCAGGAGACACAGTTCTAAAATAGAGTGCACCAAGGCTATGTCTCCGGATAAATTCGTCCAGGAGGGCTGTACTTCTCCAAAGTGCCAACCCAGCAACAAGGCACACTTCCTGGGTCATATCGAGATGCAGTTCAGCCTTTACAGGAAGCAGACCTTCAAGTGGGTGGTTGTAAATGCCCTGTGGTATGCTGGGTGTTTGGTGGCATCGATGAAGAGTAGCCTAGCAGTTAGAGCGTTGGGCCAGTAACCAAAAAGTTGTTTGTTCGAATCCTCAAGCTGACAAGGTGTACAATCTTTCTTTCTGCCCTTGAGCATGGCAGTTAAACCCCCAGAACAGCTCTCCGGTCGTCCAATGTGGCAGCCCCCCACACCTCTCTGCTTCAGAGGTTTTGGGTTAAAAGCAGAAGTCGAGTTTATAATGTAAAATACATTTTATCCTTTAATTGAATCATGACTCCACACCGCCCAGAGACATTGTGGCTGATGTGGAGGGTTCTTCTGACTGTGTTTGGCCCGTGTTTACAACTGTGACTGCAGGAAAAAACAATTAGTGGAACAGAAATAGACCATTAAATCCCCCCCCCAAAATTATTAATTTGACCCCCAGTGAAACAGCGTCAATCTGTGTCCTGGGCTCAACCCTGTCTGTTTACCATGGGAACATGTTCAGTCATCTGAGCAGAACAGAGGAAATCAGTGAATGCTTGATCGCACTGCCTGGAAGATAGTGTTTTGGGAGAGGTTGGAGCGAGGCGCAGAGGATGAGATAATCAGATGACTGTCCAGTAGCGACATGACACACACATACGGCTGCTGTTCTATCATATACTCTTTATTCTACTTCGTGACCAAGACACTACCCACTTTATATTTGTAAATACAGTCCGTTATTACTATGCATACTACATCTTCTATTACTTATTTTTGTACTGCATTGTTGAGCGAGCTAGCACACAAGCACTTCGCTGCACCTTTTAATACCCGCTGTAAACTGTGTACGTGACGAATAAAATTTGATTTGATTTGAGTTTCTCCCCAGACACGGAGCCGCTGGCTCCCTCACTGCAGCATCGTGGCAGTCAGTTCAATTCCTCTGACCCCTTCAGTTTTTCCAGAGCTTAAATGCCAGTCACGTCCAGAGGGAATCTCTGGGAGAGATTGGTTACATTATTAGAATGGTGACAGACTATTACAAGCGTTCTCCGGGAGAAAAGAGGCAGAGCAGAAGAAGAGACTCAGGATTATTTTTTAACTACATTCTCTATGGTCTCACACCTCCTGTATTTCATGGAGGTGGATAGACAAACAAACAGACAAGCACGAACGCAAGCTCCGATAGGAACGTAATGTTCCCATCTCTTCCCTTCCTCTTATGGATGTTGTGGGGTGGGCGGCTTGAGCCCCTCAAGACCACAGCCAATAAACACAAAGAGATGCACACATATAGTAATTAACCAACAGTAGGCTAGTTAGAAACCAACAACACAACCTTTATCCTTCATTATATCTTTTTTTTTTATCGCTTTGGTACTATTGTCTCAAGGCTTAAAAATCCTCATTTAACTCCTCTCCATCATCTACAGTGATTGAAGGGATTTAACAAGTGACATCAATGAGGGATCATAGCTTTCACATAGATTCACCTGCTCAGTCTGTCATGGAAGGAGCAGGTGTCCTTAATGTTTTGTATGCTCAGTGTAGGTGTACTATCTGTAATCAAATGTAAGAAATTCAATTAAACAAATTCAATGAATGAAAATAAAACAATGTTTAGCACGTTTGCATCAAGCCTGTCTTGAGCACTTGGCCATGAATTCTCGTCCACATCACAGTGAATGTCCTCATTGTTCATGCACCACTGGTGACCCATTCACCTTGACAGGCCTGATCAATTTCATTGGGAAGCAATTAGGTGTGCAGCGTTGTAGGATCCATGTCATGGCCTAGGTCCTACCACACCATCTTCAGAGATACTGTATAATGCTGTACTTGAACATACTCGGCCCGTAGTTGTTTCACGCGGTCGTTGTTTCTCTCAAAAGGCACAAGGTAAATGTTTTAATAGATACCTGGTGCCTCTTCAAAAGGCTCGGCAAAGGTGTCACCGTTCTCCTCAATGGTCTGCTTTATTTCGGACAGCCGCATGTTATTTATTTTCCACCACTGCCCACTCCTACTGGTCGGTCAGCACCCGGCCATGGCCACCACCATGTGGTCTTCTGTCAATTCTGAGGGTAGAACAGAGTATAATGACAATAGATCCTATTGTAAGAATACTGTAACATGTTTTGTGAATTTACATGCATTACAATATGTCATTTACTGCAAATGTAATGGTAAAGCTTAGTGCATATCTTGCAGACCTAATGGTTTTCTTGGCGAAATGCTCTCATGATCATATTGACAGTTGATCTTTTTCAGATTGGGGTGAACTAATCTGGCAGCCTCTGCCATGGTAAGGCCTCTGTTTATGTTACACGCCTCGGACTGAGATGTGGTCAGCAGATAATAAACTGGAATTAACAGTAAAAAATGATGAGACGGAGAAACATTAGTGGTGTTCAATAGTAGGCATTCTCCAAGATGTATTCAAATATTATATTTTCTTCATCTTTTTTTGTTGTCTCAAAATCATTTATGCATTACAACTCTATTGTAGGTTTAAATCTTCCCATTCCATTATCCCAAAAAATAGGTTTCAGGTTCAAAAAACCTACCATACTTCTACACATTAACATATATATATATATATATATATATATATATATATATATATATGTCAATTTAGAAAAAGTTGTAAATTACTGGAGGCCTGTGCTAACAATACTACAACCATTACACTATTAACCACCAACATGTAAGCTAACATTGACCGAAACTAACTAGCCTAGAGCTAGCTAGTGCCCAGCCAAGCTAAATTTGGTTAGCATCAAGCTAGGGAACTGTTAAACATGATGTTTGTACAAATATGACCACTTTAACACATTTTATTGTCACATCACATATTTACATATATTCCCTGAACTAAACTGAGCCTTCGTTCATATAAAATAAAACAAATAAGAGCTAAAATGTTGTTGAAAAAACGTTAAGTTTGGACGCTATCTTAATCCCTTCTCTTAAACGTAAACCATTAGCAACCTAGCCAACCTCCATTACTTTCAATGGGGAGAGTACCAACAAGTTTCTCTCGATTAAAACTCCCTCCAATTGCCTTCAAACGTCACCAAACTCATGGACTATGTAATTAGCCATGTTACCTCAATATTTTGAGGATCATATTGCACTTTTGCACAACACATACCTGAATTAACGGGACACAATTATGAGACGGAGAAACGTTAATGGTGTTCAGTAGTAGGCATTCTCCAAGATTGAAGATCTCACTAACACTCCCATTTGACGTCAGTATGTGGCAGTATTCATATACATGAATTGAAACGCGAATACCTAGGAGGCCTAAAAAATGACACAAGGGGTGGCCCCATAAAATAACAAATAAAATTAAACATCAAAAATACATATTTGTGTGTGTCACATTTACCACATGGTCAACGACGATGAACCAGACTTTATTAGACACAACAGTTCCATGCCGTCGGCCTCCCTCTCTCTGATGTCCTCCTCTTTGACGGTGCCCATGCCCACCTCTTTGACGGTGCCCATGCCCACCTCTTTGACCTCTTTGATGGCACCCATGCCCACCTTTCTGACAGTCCCCTTGTGCTCTTTGATTTCTTCCTCTCCCTTGCGGTCTATCTTGCTCCATGTTGAAAGAAGTATTCACACACACCCTGTTTCTATGGTGACCAATTGTGGTTACCACTATGTGAAATCAATAAGTAATAACGATCAGTCATTATGTATGGTTATCATGTATCATACATGTCATATATAGTAGGCAAACCATTTAAAAATCTATAGGTTTAATATGGGTTAAGTGATTAACCATTCAGCACAGTTGGATTAAGTAATGGTCAAATGTATTTAAACAAATGAGAAGAGAATCATATGAAAATAATTGTGAGCATTGCATTATGAAAGGCAATTACTTTATATGAATGGTACAGGATTTCTAGATTAAACACTGATTAGGTTTTCGTGAAAAAGTTACTGTGTGATTTTATGTGTTGTACTTTTAGTCAACTGAAAATGTGCTTAAAGTTTTGAAAACAAACAGCCTTTATGATGATCTGTTTTGAGTTTTGCACTAAGAGTTGAAAATTTTTACCACAAGCGATAAAAATAAAAGTGGATCAATTATAACTCAATGGATTTTCTTATTTTTGCCTTGCTATCTATTTCACACAGAGGCTCCCATCTCCCTTTATATTGAGCACAAAGATAGAAGCTGCTGTGTGGCAGTACAGAACACCCCATAGACCCAGTGTGCCTGAGGGTCAAAAACAAAGGAACAGTAGGGATGGTGCAGCCTGATTCAGAGGGGTTGGGTTAAATGTGGAAGACACATTTCAGTTGAATGCATTCAGTTGAACAATTGACTAGGAATCCCCCTTTCCCTTTAAAATAATAGCTATGGTGCCACCCTTGGGGACGTATTTTTTACTGAATAATATATCTGAGCTGGTGCTGAAGATGGCAAACAAACGTCAGTAAATATGTTTTATCTTGGTTGGGATGCACAACAGAGAACGCCGTAGGGAGCGAGGGATGACCGAATCTAGGACCCAAACTTATCTGAGGAAGGGGTTGTGTTGAGGGTATGTACTGCAGCAACATTTTGAAATGTACATCCAATTTTGTGTATCTTGTTCATTCCACCTCTGTCTGATGACTAACATAACAGAAACCTATCGAAATGTTCCCATATGAAAAGTTATGGGAGTTAACAACAACCTCCCCAAAATGTCTGTGAATCATCAGTACTGTATCTCACCCCAAATCTTTTCAACACCATTCAGAGCACATAATTGAGGAACATCGACTACTTCTCCTGCATGTTGTTATATCCTCAGACTTGGATTGAGGGAGCTTCCATTATCCTCTGAAACATGTCTGCTCTCTTTATTACGGTTTTGTGACAAAAGGCCCTACAGTCATCAATAGTTGAGGTGGAATATATCAAAACATATACCGAAACACAGTAAGTGCCGTACGGATTGGACTGCAGAGAAGGCACTTCATAGGAGTAGGGCAAAGGAGTCAGGGGAAAACTTTCATTATCACACATAGGGGAAAGAGCTTGGAGGAAACCCTATTATACTGTAAATGATTAGGTTGGATGTATTCACAACCCTTTACTTATTCAAAATGTTGTTGTGTTACAAAGTGGGATTCAAATGAATTGAAATGTATTTGTTTTTGTCAATAATCTACACAAAATACTCTAATGTCAAAGCAGAAGAAAAATTCTAACATTTTGTTTAAAAAAATCACGAAACATAAAACACTAACATTTCTTCATTAGATAATTATTCAACCGTGTGAGGACAGATGCTGGGAGACGAAAAGCAAGTACAGGGAGTGAAGATTTAATGGATAAACGGACATATGACAAAACAAGAACAGCGTCTGGACAGGGGGAACAAAACGACATTACAACATCAATGCTGACACGGGGAACAAACAGATATAGAGTGGGCAAATCAACAAAGTGACATGCTGAAGCTTCCAATTGTGGTGTCTGCATTCTGTAATGGTCTTGAGACGACACGCTGGGAGACGGGAAGCAAGTACAGGGTGAGGATTTAATTAAATATGAATCGTCATGAGACAAAGCAAAAACAGCATCTGGACAAGAGAAACAAAACGACATTAATGCTGACACGGGGATGAAACTGAGGAAGAGACAGATACAGGGGAAGCAATCAGTGATGTGATGGAGTCCAGGTGAGTCCAATGGAGCGCTGATAAGCGTAACGATGGTGACAGGTGTGCGTAATGATGGGCCGCCTGGCGCCCTCGAGCGCCATGGAGGGGGAGCGGGAGCAGGTGTGACAGTATCCCCCCCTCTTGGGGCGCCACCCGGCCGAGGCGTGGGAGCCCAACGAGCCGGCAGAGGCATGATGTGGGATGGGAGCCTGCCAAGCCAACCCGAGGAAAGGAAACCTCTCGAGTCAGCTAAGGCGTGGAAGCCAGTCGAGCCAGCTGATGCACCCCTGGTTCCTTCGACAGTGGCACCCGACATCACCAACAAAAACAAAAAACTCCCTGATGCTTCAAATATTGGTGTCAGCAGTGATTACAGCTGTGAGTCTTTATGGGTAAGTCTCTAAGAGCTTTGCACACCTGGATTGTACAATATTTACACATTATTATTTTTTCTGTAAAGTTGGTTGTTGATCATTGCTAGACAGCCATTTTCAAGTTTTGCCATATATTTTCAAGACGATTTAAGTCAAAACTGTAACTAGGACATTCAGGAACATTTAATGTCATCTTCAATTTGACCTTTCGTATAAGGTTATTGCTCTACTTGAAGATGCATTTGTCTCCCAGTGTTTGCTGGAAAGCAGACTGAACCAGGTTTTCCTCTAGGATTTTGCCTGTGCTTAGCTCTATTCCGTTTATTTTTAACATAAAAAACTCCTTAGTCCATTCTGATGAAAAGCATACCCATAACATGATAAAGCCACCACCATGCTTGAAAATATGAAGAGTGGTCTCAGTGATGTGTTGGATTTGCCCCAAACAACACTATGTATTCAGGACATGAAAACCTCCCTGGTCTTTGTGGTCGAATCTGTGTTTGAAATGCACTGCTCGACTGAGGGACCTTACAGACCGTACAGATAATTGTATGTGTGGAGTACAGTCATTCAAAAGTCATGTTAAACACTATTGTTGAAGATCAAGTGAGTCCATGTAACTTATTGTGTGACTTGTTAAGCAAATTTACTCCTGAACTTCTTTAGGCTTGCCATAACAAAGGGGTTGAATACTTATTGACTCAAGACATTTCAGTTGTTTAGTTTTTCTTAATTTGTAAAAGTTTCTAAAACAAATTTCCACTTTGACATTATGGGGTATTGTGTGTAGGTCAGTGACAAATTATCTCTATTTAATTTTAATTTTAAATTCAGCCTGTAACACAACAATATGTGAAAAACATCAAGTGCACATTGCTATGCCTAAAGTTTGAAGAAATAATAGTTTATCAACACTTTAAGCTAAACATTCTGATCTGTTCCACCAGCCTTATTATTAACTGATATGGCGTATACATCCAGTACCCTTCTTAGACATGCAATGTGGGGGCAGCAGGTAGCCTACTGGTTAGAGCGTTGGACTTGTAACTGAAAGGTAGCGAGATCAAATCCCCAAGCCGACAAAGTAAAAATCTGTTGTTCTGCCCCTGAACAAGGCAATTAACCTACTGTTCCTACGCTGTCATTGAAAATAAGAATTTGTTTTTAACTGACTTGCCTAGTTAAATAAAAAAATAAAACTATTGTAAATTACCAAAGTAAAAGATGCAAAAACGAAACTTAAGAACGGGATGCATAGAAATATAAAACAGATCTACTGCTACTTATGCTTGCTTTCAATGCGAATGACAGATCTATAACGTACATTTCTATGTGAATTTGGGCAGGTCGCCCCAAAAAATACATATTGCAGCTTTAACCATAAACGTATATATTTTTTTTTTAATATGTAGTTTTTATTTCATTATATGAGGCATGTCTTACCTTGTTTCAAAATAGCCTAGCCAAAATCAAATGGAATTATTTTAGAAACACTTGAAACCAGCATTCCTGATTGTTCTATTGGTTTTCAAATAAGCTATTTTTCATTGCCCAGCAGGCAAAGACAAAATCCTAGTCATATTAGCAACCCATGCAAGTTGTTGCATCTTTAGATCTCCCCTCTTTCAAAATTTCAAACTGATATTTTCCTCTCTGTCACATGAAACCACTCACATGTGTGGTGTTCCTGCTAATTGCATTTTGGAACATTCCTGCGTAGCTTATTGCTGTGTGCACATTGCTGTGCTTAGTGCATTTATAAGGTGAAGAAATAATAGTTTATCAACCTTTTAAGCTAAACGTTCTGATCTGTTGCATTAGCCTCATTGCTTTTTTCTTTATGTACAGTTGGCTTAGTTGTATACATTTTGGATCCATCATCCCAGAACTGTCCAAGAGTCTGTTTGAACCATTACAGAATTTAAAAAAATGTATCCCCCTGGACAATGGGACGCCCTTAATTTAGAGCCCTGGCTACATCTCAGAGAAAAAGCACATTATTCAATCCTCTCCCCCTCTCTCTGAAACGGTTGAATGATTTTTTTCTCAGTTTCTCTTCTTTGCTGTGTTGGCTCTAGTAATGATTGGTAGGTCTGGGGGGCGGTCAAGATACAACGAACGAGGCAAACAAGAATTATGAGGGAGAAAGAAGTATGTAGCTAGCTTTTGCTAGTTAATTTGTTTGTTGTTCTCACATGACTTGTCATGACTGCCTATTGCAGTGGTCTCTCAAAATCAATGACTGTGCTCAGCACACACAACCCTCCGGCCCTCTCCCTCCATCCCCCCACTCACTGACTCAGCAACTGCCTGCTTGACTGCTGACAGTTAGCAGTAGCAGGTCACAGTGAAATTAATAAAACAGTTTTTAAAGCGATGCCATGGAGGCCGTGGTGCAAGTTAGAAGCCCAAAAACCTGCAACCCATGTCAATACATTTTCACCCAAGACATTGTTTTCAAAGTAGCTCATTTTCAGGGAAAACCGCAGACATGGCAACCCGGCTGCCGACACATTGTTTGAAGTACAATAGACCAACATAGTTATCGAAGTCAAAGCTGTGTGCTGTAAAACCTTGGTAGAGCATGGGTGAAGTAGGCATTGTGGTGCTCATGAATTTCCTAGCTTTTTCGACTTCAGACTAATGCCTAATTTTCACTTAAAATGTGGTATGTTGTTTTTAATATATTGGGAGAATAAAATGTAATATAGGATATACAGTGCATTTGGAAAGTATTCAGACCCCTTCCCCTTTTCCACATTTTGTTACGTTACATCCTGATTCTAAAATTGATTAAATTATTTGTTTCCCTCATCAATCTACACACAATACCCCATAATGACAAAGCAAAAGCGGGTTTTTAGAAACTTCTGCAGAATTATAAAAAATAAAAAACAGAAACACATTATTTACTTAAGTATTCAGACCCTTTGCTATTAGAATCGAAATTGAGCTCAGGTGCGTCCTGTTCCATTGACCGTTATTAAGATGTTTCTACAACTTGATTTGAGTCCACCTGTGGTAAATTCTATTGATTGGACATAATTTAGAAAGGCACACACCTGTGTATATAAGGTCCCACAGTTGATAGGGCATGTTAGTGCAAAAACCAAGCCATTATGGTTGAAGGAATTGTCCTTGGAACTCTGAGACAGGATTTTGTCGAGGCAAAGATCTGAGGAAGTGTACCAAAACATTTCTGCAGCATTGAATGTCCCCAAGAATACAGTGGCCTCTATCATTCTTAAGTGGAAGAAGTTTGGAACCACGAAGACTCTTCCTAAAACTGTCCGTCCAGACAAACTGAGCAATCGGGGGAGAAGGACCTTCGTCAGGGAGGTGACCAAGAACCCAATCATCACTCTGACAAAGCTCCAAACTTCCTCTGGGGAGATGGGAGAACCTTCCAGAAGAACAAACATCTCTGCAGCACTCCACCAATCAGGCCTTTATGGTAGAATGGCCAAACGGAAGCCACTCCTCAGTAAATTATCCTCAGCACATTACAGCCCGCCTGGAGTTTGCCAAAAGGAACATAAAGACTCTCAGACCATGAGAAACAAGATTCTCTGGTCTGATGAAACCAAGATTGAACTGTTTGGCCTGAGTGCCAAGCGTCACGTCTGGAGGAAACCTGGCACCATCCCTACGGTGAAACATGGTGGTGGCAGTATCATGCTGTGGGGATGTTTTTCAGGGGCAGGGACTGGGAGACTTGTCAGGTTTGAGGGAAAGATAAACAGAGCAAAGAATAGAGAGATCCTTGATGAAAATCTGCTCCAAAGCGCTCAGAACCTCAGACTGGGGGAGAAGGATCACCTTTGAACTGGACAACGACCCTAAGCTCACAGCAAAGACAATGCAGGAGTGGCTTCGGGACAAGTATCTGAATGTCCTTGAGTGGCCCAGCCAGAGCCCAGACTTAAACCCGTTTGAACATCTCTGGAGAGACCTGAAAATACCTGTGCAGCGACGCTCCCCATCCAACCTGACAGAGCTTGAGAGGATCTGTAGAGAACAATGCGAGAACCTCCCCAAATACATGTGTGCCAGGCTTGTAGTGTCATACCTAAGAAGACTTGAGGCTGTAATCTCTGCTGAAGATGCTTCAACAAAGTACTGAGTAAAGGGTCTGAATACTTACGTAAATGTGATATTTCAGTTGTTTATATACATTTGCAAAAATTATGGGGTATTGTGTGTAGATTGATGTGGGAAAAAAACATTCAATCAATTTTAGAATAAGGCTGTAATGTAACAAAATGTGGAAAAAGTCAAGAGGTACGAATCATTTACGAATGCACTGAAATATAGCATTATATTGGTTGCAAGAATTTTGTATAGTCATTTTATAAGCCATGGAATCAGTTCATTGAATATTTCCTCCCAACTCTTTTGCAACCTTTATGACACAGCTGTCAATTGTTTGGTCCTTAAATGAAACTGGTCTACTTTTTTATTCATCACAATTTTCTTCAGCCAATGTTGGTCTTTAATGCAGGGCCGACAGACAAGTTCCTTACCTTCTCCCCTTTCCACTCGTTAATAAATCTTCTTGGGGCTAGGCCCCTTTTTTTCTCCACTTCCTGTCTGAATGACGTGCCCAAAGTAAACTACATGTTGCTCAGGCCCTGAAGCCAGGATATGCATATAATTGATACCATTGGAAAGAAAACACTTTGAAGTTTGTAGAAATGTTAAAATAATGTAGGAGAATATAACACAATATATATGGTAGGAGAAAATCCAAAGAAAAACCTGCAGTCTATGTTCAAGGTTTCAGGCTTGTAACTTCAAAAACTAATAAGAAATATCAGTTTTAGCAGAAGGACAGTCTTGGAAATTCGTGTTTGCGCGCCATGAAGACATTACACACCTGCTAAAATCGGTTTCCTGTGGAACATACTTCTTTCCGTAAGAAATATTATAGTTTGATTTCATTTTAGGGTATCTGAGGAGTAAAAATAAACGTATTTTGACTTGTTGAAACAGAGTTTAGGGGTAGATTTTTGGATTCCTTTCTCTGCAAGTTGAACGAGTGGATTACTCAAATCAATGGCACCAATTAAACAGACTTTTTGGGATATAAAGAAGGATTTTATCTAACAAAACGACCATGCATGTAGCTGGGACCCTTTGGATTGCAAACAGAGGAAGATTTTCAAAAAGTAAGTGATCATTTAATCGCTATTTGTGATTTTATGAAGCCTGTGCTGGTTGAAAAATATTTTGATGTGGGGCACTGTTCTCAAACAATCGCATGGCATGTTTTCGCTGTAATACCTACTGTAAATCGGACAGTGCAGTTAGATTAACAAGAATTTAAGCTTCTAACCTAAATAAGATACTTGTATGTTCATAAATGTTTAATATCCATAATTTTTTATTATTATTTATTTGAATTGTGCGCCCTCCAATTTCACTGGATGTTGTCGACAGGTGGGACGCTAGTGGGACGCCTAACCTTAAGAAAAATTATTAAAGAGCCTTTTGGTCCTAGACTTGGCGCTTCGGGACCGCTTGCCGTGCGGTAGCAGAGAGAACAGTTTATGACTTGGGTGACTGGAGTCTTTGACAATTTTTGGTCTTTTCTCTGACACCACCTAGTATATAGGTCCTGGATGGCTGGAAGTTTGACCCAAGTGATGTACGCACCACACTCTGTAGCACCTTACAGTCACATGCCGAGCAGTTGCCATACCAGGCATTGATGCAACCGGTCAGGATGCTCTCGATGGTGCAGCTGTAGAACTTTTTGAGGTTCTGGGGACCCATGCCCAATCTTTTCAGTCTCCTGAGGGGGAAAAGGTATTGTCGTGCCCTCTTCATGACTGTCTTGGTGTGTTTGGACCATGCTAGTTCGTTGGTGATGTGGACACCAAGGTACTTGAAACTCTTGACTCGCTCCACTACAGCCCCGTCGATGTTAATGGGGGCCTGTTCGGCCTTGGTCTTGCTCACATTGAGGGAGAGGTTGTTGTCCTGGCACCACACTGCCTGGTCTCTGACCTCCTCCCTACAGTATATGCTGTCTCTTCATCGTATTTGAATAATCAGACCTCCTACAGTTGTTTTCATCAGAAAATGTATTGATGGTGTTGTGTTTGACCACGTAGTGAGTCGTGTTTGACCACGTAGTGATGTTATGTGTCAAGACATTTAGGCCTGCCATTGAATGAGAGAAAAAATATATTATATCATGCTTCTGACCCAATCCTATTTAGAAATATTTTTGAAAACTTTTAACAGCTTCTACCTCCAGGCCATAAGACTGCTGAACAATTAATGAAATGGCCACCCGGATGATATTTACATTCACAGGCAACATGTGGAAAAAGTAAAGGGGTGTGAATATTTTCTGAAGGCACTGTATCATATAATATATCTATCATATCATGTCCCTTTCTTATGTATTAGAAAAATAAGTGATAGGAGAATAGTAAAGGATATTGAAAATACGCTCATTAAAACAGATAAACGGTAAAACAGATATGTATGAAAATACACTCAAATAAAAGATGACGTTCTGTACTGTCCCCTCATATGATACATTTGATCTAAAATCCAAAATGCTGATGTATAGAGCCAAATGTAACATTTCAACCTCACTGTCCAAATACAGTCAAGGTCATAATTATTGTCACCCTTGATAAAGATGAGCAACAAAGTAATACAATACAAATGCTGTATTATAAATTACATAAATACTGAGCCATATTGAATGGCCAATTACATTTTTATTTTATTTTATGCTAATACAGTTGCTCAGAGAAAGAGATTTTGTTTGACAAGTAATAATAGAAAAAGTCCCAAAAGATAGGTTTAAAAATTGACAACCATGTTTTCAATACTCTAGCACCCTCCCCTTGTGAGGATAACACTGAGCCTTTAAAAAAAAATGTTTTATGAGATTGGACAACACGTCGGGAGAGATCATAGACCATTCATCCATACAAAATATTTCCAGATCCCTGATATCCTTCGTATGTTCTTATGGACTGCCCAAGTCAAACCATGGTGATTTTGTGGTCAATTAACATTTTCTTTGTGGATTTTGATTAGTGCTGGGGTTATTGTCTTGCTGGAAGATCCACTTGTGGCCAAGTGTCAGTATCCTGGCAGAGGCAACCATGTTTTTTGGCTAAAATGTCCTGGTAATTAGTAAAGCTGGTGATGCCGTTGATCTTAACTAGGGCCCCAGGACCAGCGGAAGCGACAAAGCCCCATAACATTAAACATCCACCACCATATTTTATTATAGGTATGAGGTACTTTTCTGCACATGCTTCTGTTTTTCAATGACAAACCCACCAGTGGTGTGCCAAAGAGCTCTATTTTCATGTCATCTGCCCATAGCACTGGTTCCAATCTAAGTGCCACTGGTGTTTATCAAACCCCAGGCGGTGTGAGGGGGGCTCAAAGGTAACTGAAGCTTAGGGAACTCTTGAAGAGATATGCCATCTGGAATGAGCTGATTTTGTGCTAGATAGCAAATGCAGGGTAAATGTCCAGCATACAATAAAATGCCATATCGACGGCTAACAAGATGCTATTTGAAAGGACATCCATAACTGTGTTATTTTCCCCCTCTCAGTTGTAGGTTGTCCTCCAAAATTGGAAAACATCTAGTTAATCAAAATATAATTTGGGGAGAATTGCTCTGGGCTGTAATGTAAGAAATTGGTTGGAAAATCTCATGTTGTAGTACCCAGTAGGAGACTGGAACATGAACTAGCATCTACAATAGAAGAAGTTAGGGGAGGAAGAATAATGTGGCACAGTGTAGCAAAATGTATGGAAAAGATCAGAGACATGTCATTTCCAGATTTGTGGTGCTTATCTTTTTCATTTATTGGGGTTGGGGCATATAGCTGGATCTATGCAACCGATGGCATGGGTTGAAAACATCTGACAGTTATCCAAGGAATTTTCCCAGTGCAAACTGTCACAACAGTTAGCAAAGTTGTAGTTTGAAGTGATGTCACTGTCAAGACAGATTAACCCAGTTTAGATGTGTTCGTTGGAAAAGTAATGATTATTGAGCACCCCCAGCGCTGCATTAGACAGTTTTCTTTCACTCAATCAGGAATTGGAGGGAAGATCCCAGTTCACCCTGTAGCTCCATCAGTATTTGACCCCTCTATCACACACTGGGGCCCTTGAGACCCTTGATCACAAAACATTGAAAGAGAATCTTGGAATTCACCTACTGCCTTCCAGACTTAATTAATTATAATCATATTCAAGCCAATGGGACAGCAGGAACCAGTCGCCATATCCAGAAGCCCTCCTGGCTCTTCTGGCTGTGAGTGACAGGCAAACACAGGCAGAGGGACTGCTTTGTAATTATATTTTTCTACACCAGATTTTACTCTCTGGGGGCATTTCATTGTGCTGTTTTTCAAATTCTATGCCACATTGCATTGCATTGGTGGTGATGTAATCATTACCAATACATATCAGGACTTCCCTCCATCTGCCACAGGGTAAGCAGAGATTGTATTGGCAGGAAGCATGAAGTGAGACACATAGTGCTATCATTTAAGGCAGCTTTTTCTCTTCTCAAGCATCTATCAGAGTCCAAAAATGTGTACGCGTTTGCACAGCAGTGTTCACAAATATTGGACCAACTGCTACCCCATTCAAAATAATATAAGACACGTCCTCGGAGCCGCACTGGTTGGGAATATGGGGGAGGTGCGCGTTCGGGCTGTGCATCCTCCACTAACGGTGGTCTCAGAGCCACGTAGGTATGTCACAATGGGCCACCGGACTATCGCGTCTCTGAGTCTGTGGACTCTGAATTACTCTTCAGGCAGATAGGAGTTAGTGTGTCTCCTTTGCCATCTGTCTTGGTTTATTTAACAAAAGTGTTATTGCTTTGCCTTCGAGAAATGGCGGGTGGAGAGGCGATTTGATTTACAGAGATGAACAGAATGCGATGGTCCGACACAGCTGGGTGCTGTGTCTCTCTTTTGAAGGAATGCATTCTGGGTACCCAACATTCCCCGGACTCCCAGACAGACCCCGATGGCCTGCTTGTTTATTTCATGCTTTTCTCATCAAACTAAGGTCAGCCAAAAGTTGTGGCACAATCTTGAAATGCCCATATCACAGAGGGAGTTTAACCGTGTGCCACCTAATGTTTTCCTGACCTTAAGAAATCATAAACAAGATTTGTCTTAATAGGTGATTCATTCTAGTTGACCATGTGTTGTAAAAGGGCAAGAGGCTCTTACCAACCTGGTCTTTGCCATGAATGGAAGCCTTGCTCATTAATTAATTCAATGGAGCCCATTTGACAAGATCTCTTGGGCTCATTTAAAAAATTCAGTTTAAAAGTTATGGCATGAATGTTCGGTAACTACAACACAGAGCAAAGGAAATCATTCAAAGACTAGTTGAACGAGTGAGGTAATCATTTGTGGATCAATCTATATATTTTACATCCAGTATGAAGCTTAGAGCAGCCAGCTCACACGGCACTAGAGAGACAGTTCAGAGATGGGATGCTGCCGCATAGCTAGTTAGCGAAGCTTGTAAAGCTAGCTTGGTAACAATTCAAAGCATTACAATTTCAAAGTGCACAAAAAGGAAACAGAGATTGTCACTATCTCAACAGAAATTCCCTTAATGCGGTTGGGATTCAAACAAAAATATTTTAATAACAGGAATGACTTTGGTTTATATCCAAGGAAATGTCAGCAAGAGACAGTACCAATCAAAAGTTTGGGCACACCTACTCATTCAAGGGTTTATCTTTATTTGTACTATTTTCTACCTTGTAGAATAATCGTGAAGACAACAAAACAAGGAAATAACACATATTATGGAATCATGTAGTAACTAAAAAGTGTTAAACTGTAACAGGGTGAGTGACTCTTTGCCGGAAAGTCAGGCACAGGAGAGCAGAGATGGGTGATAACAGGAGAACTTTAATATACACCCTGGCCCAAAGGCACAGGCGAGGCAGCACAAAGCACAACCACTGTAACATGAACCGGATGAAACAAAACAAACAAACCTAGGTTTGAAATAAACCTAGCGTAAGCCAGCCTGTAGCGTAACACCCTACACAAAGAACAATTCCACACACAGACATGGGGGAAACAGAGGGTAATATACATTTAGTCTGATGAGGGAATGTGAACCAGGTGTGCGGGAAAACAAGACAAAACAAATGGATAATGAAAGGTGGAGCAGCGATGGCTAGAAGACCGGTGACGTCGACCGCCGCCCGAACAAGGAGAGGGACCAACTTCGACGGAAGTAGCCACCCTTTGCCTTGATGACAGCTTTGCACACCCTTTGGATTCTCTTAACCAGCTCATGAGGTAGTCACCTGGAATGCATTTCAATTAACAGTGGGGCCTTGTTCAAAGTTAATTTGTAACCGGTTTCAGGAAACTAGGCGTATGTCGCGGGTCACTACTTCACAGGAGAGACATTCGAACGTAAACTCTTTTTTTTTTTACATCAATATGCTTTTTTTTTGGTAGAAATGCCTTCTGGAACATGTTAACTTTCACGTGCCTTAATAACAAATGTGTATGCCATCTGTAAATACGAATTCAATTGTTAAATTACGAACCTAGTTGGTTTGGCCAAAGAAAAAGTGAGCAACCTTCCCGCTAGCCATGATTGCTGAGTAAATGAGTGGGCTGGACATGCCGAGAGATGACTTTGGATTGGTCTGCCATATAGCACACTTCTGTCTATTTAAGCTGGTCAGTATATCTAGGTAATCTTGTCGAACGCGGCTTTCATTTAAAAAAAAATGGTGTATTAAAACTGCATAAGGGCTCCCAAGTGGTGCAGCGGTCTAATAGTAATGTGTTCTTAACTAACTTAACTAGCTAAATAAAGGTTAAATAAAAAATATAAAAACAAGTGTTGCTCTCCACTGTCTGGAGGACTAAGTTTTGAAATCAGTGGAATTCAAGTATGATAGCTAAGGAGATGGATTACATCTTCAAACTAAGGGTAACAATGGCATCCGACAGGAGACATGTCCAGCTATGAATTATATATACGGGTAAGATAGTGTAGTTAGCTACATTTTCAGATATTACACGTTTCTAATTTTCATAGAAAGAGTCATTTGCTTGGCTAGCTATAGCCTAATGTTAGCTAGCTAACATTAAACCTGGTTGGTTAGCTTCCTGCAGATTCATGCCAGTCAAAAGTTTGGACACACCTACTCATTCAAGGGTTTTTCTTTCTTTTGACTATTTTCTACACTGTAGAATAATAGTGACGACATCAAAACTATGAAATAACTCATATGGAATCAATCATATAGTAACCAAAAAAAAGTGTGAAACCAATCACAACATATTTTATAATTTAGATTCATCAAAGTAGCCACCCTTTGCCTTGATGACAACTTTGCACACTTTTTACATTCTCTCAACCAGCTTCACCTGTAATGCTTTTCCAACAGCCTTGAAGGAGTTCCCACATATGCTGAGCACTTGTTGGCTGCTTTACCTTCTCTCTGCGGTCCGACTCATCCCAAACCATCTCAATTGGGTTGAGGTCAGGTGACTGTGGAGGCCAGGTCATCTGATGCAGCACTCCATCACTCTCCTTCTTGGTCAAATTGCCCTTACGCCGTCTGGAGGTGTGTTGGGTCATTGTTCGGTTGAAAAACAAATGATGGTCCCATTAAACGCGAACCAGATGGAATGGCGTATCGCTGCAGAATGCTGTTGTGTGCCTTGAATTCTAAATAAATCACTGACAGTGTCACCACCAAAGCACCCCACACAATCACACCTCCTCCTCCATGCTTTACGGTGGGAACCACACATGCAGAGATCATCCGTTCACCTACTTTGCGTCTCACAAAGACATGGCTGTTGGAACCAAACCTCTTAAATTTGGGCTCAACAGACCAAAGGACAGATTTCCAATGGTCTAATGTCCATTGTTCGTGTTTCTTGGCCCAAGCAAGTCTGTTCTTATTGGTGTCCTTTAGTAGTGGTTTCTTTTCAGCAATTCTACCATGAATGCCTGATTCACGCAGTCTCCTCTGAACAGTTGATGTTGAGATGTGTCTGTTACTTGAACTCTGTGAAGCATTTATTTGGGCTGGTAATGCTAATGAACTTATCCACTACAGCAAAGGTAACTCTAGGTCTTCCTTCCTGTGGCGGTCCTCATGAGATCCAGTTTCATCATAGTGCTTGATGGTTTTTGCGACTGCACTTCAAGAAACTTTCAAAGTTCTTGAAATTTTCCAGATTGTCTGACCTTCATGTCTTAAAGTAATGATGGACTGTTGTTTCTCTTTGCTTATATTAGCTGTTCTTGCCATAATATGGACTTGGTCTTTTACCAAATAGAGCTATATTCTGTATACAACCCCTACCTTGTCACAACACAACTGATTGACGCATTAAGAAGGAAAGAAAATCCACAAAATAACTTTAACAAGGCACACCTGTTAATTGAAATGCATTCCAGGTCACTACCTCATGAAGCTGGTTGAGAGAATGCCAAGAGTGTGCAAAGCTCTCATCAAGGCATAGGGTGGCTACTTTGAAGAATCTCAAATATAAAATATATTTTGATTTGTTTAACACTTTTTGCTTACTACATGATTCCATGTGTGTTATTTCATAGTTTTGATGTCTTCACTATTATTCTACAATGTAGAAAAAAGTGTAAATTAATAAAAACCCTGGAATGAGTAGGTGTGCCCAAACGTTTTACTAGTACTGTCTGAGATGAGTGAAGTAGTATGTAAACATTATTTAAATATTACTAAAGTGACTAGTTTTCCATTATAAAATTGACCGTGAATCCAAGTCTATGTATATAGGGCAGCAGCCTCTAAGGTGCAGGGTTGCGTAACCTGGTAGAAGCCGGCTAGTGATGTCTAGTTTACAGTCTGATGGACTTGAGATAGAAGCTGTTTTTCAGTCTCTTGGTCCCAGCTTTGATGCACCTGCACTGGCCTCGCCTTCTGGATGATTGCGGGTTGAACAGGCTGTGGCTTGGGTGGTTGATGTTTTTGATGATCGTTTTGGCCTTCCTATGACATCAGGTGCTGTAAGTGTCCTGGAGGGCAGGTAGTTTTCCACCTGTGATGAGTTGGGCAGACCGCAATACCCTCTGGTAAGCCCTGTGGTTGCGGTCGGCGCAGTTGCCGTACCAGGCGGTGATACAACCCGACAGGATGCTCTCGATTGTGCATCTGTAAAAGTTTGTGAGGGTTTTAGGGCCCAAGTCAAATTTCTTTAGCCTCCTGAGGTTGAAGAGGCTCTTCTTCACCATGCTGTCTGTGTGGGTAGACCATTTCAGTTTGTCCATGATGGGTATGCCGAGGAACTTAACTTGCCACCTTCTCCGCTATTGTCCCGTTGATGTGGATAGGGGGGATGCTCTCTCTGATGTTTCCTGAAGTCCACAATCATCTCCAAAGTCAAGGTATTGGAGTGGCCATCACAAAGCCCTGACCTCAATCCTATAGAAAATGTGTGGGCAGAACTGAAAGTGCGTGTGAGAGCAAGGAGGCCTACAAACCTGACTCAGTTACACCTGCTCTGTCAGGAGGAATGGGCCACAATTCACCCAACTTATTGTGGGAAGCTTGTGGAAGGCTACTCGAAACGTTGGACCCAAGTTAAACAATTTAAAGGCAATGCTACCAATTGAGTGTATGTAAACTTCTGACCCACTGGGAATGTGATGAAAGAAATAAAAGCTGAAATAAACCATTCTCTCTACTATTATTCTGACATTTCACATTCTTAAAATAAAGTGGTGATCCTAACTATCCTTTTACTAGGATTAAATGTCAGGAATTGTGAAACACTGAGATTAAATGTATTTGGCTCATGTGTATGTAAACTTTCGGCTTCAACTGTATATTGGTGCTATTTTTTGGAGATAAATGTGACTCACCACCTGGATTTGGTCTTATGTAACAAAATTTGATATTATGTTTTTTACATTGGGTAAAAGTTGAGACTCACAGCTGCAAAATGGTATATCATACACTGTATTTGAGGAACAATGGGAAAGTTATTATGCTTTGAAAGTTGATCAACTTGTAAACTCACTTTTGAGAAAATGGCCTTTGAATGATTTTGTATCTAGTGAAGAGCTCTTCTTTGTCCACCACCATTATTATCGTTCACAGCCTCTTAAGCTTTAGCCCCACCCATCTCGTTTCGGGCTCGGAGTGCACAGTTGACGCTCTCTGAGCGAACACTTGACGCTCTGGCCGATGGTTTGTTTATATCTGGTTAAAACCTGTTAAGGATATGGCAGACATACGCCCCCTTTGGAGAGATTGGGTACCCCTAGTAAACTGGAAAAAAAATCTGTCAAAAATTGCTAATATATGCAAATAATTATTATTGGATAGAAAACACTCTAAAGATTCTAAAACCGTTGGAATTATGTCTGTAAGTATAGCAGAACTCACAGGGCAGGCATTCTTCCAAACTAGTTTTTGTGGCCATGAAAGTTGGAGCAACTTTGACGTCATGGCCCCCACCCTTCCCAACCAGCTATGATTCTGGCGACACTTTCTATCTCTTCCGCTAGATGTCCTCTTTCATTAGAGCTTAGAATCGTGCCACGAGAGAATAGGCTGTGCGTATGGGCGCGAATTGGTCCCAGCCATTCCTTTGTTTCCAGCACTCAAGAGAAGGGCAGACGATGGCCGATTGAATTGAAGTTTGTTTTGCATGTCTAAAACATCATAAAGCTTGCTTCTGCACTTAGTTTGACCTGTTTAGTCGACATATAATGTGTAATTTTGAAGTTTTGATGCGCAATTTATCCGGACCAGAGGACGTTTTGGGTGCATTTCAGCTGATGTTATTAGCAGTAGCTAATACAAAGACGCAAGACTTGAAACCAAACGATGTATTGGGTAAGTATGAAGCCTTCCAGAACATTCTGAATGAAGACCATCGAAGGTAAGGGAATATTTATGCTTAAATCTGTGTTTCTGTTGACTCCAACATTACGTGGAAATGTAGCTTGGAACTGAGCGCTGTCTCAGCATATGGAATAGTGTGCGATTTCTGTAACGTTAAAAATAAATCTAACACAGCGGTTGCATAAAGAAGCAGTGTATCTTTCTAACTATATGTAGAACATGTATATTTAGTCAAAGTTTATGATGTCTATTTACGTTATCTTGCCGCGCTACATAGATTTCCTGCGGGCATTTTTGAGTAATTTCTGAAGGTGAACTCACTGTAAATGGTTTTTTATGGATATAAATGGCATATTATTGAAAAAAAAAATATGTACTGTGTAATATGTCATATTACTGTCATCTGATGAAGATTTTCAAAAGGTTAGTGAGCGATTTATTTTTTAATCCTGCGTTTGTTGATTGCATGTTTTGGCTATTGAAATGAGCTGTGTCTGGTGGTGGTTTTACATATATATGTGCTATGTTTTCGCCGTAAAACATTTTAGAAATCTGACTTGCTGGCTAGATGAACAAGATGTTTATCTTTCATTTGAGCTATTGGACTTGTTAATGTGTGGAGGTTAAATATTTTTAAGAATATTTTTGCGTTCCATACGCCACCGTTTCAGCTGAACGTGGGAGGGTTGATTCCCAATTGGGAACCAGTATCGTAGACAGGATAACATGAAAACAGACTATCCAGCTCCGCTGGCAAAAATTTCCTAATGCTTTTTTGCAGACGTTTACTGACACCAGCCATATTACACTGGTGTTGTACACACATTATGTTATGTTAGCTAACGGGCCAGCCAGCTAATGTTAGCTAGTTAAACAACAATGAACAAAGTGCAAACAATGCCACAGTGCTGGGAGCTAACCAACCAGGTTCAATGTTAGCTAGCTAACATTGGGCTCTATCTAGAAAAGCAAACGTTTCTGGGAAACTAATAATAACTTCAGCTGGGGAGCCAGCCAGTTAACATTAGCTAGCTAGCTAACAGTACACTTTAGCTGAAGACATATATAGCTAGCTAGCTAGCTAAGTAAGCAATTAACCTAGCTAGGTAAACAATGTTTAACATCACACATGTCACATAACGTTAGCTAACGAGCCAGCCAGCGAACGTTAGCTAGTTAAACAACAATGACCAAATTGCCAACAATGCCACAGTGCTGGGAGCTAACCAACCAGGGTCATTGTTAGTTAGCTAACATTAGGCTCTAACTAGAAAAGCAGACGGCTCTGGGAAACTAATAATAACGTCAGCTAGGGAGCCAGCCAGCTAACCTTAGCTAGCTAGCTAACAGTACACTTTAGCTTGAAATGAAACCACTTTCTGTCAAAATTAGAATGTGTAATATCTGAAAATGTAGCTAGCTAACGCCAGACTATCTTACCTGTATACATCATCATGCATGACGGACGTGCCTCCCAGTGAGGAATGCCATACCAAGGTTGCCCTTAGTTTGAAGATGTAATCCGGAGACAGGTGTTTTATCCATCTCTTTAGCTATCATATTCTAATTCCCCTGATTTCAAAACTTGATCCTCCAGAAAGTGGAGAGCAACACTTATGCAGCTCCACTACACAATACATTTACAAAAAAACTGCGTTTGACAGGATTACCAACACAGACTGACGAGCTCAAATAGACAGAAAAAATTACATACATTTTACGTTCAAACAGCTCGCCTGTGAAGTCATGACTTGCGACATTCGTCTAGTTTAATAAGCTTTTTTGTGCATATGGAACATTTCTGGGATCTTTTGTTTCAGCTCATGAAACATGGGACCAACACTTTAAATGTTGCGTTTATATTTTTGTTCATTATAATATAATTTCCCAATTTGTTTCAGCATACAATTTAGCTCAATTTATATTTTTTTTACATTATTGGTCATCTTTATGATGGTTGTCAATCATTTTGCACCCCACTGTAGGTCAGGCAGAAAAATACCAGTCACAGTCTGGTATCATCCACTTGGTCAAGCCTTCAATGATCCTGCCTGTCTCTGAACATCTGAAGGTCTGTCATTACATGACAGGGGAATTCAAGGCTTCAATTGTCCTTGACACTGGAGCCGTGGTACAAGTGTCAAAATGCACTCAGCTCCAGTGGTCATTGCCGAGTCGTTTACCGTGTGTGACACGTCTGACAAGCTCATTATTTGAGGCTGGCGTCGATGCCTCTCAGTAATAAGGTCTTCAGGAGTCAGTCAGTGGAAAAATAATCTACCCCTGATCAATACACTGAGACCTGGTCGTCCTATCGATCATCACTGCCTCTCATATCCCTCTCTTTGCCCACCACCAGCTTCGCAGCATACAGGCATACCACACGAAGTACTAAAAACCAGGGAAGAGGAGGAGGGAGGAGAGACGGATTGGCGGAGATGAAATGCTGACTCTCTCTCTGTCTGTCACCCAGGATAGACAGATCATGACCAGGATATGGATGGCCTGAGCATGGCAACGGTTTCCACGGATACCTTGGCATTGAGCAAGGGAGCCAAGAGGATGGATTCTTAATCCTCCAAATACCTCTGTCAGCTTTGGGAGAGAGAGGCTTTCCTGCTTTTATTATGTCCACCATTCATTATCGGTCCTCTCCAAACATCCCAGTACAGTCTCAGTGGACTCGGATAATGCTAAGTGGACAGCTTCCATTGGAAGGAGTGGGATGCATATTTCCAGTGAAGCGCATTTGAGGATAGTGTCTGTAAAATTATGTGACTTAGTTTGTGAATTAGTTTACAGCCCACTATCTCACCCACATATATCTAGAACAAAAATATAAACACAACATGTCAAGTGTTGGTCCCATGTTTCATGAGCTGAAATAAAAGATCTTAGAAATCTTCCATGCACACAAAAAGCTTATTTCTCTCAAATTTTGTGCACAAATGTTACGTTTTGAGGGAGCGTGCAATTGGCATGCTGGCTGCAGGAATGTCCAACCAGCCTCACAACCACAGACAATGTGTAACCAACCATGCCAGCCCAGGACCTGCGGGATCATCTGAGACCAGCCACATGGCCAGCTGATGAAACTGAGGAGTATTTCTGTCTGTAATAAAGCCCTTTTGTGGGGAGAAACTCATTCTGATTGGCTGGGCCTGGCTCCCCAATGGTTGGGCCCCTGCCCAGTCATGTGAAATCCATAGATAAGGCCCTAATGAATTGATTTCAATTGACTGATTTCCTTTTATGAACCGTAACTCAATAAAACCGTTGAAATTGTTGCATGTTGTGTTTATATTTTTGTTCAGTATACATACACTTCCCTATGTATGTATTTGGACAGTGAAGCTAAAACGTTTAATTTAGCTCTATACTCAGCATTTTGGATTTGAGATCAAATGCTTTATATGAGACGACAGTACAGTATGTCACCTTCCATTTGAGGGTTTTTTCATACATATCTGTTTTACTATTTAGAATAATTGAACTTTATATATCTATAGTCCCCTCCCCATTAGAAGGTGCAAATAAGAATTTGGACAAATTCACTTATAGCGTATTACATTTCGTCAAAAGTTAAGTGTTTGGTCGCAAATTCCTAGCATGCAATGACTACATCAAGTTTATGACTACAAACTTGTTGGATGCATGTGCAGTTTGTTTTGGTTGTGTTTCAGATTATGTTGTACCCAATAGAAATTAATTGTACATCATGCATTGTGTCATTTTGGAGTCACTTTGATTGGAAATAGAATATGTTTCTGGACATTTATACAGAAAACGTGGATGCTATCATGATTACAAATAACTCTGAATGAATCGTGAATAATGGTGAATGAGAAAGTTACAGAAGCACAAAGACCATGCCCCCAAAACATGCTAACATCTCTCAAAATCAAATCAAATCAGTTTTTATTCGTCACATACACACGTTTAGCGGATGTTATTGCGGGTGTAGTGAAATGCTTGTGTTTCTAGCTCAAACAGTGCAGTACTATCTAACAATTCACAACAATACACACAACCTAAAAGTAAAATAATGTAATTAAGGAATATATAAATATTAGGATGAGCAATGTCGGAGTGGCATAGACTAAATACAGTAGAATAGAATACAGTATTTGCATAAGGGATCAGTAAAGCAAAAATATTTAAACATTAATAGAGTTACTAGTGTTCCATTAATAAAGTGGCTAGTGATTTCAAGTCTATTTATATGGGGCAGCAGCCTCTAAGTTGCAGGGTTATGTAACCGGGTGGAAGCCGCCTAGTGATGGCTATTTAACAGTCTAATGAGATAGAAGCTGTTTTTCAGTCTCTCTGTCCCAGATTTGATGCACCTGTACTGACCTCGCGGGGCAGGTCCTGGAGGGCGGGTCATTTTAGGATGATGGTGGTGCAGTTTGCGTTAGGCAGACTGCACCACCCTCTGGAGAGACCTGAGGTTTTCGGTGGTGCAGTTGTTGTATCAGGCGGTGATACAGCCCGACAGAATTCTCTCAATTGTGCATCTGTAAACGTTTGTGAGGGTTTTAGGTATCAAGCCAAATTTCTTCAGCCTCCTGAGGTTGAATAGGAGCTGTTGCGCCTTCTTCAACACACTGTCTGTGTGGGTGGACCATTTCAGATTGTCAGTGATGTCTACGCTGAGGAACTTGAAACTTTCCACCTTCTCCACTACTGCCCCATTGATGTGGATGGAGGCGTGCTCCCTCTGCTGTTTCCTGAAGTCCACGATCAGCTCCTTTGTTTTGTCGACACTGAGTGAGAGGTTATTTTCCTGGCACCACACTTCCAGGGCCCTCACCTCCTCCTTGTATGCTGTCTAGTCATTGTTGGTCATCAGGCCTACTACTGTTGTATCATATGCAAACTCAATGATTGAGTTGGAGGCGTGCATGGTCACGCAGTCATGGGTGAGAAGGTAGTACAAGGAGGGGGCTGTGCACCCACCATTGTGGGGCCCGTGTGTTGAGGATCAGTGAAGTGGAGGTGTTGTCTCCTACCTTCACGACCTGGGTGCGGCCCGTCAGGAAGTCAGGACAAAGTTGCACAGGGCGGGGTTCAGACCCAGGGCCCCGAGTTTAATGATGAGCTTGGAGGGTACTATGGTGTTGAATGCTGAGCTATAGTCAATGAACAGCGTTCTTACGTAGGTATTTCTCTTTTCCAGATGGGTTAGGGCAGTGTGCAGCGCGATGGCGATTGCATCGTCTGTGGATCTATTGGGGCAGTAAGCAAATTGAAGTGGGTCTAGGGTGTCAGGTAAGGTAGAGGTGATATGATCCTTAACTAGCCTCTCAAAGCACTTCATGATGACAGAAGTGAGTGCCATTACAAATAACAGTTGAAGTTAGGATTTTCTTGGGAGTCTGTTATTTATGCATCTATAACTTTCTCTCATCATTATTCTCACTCGTCAAGGACCCCACACAACACCGCAGCCACGAGCTGTTCCCTCCCTTACCTTCAGGCAGATGGTATCAGAGTATAAGGTCTGATACCAACAGGCTCAGAGATAGTTTCTATCTACAAGCCATCAGACTGCTGAACACTTAAACTGGACTGACCACCTGCACTGACTCTCTGCACCTTAGCTCACTCTCACACACGTGTACATTTGACCTCCATCATCTAGGACGTGGCAATGGTTAATAAAATCTCTCAATTTCTGCCCATTTTTTCTGCACGGTCTTGCAGGCCTTCTTATACAGCTGCAACTTGCATTTGTAAATCAAGACCTTTCTTGAGTTGGGCTCTGGGATCGTGCAACTTTTGAGAATGTGAGCCTATGGTTGTGTGGGAGGAAAGGGTTGAGTGTGTATGTGTGTGTCCCACAACTGTTGCTAAGGAGTAAAATATGTTAGGGACAATATAGGATGATTCACAATAATTGTTTGCTAATATAATAATTGCTTGCAATAATGTACATTTGGTAATGGCGAGACTGGTGAGAGGTCAAGTCCTTTGCATAAATTGCCTACATTACAAATATTAATAGCTAATTATGGAAATTAAGAAACAGGATTTAAAAAATGTGTGTATATATATATATATATATATATATATATATATTTATATATATATATTTATTTATTTATTTATTTATTTTTTGGGATTGCTATATATAATACAAATCGAGGTGAGGGTGATGGAAATGCATTTGGTGGTTGATCTACTTCTGTGCTGTAAATGTGCTCTTTTCGAAGGATGGATCCCAGTCTTTTCAGGGCTATGGGATACGGGGGGTCGGGGGTGGTCTGTTGGGCATTGGGATGACAACCCAACTCGGGATGAGGAGGGCTTTTAGCGGGTGAAAAAGTGGGGACCAATTGGAGGTTTACTTAGTAGCAATGCAAAAATCATGGTAGAGCTATATAAACACTAAATCATCATGTTACTTTTTAATGGTACGTTTACAAACATATATTTTGATAAATATAATTGAAAGTTGTGTTTCATTATGGTAAGTGGTGAAATAAGTATAGCCAGTTACAACTGTAATGGCTTAGCAGATAATAAGAAAAGACAATTAGTATTTACCTGGCTAAAAGAGAAGGAATATAATATCTATTGTTTAAAGGAAACCCATTCAACAATTGATTTTAGATGAAGTTTTGTGGAAAAAGGACTGGGGGGGCAAAATATATTTCTCCCATGGGCAAAGAAATTCAAAAGGGGTGATGGTTTTAATTAACAGTAATTTTGATCCAAATGTGCAAATTGTCCAAACAGATCATCGAGGTAGATGGATAATTTTAAATGCGTTATTGGACAATGAACAGATATGGCTTATTAACCTGTACGGTCCAAATAATGATGATCCAAGCTTCTTTGAAAATATATATAAGAATTTATCAACTCTACAAGCAACACTAGACTATTATTATGCTGGGAGATTTTAATACGGTCTTAAATACCTCTATGGATCGGAAAGGAAATCACACTACAAACTATCACCCTCAGGCACTTAAGGAAATCATGAATGTCATGGATATATTGGAATTAGTGGATATATGGAGACTAAAAGACACTGACCTAGTGAGATATACATGGCAGAGGTTTAATCAAGTTAGTCGTCTTGACTACTTTCTTTTCTCTGGCACCAAAAAGTATGCTGTCGGATCATCACATAATTGGCATATATATATATTACTCTTACAGAATTTCCACGTGGGCGAGGATATTGGAAATTTAATCAAAGCCTACTAGATGATCAATTGTTTAGAACTAGGACAGAATATTTTATAACTGACTTTTTCAGACAGAAGATCCCCTTATTGTGTGGGACATTTTTAAATGTGCCTTTAGAGGCCATGCAATTCAGTATTCATCTATAAAACAAAAGCAACTCAGATCAAAAAGTCCATATTAACAAATAAAATAGAAGAACTAACAGTACAGTTAGGTAGCAATAAAAACAGTACCTTAGAGGCACAGAATAAGTTAGACGAAAAACAAAAAGAAATGGAGGAACATATTCAAGAAAGATCCAGTGTAATATATTATACAAATAAAGCGAACTGGATGGAATATGGGGAGAAATGCATCAAATTATTTTTAAATCTTCAATAAAGAAATGCTACCAAAGAAATGTGTTGAAACTTGTTACAAATGATGGAGTCACGCATGATTCACTGAATGATATTTTGAAAGAGGAAGTAAAGTACTGTGACTAGGGGGCAGTATTTTCATTTTTGGAAAAACAACGTTTCCCTTATAAACGGGATATTTTGTCAGGACAAGATGCTAGAATATGCATATAATTGACAGCTTAGGATGGAAAACACTCTAAAGTTTCCAAAACTGTAAAAATATTGTCTGTGAGTACAACAGAACTGATATTGCAGGCGAAAGCCTGAGAAAAATCCAATCCGGAAGTGACTCATCTTTTGAAAACTCTGCGTTCCAATGCGTCCCTATTGAGCAGTGAATGGGCTATCAACCAGATTACTTTTTCTCCGTATTCCCCAAGGTGTCTACAGCATTGTGACGTAGTTTTACGCATTTATGTTGAAGAATACCCGTAAGCGGCTACATTGCGCAACTGGTCACCTGATTGCTCCCAGAGTGATTCTCGCGTAAAATACAGAGGTAGCCATTATTCCAATCGGTCCTACTGAAAAAGCAATTGTCCCGGTGGATATATTATCGAATAGATATTTGAAAAACACCTTGAGAATTGATTATAAACAACGTTTGCCATGTTTCTGTCGATATTATGGAGCTAATTTGGAATATTTTTCAGTGTTTTCGTGACTGCAATTTCCGGGCGATTTCTCAGCCAAACGTGAAGAACAAACGGAGCTATTTCACCTACAAAAATAATATTTTTGGAAAAAGGGAACATTGGCTATCTAACTGGGAGTCTCGTGAGTGAAAATATCCGAAGCTCATCAAAGGTAAACGATTTAATTTGATTGCTTTTCTGATTTCCGTGACCAAGTTACCTGCTGCTAGCTGGACAAAATGCTATGCTAGGCTATCGATAAATTTACACAAATGCTTGTCTAGCTTTGGCTGTAAAGCATATTTTGAAAATCTGAGATGACAGGGTGATTAACAAAAGGCTAAGATGTGTATCAATATATTTCACTTGTGATTTTCATGAATAGGAATATTTTCTAGGAATGTTTATGTCTGTTGCGTTATGCTAATTAGTGTGAGTCGATGATTACGCTACCTCACACGCGGGATGGGGAGTCACTATTGGTTAAGAATATGTTTTCGTTTCAGTCTCCTCAATCTCCACTAACTGAAACTAATTGTATGGATTTGTTTCCTAATAATAATGTAAAATGAACATCTGTACAGAAAGACTCATGTGAAGGCCAAATTACAGAGGAGGAACTTCTTGATGCAATTAAAGCCTTTAAGGCTGGGAAAACTCCAGGGCTGGATGGCATACCAGTGGAAGTATACAAAACTTTTTTTATATACTCAGAGGACCATTATTAGCATATTTTAACCACTCCTATATAAATGGTAGATTATCAGACACGCAACAAGAAGGTCTGATATCATTATTACTGAAACAGGACCCAAGTGGTATATATAAAGATCCAGTCCATTTACAAAATTGGAGACCTCTTACACTTCAGTGTTGTGTTGCAAAAATCCTAGCAAAATGCTTGGCGCATAGAATAAAAAAAGTATTGTCAGATATTATTCATCCTAATCAGACAAGTTTCTTACATGGGCGATACATTGGAGATAATATAAGACAAGTACTGGAAACAATAGAATACTATGAAATAACGGGGACACCAGGCCTGGTTTTCATAGCTGATTTTGAAAAGGCTTTTGATAAAGTATGACTGGAGTTTATATATAAATGCCTAGAATATTTCAATTTTGGGGAATCTCTTATAAAATGGGTTAAGGTTATGTATAGTAACCCTAGGTGTAAAATAGTAAATAATGGTTACATCTCAGAAAGGTTTAAACTATCTAGAGGAGTAAAACAAGGTTGTCCAGTATTGGCATAACTATTTATTATTGCCATCGAAATGTTAGTTGTTAAAATTAGATCAAACAATAATATCAAGGGATTAGAAATCTGTGGCTTAAAAACTAAGCTGTCATTGTACGCTGATGATTCATGTTTTCTTTTAAAACCACAATTAGAATCTCTCCACAGCCTCATAGAGGATCTAGATACTTTTGCTATCTTCTCTCTATATTATGTATTGGGTCACTAAAAAATGCTAATTTTACATTACCGTGTAGTTTACCAATTAAATGGGTTGACGGAGATGTGAACATACTCTGTATACAAATCACAAAAGAAAGAAATGATCTCACTCCAATACATTTTTATGGAAAGTTAGCAAAAATAGATAAGATATTGCTACCATGGAAAGGAAAATACCTGTCTATTTGTGGAAAAATCATCCTGATTTTTGACTCTTTAGTTATATCACAGTTTACCTATTTGCTTATGGTTTTGCTTACATGATGATCTGCCTAGTGATTTTTGTGAATTATAAAAATAGTGCCTAGTGATCTGGCTAGTGATTTTTGTGAATGATATCATAAATAGGACTGGTGAAGTTATGTCACACATGCAGCTAAAATAGACATATGGAAATATCTGCTCTACCCAAAATTGCAACCAACTAATTGCAGCATTACCACAAAAATGGAAGAGGCAAGTAGAAGGGGAAAGAAGTAAGGAACTTGTATGTCAGCCCTGTATTAAAGAACATAAATGTTGAAATAAATGTGTGATAAATAAAAGCATATACCAATTCCTTTATGGACCAAAAAACTGACAGCTCTGCCATATAAATAGCAAAATAGTTGGGAAGAGATTTGCGATTTACCCATTCCATGGCACATGGTTTATGAATTGATACACAAAACAACGCCGGATTCAAAATTCTTGCAACCAATAGAATGTTATATATATGATACAATCTTCCCAGCTTTGCAGATTTTTCTGTGAGGAGGCAGAGTCATTAGATAATTTATTTTGGTATTGTCCATATGTAGCTAATTTTTGGTCACAGGTCCAGGAATGGCTGAAGAATTGCATCATTTGCCTATAACTAATGCTGCAGTTAGCCATACTGGGTGATTTAAAAAGCCATAGTCAATCAATCAATACTGTAATAATTATTTTAGCAAAAAAATGTATTTTCAATTTACAATCTGTAGAAGTTATGAGAATAGAAAGGTTCAGTACTTTCGTCAAGCATCACAGCACAGTTAAAATATATATGGCAAATAGAAATCCAAAATGGATGGTGTTGAGAGATAGATGGGAGGGGTTGAATGGAGCTGAAGGGTGGGACTAATAACAAGATAACCAATGTAAAACATACGCGGTCTGTAAAATGTTCAGATATTTTGTGAAATAGCACAGTTACAAATAGAAATCAAACTGGATGGATATCAGAAATAGAGGAAGAACTAAAAACAAACAAAATCTAACTATTGTAAAATAGATTGTGTCTGTAAAATGTGTATAACATGTATATACTGAAGGTAGAAGCCTAAGTCTTATTTTTTATTAGTTTACTCCAATTGGGGGAAGGGTGGTAGGGTTTGCGGGGAATAATAAAGGAATATTCTCAAAAAAAGTATGTCTATATAGGTATGTGTATGCATATGTGTTTGTCACGCCCTGGCTTTTATTCTCTATTTTAGTTAGGCCAGGGTGATACTAGGGTGGGCATTCTAGTTTCTTTTTTTCTATGTTTTCTATTTCTTTGTGTTTGGCTGGGTGTGGTTCTTAATCAGAGGCAGCTGTCTATCGTTGTCTCTGATTGGGAATCATACTTAGGCAGCCTTTTTTCCTTTCACATTTGTGGGTAGTTGACTTTGTTAGTGGCATTATAGCCCAAGTTAAGCTTCACGTTTTTTCCCTTGGTGACGTTCATTTCAAATAAAATAAAATGTACGCTCATCACGCTGCGCTTTGGTCCAGTCATTTCCAGGAAGAGGATCGTGACAGTGTATGGATATATATATTTACAAAAAAATATTTATGGGGGATTAGAAATGATACAGACAATTACATTGATGGAAGCAACAATCTTTCCACAATATTAAGCGGATCCACCCCTTAGAGAGAGAAAAAATAATCGTCCACCACCCAAAGGACATCCAGCCAACTTGACAACTGCGGGCAGTATTGCAGTCAACAGGGACAGCATCCCTGTGGAATGCTATTGACACCTTGTAGACTCCATGCCCCGACGAATTGAGGCTGTTCTGAGGGTAAAAGGTAGGGGGAGAGGGATATACTTATACTAAGGACACATCACAACTGCTGCTACAATACTCGTATTTACAATTGCTAATACCGCACAATTTAAACACTTGCCCCCAGATCGCCCTTTCCCTGATACATGTGTAAATATTTTATTTATTTATTTATTTTCCTGCACATCAGGAAATGCAAACTTCTAGTGTATTTGAGGTTTAAAAATGCTTCTAAAGTTTGTAATTTCCACTTGAAAATTTCAGACTTGATTTGCCTGTTAATTAATGTATCAATCCATACTTAAATGGCCATTAATTATAATCCACATACAGTGCCTTGCGAAAGTATTCGGCCCCCTTGAACTTTGCGACCTTTTGCCACATTTCAGGCTTCAAACATAAAGATATAAAACTGTATTTTTTTGTGAAGAATCAACAACAAGTGGGACACAATCATGAAGTGGAACGACATTTATTGGATATTTCAAACTTTTTTAACAAATCAAAAACTGAAAAATTGGGCGTGCAAAATTATTCAGCCCCTTTACTTTCAGTGCAGCAAACTCTCTCCAGAAGTTCAGTGAGGATCTCTGAATGATCCAATGTTGACCTAAATGACTAATGATGATAAATACAATCCACCTATGTGTAATCAAGTCTCCGTATAAATGCACCTGCACTGTGATAGTCTCAGAGGTCCGTTAAAAGCGCAGAGAGCATCATGAAGAACAAGGAACACACCAGGCAGGTCCGAGATACTGTTGTGAAGAAGTCTAAAGCCGGATTTGGATACAAAAATATTTCCTAAGCTTTAAACATCCCAAGGAGCACTGTGCAAGCGATAATATTGAAATGGAAGGAGTATCAGACCACTGCAAATCTACCAAGACCTGGCCGTCCCTCTAAACTTTCAGCTCATACAAGGAGAAGACTGATCAGAGATGCAGCCAAGAGGCCCATGATAACTCTGGATGAACTGCAGAGATCTACAGCTGAGGTGGGAGACTCTGTCCATAGGACAACAATCAGTCGTATATTGCACAAATCTGGCCTTTATGGAAGAGTGGCAAGAAGAAAGCCATTTCTTAAAGATATCCATAAAAAGTGTTGTTTAAAGTTTGCCACAAGCCACCTGGGAGACACACCAAACATGTGGAAGAAGGTGCTCTGGTCAGATGAAACCAAAATTAAACTTTTTGGCAACAATGCAAAACGTTATGTTTGGCGTAAAAGCAACACAGCTCATCACCCTGAACACACCATCCCCACTGTCAAACATGGTGGTGGCAGCATCATGGTTTGGGCCTGCTTTTCTTCAGCAGAGACTGGGAAGATGGTTAAAATTGATGGGAAGATAGATGGAGCCAAATACGGGACCATTCTGGAAGAAAACCTGATGGAGTCTGCAAAAGACCTGAGACTGGGACGGAGATTTGTCTTCCAACAAGACAATGATCCAAAACATAAAGCAAAATCTACAATGGAATGGTTCAGAAATAAACATATCCAGGTGTTAGAATGGCCAAGTCAAAGTCCAGACCTGAATCCAATCGAGAATCTGTGGAAAGAACTGAAAACTGCTGTTCACAAATGCTCTCCATCCAACCTCACTGAGCTCGAGCTGTTTTGCAAGGAGGAATGGGAAAAAATGTCAGTCTCTCGATGTGCAAAACTGATAGAGACATACCCCAAGCGACTTACAGCTGTAATCGCAGCAAAAGGTGGAGCTACAAAGTATTAACTTAAGGGGGCTGAATGATTTTGCACGCCCAATTTTTCAGTTTTTGATTTGTTAAAAAAATTTGAAATATCCAATAAATGTCGTTCCACTTCATGATTGTGTCCCACTTGTTGTTGATTCTTCACAAAAAAATACAGTTTTATATCTTTATGTTTGAAGCCTGAAATGTGGCAAAAGGTCGCAAAGTTCAAGGGGGCCGAATACTTTCGCAAGGCACTGTTTATGAATACTGTAAGTGAGAGTAGTTTCTAAAAGTACCAATGTTAAGTGTCTCTGTCCCTCTCCATTGCTTTTGTAACAAGCAGCCATGTTGTGTCATTCCGCCAAGGACCTGTTTTTAACGTATTAAGTGTGTAAGTCTATTCTGTGTTACCATTTAATTAGCTGAATTAATTGAATTTATTTGCAATTATGGTGGAAAATACGTTTTTGGTCACCTACAAACAAGCAAGATTTCTGGCTCTCACAGACCTGTAACTTCTTTTTTAAGAGGCTCCTCTGTCCTCCACTCGTTACCTGTATTAATGGCACCTGTTTGAACTTGTTATCATTATAAAAGACACCTGTCCACAACCTCAAACAGTCACACTCCAAACTCCACTATGGCCAAGACCAAAGAGCTGTCAACGGACACCAGAAACAAAATTGTAGACTTGCACCAGGCTGGGAAGACTGAATCTGCAATAGGTAAGCAGCTTGGTTTGTAGAAATAAACTGTGGGAGCAATTATTAGGAAATGGAAAACATACAAGACCACTGATAATCTCCCTCGATCTGGGGCTCCACGCAAGATCTCACCCCGTGGGGTCAAAATGATCACAAGAACGGTGAGCAAGGATCCCAGAACCACACGGGGGACCTAGTGAATGACATGCAGAGAGCTGGGACCAAAGTAACAAAGCCTACCATCAGCAAGGGCATTGAAGATGAAACATGGCTGGGTCTTTCAGCATGACAATGATCCCAAACACACCGCCCGGGCAACGAAGGAGTGGCTTCGTAAGAAGCATTTCAAGGTCCTGGAGTGGCCTAGCCAGTCTCCAGATCTCAACCCCATAGAAAATCTTTGGTGGGAGTTGAAAGTCCGTGTTGCCCAGCAACAGCCCCAAAACATCACTGCTCTAGAGGAGATCTGCATGGAGGAATGGGCCAAAATACCAGCAACAGTGTGTGAAAACCTTGTGAAGACTTACAGAAAACGTTTGACCTCTGTCATTGCCAACAAAGGGTATATGACAAAGTATTGAGATAAACTTTTGTTATTGACCAAAAACTTATTTTCCACCATAATTTGCAAATATATTCATTAAAAATCCCGCAATGTGATTTTCTGGATTTTTTTTCTCATTTTGTCTGTCATAGTTGAAGTGTACCTATGATGAAAATGACAGGCCTCTCTCATCTTTTGAAGTGGGAGAACTTGCACAATTGGTGGCTGACTAAATATTTTTTTGCCCCACTGTATACTTTCAGAGTCTCCCAGCAGCTTCTATCAATAGAGTCCAACCAACATTCATTCCTACCTTTGTTTTTCATGAGTCTTGTGTCAGTGTAGTTTCACATGGAGCTTTGTGGATGTTGAGCAGTAGGAGATGTGTGGAGAGAGAGTCAGTCTAAATGTGTCCTTGGGCTGCTGTTGATTTAGGGGAGTGCCTGCATGTTTGGGGTTTTGTGCCAGTGCCACCATTAGATACTCTTGGCATCCCCTCCAGAAGATTACAGCTCAGCTCCATGTTTACCTCCTGCGCTTCCACAATCATTATGGATCAGTTCTGAGGTTAACTCTTAAATCTGTCCAAAGGAGGATGCAAAGATTAATGTTACATAAATTGGAATTGTGTTGGAATACCACAGGAAGCTAGGTCGAACGGAAAACATTTTTACCAAGTATTGAATTTGACATTGTAACTACGAAGTATTACCCCATTTTCTTTGCTTAGTTTCTCTGCCTTTCTAAAAATAATATTTTGTGCATTTATATATATATATTTTTTACCCTCCTTTTGAAGCTGGCCTATGACTTTATTCTGGCTGGATGGAATGCCTGCTGCGTTCTGACATGCCATCTCCCAGGGGGCAAAAGCACTACGCCACGGGAACATTCTGTGTTGACTGTTGTGGGCTACACTATGAAGTAGAACCCTTCACACCGACTCTGGCAGTGACAAGTTGCCTCATGTGACAGGATCATCCCACAGTACAATGTAACCTTCTACAGCTGCTCAGTGTGGGATTGGCACATAACAGAAAAACAAAAGCACAGCAATGTACAGTGCATTCGGAAACTATTCAAACACCTTCCCTTTTTTCACATTTTGTTACGTTAAAGCCTTATTCTAAAATGGATTAAATAATATTTCCCCCTCATCAATATACACACAATATCGCATATTGAAAAAGCAAAAAAATAAAGTTCAGACCCTATGCTATGAGACTCGAAATTGAGATCAGGGTAATCCTGTTACCATTGATCATCCTTGATGGTTCTACAACTTGAATTGAGTCTACTTGTGGTAAATTCTACTGATTGTCCATGATTTGGAAAGGCACCCATGTCTATATAAGGTCCCACAGTACACAGTGCATGTCAGAGGAAAAACCAAGCCATGAGGTCGACGGAATCGTCCGTAAAGCTCAGAGACAGGATTGTGTCGAGGCACAATGTCTGCAGCATTGAAGGTTCCCAACAACACAGTGGCCTCCATCATTCTTTTCTCTTCTTTTTTGGGGGGAGGGGGGGGGGGGAATTTTTACCCCTTTTTCTCCCCAATTTTCGTGGTGTCCAATTGTTGTAGTAGCTACTATCTTGTCTCATCGCTACAACTCCCGTACGGGCTCGGGAGAGACGAAGGTTGAAAGTCATGCGTCCTCCGATACACAACCCAACCTAGCCGCACCGCTGCTTTACACAGCGCGCATCCAACCCGCATCCAGCCGCACCAATGTGTCGTCGTCGGAAACACCGTGCACCTGGCAACCCCAGTTAGCACACACTGCGCCCGGCCCGCCACAGGAGTCGCTGGTGCGTGATGAGACAAGGACATCCCTACCGACCAAGCCCCATGGACCTCCCGGGCGCGGCCGGTTACGACAGAGCCTGGGCGCGAACCCAGAGTCTCTGATGGCACAGCTGGCGCTGCAGTACAGCGCCCTTAACCACTGCGCCACCCGGTAGGCGGCCTTCATCATTCTTAAATGGAAGAAATCTGGAATCACCAAGACTCTACCTAGAGCTGGCCGCCCCCACCAAACTGAGCAATCGGGGGAGAAGGGCCTTGGTCAGGGAGGTGACCAAGAACACAATGGTCACGCTGACAGAGCTCCAGAGTTCCTCTGTGGAGATTGGAGAACCTTACAGAAGGACAACCCTCTCTGCAGCACTGTACCAATGAGGCCTTTAAGGTACGGAAGCCACTCCTCAGTAAAAGGCACGACACCCCATGTGGAGTTTGCCAAAAGGCATCTAAAAGGACTCCCAGACAATTAGAAACAAGATTCTCTGGTCTGTTGAAATTGAGATGGACCTCTTTGGCCTGAATGCCAAGCGTCAATTCTGGAGGAAACCTGGCACCATCCATACGGTGAAGCATGGTGGTGGCAGTATCATGCTATGGGGATGTTTTTCAGTGGCACTGGGAGACTAGTCCGGATCGAGGGAAAGATGAACGAAGCAAAGTACAGAGATCCTTGATGAAACCCTGCTCCAGAGTGGTCAGGACCTCAGACTAGGGCAAAGCTTCATAACAAAATAGTTGTGCTGCGATGCTCCCTATCCAATCTGACAGATCTTGAGAGTATCTGAAGAGAAAAATTTGAGAAACTCCCCAAGTACATGTGTGCCCAGCTTGTAGCGTCATACCCAAGAAGATTTGAGGCTGTAATCGCTGCCAAAGGTGCTTCAAAAAAATACGGATGAAAGGGTCTGAATACTTATGTAAATGTGATATTTCCATTTTTCAATAGCAATATATTAGCAAAAAAAAATCTATAAACCTGTGAGGTATTGTGTGTCGATTGATGAGGGTAAAAAAACAATTTCATCCATTTTATCCACTTTTTCCACAAACTGTGGAAAAAGTCAAGGGGTCTGAGTACTTTCTGAATGCGCTGTATTTGCCAATCCTCGTCCCTCTCAACCATATATATATATTTTTTAATTCCTCATCAATCCATTGGGAATTAAGTTTTACAGTAATTTTTAAAAAATGGGTGCATGCTTATTAGTCACTTGAATAAGCAATTTCAGAAATGCTTGAAGTGCAGCGTCTGGTTACTCCTCATTACACGCCACAGACCAGCAAATATTCTTTACATCTTCAACATATGAATCTCTACAAAACGTATTGTATGATCTCTAATACACTCTATTAGGCCCAGCCTTTGGAACTTTGGTTTTCCTAGATGTGGCTACTATGTTATGATCACTACATACAATGGATGTGGATCCTGCTTTAGAGTAGATTTTTGCAGCATTAGTAAAGACGTGATCAATACAATGTTGATGATTTCCTTCCTGTGCTGTTTGTAACTACTCTGGTAGGTTGACTGATAACCTGAACCAGGTTGCAGGCACTGGTTACAGTTTGAAGCTTGTTCTTGAGTGGACAGCTTGATGATTGCCAGTCAATATTTAGGTCACCCAGAAAATATACCTCTCCTTTGATATCACATACATTATGAAGCATTTCATACATATTATCCAGATACTGACTGTTACTGGTGGTCTATAGCAACTTCCCACAACAATAGGCTTTAGGTGAGGCAGATTAACCTGTAGCCATATTACTTCAATACCATTTGACATGAGATCCTCTTTAAGCTTAACAGGAACATGACTCTGAATATAAACAGCAACACCACCCCAATTTCATTCCTTCTGCAGATGATATAACAATATATTGCCTACCACTGTATCATCAAAGGAATGATCTAAGTAGGTTTCAGAGATAGCCAGTTAATGAATGCTTTCTGTTTCTAGCAAGTTATCGATTTCATGAACATTGTTTTTTAGGCTACATATGTTAAGGAGGGATGTTTCTGAGTTCATCAAAACCTGTCACCTGTCAATGAACTGGTAAACCTAATCAAGCTATTAAGCCGGTACCACTGTTTTCTATTCCTGTACTCAGCCAACCTTTTGAGTATCTGATTATTGACTGTGTTGGTCCTCTGCCTCGCTCTAAAATTGGTAGTAATTACCTGTTCACTGATGTGTAAGACCACTAGGTTTCCTGCTGCCTATCCTATCCGGTCTATCACGACTAAGTCTGTGCTAAAAGCGTTGAATCAGTTTCTCACTGTTTGGAATCCCTAAGGTCATTCTGAGTGATCAAGGTTTTCATTTCACCTCTAATCTGTTTGTTCAGGTTCTCCAACAGCTCCATATGTTGACGAACGCTGGTGAGACGGCTAAAGAGAAGCTATCATCTTCACAGGGGAGAATGAAGGGCATATTTGATCGGCGAGCTGAGCCTCGTCACTTAGTCCAGGTGACCAGGTTCTTGCTCTGCTGTCAATTGTTGGTTCTCCTTTTCAAGCCAAGTATCAAGGTCCATAAATGGTTGTGCGCCAGTGCTCTGAGCAAAACTATGTAGTTGCCACTCCAGAACGGAGAAAAGCACACCGACTTTTCCATGTAAAATCTGTTAAAACCCTATTATGCATGTTCCTCTGAGGTCTACAGAGGACGGTAAAACCTATTATTTTGGCCGATACCGTTATTTAGCTGGGTTCTGGTTATGCAGGGTCCGTGCATGGGGAGGAAGATGTTCCTGGTCCCAACAATTGCATATTGCAGGGTAGATTGAAAAACTCAGACGCTGGACGTTTTTAGATGGCCTTCTTGCACATCAACCTGCTGATGGGCGATACGAGTTGGTTGGTCTGGGTTTTCCAGTTTTTTTTTCTGATACACCTACACGTACAAACTTAATATAACACAATATTGACGTTGGGGAAGCTGACCCACATTTGTCAGCGCTTCTATAGAGTTTCTTCAGAGAAACGGCATTGTCTGGATGCTGAGGTCAGGTACATGCTGGAGAGTGATATAGCAGAGCCTTCTTTCTTCAGTTGGACTTCTCCCTGTTTCTTGATCAGTAAACCGGATGGGGCAAACAGATTTTGTATGGACGACCGGTAAAGTGTCACTAAGCCAGATTAATTTCCTCTTCCTCGGATGGATGACTGTGTTGATCAGGTCGGAGCAGCTAAGTTTGTGAGCAAATTTGACCTGTTAAAGGGCTATTTGCAGGTGCCACTGACGAGTAGGGCACGTGAAATCTCTGCCTTTATTGCACCCTCTGGTCTGTACTCGTATTCGGTTATGAGTTTTGGTATTCGTAATGCACCTGCCACTTTTCAGCGACTTATGAACAGGGTTGTCTCTGGTCTGGCCGAGTGCACCGTTTATCTGGACGATGTAGAGTTATGCAGATACTTGGGAGGAGCATCTGTCATGTATTCAAGCCTTGCTCGACTGCCTAGCGGCAGGTTGCCTTATGAGCAATCTGGCTAAATGTGAGTTTGCTCAGGCGACTGTTACATATCTTGGAAAATTGGTTGGGCAGGGTAAAGTGCGTCCTGTTCGGGCTAAGGTGGTAGCTATTGATGCTTTTCCACCAACTGCTAAAAAGGAACTGATGTGTTTTTTGGAATGATTGATTATTACTGTCGTTTTTTTGGAACATCTCTACTGTGGTCACTCCCTTGCCAGATTTGCTGATAGCTAAGGCTCTTTATGTCTTCTCATTGTCAACAAGCTTTTCAAGATGCAAAGAAGTTGCTTACCTCAACTCCAGTGCTGGCTGTTCCTCGTGTGGATTTGTCATTCATCTTGCAGGTGGATGCGAGTCATGTGCAGGTGCAGTTTTGCTGCAAGCAGATGTGTCGGGTGTTGAGAGGCCTGTTAGTTTAGTTTCCAAAAAGTTTAACCATTATCAGTTGAGCTACTCGGTCATGGAAAAAGAAACGCTAGCACTCATATGGGCGCTACAACATTTTGAGGTCTATGTCAGGAGTAGTACCTATTGTGGTCTACACTGACCATAACCCTCACCTTCTTGAGGTCCATGATGTGTCATAACCAGAGGATAATGAGATTGTGTTTTATTTTTTACAAGCATTCCATCTCTATGTGCGGCACATTAGGGGGACTGATAATGAGGGACTCTCGTGTGCCCTATTCCTGAATGTCCATGTGTCCATGTGACTGACCACTGTTTATTTTTGTGTTTGGTATTGTCCTGTTCTATCGCTCCTGTCTGTTCCCTTCTGGTCTTGTTTTCTTCTTTCCTCTTAAAGGTTGCTTCTTGTGCGCAAAGGTTGCTGAGGTCTGGGGAGGACGAGTTTGGCTGGGGCAGGTAGAAGTGTGAACCTGTAACCCCTCATGGATTTAAAACGCGTGGCTGGGTCAATTTGGGACACGTGACTGGGTCAATTGGGATACGTGGCTGGGTCAATTTGGGCCGCGTGGCTGGGTCAATTTGGGACTCATGGCTGGGTCAATTTGGGCCGCGTGGCTGGGTCAATGTGGGCCGCATGGGCTGGGTCAATTTGGAACGCGTGGCTGAGTCAATTTGGGACGCGTGGCTGGGTCAATTTGGGACACGTGGCTGGGTCAATTTGGGACACGTGGCTGGGTCAATTTGGGACGCGTGGCTGGGTCAATTTGGGATGCATGGCTGGGTCAATTTGGGACGTGTGGCTGGGTCAATTTGGGACGCGTGGCCTGGTCAATTTGGGACACGAGGCTGGGTCAATTTGGGATTCATGGCTGGGTCAATTTGGGACGCGTGCTGGGTCTTGTACTAGGATCCAGGGCAGTATTTTGTTTGTGTGATTGGTATGGTGTTCCGGGGTACTTGTTGGTCCCCGGTTTTATGTGGGGGTGTGTGTGACGACCCTCCCACTTTGTCTTCCGAATTGCTCCTGTTTTCCTTAATAGGATGTCGGTGGGCGGAGCTGGGAGGGTTGTCCGTGAAATGGTACACACCTGGGCCCGGGATTAATGCACGTTTTCCCCATTCATTGAGGAGACTCTCTCCATGCAGACACACTGTTGGATTTTGGTTGTGTCATTTTTGTGGCTTTGTGTTTGATTGCTTGCTTTGGCACCTTTCAACACCCCTCATTATAACATCTATGCATTCAACCACTCACTTACATTACTGATTACACACACCATTGTTAATTCTATTTAGGTTCCTTCAGTTAAGGAATAACAGAAATATATTTATCTCCACGTTGTCTCCTTTTTGTTACGGACTTCGAGCCGGTTTATGTACAATATGATACACATTTTGACTGCACTGGGCCTTTTAAAGGGCATTGGCCAGGTCCTCTCTCTCAAAAACACACAAAGCTCAAAGACCGGCACAAACTTATTGTGAAGTCAGCTATACATGTTTGTAATGATTTTGTGGTCTCAGCCCATAGCTGCTTATGAGGTTTTCGAGGCTGATAAATACTATGTTCAAACACAATGAAAATATGGATTTTGGTTGTTTTCTGTAAATAGTACAATAGAAAACATTTTTTGGTCATTTAGCAGAGATCACAAATACCATTGCTCTCAAATGTAGTAATATATACTGAACAAAAATATAAACGTAACAAAGGTTTGATATCATGAGCTGAAATAAAAGATCCCAGAAATGTTTCATATGCACAGAAAGCTTATTTCTCTCAAATTTTATGCAAACATTTGTTTAAATCCCTGTTAGTGACCATTTCTCCTTTGCCAAGATAATCCATCTGCCTGACAGGTGTAGCATATCAAGAAGCTGATTAAAAAGCATCATTACACAGGTGCACCTTGTACTGGGGTCAATAAAAGGCCAAAATGTGCCATTTTGTGATGTGCCGTTTTGAGGGAGTGTGCAATTGGCATGCTAACTGCAGGAATGTCCACCAGAGGTGTTGAGAATTTAATCTTCATTTTTCTACCATAAGCCACCTCCAATATGGTTTTAAAGAATTTGGCAGTACATCCAAACGGCCTCACAACTGAGACTGTCACGTTCTGACCTTTATTCCTTTGTTTTGTCTTTATTTAGTATGGTCAGGGCGTGAGTTGGGGTGGGCAGTCTGTTAGTTTTTCTATATTTTCTATTTCTGTGTTTGGCCTGATATGGTTCTCAATCAGAGGCAGCTGTCTATCGTTGTCCCTGATTGAGAACCATGTTTAGGTAGCCTGTTTTCCTTTGTGTTTTGTGGGTGGTTATTTTCAGTCTTTGTGTGTCTGCACCAGATAGAACCGTTTCGGTTGTCACTTTGTTGTTTTGTATATTTGAAGTGTTCAGTTTCTTATTAAAAAGATGAACACCAACCACACTGCGCTTTGGTCCGATACTTTTTCCACCCAAGACAACTGTTACAGAACCACCCACCAAAAAAGGACCAAGCAGCGTGGTAACTGGCAGCAGCAGCAGGAGCAGCGCTATAAGGAGGAATGGACATGGGAGGACATTCTGGATGGCAAGGGTTGCTACACATGGGAGGAGATCCTGGCTGGAAGGGATCGCTTCCCATGGGAACAGGTGGAGGCAGTCAGGAGAGCGGAGGCAGCTAAAGGGAGCCAGCGCTTTGAGGGAACACGGCTGGCAAGGAAGCCCGAGAGGCAGCCCCCAAAATTTGGGAGGGGCACACAGGGAGTGTGGCGAGTTCAGGTAGGAGACCTGCGCCAACTTCCCGTGCTTACCGGAGAACGAGAGGGACCGGGCAGGCACCGCGGTGGAGCGCAAGGTGTCCCCGGTGTGTGCATAGCCCGGTGCGGTACATTCCAGCTCCTCGTATCGGCTGGGCTAGAGTGGGCATCGAGCCAGGTGCCATGAAGCCGGCTCTACGCATCTGGTCTCCAGTGCGTCTCCTCTGGCCGGCGTACATGGCACCAGCCTTACGCATGGTGTCCCCGGTTCGCCAGCACAGCCCAGTGCGGGCTATTCCACCTCGCCGCACTGGCCTGGCTACGGGGAGCATTCAACCAGGTAAGGTTGGGCAGGCTCGGTGCTCAAGAGCTCCAGTGCGCCTGCACGGTCCGGCCTATCCGGTGCCACCTCCACGCACCAGCCTTCCGGTGGCAGCTCCCCGCACCAGGCTGTCTCTCCGTCTTCTCCCTACAGGTGCTCCCACCTGTCCAGCGCCGCCAGAGCCTTCCTCCTGCCCAGCGCCGCCAGAGTCTCCCGTCTGTCCTGAGCCGCCAGAGTCTCCCGTCTGTCCTGAGCCGCCAGAGTCTCCCGTCTGTCCTGAGCCGCCAGAGTCTCCCGTCTGTCCTGAGCCGCCAGAGTCTCCCATCTGTCCTGAGCCACCAGAGTCTCCCGTCTATCCTGAGCCGCCACTCCCGTCTGTCCCGCGCCAGAGCCGCCACCGCAGACAGACGCCCACCCAGGCCCTCCCCTATGGGTTCAGGTTTTGTGGCCGGAGTCTGCACCTTTGGTGGGGGGTGGGGGGGGGGGACTGTCACGTTCTGACCTTAGTTCCTTTGTTTTGTCTTTATTTAGTATGGTCAGGGCGTGAGTTGGGGTGGGCAGTCTATGTTAGTTTTCCTATATTTTCTATTTCTGTGTTTGGCCTGATATGGTTCTCAATCAGAGGCAGCTGTCTATCACTGTCCCTGATTGAGAACCACATTTAGGTAGCCTGTTTTCCTTTGTGTTTTGTGGGTGGTTATTTTCAGTCTTTGTGTGTCTGCACCAGATAGAACTGTTTCGGTTGTCACTTTGTTGTTTTGTATTTTTGAAGTGTTCAGTTTCTTATTAAAAAGATGAACACTAACGACGCTGCGCTTTGGTCTGATCCTTCTTCCACCTAAAGACAACCGTTACAGAGACCTGCCACCCGGACAGCTGATGAAACTGTGGGTTTGCACAACCGAAGAATTTCAGCACAAACTGCACATAGCCGTCTCAGGGAAGCTCATCTGCGTGCTCGTCATCCTCACTCGTCGTCCTCAGTGGGCAAATGCTCACCTTCGATGGCCACTGGCATGCTGGAGAAGCACTCCGTTCACGCTACCTTGAAGCACTCCGTTCACGGATGATTCCCGGTTTAAACTGTACCGGGCAGATGGCATCGTGTGGGCGAATGGTTTGCTGATGTCAACTATGTGAAAGGAGTGTTTCAAGGTAGTGGTGAAGATATGATATGGGCAGGCATAAGCTACGGACAAACACAATTGCATTTTCTCCATGTCAATTTGAATATGAATGGCCCCTTTTCGCTAGGATCTGTACACAATTCCTGGAAGCTGAAAATGTCCCAGTTCTTCCATGGCTTGCATACTCACAAGACATGTAATCCATTGAGCATGTTTGGGATGCTCTGGATCAACATGTACGACAGCATGTTCCAGTTCCCGCCAATATCCAGCAACTTCATACGGCCATTGAAGAGGAGTGAGACAACATTCTACAGGCCACAATTAACAGCCTGCTCAACTCTATGCGAAGTAGATGTGTTGCGCTGCATGAGGCAAATGGTGGTCACATTTGAGCTACACAGAGCCCCACCTGTTTTGAGCCCCGCATTTTTTGCAAAAAATAAATATGTATATACACTACCGTTCAAAAGTTTGGTTTTCACTTAGAAATGTCCTTGTTTTGAAAGAAAAGCACATTTTTGTGTCCATTAAAATAACTACAGAAATACAGTGTAGACATTGTTAATGGGGAGGCAGGTAGCCTAGTGGTTAGAGCGTTGGACTTGTAACCGAAAGGTTGCAAGATAAAATCCCCAAGTTGACAAGGTGCAAATCGGTCTTTCTGCCCCTGAACAAGGCAGTTAACCCACTCTTCCTAGGCTGTCATTGAAAATAAGAGTTTGTTAGACAGAAACTCTGGGGGCAGTATTTCATTTTTGGATGAAAAACGGATTAAAAACGTTCCCGTTTTAAACAAGATATTTTGTCACGAAAAGATACTCGACTATGCATATAATTGACAGCTTTGGAAAGAAAACACTCTGACGTTTCCAAAACTGCAAAGATATTATCTGTGAGTGCCACAGAACTGATGCTACAGGGGCCTCCCGGGTGGCGCAGTGGTTAAGGGCGCTGTACTGCAGCGCCAGCTGTGCCATCAGAGTCCCTGGGTTCGCGCCCAGGCTCTGTCGTAACCGGCAGCGACCGGGAGGTCTGTGGGGCGACGCACAATTGGCCTAGCGTCGCCCGGGTTAGGGAGGGCTTGGTCGGTAGGGGTGTCCTTGTCTCATCGCGCACCAGCGACTCCTGTGGCGGCCAGGTGCACGGTGGCCAGGTGCACGGTGTTTCCTCCGGCGCATTGGTGCGGCTGGCTTCCGGGTTGGATGCGTGCTGTGTTAAGAAGCAGTGCGGCTTGGTTGGGTTGTGTATCGGAGGATGCATGACTTTCAACCTTCATCTCTCCCGAGCCCGTACGGGAGTTGTAGCGATGAGACAAGATAGTAGCTACTACAACAATTGGATACCACGAAATTGGGGAGAAAAAGGGGTCAAATTCAAAAAATAAAATAAAATAAAATAAAAATAACTGATGCTACAGGCGAAACCAAGATGAAATTTCAAACAGGAAATGTCCCAGATTTTGAAGGCGCTGCAGTGGTGATTTTAACTCCATTTCCGGTCACAACTTGCAGACTTGCTTACGTGTTGCTGTGCGTTTTGTTGCCAACTTACTTTGCTACCTGACAACTTTACAGGTTTTACTTTTTAATTACCGTTTATATTTTTGGTTTTTCCCTCAAATTTTGTTTTTCATTCAACTTTTTTACTCCAGATGCTTTATCTGGACATGGTTCGTCAGGACCTCCAACACCGAAGCTAAGTAGTAACATTAACATGATGCTTTATCTGGACGTGGTTCATCAGGACCTCCAACAGCCGAAGCTAAGAAGTAACATTAACATGAGGCTTTATCTGGACATGGTTCGCCAGGACCTCCAACAGCCGAAGCTAAGTAGTAACATTAACATAATGCCTTCTAATTGCAGTCGCTGTACTCATAATATACAGGAGAACGATCACCTTACGGCGAGGATAGCTGTGCTACAAGCCCAGCTTCAGACACAATTGTTAGGCAAGGGTAATTTCAGTTTAGGAAAGGATGAAACAGCGTCTGTGCCACCAGTAAGTACAGATAGTAACGTTAGTATAAATCCCCTCGCACAGTCCCCGCAGCCGGACAACTTTCTCACGGTGTCGCTCATTCAGCCAACAGAAACTTTCAACCGGTTTTCCCCATTAAGCAACAGTAGGAGTCAGAGGCCAAGCCTTCTCTTGTCTCTACTCCTCCCGTTACGGGGTCTGAGACGCCGAAGCTTCCCACCATTAGCTCTGACAAATTGAAAACTCTAGTCATTGGCGACTCCATTACCCGCAGTATTAGACTTAAACAAATCATCCAGTGATCATACACTGTTTACCAGGGGGCAGGGCTACAGACGTTAAGGCTAATCTGAAGATGGTGCTGGCTAAAGCTAAAACTGGCGAGTGTAGAGAGCATAGAGATATTGTTATCCACGTCGGCACCAACGATGTTAGGATGAAACAGTCAGAGATCACCAAGCGCAACATAGCTTCAGCGTGTAAATCAGCTAGAAAGATGTGTCGGCATCGAGTAATTGTCTCTGGCCCCCTCCCAGTTAGGGGGAGTGATGAGCTCTACAGCAGAGTCTCACAACTCAATCGCTGGTTGAAAACTGTTTTCTGCCCCTCACAAAAGATAGAATTTGTAGATAATTGGCCCTCTTTCTGGGACTCACCCACAAATAGGACCAAGCCTGACCTGCTGAGGAGTGACGGACTCCATCCTAGCTGGAGGGGTGCTCTCATCTTATCTACCAACATAGACAGGGCTCTAACTCTTCTAGCTCCACAATGAAATAGGGTGCAGGTCAGGCAGCAGGCTGTTAGCCAGCCTGCCAGCATAGTGTAGTCTGCCACTAGCACAGTCAGTGTAGTCAGCTCAGCTATCCCCATTGAGACCGTGTCTGTGCCTCGACCTAGGTTGGGCAAAACTAAACATGGCGGTGTTCGCCTTAGCAATCTCACTAGGAAAAGGACCTCCTCCATTCCTGTCATTATTGAAAGAGATCATGATGCATCACATCTCAAAATAGGGCTACTTAATGTTAGATACCTTACTTCAAAGGCAATTATAGTCAATTAACTAATCACTGATCATAATCTTGATGTGATTGGCCTGACTGAAACATGGCTTAAGCCTGATGAATTTACTGTGTTAAATGAGGCCTTACCTCCTGGCTAGACTAGTGACCATATCCCGCGTGCATCCCGCAAAGGGGGAGGTGTTGCTAACATTTACGATAGCAAATTTCAATTTACAAAAAAAAATGAAGTTTTCGTCTTTTGAGCTTCTAGTCATAATCTATGCAGCCTACTCAATCACTTTTTATAGCTACTGTTTACAGGCCTCCTGGACCACATACAGCGTTCCTCATTGAGTTCCCTGAATTCCTATCGGAACTTGTAGTCATAGCGGATAATATTCTAATCTTTGGTGACTTTAATATTCACATGGAAAAGTCCACAGACCCACTCCAAAAGACTTTCAGAGCCATCATCGACTCAGTGGGTTTTGTCCAACATGTCTCTGGACCTACTCACTGTCACAGTCATACTCTGGACCTAATTTTGTCCCATGGAATAAATGTTGTGGATCTTAATGTTTTTCCTCATAATCCTGGACTATCGGACCACCATTTTATTACGTTTGCAATTGCAACAAATAATCTGCTCAGACACCAACCAAGGAACATCAAAAGTCGTGCTATAAATTCACAGACAACACAAAGATTCCTTGATGTCCTTCCAGAATCCCTCTGTCTACCCAAGGACGCCAGAGGACAAAAATCAGTTAACCACCTAACTGAGGAACTCAATTTAACCTTGCACAATACCCTAGATGCAGTTGCACCCCTAAAAACTAAAAACATTTCTCATAAGAAACTAGCTCCCTGGTATACAGAAAATACCCGAGCTCTGAAGCAAGCTTCCAGAAAATTGGAACGGAAATGGCGCCACACCAAACTGGAAGTCTTCCGACTAGCTTGGAAAGACAGTACCATGCAGTATCGAAGAGCCCTTACTGCTGCTCGATCATTCTATTTTTCCAACTTAATTGGGGAAAATAAGAACAATCTGAAATTCCTTTTTGATACTGTCGCAAAGCTAACTAAAAAGCAGCATTCCCCAAGAGAGGATGGCTTTCACTTCAGCAGTAATAAATTCATGAACTTCTTTGAGGAAAAGATCATGATTATTAGAAAGCAAATTACGGACTCCTCTTTAAGTCTGCGTATTCCTTCAAAGCTCAATTGTCCTGAGTCTGCACAACTCTGCCAGGACCTAGGATCAAGAGAGACAATCGAGTGTTTTAGTACTATATCTCTTGACACAATGATGAAAATAATCATGGCCTCTAAACCTTCAAGCTGCATACTGGACCCTATTAGAGCTAAACTACTGAAAGAGCTGCTTCCTGTGCTTGGCCCTCCTATGTTGAACATAATAAACAGCTCTCTATCCACCGGATGTGTACCAAATTCACTAAAAGTGGCAGTAATAAAGCCTCTCTTGAAAAAGCTAAATCTTGACCCAGAAAATATAAAAAACTGTCGGCCTATATCGAATCTTCCATTCCTATCAAACATTTCAGAAAAGGCTGTTGCGCAGCAACTCACTGCCTTCCTGAAGACAAACAATGTATACGGAATGCTTCAGTCTGGTTTTAGACCCCATCATAGCACTGAGACTGCACTTGTGAAGGTGGTAAATTACCTTTTAATGGCATCAGACCGAGGCTCTGCATCTGTCCTCTCGCTCCTAGACCTTAGTGCTGCTTTTGATACCATCGATCACCACATTCTTTTGGAGAGATTGGATACCCAAATTGGTCTACACGGACAAGTTCTGGCCTGGTTTAGATCTTATCTGTTTTAGGACCAGTATTGTTTTCACTATATATTTTACCTCTTGGGGATGTCATTCGAAAACATAATGTTAACTTTCACTGCTATGCGGATGACACACAGTTGTACATTTCAATGAAACATGGTGAAGCCCCCAAATTGCCCTCGCTAGAAGCATGTGTTTCAGTCATAAGGAAGTGGATGGCTGCAAACGTTCTACTTTTAAACTCAGACAAAACAGAGATGCTTGTTCTAGGTCCCAAGAAACAAAGATATCTTCTGTTGAATCTGACAATTAATCTTAATGGTTGTACAGTCGTCTCAAATAAAACTGTGAAGGACCTCGGTGTTACTCTGGACCCTGATCTCTCTTTTGAAGAACATATCAAGACTGTTTCAAGGACAGCATTTTTCCATCTACGTAACATTGCAAAAATCAGAAACATTCTGTCCAAAAATGATGCAGAAAAATGAATACATGCTTTTGTCACTTCTAGGTTAGACTACTGCAATGCTCTACTTTCCGGCTACCCGGATAAAGCACTAAATAAACTTCAGTTAGTGCTAAATACGGCTGCTAGAATCCTGACTAGAACAAAAAAAAATGATCATATTACTTCTGTGCTAGCCTCCCTACACTGGCTTCCTGTCAAGGCAATGGCTGATTTCAAGGTTTTACTGCTAACCTACAAAGCATTACATGGGCTTGCTCCTACCTATCTCTCTGATTTGGTCCTGCCGTACATACCTACACATATGCTACGATCACAAGACGCAGGCCTCCTAATTGTCCCTAGAATTTCTAAGCAAACAGCTGGAGGCAGGGCTTTCTCCTATAGAGCTCCATTTTTATGGAATGGTCTGCCCACCCATGTGAGAGACGCAAATTCGGTCTCAACCTTTAAGTCTTTACTGAAGACTCATCTCTTCAGTGGGTCATATGATTCAGTGTAGTCTGGCCCAGGAGTGTGAAGGTGAACGGAAAGGCTCTGGAGCAACGAACCGCCCTTGCTGTTTCTGCCTGGCCGGTTCCCCTCTTTCCACTGGGATTCTCTGCCTCTAACCCTATTACAGGGGCTGAGTCACTGGCTTAATAGGGGTCTTTCATACCGCCCTAGGAGGGGTGCGTCACTTGAGTGGGTTGAGTCACTGATGTGATCTTCCTGTCTGGGTTGGCGCCCCCCCTTGGTTTGTGCCGTGGCGGAGATCTTTGTGGGCTATACTCCTCCTTGTCGCAGGATGGTAAGTTGGTGGTTGAAGATGTCCCTCTAGTGGTGTGGGGGCTGTGCTTTGGCAAAGTGGGTGGGGTTATATCCTTCCTGTTTGGCCCTGTCCGGGGTGTCATCGGATGGGGCCACAGTGTCTCCTGACCCCTCCTGTCTCAGCCTCCAGTATTTAAATAATCAAATCAAATCAAATCTGTGTGAATTTAAGTGTGCTCTCTCTAATTCTTTCTTTCTTTCTTTCTTTCTTTCTTTCTCTCTCTCGGAGGACCTGAGCCCTAGGACCATGCCTCAGGACTACCTGACATGATGACTCCTTGCTGTCCCCAGTCCACCTGGCCGTGCTGCTGCTCCAGTTTCAACTGTTCTGCCTTATTCTTATTGGACCATGCTGGTCATTTATGAACATTTGAACATCTTGGCCATGTTCTGTTATAATCTCCACCCGGCACAGCCAGAAGAGGACTGGCCACCCCACATCGCCTGGTTCCTCTCTAGGTTTCTTCCTAGGTTTTGGCCTTTCTAGGGAGTTTTTCCTAGCCACCGTGCTTCTACACCTGCATTGCTTGCTGTTTGGGGTTTTAGGCTGGGTTTCTGTACAGCACTTTGAGATATCAGCTGATGTACGAAGGGCTATATAAATACATTTGATTTGATTTGATACAGAGGCTCATTATCAGCAACTTGCCTGTGTTCAAGTTGTGTTAGCTAATCCAAGTTTATAATTTTAAAAGGCAAATTGATCATTAGAAAACCCTTTTGCAATTATGTTAGCACAGAAGTTTGTGGAAATGTTAAATTAATGTAGTAGAAGAAAGAAAATGTAAAAGAAAAGACGTTTTAGTTTTTTGTACCATCATATTTGAAATGCAAGATAAATGCCATAATGTATTACTTCAGCCCAGTCACAATTTTTTATTTTGGCCACTAGATGGCAGCAGTGTATGTGCACCGTTTTAGACTGATCTAATGAACCATTGCATTTCTGTTCAAATTTTTTTATCAATACTGCCCAAATGTATCTAATTGGTTTATGAAAACATTTAAGTTCATAACTGTGCAATCTCCTCAAACAATAGCATGGTATTATTTCACTGTAATAGCTACTGTAAATTGGACAGTGCTGTTAGATTAAAAAGAATAAGCCGCCAACATCAGAGATGTATATGTCCTGGGAAATGTTATTGTTACTTACAACCTCATGCTAATCACATTAGCCTACGATAGCACAACCGTCCCTTGGGTGACACACCGATCCTGTAGAGGATAGATAAGATGAAAATGCTTGATATTTCCTGATTTCGCAGAGTGTACAAAACATTAGGAACACCTGCTCTTTCCATGACAAAGACTGACCAGGTGAAAGCTATGATCCTTTGTTGATGTCACTTGCTAAATCCACTTCAAATCAGTGTAGATGAAGGGGAGGAGACAGGTTAAAGAATGAGTTTTAAGCCTTGTGATAACTGAGACATGGATTGTGTATGTGTGCCATTCAAAGGGTGAATGGGCAAAATGAAATATTTAAGTGCCTTTGAATGGGGTATTCTAGTAGGTGCCAAGAACACCGGTTTGTGTCAAGAATTACAATGCTGCTGGGTTTTTCACGCTCAACAGTTTCCTGTGTGTATCAAGAATGGTCCACCACCCAAAGGACATCCAGTCATCTTGACACAACTTGGTCAACATGGGGGGGTTGAAACTCAATATTAGGAAGGTTTTCCTAATGTTTGGTATACTCAGTGTATGTTTCCCTACATGTTTTCTATTCTCGTGATCAACTTGCTTCTGGTTAGATGTCTTCTAACTTTCTGAATCATTCACACTTATATAATATTCACATTCAATACCACCACTACCATCACCGCTTGACTATATTAGCTTGAATAGACTTCCTTTGATATCTTTGGACGCTCTCCACTCACCGCTGGTCCAATTTCCCTCTGATTTGAAACAGAATGCTTAATGTCCTCTGCTTCATTTGGGTCAAACAACAAGGACCGGACCATAGTTAATGTGGAAAATGGAAATCCTTGCATATAATGCCTAATTACAATAGAAGACACACAAATACTAATCATGCTAGCAATGATAGCAACTGTGATTGCCAAAAACTCCCTGCAGATTAGAGCTTCTTTTAAAACATGGAAACCTCAACAACATATCAAAGGAATACAGGGAGGAATCTGGGCTCAAGTCATTCATCCCAGAAATGGCCAACTTTTCATCTATGTCAAACTCAATTAAATTAGAATTTTTGCACCAATATTGATTTTTAAAATCCTGTTATATTAAATTAAGTGACCTTTAACATAGACCACATGGAGAATTCAATCAATCTGTAAGGGATTTCTTCCATTGACGGAGTGGCGGACCAAAGCGCAGCGTGGTTATTTTGACTCATGTTTTAATAAATCACTTCACATTAACAAACTAACAAAAACAAGAAATGTGAAAACCCAAAACAGCCCTATCTGGTGCAAAACACAGAGACAGGAACAATCACCCACAAACACACAGTGGCACCCAGGCTACCTAAGTATGATTCTCAATCAGAGACAACTAATGACACCTGCCTCTGATTGAGAACCATACTAGACCGAAACATAGAAATACCCAAATCATAGAAAAACAAACATAGACTGCCCACCCAACTCACGCCCTGACCATACTAAATAATGACAAAACAAAGGAAATAAAGGTCAGAACGTGACACAATCTGATTTTTTATATGAATAAAGACATGTCTCTTCCATGCAACCTCTGACTTATAGGAATATTTTAACCCACTTAACCAAAAATGTCTCTAAGTTTTCACCATCATTGTAAAGCCCTAGTTATTATTTTTGTTGTAGTTGTTGTTATTTTGTTGATTTGACTATCATCTCTGTAGATACTTATTTATTTCATGTGATGAGTGATTAATTTACATCTGTTGCTCATTTTATGGGAAACCCTGTTACATGAACTGAACTCTCATTTTAATATGATTTTTTTCAAAATAGACATTGAACATCTAATAGTCAAACCCTAGTGTAAAAGCAGGTGAGCTGGTTCTACTCTTTTTGGCCATTTGCTGGTGTGTCATGGTGTAAAACTGATCGGGTCGAGAAATTTTTGTAGATCGGGCAGCCCCCCCTGAATGATCAGCACCCTCAGCACCCCTATTTCCCACAGCTATGTGCATCTTCAGTCCCCTCCTGTACTCCCTGTATACCCACGACTGCGTGCCCTCACACAGTTCCAACTCCATCATCAAGTTTGCTAATGAAATGACAGTAGTAGTCCTGATTGCCAACAACGACGAGACGGCCTACAGAGAGGAGTTAGGCACTCTGACGGTGTGGTACCAGGTAAATAAAAATAAACTGTATTATGAAGCCAAGATCAATGATATAAAGAATGATGAACAGTACTTTAATGGAAATGATGGGCAGAAAGACTTATTCATCGAAACAGATGGCTTATTCATCAAAACCATTTGATATTGCCAATTATTTTAATGATTACTTCATTGTTAAAGTGGACATTCTTTGGCAGGAAATGCCAACAATGAACAGTGAGCCATCCTACTCATGCATAAAAAACTAATAATGTAAGAAAAGCATTGTAACTTTGAATTTTGTAAAGTTTGTGTGGGAGAGGTGGAAAAATTATCAGGGATCGATAATGACAAACCTCCTGGAATTGACAACTTAGATGGAAAGCTAGTAAGGAGTGTAGCTCTATATAGCCACTTCTATGTGTTATATCTTTAATCTAAGCCTAGAGGAAAGTATTTGTTCTTAATCCTGGAAGGCAGCCAAAGTCATTCCTCTACCCAAGAGTGGTAAACCTGCCTTTACTGGTTTTAACAGCACACGTATCAGCTTGCTGCCAACTCTTAGCAAACTGTTGGAAAAAATTGTTTGACCAAATATTATTTCTCTGTAAACAAAATAACAACAGACTTTCAGCATGCTGAGAAGGGAAGAGAGGGAAGGGCAGCCAACATGTACTGCACTGACACAAATGACTGATGATTGATTGAAAGAAATTGAGAAGAAGAAGATTGTGGGAGCTGTACTGTTAGAGTACAGTGCAGCGTTTGATATTATTGACCATAACCTGTTGTCGAGTACTTCTATCTTTTATGGCTTTTCCACCTCTTCCATATTGTGGATAGAGGGAGGGAGGTCTTTAATGGAAGCTTGTTCAATGTCAAACATGTAAAGTGTGGTGTACTGCAGGGCAGCTCTCTAGGCCCTCTACTCTTTTCTATTTTTACCAATGACCTGCCACTGGCATTAACCTCTCTAGGTGGTGTGGGACCCTACCGTCCTACCTGGCCAACATCCAGTGAAATTGCAGCTCACCAAATTCAAAAACAAATACTCATAAAAATTCATGAAACATTCAAGTGTTATACATCTTTTAAAAGATGAACTTCTTGTTAATCCAACCACGGTGTCAGATTTCAAAAATACTTTACAGCGAAAGCAAACCATGCGATTATCTGAGAACAGCGCCCAGCAGACAAATCATTACAAACAATAACCAGCCAAGTAGACGAGTAACAAAAGTCAGGAGTCAGGAATAGCGATAAAATTAATCACTTACCATTGATGATCTTCATATGGTTACACTCAAACTCCCAGTTACCCAATAAATGTTTGTTTTGTTCGATCAAGTCCCTCTTGAAACCTCAGTTTTGTTGTTGCGTTTTGTTCAGTAAAGTCGGTAAGGACATCTACACAAGTCATTTTTCCAACAATTGTTTACAGACAGATTATTTCACTTATATTTCACTGAATCACAATTCCAGTGGGTCAGAAGGTTACATACACTAAGTTGACTGTGCCTTTAAACAGCTTGGAAAACCAGTTATTCTCAAGGAGGTAACTTCATAAGAGAACTGGAAGAAGTGAAGCAAAATTGCCCTTTTCTGCAGTGAAACAGATACAGTGGAAGTAGTTTCATCCCTCGGGAGATGATTCTGTGATATTAAGTTTAATAGCGATGGGGGGAAAAAAATTTCACCTCAGGGCGCTCTGAATCCCCTAGCCAGCAGATCCAACCTGTTTGCTTATGGCTGCACTAGGGTCAGACAGGCTTCCTGTGTAGATTAAGATTCCACGGAGCAGGTGTGAGACATGGCTCAGAAAACGTACCTCTATCTAGGGATGAGAAATGCATTGTACTCCGAATTGTCCCATTATCCCAACTGTAGAGAGAAAGAGAGAGAGAGTGTTTGTGCAAAGTATATAGTGTCTTTACAGAGTGGGTTTGTGTTTTGAGCGCAAGTGTCATGTGAAAGTGCACCGTGTGTGCTGAAAAAAACTTGACAGACTCAGAGCAGGTAAGAGCAACCATATATGCTCTAATGGGGAAGAACTGTGGGAAATTGAGTGTTAAAGCTTTCTTGGCTTGCAAGTTTGAGTGTGAATATTCCCCACACCTCATTCTCTATTTTCAAAGAGAACACAGTACTGTATGTTTGAAATATATCAAAGAGCTGTCAATAGACTGTAATGGAAAAATATGGCACCCAAGCAGACAGATAAACATCTTAGAAGCACAGGCTGTATCCACAAGTATGTACAGTGAACAAATGTGTAATGTGTAGGGTAATAAAGTGATTGGGTAATAAAGTAAGAGAGAATAAAGTAGACGGCGCACGTCAAAATTTTGATTGGTGACCGTGTCCATGATGACGTGTACATGTCCAAATAGTGTTAGAGGGTGTGTTATTGTATATCTAAATTGCATCCTTTGAAGTTGTCATGCTGATTGATGACTAGGGACCTGGATGAACTGGGGGGTTCTGTGTTTGAACTTTTGAAAGAGTATGGCCCCACACCCCCCGTTTTATTGTCCTTATGGTTGCTATCTATGAAGCAGGAATGTGTGTGTGTGTGTGTGTGTTAGAAACAAGGTCCCTTGGCATTGTGCCCATTTCAAGCTTTCAACAACAATTAAACAGCCATCTAAATAAAGTTTCTCAGCCTAACACACTATTGAGTTCCCTATTTAGTTTTCTTTATATGTACATGCACAGAGCTTCCAGATGGCTCCAGCCTATGGATGTTCGGTGCATGTACAGCAGGGAGATTAGAACCCCCAAAGAAAAGATCCTAAAGGTCATTTCAGGTTTAGGGTGTAATAACTTTAGGGAAGCCACATTTCACAATATGTACAGACATAGAGAGCCTTAGGTAACAAGCAATATGTGTTAAATATGTGGCACAGGCAATCATGACATCCTCTTTATGAAAGGCCTTTACTTATGGCTAAACAGTTTCTACCAAGCTTATTAATTAATGCTGTGGGATAAAATCAGGTGTTTCCAGGTGGGCTTAAATAAATCTACAGTGAAACAAACATGTACACTTTACACACATATTTATTGACTTTTAAAAAGACCACAGTAACATGACAAAATTTGTGCAAATGCTACGAAATCTGCTAGTGGATATTAAATGTACAACAGTAGTATTCTGTAACAAGCAATACGTGTTAAATATGTGGCACAGGCAATCATGACAGCCTCTTTATGAAAGGCCTTTACTTATGGCTAAACAGTTTCTACCCATCTTATTAATTAATGCTGTTGGGCATACCCAGGATTTACATGCCGGATGATTGATCTACACATGGAGGGAAAACTTACAGAGTTTTGAAGTCTTTGCGATGGTGAATTGGAAACGGATAATGGCCAGGGCTAACCGGACCTTTTATCTGTAAGAAATAGTAAAAATGTTGAATTATAACGTGTGTTAAAATGTATGTACTAAATATTTTGGAATTAAATCAATGGTTTTAAAACAGTATCTCACCCTTTAACGACAGGAAAATGTCCTTTCCATCCATCACCCCGGTCTGTCGCGAACAAAAAAGACACGGAAAATCAGGGTGTGTGCGTGAGTGTGCGTGTGACGGAGCAGCAGGAGTGTGTGTGCGTTTCAAAAACAAAGGGGAGGGTGTGTGTTCAACAGGGCCCAAGCATGTAGCCCCATTCTATCTGGAGGGGGATCGTTTGAAACCAAGGTGTGCACTATCATGCATACGGCATGTCAAGCTATCTGCCGACCGCCCGGGGTTAAACATTGATATCTCTAATCAGCGCCCGGTGCCCCCCACCCCAGGTAGCTTAAAAAAAGGTAGTGGCGTTGATCGAAGGTGTGCATTTGCCCACTGAAGTCGGTTACGACGCCAAACTGCAGTCATGTCAAGACCCTGGTGAGTACGACAGGCACACACAGATGACCTTCCCTGAGATGGTTTCTGACAGATTCTTTGGTTGTGCAAACTCACAGTTTCATCAGCTGTCCGGGTGACTAGTCTCAGACGATCCTGCAGCTGAAGAAGCGGGACGTGGAGGTCTTGGGCTGGGATGGTTACACGTGTGTCTGCGGTTGTGAGGCCGGTGGGTAGTACTGCCAAAATGTCTAAAACGGCATTAGAGGCCGCTTATGGTATAGAAATTAACATTAAATTATCTGGCAACAGCTCTGTCGGACATTCCTGCAGTCAGCATTCCAATTGCACTTTCGCATAGCACTAACTTGAGACATTGTGTGTGTGACAAAACTACACATTTTAGAGGGGCCTTTTATTGTCCCCAGCACAAGGTGCACCTGTGTAATGATCATGCTGTTTAATCATACATGATCAAAAGCATACCTGCTCGTCAAAAATCTGATTCTAAAATCATGGGCATTAATATGGAGTTGGTCCACCCCTTTGATGCTATAACAGCCTCTACACTTCTGGGAAGGCTTTCCACTAGATGTTGGATCATTGGTGCGGGGACTTGCTTCCATTCAGCCAGAAGAACATTAGTGAGGTCGGGAACTGATGTTGGGCGATTAGGCCTGGCTCGCAGTCGGCGTTCCAATTAATCCCAAAAGTGTACGATGGTGTTCAGGTCAGGGCTCTGTGCAGGCCAGTCAAGTTCTTCCACACCAATCTCGACAAACAATTTCTGTATGGACCTCACGTTGTGCATGGGGGCATTATCATGCTGAAACAGGAAAGGGCCTTCCCCAAACTCTTGCCACAAAGTTGGAAAGACAAAATCGTCTAGAATGTCATTGTGTGCTGTATCACTGAGATTTCCCCTCACTGGAACTAGAGTCGTGGCCAAAAGTTTTGAGAATGACACAAATATTAATATCCACAACCTTTGCTGCTACTGAAGCATAATTAGAAGCATTTCATAAGTGTCAAAAGCTTTTATTGACAATATTTTCTGTATTTTCAACACCTCTGGAATCTGCCCTGGCATGCTGTCAATTAACTTCTGGGCCCATTCTTGCGTAATCAGTGCTTGGAGTTGGTCAGAATTTGTGGGTTTTTGTTTGTCCACCCGCCTCTTGAGGATTGACCACAAGTTCTCAATGGGATTAAGGTCTGGGGAGTTTCCTGGCCATGGACGCAAAATATTGATGTTTTGTTCTTCGAGCCACTTAGTCATCACTTTTGCCTTATGGTAAGGTGCTCTATCATGCTGGAAAAGGCATTGTTCGTCACCAAACTGTTCCTGGATGGTTGGGAGAAGTTGCTCTCGGAGGATGTGTTGGTACCATTCTTTATTCATGGCTGTGTTCTTAGGCAAAATTGTGAGTGAGCCCACTCCCTTGGCTGAGAAGCAACCCCACACATAAATGGTCTCAAGATGCTTTACTGTGGCATGACACAGGACTGATGGTAGCGCTCACCTTGTCTTCTCCGGACAAGCTTTTTTGTGGATGCCCCAAACAATCGGAAAGGGGATTCATCAGAGAAAATGACTTTACCCCAGTCCTCAGCAGTCCAATCCCTGTTGCAGAATATCAGTCTGTCCTTGATGTTTTTCCTGGAGAAAAGTGGCTTCTTTGCTGTCCTTCTTGACACCAGACCATCCTCCAAAATTCTTCGCCTCACTGTGCGTGCAGATGCACTCACACCTGCCAGCTGCCATTTCTGAGCAAGCTTGATCCTGCAGCTGAATCAACTTTAGGAGATGGTCCTGGCACTTGCTGGACTTTCTTGGGTGCCCTGAAGCCTTCTTCACAACAATTGAACCGCTCTCCTTGAAGTTCTTGATGATCCGATAAATGGTTGATTTAGGTGCAATCTTACTGGCAGCAATATCCTTGCCTGTGAAGCCCTTTTTGTGCAAAGCAACGATGACGGCACGTGTTTCCTTGCAGGCAACCATGCTTGACCGAGGAAGAACAATGATTCCAAGCACCACCCTCCTTTTGAAGCTTCCAGTCTGTTATTCAAACTCAATCAGCATGACAGAGTGATCTCCAGCTTTGTCCTTGTCAACACTCACACCTGTGTTAACAGAATCACTGACATGATGGCAGCTTGTCCTTTTGTGGCAGGGGTGAAATGCAGTGGCAATGTTTTTGGGGGGATTCAGTTCAGTTGCATGGCAAAGAGGGACTTTGCAATGAATTGCAATTCCTCTGATCACTCTTCTTAACATTCTGGAGTATATGCAAATTTCCATCATACAAACTGAGGCAGCAGACTTTGTGAAAATTAATATTTGTGTCATTTTCAAAACTTTTGGACACGATTGTACAGTAAGGGGCCTAACCAGACCCATGAAGACAACCCCAGAGCATTATTCCTCCTCCCCCACTATGCATTTGGGCAGGTAGCGTTCTCCTGGCCTCCGCCAAACCCAGATGTGTCAGTTGGACTGCCAGATGGTGAAGCGTGATCCACAATTCCAGAGAAAGCGTATCCATTGCTCCAGAGTCCAATAGCGGTGAGCTTTACACCACTTCAGTCGATGCTTGCCATTGTGCATGGTGTTCTTAGGCTTGTGTGCGGGTGTTCGGACATGAAGACCCATTTCATGAAGTTCCTGAAGATCAGTTCATGTGCTGAAGTTGCTTCCAGAGGCAGTTTGGAACTTGGCAGTGAGTGTTCCATCTGAGGACAGACGATTGTTACACGCTACTCGCTTCAACACAATTCTGTGTGCTTGTGTGGCCGTTGTCGCTCCTCGATGTTTCCACTTCACAATACCAGCACCTGTTTGACTGGGATAGCTCTAGCATGGCAGAAATATGACGAACTGACTTGTTGGAAAGGTGGCATCCTATGACGGTGCCACGTTGAAAGTCACTGAGCTTTTCAGTAAGGCCATTCTACTGCCAGTGTATGGAGATTGCATGGCTGTGTGCTCGATTTTATATACCTGTCAGCAACGGGTGTGGATGAAATAACTGAATCCACTCATTTGAAGGCGTCCACATACTTTTGCATATATAGTGTATCTTCTTATCTTCTGTCAGGTGGATGGATTATCTTTGCAAAGGAGAAATGCTTACTATCAGGGATGTAAACAAATTTGTGCACAACATTTTAGAGAAATTAGCTTTTTGTGCATATCAAACATTTCCGGAATATTATATTTCAGCTCATGAAACATGGGCCCAACACTTTACATGTTGAGTTTATATTTTTGTTCAGTGTTAAGTAGTGTGGATATTGAAAATAAACTATGTCTCACCACCAGAATATAAACGGGATGGCACTCTGCTAAGTGTAAGTCAGTTCAAGTGAATGCTGAGCATAGATATTAACAAGTCCTGTCTTTACTTGCATATAAAACAATATAGTGTTTGATTTTTAATTCAGGATGGAGTTTAAGCACTATGGAGTTCCCTTGCAGTGCTTCCGATTGACACCAACATATCTTGACTTTAACAACTGCAGCATTCGCAGTATTGACAAATCCCGCACTTGTTCCTTAAAAAATCCTTTACATCGCTTTTCAGCTCAGGCCTACTTTCATATGGGTGAAAAGGGGATCACAGCCTCAAGGCCTATGGACTAACAGTTTATAGTTGCATTGTTTACTCTATCACAACACTTTCCCCAGGCTTCCCTAATGATTTTACCCACGTACCGCTACTGGACATTACGCTACTCGTCTAGAACTCTCGCCACGCCCCATTCCTCGAGTAACAAAAAAGTGTTACAAAAATTTAAATATTTTATATTTGAGATTCTTCAAAGTAGCCACCCTTTGCCTTGATGACAGATTTGCACACTTTTGGCATTCTCTCAACCAGCTTCACCTGGAATGCTTTTCCAACAGTCTTGAGGGAGTTCCCACATATGCTGAGCACTTGTTGGGTGCTTTTCCATCACTCTGTGGTCCAACTCATCCCAAACCATCTCAATTAAGTTGAGGTCGGGTGATTGTGGAGCCACATCAAAATACTTTTTTCAACCAGCACAGGCGTCACAAAATCACAAATAGTGATGAAATAAATCACATACCTTTGAAGATCTTCCTCTGTTTAAAATCCCAATGTTCCCAGCTACACAATGAATGGTCGTTTTGTTCGATAAAGTCCTTCTTTATATCCAAAAAAGTCTGTTTAGTTGGCGCCAATGATCTCAGTAATCTACTCGTTCAACATGCATACAAATAAATCCCAAAAGTTACCAGTAAAGTTGTCCAAATAAGTCAAACGATGTTTCTAAATAAACAATAATAAACAAGTCATATTCCTGGTTGTAATGTTGGTAAGTTGACTTTGCTCTTATATCCAATAGTTTCCTGGGGTAACAGTGTAAGAAATAATACATAAAAAAAAAAATACTGCGTAGTTTCCTAAGAATGCGAAGCGAGGCGGCCATCTCTGTCGGCGCCATAGTCAATATTATTAATGAAATTTTCCTATGCAGTAGAGGTAATTCTGTGGCGGTCCTCACGAGAGCCAGTTTCATCATAGTGCTTGATGGTTTTTGCGACTGCACTTAAAGAATCTTTCAATGTTCTTAATTATCCTCATTGACTGTCTTTGCTTAATATGGACTTGGTCTTTTACCAAATAGGGCTGGCTATCTTCTGTATACCACCCCTACCTTGTCACAACACAAATTATTGGCTCAAACGCATTAAGAAGGAAAGAAATTCCAGGTGACTACCTCAAAAAGCTGGTTGAGAGAATGCCAAGAGTGTGCAAAGCTGTCATCAAGGCAATGGGTGGCTACTTTGAAGAATCTCAAATATAAAATATTTTGATTTCTTTAACAGTTTTGTTACTTCATGATTACATATGTGTTATTTAATAGTTTTGATGTCTTCACTATTACTCTACAATGGAGAAAATAGTAAAAGTACAGAAAAATTTGGGAATGAGCAGGTGTCCAAACTTTTGACTGGTACAGTAAGTGGTAAAAAAAACTCTGACAAAGGGCTGCATTAAATCTGTATCACGTATAATGGAAGATCCGTTTTAAAATGTAAAGGTACTTTCCAATTGAGTCGACATATAGTGCATTCAGAAAGTATTCAGACCTTTCCCTTTTCCACATAGACACGTTAGCCTTATTCTAAAATGTTTTAAGTACTTTTTCCCCCTCATCAATCTACACACAATATCCCTTAATGACAAAGCGAAAAGTTTTTTATACATTTTAGCAAAAAAATGTAAAAGGTACTTTATTTACGTAAGTTTTCAGACCCTTTGCTTTGAGACTCGAAATTGAGCACAGGTGCATCCTGTTTCCATTGATCCTCCTTGATGTTTCTACAACTTGATTTTACTCCTCTTTTAGTCATTATTTGGAAAGGCACACACCTGTCTATATAAGGTCCCACAGTTGACAGTGCATGTCAGAGAAAAAACCAGGAGCAAGGAATTGTCTGTAGACAGGATTGTCCAAGACACAGATCTGGGTTAGGGTACCAAAACATTTCTGCATCATTGAAGATTCCCAAGAACACAGTGACCTCCATCATTCTTAAATAGAAGAAGTTTGGAACCACCAACAATCTTCCTAGAGCTGGCCGCTCAGCCAAACTGAGGAATCGGGGGAAAAGGGCCTTGGTCAGGGAGGTGACCAAGAACCCGATGGTCACTCTGACCGAGCTCTAGAGTTCCTCTGTGGAGATTGGAGAATCTTCCAGAAGGACAACCATCTCTGCAGCACTCCACCAATCAGGCTTTTATGGTAGAGTGGCCATACGGAATACTTTCCGAATGCACTGTATGTAGCATTTACCTTGAATGCAGTCTACGCAAACTCTAAAACATTGCCATTAAATTGAGGTATAAAGCGGATCTTCTCTAATACAGATTTAATTCAGCCCAAAGTTTGATAGGTTTCTTTAGTTGTCAAAGATAAGGTATTGTAACAACAACTTCAGTGCCGTCAGGGTAGGCAGTGCTTACCCTGTGATAATCTTATGAAAAGCCAAATTAAAAAATACAATTTATATTAAAAAAAGTGGCTCCTAATCCATGAATGGATCTTTTATTTCGGGGGCTTGCACAGTTTTTTAAATATTTTCAAATGCCAAGCCGGATCAGATACATACCGGTAATTACTCAGAGTTAAATGCCAAAAAGATTATATTTGCAATGTCACTAAGCAAAAATCAAACAAAGTTGAAACATGATTTTGTCATGTTCAGTACCATTTGCTTGATTTTGGGACCCACAACTATAGTGTATTGACATTAGCTAGCTAGAGAATATTAGCATGCTAGTCAGCATAGGCTGCTACATGATAGTCAGCTCGCGTTAGTTTAACTAGCCAGCTCTTGTCCAATGGAAACCGACACAATCCTACTGGCTACATGGCTAGCTAGATGACCAGTGGTGACAGTGAGGTCCCTATCAAGGCTTTAATAAGTGACTGTTTTTACATTAATGCCAGCTGCATTTGCTTACACCTCAATCTTCGTGCATCGCCATCTAGCCTGGAGCCACCATGAAATCCCACAGTGTGTTGCTAGTGGCTACAGTTTAGTGCCAGCTGTAGACTGAAAGTTAGCATTATAGAGACGGTTGATCTTAAGTAAGGTGCATTGTTTTTATATATACTTTCCTTAAAAAACGTAATGGATATTACATTGCCTGTCCCAATCACACCATTCAAACATGCCCTCAAGTGATGAGGTCTACATCAATAAAATACCTAATTGCTTAAGTACTTAAAATACTTAACAGAAACAAATGATTCATAACCCTGTTTTGCTCCTCAGGGGTAAAGGATGGACACATTTAAATTTGACAGTGGTTCAAACGAAACAAACATTTTACATTTTCATTAACAGCTTGGTAGGGTTTTGGGAAAGTTCATTTGACCACAATTGTCTTCATTGGTTCATTAAACTCTCTGAATTGCTCTTTAATTATCCAAGATCTATTCGTCAAAGTAATAACTTCAAACTTGTTCTCACTCCATTACTCTGTGTGAAAAGCCTCGGCAGCAAGCGTCCTAAATTTCTGATCTTTAAACTCTTATTAACTGCCCTACTGGGCTGTCTCATTAAAATACATTAGCAGCAATTTAATCAGTAAAAGTTATGTTCTCTCTCCTGCGGTCTGCCTTAACTGACACTGTGGGGGGTAAGGAAGTGTATTTTTCTCTACATTTGAAGAAGAGAAACTCCACAGGAAAATAAATAGTGTGTTGCTGATTTACTGACCATCGTGACAGACATTTTTCTAAATATTCAGCTTGGCTACATTTATAAATAAACCCATCAAAGGCTGTGGTGGGTCGGAGGGTAAAAACTAGTTCAGAATGGCAGTGTTGGGAAGCTACTTTGAAAATATAGTTTACCAAGCTACCAATTAGTTCACAATGGAGGAAGTTAACGCTTCCCTTAATAACGCTTCCCATAATTAAGAAAACTACTTTTTCCTTTACGTAAACTGTGCCCCAACAGATCCATAAACGACGCAATCTGAATTGCATTCCACACTGCCCTCACCCACCTAGATAAGAGGAATACCTACATGAGAATGCTGTTTATTGACTACAGCTCAGCATTCAAGGCCATTGTCCCCTCCAAGCTCAGGACCCTGGGACTAAACCTTTCACTCTTCAAATGGATCTTGGACTTCCTGATGGGCCGACCCCAGTAGTGAGGGTAGGCAACATCGACTCCGCCTTGCTGACCCTCAACAAGGGGGACCCATAGGGATGTGTGCTTAGTCCCCTCCTGTACTCCTTGTTCACCCATGACTGTGTGGCCACACACGACTCCAACACCATCAAGTTTGCTGACGACACGACAGCCTACAGGGAGCATCTTGACTGGCTTCGTTACTGCTTGGTATGGCAATAGCACCGCTCTCGATCACAAGGCTGTACAGAGGGTTGTACGGACAGCCCAGTACATCACCGAGACCGAGCTCCCTGCCACCCATGATCTCTATATCGAGCAGTGTGAAAGGAAGGCCTTTGTTAAAGACTTCAGCCAACCCAAATAATTGTTAGACTTCAGCCAACCAGGCCATGGACTGTTTTCTCTGCTTCTGCACGGAAAACGGCACCGTGCATCAAGTCTGACAGTAACACGCTCCTGAACACTTTCTATACCTAAGCCATAAGACTGCTAAATAGCTAACAAAATGGCTACACGGACTAACTGCATTGACCCTTGTACATTTTTTCACTGTCTTTATGCACACTCACAGGACTCTACACACTCACGCACACAAACACGCCAACACACACAACATTAAACATTTTATATGTAAAGCTGAAATGTCAGATTACAAATTACAAGAACAGTTAACTTTGGAGTCGTATGTTAAAAGTGTGTAATTTAGCCTATTAAAAAAAACTGTTTCAAGTGAGAATTGGGAATAACTGATTTCTGAAAAAGATTGAAATAATTTCCTTACTCCTTACTTAACCATATTTTCTTATCTTTTTGCAAAAAATGTAGTGTAGTTCCTGTAATTAGCTATACTGCTACAAGGCAAAAAAGTTATACTGAAAATACTAAGACGATTTGAATTAAGTTACCACCAACTACCACCAAGCTTCTGCAAAATGTAGTTACTAGTTGAACTATATGTACAGATATCCTATTTTTCCAACTTAATTGAGGAAAATAAGAACAATCTGAAATTTATTTTTGATACTGTCGCTAAGCTAACTAAAAAGCAGCATTCCCCAAGAGAGGATGGCTTTCACTTCAGGAGTAATAAATTCATGAACTTCTTTGAGGAAAAGATCATGATCATTAGAATTCAAATTACAGACTCCTCTTTAAATCTGTGTATTCCTCCAAGCTCAGTTGTCCCGAGTCTGCCCAACTCTGCCAGGACCTAGGAGGGAGACACTCAAGTGTTTTAGTACTATATCTCTTGACACAATGATGAAAATAATCATGACCTCTAAACCTTCAAGCTGCATACTGGACCCTGTTCCAACTAAACTAATGAAAGAGCTGCTTCCTGTGCTTGGCCCTCCTATGTTGAACATAATAAACGGCTCTCTATCCACCGAATGTGTACCAAACTCACTAAAAGTGGCAGTAATAAAGCCTCTCTTGAAAAAGCCAAACCTTGACCGAGAAAAGATTTTAAAACTCGGCCTATATCGAATCTCCCATTCCTCTCAAAACTTTTAGAAAAAGCTGTTGCGCAACAACTCACTGCCTTCCTGAAGACAAACAATGTATAGGAAATGCTTCAGTCTGGTTTTAGACCCCATCATAGCACTGAGACTGCACTTGTAAATTACCATTAATTGGCGTCAGACCGAGGCTCTGCATCTGTCCTCTCGCTCCTAGACCTTAGTGCTGCTTTTGATACCATCGATCACCACATTCTTTTGGAGAGATTGGAAACCCAAATTGGTCTATACGGACAAGTTCTGGCCTGGTTTAGATCTTATCTGTCGGAAAGATATCAGTTTGTCTCTGTGAATGGTTTGTCCTCTGACAAATCAACTGTAAATTTCAGTGTTCCTCAAGGTTCCATTTTAGGACCACTATTGTTTTCACTATATATTTTACCTCTTGGGGATGTCATTTGAAAACATAATGTTAACTTTCCCTGCTATGCGGATGACACACAGCTGTACATTTTGATGAAACATGGTTAAGCCCCAAAATTGCCCTCGCTGGAAGCCTGTGTTTCAGACATAAGGAAGTGGATGGCTGCAAACATTCTACTTTTAAACTCAGACAAAACAGAGACGCTTGTTTTAGGTCCCAAGAAACAAAGAGATCTTCTGTTGAATCTGAAAATTAATCTTGATGGTTGTACAGTTGTCTGAAATAAAACTGTGAAGGACCTCAGCATTACACTGGACCCTGATCTCTCTTTTGTTCAACTTATCAAGACTGTTTCAAGGACAGCTTTTTTCCATTTACGTAACATTGCAAAAATCAGACATTTTCTGTCCAAAAATGATGCAGAAAAATGAATTCATGCTTTTGTTACTTCTAGGTTAGACTACTGCAATGGTCTACTTTCCAGCTACACAGATAAAGCACTAAATAAACTTCAGTTAGTGCTAAATACGGCTGCTAGAAATTTGATCATATTACTCCAGTGCTAGCCTCCCTACACTGGCTTCCTGTTATGGCAAGGGCTGATTTCAAAGTTTTACTGCTAACCTACAAAGCATTACATGGGCTTGCTGCTACCTATCTTTCCGATTTTGTCCTACCGTACGCTATGGTCACAAGACGCAGGTCTCCTAATTGTCCCTAGAATTTCTAAGCAAACAGCTGGAGGCAGGGCTTTCTCCTATAGAGCACCATTTTTCTGGAATGTTCTGACTAGAAGCAGACTCGGTCTCAACCTTTAAGTCTTTATTGAAGACTCATCTCTTCAGTAGGTCCTATAATTGAGTGTAGTCTGGCCCAGGAGTGTGAAGGTGAACGGAAAGGCACTGGAGCAACGAACCACCCTTGCTGTCTCTGCCTGGCCGGTTCCACTCTCTCCACTGGGATTCTCTGCCTCTAACCCTATTACAGGGGCTGAGTCACTGGCTTACTGGTGCTCTTCCATTCCGTCCCCAGGAGGGGTGCTTAACTTGAGTGGGTTGAGTCACTGACGTGGTCTTCCTGTCTGGGTTGGCGCCCCCCCTTGCGTTGTGCCGTGGCGGAGATCTTTGTGGGCTATACTCGACCTTGTCTCAGGATGGTAAGTTGGTGGTAGAAGATATCCCTCTAGTGGTGTGGGGGCTGTGGTTTGGCAAAGTGGGTGGGGTTATATCCTCCCTGTTTGGCCCTGTCTGGGGGTATCATCGGTAGGGGCCACAGCTTCCAGTATTTATGCTGCAGTAGTTTGTGTCTGGGGGCTAGTGTCAGTCTGTTATATCTGGAGTAATTCTCCTGTCTTATCCGGTGTCCTCTGTGAATTTAAGTATGCTCTCTCTAATTCTCTCTATCTCGGAGGACCTGAGCCCTAGGACCATGCCTCAGGACTACCTGGCATGATGACTCCTTGTTGTCCCCAGCCCACCTGGCCGTGCTGCTGCTCCAGTTTCAACTGTTCTGCCTGCGTCTATGGAACCCTGACCTGTTACTGTGATTACTATTATTTGACCATGCTGGTCATTTATGAACATTTGAGCATCTTGGCCATGTTGTGTTATAATCTCCACCCGGCACAGCCAGAAGAGGACTGGCCACCCCTCATAGCCTGGTTCCTCTCTAGGTTTCTTCCTAGGTTTTGGCCTTTCTAGGGAGTTTTTCCTAGCCACCGTGCTTCTACACCCGCATTGCTTGCTGTTTGGTGTTTTAGGCTTGGTTTCTGTACAGCACTTTGAGATAAGAAGGGCTAAATAAATACAATTGATTTAATGTAAACTCAGCAAAAAAAAGAAACGTCCCTTTTTCAGAATCCTGTCTTTCAAAGATAATTCGTAAAAATCCAAATAACTTCACAGATCTTCATTGCAAAGTGTTTAAACACTGTTTCCTATGCTTTTCCAATGAACCATAAACAATGAATGAACATGCACCTGTGGAACGGTCGTTAAGACACTAACAGCAGTTAAGGTCACAGTTATGAAAACTTAGGACACTAAAGAGGCCTTTCTACTGACTCTGAAAAACACCAAAATAAATATTCCCAGGGTCCCTGTTCATCTGCATGCCCCTGTAGGCATGCTGCACAGAGCCATGAGGACTGCAGATGTGGCCAGGGCAATAAATCCGTACTGTGTGAGATGCCTAAGATAGCTCCACAGGGAGACGTGACGGATAGCTGATCGTCCTCGCAGTGGCAGACTACGTGTAACAACAGCTGCACAGGATTGGTACCTCCGAACATCACACCAGCGGGACAGGTACAGGATGGCAACAACAACTGCCTGAGTTACACCAGGAACGCACAATCCCTCCCTCCGCAATAGGCTGAGAGAGGCTGGACTGAGGGCTTGTAGGCCTGTTGTAAGGCAGGTCCTCACCAGACATCACCGGCAACAACGTCGCCTATGGACACAAACCCACCATCGCTGGACCAGACAGGACTGGCAAAAAGTGCTCTTCACTGACGAGTCGCGGTTTTGTCTCACCAGGGGTGATGGTCAGATTTGCGTTTATTGTCGAAGGAATGAGTGTTACACCGAGGCCTATACTCTGGAGAGGGATCGATTTGGAGGTGGAGGGTCCGTCATGGTCTGGGGCGGTGTGTCACAGCATCATCGGACTGAGCTTGTTGTCATTTCAGGCAATCTCAACGCTGTGCGTTACAGGGAAGACATCTTCCTCCCTCATGTGGTACCCTAACCTCAGGATAATCCTGACATGACCCTCCAGCATGACAATGCCACCAGCCATACTGCTCGTTCTGTGCGTGATTTCCTGCAAGACAGGAATGTCAGTGTTCTGCCATGGCCAACGAAGAGCACAAATCTCAATCCCATTGAGCACGTCTGGGAAGCCTGTTGACTTGGAAGGTGAGGGCTAGGGCCATTCCACCCCAGAAATGTCCCTTAACTTGCAGGTGCCTTGGTGGAAGACTGGGGTAACATCTCACAGCAAGAACTGGCAAATTTATGTTAGTCACATGTCTGTGGAACTTGTTCAGTTTGTCTCAGTTGTTGAATCTTATGGTCGTACAAATATTTACACATGATGTTTGCTGAAAATAAACGCAGGACATTTCTTTTTTTGCTGAGTTTAGTTCACTACTCCCCAACACTGCACAATGGCAGTGTGAAGCGTCTCCGATCACCCCCCATTGTCTCGGGACCACAGTGGTTTCCCCATGTGGCTTGGCTTCTCTGTCAGTCAGGCTTTGATGATAGTTGCTAGCGCTGGTCTCCTCATTCTCCCCTGAGAAGCTCTGTCAGCTCACCAGGGTTTCATGTCCTTATAACTCGGACCCCAGGAAGACTAGCTGCCTCCATTTGCGTCGGCTAATGAGGATCCTAATAAAAATCAGAATTCTCTCTCGTTTCATCCTGTCTTTGGTACGCATGCCCTGCTGTAACTGTTGTTTCGTGGTGGAGAGACTGTGCCACTGAGGGAGAGACACCTGCACTGAGGGGAAGTTCCATGGAAATTCTTTGGTAGATCAATTCCTCTCGATGACACTATCGCCAGTCAATTTCCAAACTACATATATACAGTATAAAATGTTCTTAGATCGCATGACGACCCTTCTTTCTTGCAACTGTAGATTAATTAAATCTAGTTAGTGCAATAGAAGTAATTGAGAGTCAATGTAATTTCCTTCTAATAGTTATGACAATAGAATTTAATAGGATCCTCTTTTCATGACTAGGTCCCCCAATGAGCGTATCACCCGACATGAGATACATCAGGTCAGTGCTCTCCTACCCTGTTCCTGGAAAGCTACCTTCCTGTAGGTTTTTCTTCTCCAACCCCAGTTGTAACTAAATTGATTCAGCCTATCAACCAGCTAATTATTATAATCAGGTGTGCTAGATTAGGGTTGGTGTGAAAACATAGAGGACTATAGCTCTAAGGGAACAAGGTTGGAGAGCCCTGCATTACGTCAAGCCAACGATTGGAGACATTAAAATTGCATGGCTTTAAGCAGGCGACAAGGAGGAGATTCCATTAGCTAAAATACGCTGTCAAGGGTTATCTAAAAACACATGATCTAAGATTCCAAAGGGGAGGGAAGGCCCTATTCTGTCAGACCTCAACATCCTTGTGTAAGAAATTGAAAAAGGAGCGCACTGCCCTTATAAGCTATGAATCATTGTGTCGTTTAGTGTCAAAACAGTTTTTTGGAGCAGACAAATTCAGTTTGCAGTAATGTTGAGTTTGGGACTGACTTTCCTCAAAGGGCTCTATTTTCAGCTGGCGTTTGTTTGCAATTTCGGCCTGTAAAGCTGACGCTCTTCTGGTTTCAAACCCAGGTACCAGGTTTAGTCATTTACCTGTCTTAGCCCTATCGCCACACTGAACAAAAAAATGTCACTTTCTCTTTGGGAGAGCGGGGATAGAGTGCCATCAGAAGCTATTAAGTGCGCCTCATAGGACTTTTACCCTCCATTTCACGCAGCTCGCCAGAGTAGTTCTTCCACTGTCGGGAGAAATGGTAATGCATATTAATGTGTTAACTGCATGAAAATAAAGGTTGTTTGCTACCACACCCACAACGGAAGCACAATCATTGTCTCGGATTTGCAGGTGGGGAGGGGTGGCAATATCTGAGGTGTGTCCTTAAAAACGTGTGCCAAAGTGCCAATTTCAGGCAGTGCTGGTGCGGATATTCAAAATCAAACAAAAGCTGGTCTTAACAGTGACACAGTTGGATTTGGAATGGATTTTGACAGCGGAAGCACAACTTTTCCAGCCCGTATGCATAGTGCCCATATGCACATTGAACAAGATGTGCTTTTTGTGCATGTACGTCGTATGTAGATTTATTTTTTTCATTTAATTTGATTTGATTAAAAACCCCCTCAATGAAGGCTGTTTGTTTTGTCCTGCCCAATGCATTCGCCAAGGTGTAAAAACTATCATAAAGGGTTTGGCTCGTGAGAACGCTTTGACAAAAGTATTATTCACCAAAGCTTTATTAAACTATACAGTTTGAGAAACCCCTTTTGTTATCATTTTAGCCAGCTCCTATTATTTTTTGGGATGTTCATAAAAAAAAAAAAAAAAACAACCTCAATGTAGCCATCATGGAATGAGAGATGACACTCATCTTTAGAAACATTTATGGTTTCTAAAATGGTTTATTCGTCAGCTTTTGCCATCATGCTTTTGCATTATTCACAATTCATATAGGCCTGTATACAGTGCATACGCTACTCCATTCGGCTTGTATCCATCCCCCTTTCCAAAGGGCGCCTCTTGTCCGGTTACCAAAGTCACAGGTCTTCAAAACATATTCAAATTATTCAGTCCTATCTCAACGGTAGGCCTAGGCTAGATATTGCTCATTGAGAACGTGCCTCACACTATGCTATTTAGTCAACTGTATCAATCCCACAATGGACTAAGAGGAATGATATTTGTTTCCCCCAGCCTAATCAGAGTTGATGACTATCATGTGGGACTATCATGTGTGCTCCCTCTCCGGCCTCTAGGTCACCAGGCTGCTCGTTAGGGCGCACACCGTCTCCAGCGTTACTGGCATGATGTGATGATGTCGGTTGGGGTGTTGGAGCCTGAGCTACTTCGGAGGCCTCAGCCGGGTTTGTAGGCTCCCATGCCTAAGCTGGGTGAACAGGTTCCTGTGCCTCAACCGAGGCAACCAGGGAGGTCTCACCGCTCAGGATCCCCGGGATCGTTCCTGTGGTTGGCATCCTGCAGCTGGGGCCGAATGTGCCGGGGAGGGGCTACTGTCACTCATGCTCTCTCTCCTGCGCTCTAGGTCCTCAAGCTCCGTGCCTTAGCATTGGTGACTAGTCCGCTCCTGATCACCGGGATCTTCATCTTGGTCTGTGTCCTGTGGCTGGAGCTGCGTGTTTGGGAGGGGGTACTCTCACACGTGCTCCCTCTCCGGCCTCTAGGTCACCAGTCACCTGGACTCCATCACCTCCTTGATTACCTGCCCTATATACAGTGGGGCAAAAAAGTATTTAGTCAGCCACCAATTGTGCAAGTTCTCCCACTTAAAAAGATGAGAAAGGCCTGTTATTTTCATCATAAGTACACTTCAAATATGACAGAAAAAATGAGGGAAAAAATCCAGAAAAATCACATTGTAGGATTTTTAATGAATTTATTTGCCAATTATGGTTAAGAGGTTAGTGTTATTTTACGTTCCAGGCATTTTTTTCTAGTCCCACAACAATGCCTATGCAAAGCCCTCACTCAGTCACTCAAACTTATTCCAGTGTCTGCCTGCAAGTTGAAAAACGTTGCCTGTGTGTGTTTAGGCTACATGCCCATCCCCACTCCGACACACAGGCTACTGTACTGACCTTACAAGCTTCATTCAGAAGATTGGGAGAGATTTTTAATTAGCTAGAGAAGAATGGAATAACTTGTTCAATGCTATCACGTTTCACGTTGGATTTATTAAATACAAAAATACCCTTTTTTTAAATTCTAGTGCAGCTCTGCAAATACACGCTTGTTAGCTAGCTAGCTCAAAGGACATTCAAAGTTCCCCCATAGAAGCCGCTCCTTCTAGGTATAATTCTGTGGACCTAATTCATATAATGCATATCATAAGATGCAAGGCACTCTTCAAACCTCTCTCATGCCTTCCCCACTTGCATATCTTGCGCCATAGGTTACACATGTCTGTCCATCACGCATTTAAACAACTAGCTTGCCTGCTCTATGGTGGTGAAGTAATTTAATGAGCTAAATGTAAAAAAGGTTAGATTTAAAATCGATTTAAAAAACAGTACTTTTTTGGGGGTTCAAACCGGGTTCAACATTTATTTTGTTGAACCCGGAACAGTGGAATGTAAAATAAAAAAAATAGTGATTCTGTTCTGAACTAAACCATTGGAAAATAGTTGAGAAAAAAACTGGGGAATTTACAGGAAACTTTGTCAAAAGCCTTGCATATAAAACATCAACACTAAAAAAGGTATCCTTTCAATTGACTCGTCTTTGTTTTTCAGTAGTATACAGCCATGGGGATGTCTTTAGTCATACTAATATGAGCAGAACACACAAACACACTGTTTCTAGTCTAAAATATGTCAAGAGTAATTATGTATATAAGTACTGTAGCACCATAATTAAGATTTAACAAATGTCATTGACATTCATCCAGATTTCAAAGGACTGGACTGTTCCCTACAGCCAGTCTTCTAAGTTATTAGGTAGTAGTTCCCTCGGTAGTGAAGGATGTGGAGAGAATGAAAGGGTCCACTCTCTAACCTGTAGGTCCCAGGAGATGTCTGATTTCCACTTAAAACAGAATCCCATCTCGTGGATAACATGGTACTGGTTCAATTAGAGAAAGTAAAGCAGGATGGGAAAAACACCATTTTGATCAGTGTTTAACTCCTTCACCTCTCCCTTCTTAGGCCAGATCATTTGGCTCCCGAGTGGCGCAGCTGTCTAAGGCACTGCATCTCAGTGCTAGAGGCGTCACTACAGACACTGGATTGAATCCAGGCTGTATCACAACCGGCCGTGATTGGGAGTCCCATAGGGCGGCGCACAATTGTCCCAGCGTAGTCCGGGTTTGGCCGGTGTAGGCCGTCATTGTAAATAAGAATTTGTTCTTGACTGACTTGCCTAGTTAATAAAGGTTAAATAAAATAAAAACATTTAGAAACGTTTTTAAAAAACTATATTAAAGCTCAATCACCTGGAAACATAAAAATCTACATTTTAGGATAACATGTTACCTACTGAACTCTGAACTAAGCTAGGGAACTAACCCAGTGGAAGAACAGGGCCTGTTCTAGCCTTTCGAGAGCCCAAACTGAGATTTGGTTGGGGGGACCCACCTCAACTTGAGGGGAAAACATTTTAGTGGTCACCCTCTTGATGGTGGAGAGAATTCTTTCCCCCTACATTCTACACTTATGCCATGATAATGATAGCAGAGTGACTAACAAAATAAATGGCGGCCCTCTGGTGGTCAGGACCTCTGGACACGTGCCCTGTGTTTCTGGTCGCTATTCAAGTTTAGATAGCTGGCTAGCCTAATTAATTTACCAATCTAAAAATTGTTAACTGACATGGCTAATTGAGTGACAAACTGCTGACGCAAAACCAAATGTTGAACTTGTTTATTCTACTATTCTAACTCTCAACACGGTAACCGCGGTAAAACTATACTTGACACCCAACGTTATGACACGGTCATAACATGTCAACAGCTGACATAACTTGTCAAGACACATATTTAGATCTGTTTTGACATATATTGTGTTATTTTAGGGCTGGTTGTGACACCTATGTGTGTTAAAACCCACAAAATAATGCAAAACATTCCATTACACCATTGCCTACTTGTCAACAGAATGTGTATGTTACATTACGTTTTCTGAAATGTACCATATTCAATTATCATTGTAATGTCAGGCATGCACCTACCGAAATGCTCTGTTGCTGATGACTGGGATGAATGCAGTAACAGACACCCTCTTTTTGACTGATGACTGACATAAGGGCATGTACATGATGGTCAAAATGCTTCTTGACAGTGTATTTTCATGGTCCAAGTAAAGTGACACAGGATGGTCATAATGCTTCATGACAATGTTGTATTTTCTGGAAGTTATTTAAAATGATGGAAAAAAACATGGATATAGAGAATTATTTACAACAACAACAAAGGACTTAAGATTCAAGATTTTCAAGCGAAATAACACATTTGAATGAATGTGGGTTTTGACAGTCTTAAGTAGGTGTCATAACAAGCCATAAAATATAGCAATATATGTCACAACAGGTGTAAATATGGGTTATGTCAGCTGTTATTGTTTATTTATTTTTATTTCACCTTTATTTTACCAGGTAGGCCAGTTGAGAACAAGTTCTCATTTACAACTGCGACCTGGCCAAGATAAAGCAAAGCAGTGCGACACAAACAACAACACAGAGTTACACATGGAATAAACAAACGTACAGTCAATAACACAATAGAAAAAATCTATACACAGTGTATGCAAATGAGGTAAGATTAGGCAATAAATAGACCGTAGTAGCGAAGTAAGTACAATATAGCAATTAAACACTGGAGTGATAGATGTGCAGAAGATGAATGTGCAAGTAGAGATACTGGGGTGCAAAGGAGCATTTTTTTATAGCAATATGGGGATGAGGTAGTTGGATGGGCTATGTACAGGTGCAATGATCTGTGAGCTGCTCTGACAGCTGATGCTTAAAGTTAATGAGGGAGATTTGAGTCTCCAGCTTCAGTGATTTTTGCAATTTGTTCCAGTCATTGGCAGCAGAGAACTGGAAGGAAAGGCGGCCAAAGGAGGAATTGGCTTTGGGGGTGACCAGTGAAATAAACCTTCTGGAGCGCGTGCTACGGGTGGGTGCTGCTATGGTGACCAGTGAGCTGAGATAAGGAGGGGCTTTACCTAGCAATGACTTATAGATGACCTGGAGCCAGTGTGTTTGGTGACGAATATGAAGCGAGGGTCAGCCAACGAGAGCATACAGGTCGCAGTGGTGGGTAGTATATGGGGCTTTGGTGACAAAACGGATGGCACTGTGATAGACTGCATCCAATTTGCTCATTAGAGTGTTATTTTGTAAAGAACAACGCCGAAGTCAAGGATCGTAGGATAATCAGTTTTACGAGGGTATGTTTGGCAGCATGAGTGAAGGATGCGTTCTTGTGAAATAGGAAGCCGATTCTAGATTTAATTTTGGATTGGAGATGCTTAATGTAAGTCTGGAAGGAGAGTTTACAGTCTAACCAGACACCTAGAATATGTGGACAACTACAAATACCTAAGTCAGAAACATGACAATATTATAACATTATTATAACATGTTTATGACGTGTCATAATGTGTTGTGACGCTGGGTGTCAAGTTAAGTGTTACCAAGACTGCTTATGTGCTTATGCCTGGAGCCGGCCCTGTGGAGGAAGCTTAGTGCAGCTCAACAAGGTGTAAAACAAATGTATAATCTGAAAATGATAAAAGTCAACACCAGGTGGAAGTATGTCCTATTCCCTGTTTTCAAGTCATCCATCTCAGAATTGTTCCCATAAGGTTACTTATATTGTTTAGGCTGCAATAGCCTATGAAGTCAAATAGTAAGTGATCAAATGGATGGATTTCAAATCTGTTTAGGATTTAACATTAACATAGGTTTATTAGTATTAATTATGTAATATACCATTGTGATGAAGTCCTGGCCCCCTGGAAATCCACTTTAATACTGCTGCAGCCAACCGTCCAAGAATGGTCTAGTACCAAAAGACCTGCCAACATCACCATCAATATAAAAAAGACTCATCCCCACGCCGAGCCAAAGACAGCCCTGCATGAACGTCAGTTCGCAAAATGGTTAGCGCGCAGGCTGGCAATAAAACTGTCAGAAGTACGAGCAAACTTGAGTTAACGCGACGGACGCACTCAATATATTTAATGCGAGAATGTCTTCAACGCTGCCTGGATACAATTTTCTCATAAAGCTTGTTGAAGTTTTACTGATTTACTTGAGAGCCATGAATCCAGAGCGCATCAACACAGCGGTTGGTAACCCCTCTTTCCAAGGGGGCATCGACACACTTCGCGCTGTAGACACTATGGCATGTTACAGCTCTCATTGGTAAATACAGAGGGAATACAGGACAATGCGACCGGTGCTATATTTCTCCATTTCAAACACAGGGAAAGTGTAGCTTCATTTGGTTATCCATTAAATAGCGTCTGCTTGGACTGTTGTGGGACCAAATCATAACCAAAAGGATTGGCTTACGGTTGAAAAGTATTCGGGTAGTACTTTTTCAGATGTTTGAATGGGAAACATCAGTTCAGAGCAGAGGATGCTTCACTACACATGAACTACATGTTGGGACCACTCAAGTCTTGTGAGACATAGTATAGAGAGACCTTTGGAAACACCCGAATATTTAGGTGTCTGTTGTTATCTTTCAGCACAAGGAAATCTGAACAGAATGTTCTAAATGGACGTGCGTAATGGGCATTTCGCACATAACTTAGTAGGGTTCTGAAGACATTTATTACGAGAGCAAAAACACCTAATTATCCTGTGGCTTAAATCGAAAAACAAGGTAAGTAGAATGTGTATGTATGCATTTAAATTTTTCCATGTTAGGCTATAAAGTGCAGCCGTGTAACCGTGTTGTCTTCGTTTCCATTATGCGCTGATAATTCAAGATACCCTGATTCTGAATACCTAAAACAAGATCTGGTAAGCTACATGGATTTCCACGATAGAGCATATCAAGAAAGTAAACAGGAAGGATCAATTTGTACACTTTGTAAAAACACATCAGGGCTATCCAGATATTTTCGAAAAACACATTAAGGTATATAAGTGAATTCAATTATGTTATATGGAGGCGCAGTGAATAACATAAGCACATCTCTCAACAAAACAGGGGTCCTGTAGGTCTGAATGGTGTTGCTGTGTGCACGAGAGTATGTGGTCAGTTGCGCAGATTGCGCGTGTGGAGGAACCTGCCCAAGGGTTGTTGTATTATACTCTGCTCGCCCAATGATGTAGAATTGGCTTGGAAAGGTTCCTGAAATGTGTCATGGGGAGATACAATAGCAAATCCTCTTAAGTATTTTAGTACCATGAACCGCACGAGCAGTCAAGGGGAAAATTGTTGTGTAGATATTAGGGTGGACAAACAGTAGATGGTGGTCCTCCCCTGCAATTATACACGTTTGTCATGACTTTTTATGCCTGTCGAGGGGTATTTTGAAAACTTGGTTTAAGTGGAAGGCCCCCCACAAATAAATATATACTGTATTTTAGGGAAACCTGCTTTCCTATAAAAAAGAAAGTTAGCTTCCAGCATTTCAAAACATTTAGCCATGGAGAAAATGTGCTGTATTATAGTGCTATTTTACACATTTTGGCATGGCATAGCTTATCTCATGCTATTCTTCACATTTTGCTGAGAGAAAAAGTTGCAGCTGGCCAATCAGCGTTCTACTCATATGAATATATTTTTTATGACCGGTACACACACACACACACCATTCCCTCATAGAAAATATGCTTTTTAACATACTTAATTAAAACTATTTCACTAAATTAATTATAGGTCATGTTTCTTGATAATCTTGAAACACTGGATACTTTCAACGTTGACTTTGGACCAAAACGTATAAATAAAATTGTCAAACTGTATAACTGATTAATGCACCATCATACTAGGTCATTTAATGTTTAAAAACAAAAAAATGAATAAGATATGGCTACAGAAGTACGATTTACTACCGATCTCTAACGCTTTCTTTAGGGTTTGGAGGCAGATAGCCTAGTGGTGGAGGCGGCAGGTAACCTCTCTGGGGCAGGATTTCATCAATGATCTCTCTGTACTTTGCTCTCTGTCTCCCAGTCCCAGTCCCTGCCACTGAAAAACCTTATCTAGACAGGTGTGTAGAAACATCAAGGATAATCAATGGAAACAGGATGCACCTGAGCTCAATTTCAAGTCTCATAGCAAAGGGCTTGAATACTTACAGTTGAAGTTGAAGGTTTACATGCACTTAGGTTGGAGTCATTAAAACTCGTTTTTCAACCACTCCACAAATTTCTTGCTAACAAACTATAGTTTTGGCAAGTCGGTTAGGACATCTACTTTGTGCATGACACAAGTACTTTTTCCAACAATTGTTTACAGACAGATTATTCCACTTATAATTCACTGGATCACAATTCCAGTAGGTCAGAAGTTTACATACACTAAGTTGACTGTGTCTTTAAGCAGCTTGGAAAATTCCAGAAAATCATATCATGGCTTTAGAAGCTTCTGATAGGCTAATTGACATAATTTGAGTCAATTGGAGTTGTACCTGTGAAAGTATTTCAAGGCCTAGCTTCAAACTCAGTGCCTCTTTGCTTGACATCATTGGAAAATCAAAAGAAATCAGCCAAGACCTCAGAAGAAAATTGTAGACCTCCACAAGTCTGGTTCATCCTTGGGAGCAATTTCCAAACGCCTGAAGGTACCACGTTCATCTGTACAAACAATAGTATGCATGTTTATATTAAGTAGAAAGAAGACAAGACAAAACCAATGGAAAATGAAAAATGGATCAATGATGGCTAGAAGACCGGTGACGTCGACTGCCGAGCACCGCCCGAAAAAGGAGGGGCTTCAACTTCGGCAGTAGTCGTGACAGGATTAAATGTCAGGAATTGTGAAACACTGAGTTTAAATGTATTTGGCTAAGGTGTATGAAAACTTCCGACTTCAACTGTACGTAAATAATGTTTTTGCTTTGTCATTATGGAGTATTGTGAGTAGATTGAGGAAAATGTTTTATTTAATCCATTTTACAACAAGAATGTAATGTAACTAAATGTGTGTAACGGCTTTCCTCCTGGGAAGAGGCGGACCAAAATGCAGCGTGGTTATAGTTCATGTTTTTTAATAGGTAAACTCAACATGAACATAATACAAATAAATAAACGTGGCAAAACCGAAACAGCCCTATCTGGTGCAACAAACACAAAGACAGGAAACCACCCACAAAACCCCACACAAAACAGGCTACCTAAATATGGTTCCCAATCAGAGACAAATGACTAACACCTGCCTCTGATTGAGAACCATATCAGGCCCAAACACAGAAACAGACAAACTAGACATCCAACATAGAATGCCCACTCAGATCACACCCTGACCAAACAAAACATAGAAACATACAAAGCAAACTATGGTCAGGGTGTGACAATGTGGATAGCGTTAACGGTTCTGAATATTTATCAAATGCATCCTGGTAGGATCTACAGAATATCTTTTTTTGTGAGTTTGGACATTTACAAGGAATTTGAATGAGAAACATTGTACAAATGAACAAAGTTTTGACACATGCTTGTCAGAAGGAAGAACTGCACAAGCTCTGGAGCAGCATGTGTACACGCCGTGTCTGTGTTGAGTCTGGAGTCGCCAGGGCAAGGAGCGTGCCTGCTCTGCTCGGAGAAGAAGGGGGATGATGGCCATGCATTGTTTTTGCAAAAAATACCCAGCTTTTTCATTGTAAGCTAATTCACTTGTGGCTGCCAGCGTTAATAACGTTAAGAACTTCTCTTGTCATCTGATGAAAATGAAGCTATATTCTGCTGAATGTGTCGCACCAATGTATTTTCTGTGAAGGAAAACTTTAATTGCATGCCCATGATCACTCTGTTGAAGCAAAAAAACACAGTTGACTTTCAATATAAAATGCAACCCCTGTCAATACACAGCTGGACTCACCTCCTCCCGTTGTGCTATTTACAAAGAAGCACGTGACTGGCTCAACTGTTCTGGAGAACTACAGTAAGCTTCATAATGTAAAATGTGACAGGTGAAATGAAGAACATGATTTGCTTAATCTCCTATTGCACAAGTGACAGTATTGAACCAAATAAAATAAAATGTTATTTGTCAAATGCGCTGAATATAACAGAATTTCACCTTATAGTGAAATGCTTACTTATAAGCCCTTAACCAACATTGCAGTTTTAAGAAAAATAAGTGTTAAGTAAAAAAATAAAAGTAACAAATAATTAAAGAGCAGCAATAAAATAACAGTAGCGAGGCTATATACCGGGGGTACCGGTACAGAGTCAATGTGCGGGGGCACCGGTTAGTTGAGGTAATTGAGGTAATATGTACATGTAGGTAGCGTTATAGTGGCTATGCATAGATAATAAAAAGAGAGTAGCAGCAGCTTAAAAGAGGGGGCAATGCATATAGTCTGGGTAGCCATTTGATGAGCTGTTCAAGGGTCTTATGGCTTGGGGGTAGAAGTTGTTAAGAAGCCTTTTGGACCTAGACTTGGCGCTCCGGTATCGCTTGCCGTGCGGTTGCAGAGAGAACAGTCTGACTAGGGTGGTTGGAGTCATTGACAATTTTTAGGGCCTTTCTCTGACACTTCCTGGAATAGAGGTCCTGGATGGCAGGAAGCTTGGCCCCATTGATGTACTGGGCTGTACGCGCTACCCTCTGTAGTGCCTTGCGGTCGGAGGCCGAGCAGTTGCCATACCAGGCAGTCATGCGTCCAGTCAGGATGCTCTTGATGTTGCAGCTGTAGAACTTTTTGAGGATCTGAAGACACATGCCAAATCTTTTCAGTCCACTGACGGGGATTAGGTTTTGTTGTATCCTCTTCATTACTGTCTTGGTGTGTTTGGACCATGATAGTTTGTTGGTGATGTGGACACCAAGGAACTTGAAGCTCTCAACCTGCTCCACTACAGCCCCGTCGATGAGAATGGGGGCGTGTTCGGTCCTCCTTTCCCTGTAGTCCCGTGTTGAGGATCAGTGTGGTGGATGTGTTACCTACCCTTACCACCTGGGGGTGGTCCGTCAGGAAGTCCAGGATCCAGTTGCAGAGGGAGGTGTTAAGTCCCAAGGTCCTTAGTTTAGTGATGAGCTTTGAGGGCACTATGGTGTTGAACGCTGAGATGTAGTCAATAAATAGCATTCTCACATAGGTGTTTATTTTGTCCATGTGGGAAAGGGCAGTGTGGAGTTCAATAGAGATTGCATCATCTGTGGATCTGTTGGGGCAGTAAATAAATTGGAGTGGGTCTAGGGTTTCTGGGATAATGTTGTTGATGTGAGCCCTGACCAGTCTTTCAAAGCACTTCATGGCTACAGATGTGAATGCCACGGATCTGTAGTCATTTAGGCAGGTTACCTTAGTGTTCTTGGGCACAGGGACTATGGTGGTCTGCTTGAAACATGTTGGTATTACAGACTCAGTCATGGACAGGTTGAAAATGTCAGTGAAGACACTTGCCAGTTGGTCCGCGCATGCTTTGAGTACACGTCCTGGTAATCCGTCTGGCCCTGCAGCCTTGTGAATGTTGACTTGTTTAAAGGTGTTTATCTATGCATAGTCCTTTCACCCCTACCTACATGTACAAATGACCTCTAACCTGTTCCCCTGCACACTGACTCGGTACCGGTACCCCCTGTATATAGCCTTGTGTTACTTTAATTTATTTGGTGAATATTTTAACTCTCCTTGAACTTCACTGTTGGTTAAGGGCTTGTAAGTAAGCCTTTCATTGTAATGTCTACACTTGTTGCATTCGGCACATGTGACAAATAAAGTTTGATTGGATTTGAGAGCGTGATCACACAGGGCATAGCGGGATTTCTTATAAGCTTTCGGGTTAGAATGAAAGCGGCAGCTCTACCCCATGGCTGTTTCGAAATACCCCGGTTTACGTGACTCGTTTCAGGAAACGAGGCGGATGTCACGGTTCACTACTACACAGAAGAGCCAAATCTAAATGAGTTTTTGGCAGAAATGCCTTCTGGAACGTGAATTTTCATGCGCCTTAATAACAGATTTGTATGCCATCTGTAAATACGAATACAGTTGTTAAATTACAAGACTAGTTGGTCAGCAACCTTCCCGCTAGCCATGATTGGCTGAGATAATGAGTGGACTGGACATGCTAAGAGATGAGTTCGCCTCTGTCTATTTGAGCTGTTCAGTATGTGTACGCAATGCTTTTCTTGGAAATGTATCATGTAATAGAATAGCATAAGTGTTGCTCTCCACTTTCTGGAGGACCGAGTTTTGAAATCAGTGGAATTAGAGTATGATAGCTAAGGAGATGGAGAAAACACCTGTTTCCGGATTACATCTTCAAACTAAGGGCAGCCATGGCATCTGACAGGGAGAGGCTTCCATCCATGATGTAAGATAGTCTAGGTAGCTACATTTTCAGATATTACACTTTTCTAATTATCACAAAGTTGTTTTAATTTCAAGTTAAAGTGTACTGTTAGCTAGCTAGCTCGTTAAATAACGTTACGTGCATGATCTTTATATCTCAAAGCCATTTGCTTTGCTAGTTATAGCCTAATGTTAGCTAGCTAACATTGAACCTGGTTGGTTAGCTACCTGCTGATTCATGCAGGGTAGTAACTTCATGAGTTGGGATTATGGTTCGTTGTCTAGCTATCTACATGTCTTAACAAAAGACTACACTATGCAACTAAACATTTCAATAGAATGTCTCTGCAACAACTGTTGATAGATGTAGCTTGTAAATTCGCTCTGGCTGTCTACTCAGAGCACTCTCATCTGACTATGCCAGAGCGCAGAATAACTAACAAATATACGAATGCTCAACACCCATTAAATATGTCCGGTGTCAGTTGGCAAAAAAATGTAAATTGTTGCCAGCAGCACAGTTGCAGTCACCAACGCTCTGGATAACATGAAAACAGACTTACCAGCTCTGCGCGGGCAAGTTAAATGGTCAGTGAATGGTTAGTCAGTTTGCTTGAGTGCGGATGAACCCTTAAAGAGATGGGTGGGGCTAAAGCTTAAAAGGATGTGAACGATGAGAAATGGGTGTAAATGAAGAAGAGCTCTCCAGTAGGTACCAAAACATTCAAAACATTCAAAAGCCAAAGTTTATCAACTTTCAAAGCAGAATTACTTTCCCATTGTTCCTCGAATGCAGTGTATGATGTACCATTGTGTAGCGCTGTGTCTCTGCTTTTATCCAATGTAAAAACACAATCTCAAATGTAGCTACATAAGACCAAATTAAAGCGGTCGGTCACATATATACCGTATACCGCCCAAGCCTAGCTTTCCTGTCCAAAAACAAATCCTGTGAATTGACAACACATACTAGAGAAGTTGATGACAAGCTAACGAACTAGTTACGTTTTGTTATAAAATTGAGAAAGAGGAGGAGTTGGACAGTTTTTTTTGTGCCCAAAGTCTACTACTAAAGCGAATGTCCTGTGATTTCGACACATTTTGCCATTGCTATTAACATGTTCATATGCTAGCTGAGGGGCCCCCGACCTCCAAGGGGCACCCAATCCTAAAAGTTATATATATATTTTTTTGTTGTTGTTGACTTTATAGAAATTATTGGTAGGGACGAATCAAGCTGTTCATGGCAATTTTGCCTATTCCAGTAGCCACCCTAATAATAACACACAGAGCACGACCATGACGTATAGGTTGTAATAAATCGTAATAACGGCCAATAATGACCTTAAAGACATCACCATAATTTGTGTTTTTAGGGTTAGGGGTTTGCAGTTCAACAACAATGAAAATTTAATACCTGCCTAAATGACTAACACCCCGTAGGACTCACATCTATAGCCATGAAATATTTTGAAAGGCTGGTCATGGCTTACATCAACACCATCATCCCAGACACCCTAGACCAACTACAATTATCATGTGGCCCCAACAGATCCCCAGATTACATTATCATGTTTTAGGGAAGATCCAGATGCAGACAGTGTCGAAGTAACAAAAGTTTATTACTAGAACAGGGGGTAGGCAAAACGACAGGGCAGGCAAGGGCAGGCAGAGCGGTGCGGAGAAATTGGCGGTGCAGAGATATTCCAGGTTCTTGTGGTTGGTCCACCCAATGAACGGATGTTTCGCCCCCTCCAGCCAGTGCCTCCACTTCTCCAACACCATCTTCACCGCGAGAAGCTCACGATTCCCCAGATCGTAGTTCCTCTCTGTGGCGTTAAGGCAATGGGAGAAGAAGGTGCAGGGATGTAACTTGAGGTCCAGGGCAGAACACTGGGACCGGACATCCCCCACGGGTCAGGATGTACCAAGATGGGAGCTGTGGTGAAACCGTGTTTGAGATCCTGGAACGCCCGGTCAGCAGCTGGGGACCATGTGAACCGAACGTTGGGAGAGGCGAGTGCAGACAGGGGGGAAGCCAGGGTGCTGTGACCCCGAATAAAGCGGTGATAAAAGGCTGGGGCCAATCCACCACCGCTCTCACCTGCCCGGGATCCATCTGTTCTCTTCCTGCAGCGATGATGTAACCCAGGAAGAGGATTGTGGAGCGATGGAATTCGCACTTCTCCGCTTTTCCAAAAAGCTGGTTCTCTAGGAGAATTTGGAGAACCTGTCGGACGTGGAGCACGTGTTCTTGGGCGGAGCGGGTGAAGACGAGGACGAACCGTTTTATCATGTCTTGGAGAACATCATTAACCAGAGCCTGGAGCAAAGCTGAGGCGTTGGTAAGGACAAATGTCATGACCAGATACTCGTAGTGACCACTGGCCGTGTTGAAGTCAGTCTTCCACTCGTCCCCTTCCTGTATCGGCACCAGGTGGTAGGCGTTCCGTAGGTCCAGGTTGGAGAACACGGTGGCCACTTGGGGTGGTTCGAAGGCAGAGGAGATGAGTGGTAGCGGGTAGCGGCTCTTCACTGTGATGTCGTTGAGGCCCCGGTAGTCGATGCATGGGCACAGGGTTTTGGGTCTTAGGGTCTTCATAGCATTGGTCTCCAGACCCAACAGAGAGTACAGTCGTCCCCGGGGCTGAGTGGTGCCTGGGAGAAGGTCAATCCTGCAGTCATAGGGTCGGTGTGGTGGAAGGGAAGTGGCCCTTGCCTTACTGAACACATCTCGGAGGTCCTGGTACTCCGCGGGAATGGCGGAGTGGTCCGGGGCAACTTCTGAGCCAACAGGAAGGCGTCCTGGGGACGGCTGTGCTGACTTCAGACAATGGCCGTGGCAAAACAGGCTCCAGCCCATAATGTTAGCAGCGGTCCATTCTACGATGGGATTGTGTCGCTGGAGCCAAGATAATCCTAATACCACAGAAACCTGAGGATACTTAATCAGCATAAATTGGATTGCCTCACTATGCTTCCCTGTAGGTTGGATTGCCTAACTATGGTTCCCTCACTATCAAATCAAATCAAATGTTATTTGTCACGTACACATGGTTAGCAGATGTTAATGTGAGTGTAGCGAAATGCTATGGTTCCCTCACTATGGTTCCCTCACTATGGTTCCCTGTAGGTTGATGGGAGTGGTATTGATGGGAGTGGCCCGGCCTATAGAGCGCCCGTTCAGTGCTCTAATGTCCATGGGAATGGAGAGGGGCTGAGTGGGGATGCCCAGCTTGGATGCCAGGGTAGCGTCCAAAAAACGAATCAGCCCCAGAGTTGATGAGTACAGCGATTTTGACTGGTTCCCCCACAGCATGATGGCATGGAAAGGGTTTGTGAATAAGGCGAGAGGAAAAGTTCTCCGTAAGGCCTACCAGAGTACTTGCCCCTTCTTGATGAGCCTAGTTTTTTAATGGGCAGGTAGCTATGAAATGGGCAGGTAGCTATGAAATGTCCCGTAGCTCCACAATATAGACATATCTGGTTGTGGAGTCGGCACAAGAGCTCATCCGCTCATGCCTGGACTCCGAAAGAGGCGAGTCGGCAGCCCTCGGTGATTCCCGAGAGAACTCGGGTGACGTTGGGTTCACTCGGACATGTAAGGCGAACGAGGGCGACAGGGCACAGATTTTCTCTCCCTCCTACTTTCTCGAAGCTGCCCATCAATCCGGATAGTCAAAGGCTATGAGGGAGTCAAGGTCCATGGGCAGCTCCCGGGCTGCAAGTTCATCTTTGACCACCACCAATAATCCGTGAAAGAATGTTGAACAATGCTTCCGGGTTCCAGGCACTCTCAGCCGCCAACGCGCGAAAATCCACTGCGTAGTCTGCCACACTACGGGAGTCTTGATGTAGCTGGAGCAGCTTACGAGCAGCCTCTCTCCCGGACAACGGAGAATCAAACATCTTCCAAACTTCCGCCACAAACTCCTCTAGACTGAGGCAAACGGCGGACTGCTGCTCCCACACTGCCGTAGCCCAGGCGGGTGCCCTTCCGGGCATCAGCGCTATGATGTACGCTATCATCGAGAGGTCCGAGGGGAACGAAGACGACTGCAGCTCGAAAATGAGGGATTACTGGGAGAGAAAAGCCTGGCAGGTTTCGGAATCTCCAGCGTAGCTCTCCGAGGAGGTAATCGTGGTTCTCGGGACACTGAAGTAGGCTGGGAGATTACAGGTGTGACCCACTGCCCAGTGGGGAATCTGCGGAATTGCTCCAGCAAAGTCTCGAACTTCTGGTCATGGACTCCCTCCATAAGACATTGCAATAACTCCTTGTGTCATCCAATGGTGGCTCCTTGCATGGAGACAGCATTGTGGAGCTGGTCTGAGTCTGCTGGGTTGGTCATGGCCAGTTCGTACTATCATGTTTTAGGGAAGACCCAGATGCAGACAGTGACAGTGTAATAATCAACTTATAATAAAAAATGTATTACTAGAATGGGGTAGGCAAAATGACAGGTCAAGGGCAGGCAGAGGTCAGTAATCCAGATCATAGTCCAAAAGGTACAGAACGGCAGGCAGTCTCAGGGCAAGCAGATTAGTTCCTGTTTTACCGGTTGTGACCAGAGACAGACAGGAGCAAGGGGGAAAACGCTGATAGGCTTGGCGAACAAAATGAACTGGCAACAGACTGAACACAGGCATGATTACACCGGGGATAATGGGGGAGATGGGAGACACCTGGTGGGGTGTGGAGACAAGCACAAAGACAGGTGAAACATACCATTGACTACAGCTCAGTATTCAACACCATAGTGCCCTCCAAGCTCAGGACCCTGGGACTGAAAACCACCCTCTGCACCTTGATCCTGGGCTTCCTGACGGCCCGCCCCCATGTAGTGAGGGTAGGCAACAACACATCCACCACACTGACCAACAACACGGGGGCTCCTCAGGGGTGTTTGTGTAGTTCCCTCCTGTACCCTCTGTTCACCCACTACTGTGTGGACACGCACGACTCCAACACCATCATCAAGTTTGCTGACGACACGATGGTGGAATAACTCAACACCGATGACGACGAGGCAGCTTATAGAGAGGAGGTCCGAGACCTGGCACTGTGGTGACAGGGCAACAACCTCTCCCTCGAGACAAAGGAGCTAATCGTGGCGCAAGACAAAGGAGCTAATTGTGGAGGGGCGAGCAAGGCCCCATTCACATCGATGGGGCTGTAGTGGAGCGGGTCGAGATCTTCAAGTTCCTCTGTGTCCACATAACTAAGATATTCACATGGTCCACACACCCCATACAGTTGTGAATAGGGCACCACAGCAGCTTTTCCCCCTCTGGAGGCTGAAAAGATTTGGCATTGGCCCTCAGATCCTCAAAAAGTTATACAGCAGCACCACTGAGTGCATCTTGACTGACTGCATCACCGCTTGGTACGGCAACTACAAGGCACCCGACCGCCAGGCGCTACAGAGGGTGGTGAATATGGCCCTGAACGTCACTGGGGCTGAGTTTGGCCTCCAAACCATAAGATTGCTAAATAGCTGATCAAATGGCTACACAGACTACCTGCATTGACCCTTTCTTGGACAGACTATGCACTCACACTGGACTCTACCTACACACTCACACATACTTAAACTGACAACCCAACACACACCATACACCCCCCCCCACCCCCAAACACACACATACACACATGATGACACCACAAACACACATACTGCTTCTATTGTCTATTTATCCTGTTACCTATTCACTTTATCCCTACAGTCCCAATCAAAAGTTTGGACACACCTACTCATTCGAGGGTTTTTATTTGTTTTTACCATTTTCTACATCAAAACTATAACATAACACGTGGAATCTTGTGGGAACCAAAAAAAGTGATATTCTTCAAAGTAGCCACTTTGCCTTAATGACAGCTTTGCACACTCTTCGAATTCTCTCAACCAGCTTCACCTGGAATACTTTTCCAACAGTCTTGAAGGAGTTCCAATATATGCTGAGCACTTGTTGGCTACTTTTCCTTCACTCTGCAGTCCAACACTCCATCACTCTCATCACTCTCGCAAATAGTCATTACACAGCCTGGAGGTGTGTTGGGTCATTGTCCTGTTGAAAAACAAATGATAGTCCCACTAAGCGCAAACCAGATGTGATGGCGTATCGCTGCATAATGCTGTGGTAGCCATGCTGGTTAAGTGTGAATTCTCAATAAATCACACAGACAGTATCAACAGCAAAACATCCCCACACCATAACACCTCCTCCTCCATGCTTTACGGTGGGAAATACACATGCGGAGATCATCTGTTTACCCACACTGTGTCTCACAAAGACATAGCGGTTGGAACCAAAAATCTCCAATTTGGACTCCAGACCAAAGGACAAATTTCCACCAGTCTAATGTTCATTGCTCGTGTTTCTTGGCCCAAGCAAGTCTTGTTTTATTATTGGTGTCTTTAGTAGTGGTTTATTTACAGCAATTCGACCATGAAGGCCTGATTCTCATAGTCTCCTCTGAACAGTTGATGTTGAGATGTGTCTGTTACTTGAACTCTGTTAAGCATTTATTTGGGCTGCAATTTCTGAGGCTGGTAACTCAAATTAACTTATCCTCTGCAGCAGAGGTAACTCTGGGTCTTCCATTCCTGTGGCGGTCCTCATGAGAGCCAGTTTCATCAGAACGCTTGAAGGTTTTTGCGACTATATTTGAAGAAACTTTAAAAGTTCTTGACATTTTCCGGATTGACTGACCTTCATGTCTTAAAGTAATGGATGGACTTATTTGAACAGCTTAATTGAGCTGTTCTTGCCATAATATGAACTTGGACTTTTACCAAATAGGGCTATCATCTGTATACCCCACCTACCTTGTCACAACACAACTGATTGACTCAAACATATTAAGAAGGAAAGAAATTCCACAAATGAACTTTTAAGAAGGCACACCAGTTAATAATTGAAATGCATTCCGGTGACTACCTCATAAAGCTGGTTGAGAGAATGGCAAGAGTGTGCAATGCTATCATCAAGGCAAAAGGTGGCTATTTGAAGAATCTCAAATATAAAATATATTTTGATTTGTTTAACACTTTTTTGGTTACTACATGATTCCTTATGTGTTTTTCATAGTTTTGATGTCTTCACTATTATTCTACTATGTTGAAAATAGTAAAGATAAAGAAAAACCTTTGAATGAGACTGTTTTCTAAAACTTTTGACCGGTAGTGTACATAGAGTAGCTACCTCATAACCCTGCACGTCAACTTGGTAATGGTACTCCCTCTGTATAGCCATGTATATTTTTACCCGTTATTCACATTCCTCGTCACTATTTCATTATTTTAGTCTGTTAGTCTACACCTTTTTGTTTACGAAGCATGTGACAAATAATGTTTGATTTTCACAGCCATTTCTCTACACACACACAATACCCCATAATGACAAAGCCCATATAGTGCATATTGTTGCTGTCTTCAGTCATAACATGCACCACTGCAGATCTGATCTGATCTGGGGTGAAGTTGTATTTGTGCACAATGCTGCCAGGCATGTGCTGGGTCTGTGAGCAATGCTCTTTGCTGGTGATGTTATATCCATGTTGCCGGTGACCTTAGAGTTAATGGGCCATGACTACAGTCTAGAGTGTGAATTATACAGTGACATTCGGGGGGGGCTCTATTGGGTGCATGTGCCTAATTGTAAAGACATTTCATTTAATGGTAAAAATGTATTACTTTTTAATGGGGCATGAACAGAACCAGTCATGATGTTTTGATCTGATTGTCAAACAAATCACTTCAAAATAGGCTTCCTGCGCACGTTCGTCCACTCCAAAATAATTCCAGCATCCAAACACTGCACTGTGCTCCCGCCATTTGGTACAAAACACCACAAACTGTATTACAATTTCCGATTGTCATTAGGCCTACACCCTTGTAACCTGAATTAATTGATGCATCTTGCTGGCAAACCTTTTTTGTAAACGGAAAAGTCGGGAAACCTGCAAAGGGGCTGAAATACAGGACTGTCCCGGGATGACAAATGTAGCCACACGGGAAAAACACGTGTTTAAACCATGACAGGGGTGGGGGTGTGGGTTAAGCTTTTATTTTCACATTTACCACTGTAGCAGTTCGAAATTGCATTTGAAACAAATAGGAGAATGGTTAAATTAGCATTTAAAGACATGCTGTGGAACATTGGCGACTGCTAAGTATTTTTTAAACCTCCCGCTTTGGGCTGGATGTGTCAATGTGTAGTTCATACATGCATAATCTATGAGGATAATTACTGTCTTACCTCAGTCAGGCATGAAATACCTCGTTTGAAAGCGACTGTTTTTCTGAAAGCTGTGCTGCGTAATTTTCCCTACATTTCCCCCCACGTGGGCCAGCCCTCTAGCAATTTTAGTTCTAGCCAATGAGATTCAGCCCCTTGCCATTTGAGTGACCCCTAGCAAGATGAACGCAGCAGATTGAGAGAGAGCGTGCAATGCGTGGTGCACATATGTGACAGTACGCAATTTTCGGGGGCCACTTTTGGCTCGTGAGCACTACATTCAGAACTAGTGGCTAAGAAGTTATACAAAAGTACTGGAGAATCCCCTGTAATTCCCAGTCTGACACTGTCTGAAAGGCGGGTGTTGCTTCAGTGTCTTCATGTCAGATCAACGGATGTTCTCTCTCACTTTCTCTCTCCATCCTTCCCCTCTGTCTCTTGTCTCGTCTCCTTCAATCCGACATACATCTCTCTTCCACACCATCCTCCATGTTCTTTGGTGTGTGAAGGCATTAATGCCATCTCAGTGCTTTCATAACTATTATAATAAAATGCCATTTAGCAGACACTTTTGTCCATTAGCAGACGCTTTTATCCAAAGCGACTTAGTCATGAGTGCATACGTTTGTCGTATGGGTGGTCATTGGAATTGAACCCACAATCCTGGCATCGCAAGTGCCATAGAAGACTGCAAGATGACAATGAACGTTGTGTGATGGGCCCTTACAATGAATAATCAGCACTTGATAGTGAATAGTGGTGTATTAAGGGACATATTTATTAAAGCATTGGATATATACTTCCACAATTGTTGAGGATATTCCTAATGTATGTGGGAACATCTTTTTTACATTTTTTTTTATTTTGTTCATTTTATTTAACTAGGCAATTCAGTTAAGAACAAATTCTTATTTATAATGACGGCCTAACCCGGACGACACTGGGCCTATTGTGCGCTGCCCTATGGGACTCCCAATCACGCCCGGTTGTGATACAGCCTGTAATCAAACCAGGGTCTGTAGTGACACCTCTAGCACTGAGATGCAGTGCCTTAGACCGTTGCACCACTCGGGAGCCAATATTAGGACGAGCCCCATTCGGAACTCATTAGGCAAAGTGTAAAACCTTCCGCTGCCTAATAAATGAACACGTGGAGATAGAGACTTGAATGCACTTAATGGAAAAAAAGTTATTCCATATATTTCTGGAACTAACATGGTCTGTCAAGGTCTCTGCTGGAGGACTGTTTTCAACGTGACACAAAGGCACTGTCCAGCTGAGACCAGCTGTGCTTCCCTCCTGGCTGAAGGACATCCATCCCTTCAGGCAGTAGCAAAGTGAAGTCAATTGGAAGCTTAAAGTGATATTGGCAGATTAAAGTGCATTAAATATGAGGGGGATTGTGATTTGGAGGCGAGAAGAAGCACGCACGAGCGCATGCATGCTCTCTCACACCATGGGTGTCTTGACATTGTCTCACAAGATATGAAATGTTACGGCTCAGTAAGTTAAATCTAGAATTTGGTTCCTATTTCGCAACAAAGCATCCTTCACTCACACTGCCAAACATACCCTTGTAAAACTGACCAAATCAAATCAAATCAAACCAAATTTTATTTGTCACATACACATGGTTAGCAGATGTTAATGCGAGTGTAGCGAAATGCTTGTGCTTCTAGTTCCGACAATGCAGTAATAACCAACGAGTAATCTAGCTAACAATTCCAAAACTACTACCTTATACACACAAGTGTAAAGGGATAAAGAATATGTACATAAAGATATATGAATGAGTGATGGTACAGAGCGGCATAGGCAAGATGCAGTAGATGGTATCGAGTACAGTATATACATATGAGATGAGTATGTAAACAAAGTGGCATAGTTTAAAGTGGCTAGTGATACATGTATTACATAAAGATGCAGTAGATGATATAGAGTACAGTATATACGTATACATATGAGATAAATAATGTAGGGTATGTAAACATTATATTAAGTAGCGTTGTTTATGGCTAGGGATATATTTTACATCAATTCCCATCAATTCCCATTATTAAAGTGGCTGGAGTTGAGTCAGTGTGTTGGCAGCAGCCACTCAATGTTAGTGGTGGCTGTTTAACAGTCTGATGGCCTTGAGATAGAAGCTGTTTTTCAGTCTCTCGGTCCCAGCTTTGATGCACCTGTACTGACCTCGCCTTCTGGATGATAGCGGGGTGAACAGGCAGTGGCTCGGGTGGTTGTTGTCCTTGATGATATTTATGGCCTTCCTGTGACATCGGGTGGTGTAGGTGTCCTGGAGGGCAGGTAGTTTGCCCCCGGTGATGCGTTGTGCAGACCTCACTACCCTCTGGAGAGACTTACGGTTGTGGGCGGAGCAGTTGCCGTACCAGGCAATACGAAGTCGAAGTTTGTGAGTGCTTTTGGTGACAAGCCGAATTTCTTCAGCCTCCTGAGGAGGATCACCGGGGGCAAACTACCTGCCCCCCAGGACACCTACTTCTTCACGATGCTGTCTGTGTGGGTGGACCAATTCAGTTTGTCTGTGATGTGTACGCCGAGGAACTTAAAACTTGCTACCCTCTCCACTACTGTTCCATCGATGTGGATAGGGGGGTGTTCCCTCTGCTGTTTCCTGAAGTCCACAATCATATCCTTAGTTTTGTTGACGTTGAGTGTGAGGTTCTTTTCCTGACACCACACTCCGAGGGCCCTCACCTCCTCCCTGTAGGCCGTCTCGTCGTTGTTGGTAATCAAGCCTGTTGTGTCGTCCGCAAACTTGATGATTGAGTTGGAGGCGTGTGTGGCCTCGCAGTCTTGGGTGAACAGGGAGGACAGGAGAGGGCTCAGAACACACCCTTGTGGGGCCCCAGTGTTAAGGATCAGCGGGGTGGAGATGTTGTTACCTACCCTCACCACCTGGGGGCGGCCCGTCAGGAAGTCCAGTACCCAGGTGCACAGGGCGGGGTCGAGACCCAGGGTCTCGAGCTTGATGACGAGTTTGGAGGGTACTATGGTGTTAAATGCTGAGCTGTAGTCGATGAACAGCATTCTCACATAGGTATTCCTCTTGTTCGGCGATGTCATTTACAAAATAGCCTCCAATACCCTACTCAATAAATTGGATGCAGTCTATCACAGTGCCATCCGTTTTGTCACCAAAGCCCCATATACTACCCACCACTGCGACCTGTACGCTCTCGTTGGCTGGCCCTCGCTTCATACTCGTTGCCAAACCCACTGGCTCCAGGTCATCTACAAGACCCTGCTAGGTAAAGTCCCCCCTTATCTCAGCTCGCTGGTCACCATAGTAGCACCCACCTGTAACACGCGCTCCAGCAGGTATATCTCTCTGGTCACCCCCAAAACCAATTCTTCCTTTGGCCGCCTCTCCTTCCAGTTCTCTGCTGCCAATGACTGGAACGAACTACAAAAATCTCTGAAACTGGAAACACTTATCTCCCTCACTAGCTTTAAGCACCAGCTGTCAGAGCAGCTCACAGATTACTGCACCTGTACATAGCCCATCTATAATTTAGCCCAAACAACTACCTCTCCCCCTACTGTATTTATTTATTTATTTATTTAGAAACTGAGCTCAGGTGCATCCTGTTTCCATTGATCATCCTTCATGTTTCTACAACTTGATTGGAGTCCACATGAGGAAAATTCAATTGATTGGACTTCATTTGTCTATATAAGGTCCCACAGTTGACAATGCATGTCAAAGCAAAAGCCAAGCCATGGGGTCGAAGTTATTGTCCGTAGAGCTCCGAGACAGCATTGAAGGTCCCCAAGAACACAGTGGCCTCCATCATTCTTAAATGGAAGAAGTTTGGAACCACCAAGACTCTTCTTTGAGCTGGCCGCCCGTCCAAACTGAGCAATAGGTGGAGAAAGGCCTTGGTCAGGGAGGTGACCAAGAACCCGATGGTCATTCTGACAGAGCTCCAGAGTTCCCCTGGGGAAATGGGAGAACCTTCCAGAAGGACAACCATCTCTGCAGCACTCCACCAGGCCTTTACGGAAGCCACTCTTAAGTAAAAGGCACATGACAGCCCACTTGGAGTTTGCCAAAAGGCACCTAAAGACTATCAGACCATGAGAAACAAGATGCTCTGGTCTGATGAAACCAACATTGAACTATTTGGCCTAAATGCCAAGCGTCACATCTAGAGGAAACCTGGCACCATCCCTACGTTTAAGCATGGTGGTGGCAGCATCATGCTGTGGGGATGTTTTTCAGAGGCAGGGACTGGGAGACTAGTCAGGATAGAGGGAAAGATGAACGGAGCAAAGTACAGAGAGATCCTTGATTTTTTTTAAACTCACACTGGGGCAAAGGTTCACCTTCCAACAGGACAACCACCCTTAAGCACACAGCCAACATAACGGCGGAGTGGCTACGGGACAAGTCTCTGAATGTCCTTGCGTGGTCCAGCCAGAGCCCGGACTTGAACCCGATCAAACTCCAATCTCTGGAGAGACCTGAAAATAGCTGTGCAGCGACGCTCCCCATCCAACCTGACAGAGCTTGAGAGGATCTGCAGAGAAGAATGATAGAAACTTGTCTAAAAATCTGTTTTTGCGTTTTCATTATGGGGTATTGTGTGTGTGTATATTGATGAGGTGGGAAAAACGATTGAATCCATTTTAGAATAAGGCTGTAACGTAAAAAGTCCAGGGGTCATGAATACTTTCCAAATGCACTGTATGAATAGTAGGCCTACACTTTGCATGTACTGTATGATTTAATGGATGCTGAATATAATTCATATTTACTTGCCTGTGATGCACGGCAGAATTTTCTGCATGGCAGAATTTTTATGTGACTCAATCAGAAGCAAAAGCTGGAAGTAATTGCATTGTAATTTCTGAAAGTGATAATTAATCAAATCAAATTTTTGTCGCAGGTGAAACGCTTACTTACAAGCCCTTAAACAACAATGCAGTTAAGAAAGAAAAAAAGATAAGAATAACAAATGATTAAAGAGCAGCAGTAAATAACAATTGCAAGGCTATATACAAGGGGTACCGGTACAGAGTCAATGTCGATTGTTGGGGGCACCGGTGTTGAAGTAATATGTACATGAGTTATCAAAGTGACTATGTATAACAGACAGTAGCAGCACCGTGGGGGGGCAATGTAAATAGTCTGGGTAGCCATTTGATTAGCTGTTCAGGAGTCTTATGGCTTGGGGTAGAAGCTATTTAGGAGCCTCTTGGACCTAGACTTGGTGCTCTGGTACAGGTTGCCGTGCGGTAGCAGAGAGAACAGTCTATGACTAGGATAGCTGGAGACTTTGACAATTTTGAGTAACAAATATGGAGATAAATAAGACAATCATCATCTCAGAAATTAGCCTTTTGAATTTTCGCTAAATATACCTGACGCCAGGGTAAATTAGCCAAGCTCTCTGTCTCAATACAGTTGGACAGTTCCCATATAAATTCTTATGACTACCAGGCTTAAAGAATTGCCAGCATCCCACACACCAGAATTATTGAGACAAAATCACTAATCCCATTAGGTCTTAATCCAGGATTTCATTTCCCTGAGTGACACAATCCCACAGTTTCTCAGTCATGGATGTAAATGATTTCTTCCGTCCGTCCATCTCCCCCCTCTCTTTATCACTCTCTTTATTCAGGTCTCTTTTTATCTCTTTCCTTGCATCCCCTCCTATTTTCTCATCCCCTGCTATCCCCTCCAATTCTTCCTATCTCTGTATCCACAATATATCTCTCAGTAATATGGGCAGGGAATGTAATTATGCCTTCAACTAATGAAACTGTGTCCTAAGAATGGGCTCTCCAGATGGAAACCATGTAATTATCAGCCTGTTCAGTAATTATAGATCAGGACAATATATCAATAAGGGGGCAATGACAGGAAAAGCATTAGCAGCCATAGTTGCCACATAGTCCGTACATTGCGGCTCTCATGTGAATCCATTAGTGGGGACTCTAGAAGGCCTTCTGTGCATTGATAGATTCATCCATTGCTTAAGTCCCTTCCAGGGAGATAAGTATTTGTAATTTGTTTTTGGAAAACCAAATGTGAAAAACTTTCCCCCAGTCTAACATCCTGTCACTTTTATGAAAACATGTCCAACTCGAGATTTAACAATCACTCCCTGTCACATCTTGCAATATTGAAGAGGTAAAAGCACTTAATATGCGTTCCAATAGCTTGAAAGCCAATAGCACAAAAACAAATTTACTTCAAAAGGCATTCTGTGAATTCCTTGCGTACCATGGGACTCCCTCGGGGGGGGGGGGGGGGGGGGGGGGGGTTGTGTGGGGTTAGACCTGCCTCTGTCTAAACATCTCATGGTGACAGACAAGCCTGACTCTGTCTGTCTGTCTCTTACTCTCCCAGTGTTAGTAAAGCACTCGGGTGATAAGACGCCACACTGCACCCATATATAGCTGCCTGTCTGTGATCCTCAAGCGGATAACAAGGTGAGCTGATTCTTGGCAGGCGTTCAGCTCTCGAATCAACCCATGTATCTTGCAGAGATAGTCCCCAAGCCCCTCTTATATCTTGCTGTGAATCAAAGTGCATTCATAGTCTCAAAAGGATTTGAAAATATTCTGAAGTCAAGGAATTGTGTGCTGCAACCTTCAGATAGTTCAAGTGTATCTGTCCCGTCTTCACCAGTCACCCCATGTGACTGTGTATCGGTCATTATCAGGGTGCTGATTTGATTTTTTTTTTAAAAAGGTCATGGGTCAAAGTTGTAGCTCAAAGAATGTATTTATTTTTCAATCCATTATCTCTGCATTACAGTGAACTTCCACCAACTCTATAGTAAAATGAGAGTGGTATCTGATGACCTTGGAGGATATATTCTCTTCAAAGGGGGGGACACTCTTGACCCAAACTGCTACAGACCTAAATCTATCCTACCCTGCCTTTCTAAGGTCTTCGAAAGCCAAGTTAACAAACAGATCACCGACCATTTCGAATCCCACCATACCTTCTCAGCTATGCAATCTGGTTTCAGAGCTGGCCATGGGTGCACCTCAGCCACGCTCAAGGTTCTAAACGATATCTTAACCGCCATCGACAAGAATCAATACTGTGCAGCCATATTCATTGACCTGGCCAAGGCTTTCGACTCAATCACCACATCCTCATCGGCAGACTCAACAGCCTTGGTTTCTCAAATGATTGCCTCGCCTGGTTCACCAACTACTTATCTGACAGAGTTCAGCGTGTCAAATCTGAGGGCCTGTTGTCCGGGCCTCTGGCAGTCTTCATGGGGGTGCCACAGGGTTCAATTCTTGGGCCGACTCTCTTCTCTGGATATATCAATGATGTTGCTCTTGCTGCTGGTGAGTCTCTGATCCCCCCCTACTCAGACGACACCATTATGTATACTTCTGGCCCTTCTTTGAACACTTTGTTAACAACCCTCCAGACGAGCTTCAATGCCGTACAACTCTCCTTCCGTGGCCTCCAACTGCTCATAAATACAGGTAAAACTAAATGCATGCTCTTCAACCGATCGCTGCCTGCACCTGTCCGCCCGCCCAGCATCACTACTCTGGACGGTTCTGACTTAGAATATGTGGACAACTACAAATACCTAAGTGTCTGGTTAGACTGTAAACTCTCCTTCCAGACTCACATAAAACATCTCCAATCCAAAGTTAAATCTAGAATTGGCTTCCTATTTTGCAAACAAAGCATCCTTCACTCATGCTGCCAAACATACCCTCGTAAAACTGACCATCTTACTGATCCTCGACTTTGGCAATGTCTATTACAAAATATCCTCCAACACCCTACTCAACAAATTGGATACAGTCTATCACAGTGCATCCGTTTTGTCACCAAAGCCCCATATACTACCCACCACTGCGACCTGTACGCTCTCGTTGGCTGGCCCTCGCTTCATACTCATCGCCAAACCCACTGGCTCCAGGTAATTTACAAGACCCTGCTAGGTAAAGTCCTGCCTTATCTCTGCTCGCTGGTCACCATAGCTGCACCCACCCGTAACACGCATTCCTGTAACGATTCTCTTCTTGTGAAGTAGAGGCGGACCAAAGCGCAGCGTGGTGGTTGTTCATTGTAATTTATTGACGACACTATACATGAACAAACTAACGAAAAAACAAGAAACGTGAGAACTCAAAACAGCCCTGTCTGGTGCAAACACAAAAACAGGAACAATCACCCACAAACACACAGTGAAACCCAGGCTACCTAAATATGGTTCCCAATCAGAGACAATGACGAACACCTGCCTCTGATTGAGAACCATATCAGGCCGAACATAGAACTAGACAAACTAGACATGAAACATAGAATGCCCACTCAGATCACACCCTGACCAACCACAACATAGAAATATACAAAGTAAACTATGGTCAGGGTGTGACAGTACCCCCCCCCCAAGGTGCGGACTCCGGCCGCAAAACCTGAACCTATAGGGGAGGGTCTGGGTGGGCATCTGTCCGCGGAGGCGGCTCTGGCGCTGGACGTGGACCCCACTCCATAATAGTCTTTGTCCACCTCCTTAGCGTCCCTAGATAGGTGACCCTCCTAAGAGACAGCTCGGGACAGAGGGACAGCTGCTCGGGACAGAGGGACAGCTGCTCGGGACAGAGGGACAGCTGCTCCGGGCGGAGGGGCTCTAGCGGCCCCTGGCTGACTGGCGGCACTGGCGGCCCCTGGCTGACTGGCGGCCCCTGGCTGACTGGCGGCCCCTGGCTGACTGGCGGCGCTGGGCTGACTGGCGGCACTGGCGGCCCCTGGCAGACGGGCGGCACTGGCGGCGCTGGGCAGACGGGCGGCGCTGGCGGCGCTGGGCAGACGGGCGGCGCTGGCGGCGCTGGGCAGACGGGCGGCGCTGGGCAGACGGGCGGCGCTGGCGGCGCTGGGCAGACGGGCGGCGCTGGCGGCGCTGGGCAGACGGGCGGCGCTGGCAGCGTTGGGCAGACGGGAAGCTCCGATGGCGCCGGGCAGACGGGAAGCTCCGGCAGAGGCGCCGGGCAGACGGGAAGCTCCGGCAGAGGCGCCGGGCAGACGGGAAGCTCCGGCAGAGGCGCCGGACAGGCGGGAGGCTCCGGCAGAGGCGCCGGACAGGCGGGAGGCTCCGGCAGAGGCGCCGGACAGGCGGGAGGCTCCGGCAGAGGCGCCGGACAGGCGGGAGGCTCCGGCAGAGGCGCCGGACAGGCGGGAGGCTCCGGCAGAGGCGCCGGACAGGCGGGAGGCTCCGGCAGAGGCGCCGGACAGGCGGGAGGCTCCGGCAGAGGCGCCGGACAGGCGGGAGGCTCCGGCAGAGGCGCCGGACAGGCGGGAGGCTCCGGCAGAGCTGGAGAGGAGGAAGGCTCTGGTAGCGCCGGAGAGGCGGGAGACTCCGGCAGCGCTGGAGAGGAGGAAGGCTCTGGACGGATGGGCCGGAGAGACAGCCTGGTACGGGGAGCTGCCACCGGAGGGCTGGGGTGTGGAGGTGGTGACGGATAGACCGGGCCGTGCAGGCGCACTGGAGCTCTTGAGCACCGAGCCTGCCCAACCTTACCCGGTTGAATGGTCCCGGTCGCCCTGCCAGTGCGGCGAGGTGGAATAGCCCGCACTGGGCTATGCAGGCGAACCGGGGACACCGTGCGCAAGGCTGGTGCCATGTAAGCCGGCCCAAGGAGACGCACTGGAGACCAGATGCGTAGAGCCGGCTTCATGGCACTTGGCTCGATGCCCACTCTAGCCCGGCCGATACGCGGAGCTGGAATGTACCGCACCGGGCTGTGCACCCGCACTGGGGACACCGTGCGCTCCACAGCATAACACGGTGCCTGCCCGGTCTCTCTAGCCCACCGGTAACCACAGGAAGTTGGCTCAGGTCTCCTACCTGGCGTAGCCATACTCCCTGTTAGCCCCCCCCCAAGAAATTTTTGGGGCTGACTCCCAGGCTTCCATCCACGACGCCGCGCTGCCTCATCATACCAGCGCCTCTCCGCTTTCGCCGCCTCCCGTTCTTCCTTGGGGCGGCGATACTCTCCTGGCTGAGCCCAAGGTCCTTTACCGTCTAATTCGTCCTCCCATGTCCATACCTCCTCGCGCTGCTCCTGCTGCTGCTTTTTCCTTTGCCCATTACCACACCGCTTGGTCCTGTTGTGGTGGGTGATTCTGTAACGATTCTCTTCTTGTGAAGTAGAGGCGGACCAAAGCGCAGCGTGGTGGTTGTTCATTGTAATTTATTGACGACACTATACATGAACAAACTAACGAAAAAACAAGAAACGTGAGAACTCAAAACAGCCCTGTCTGGTGCAAACACAAAAACAGGAACAATCACCCACAAACACACAGTGAAACCCAGGCTACCTAAATATGGTTCCCAATCAGAGACAATGACGAACACCTGCCTCTGATTGAGAACCATATCAGGCCGAACATAGAACTAGACAAACTAGACATGAAACATAGAATGCCCACTCAGATCACACCCTGACCAACCACAACATAGAAATATACAAAGTAAACTATGATCAGGGTGTGACAATTCCAGTCTCACTTGTCACCCCCAAAGCCAATTTCTCTCCACCTCTCCTTCCAGTTCTCTGCTGCCAATGACTGGAACGAACTACAAAAATCTCTGAAACTGGAAACACTTATCTCCCTCACTAGCTTTAAGCACCAGCTGTCAGAGCAGCTCACAGATCACTGCACCTGTACATAGCCCATCTATAAATAACCCAAACAACTACCTCTTCCCCTACTGTATTTATTTATTTAGCTCCTTTGCACCCCAGTAGTTCTACTTTGCACACTCATCTACTGTCAAATCTACCATTCCAGTGTTTAATTGCTATATGGTATTTACTTCGCCACCATGGCCAATTTATTGCCTTTACCTCCCTTATCTCACCTCATTTGCTCACATTGCATATAGACTTATTCTTCTGTATTGACTGTATGTTTGTTTATTCCATGTGTAACTCTGTGTTGTTGTATGTGTTGAACTGCTTTGCTTTATCTTGGCCAGGTCGCAATTGTAAATGAGAACTTGTTCTCAACTTGCCTACCTGGTGAAATAAAGGTGAAATAAAAATAAAAATAAAAAACAAATACAAATATTGGGGAGAAAGACACCAAGCAGATATTACAGATTCACAGCTGCAACACCCCAAGGGCAAATACTTACTGTGGGTTTGTATTTGCAGTAACGTAATACTCTGAAAGAATATCCCTATTAAACTCTTAAACTCTTCCCCCAAGTATGTGTTTCGTACAGTAATTCTCTCAAGAGTGGTTCCCTTCATTTAGAAGAAAATAGATGTTATTGGGGTCAGACGGCAGTGCAACAAATTCACAACTAAATCAATGCATTTCAGCTTAGAATGATAACCAGAATTGTCCCTAGGGTGCTAAATGCAGGAGAAACACTAACACACACTGTCAGTCACTGTCGGTCGTCCGTGATTCTCTTCAAGTTCTTATCCTGAGTGTTACTGTAATCAGCTTAATCATTGGCGTTTCCACAGTTAGAGGAGGATGAAGAGGATGAAACATCCTATACAAATACGTTTTGAGATCAATCGACACTAACCAAAGAGTTTTGATCAAACTGAACAACTCCTGTTTAATTCCTGGCCCAGAGTCACTGTCAGTCCACTCCTACTGTAACATCCTCTACACAATAGCAAAAATAGACCTTCTTGAGGGTTTTAACTGATTGGATACACTGAACGATCAACAGTTCTTAAATTGCTTTGGTGCTATTTTCACAAGTATTTGGTAAATGTTCTGAACTCTTAGTATAAAACTCCAAACTGGTAGCACTTGTAAGCCGGCAAGTCTTATATTTAAAATATTTTATTGCGCATTCATTTTGTTTAAAGACATCTTTCAGAAAAAAACAATTTATCTAAAATGTAAAGTGTACTGTGAAAGACCATGAGAACATCTTCTCAATTTAATTGTTTCAACAACCACTTAAACCAATAGGGGGGAAAATGCTATTTCTCAAGCAGCAGCTATGCTCATGCCGTTTACCTTACGTAGCCCACCCGCCCATGACCCACCGTTCTCCCGACCGGCGACACTAGAGCTGCTAGTCTGAGGCAAGATGCTTTTTCAGCATCAAGTTAGTAAGCGCATGGCGGATTGATTCTAACTGGGGTCACATACAAAAATGTGTGGACTCAAAATGTGACTTGTCAAAATATATCATAATAGCCATGTGTCATACTTTCTGTTTATAATTTACAAACATATTTTCTGTATGCAGTTCTCAAAATCTGTTGTAGACAAACCAGTTTAAAATGTATAGGTTAACCACATGGTTAAGTGATTACTTAATCCGACCGCTCTTAATTGATAATAGTACAATGTAATTTAACAAATGAGAAGACATATCAAGAGTAATATGAGCATTGAATTGTGAAATGCAATTAGACTGAACAAAAATATATAAACGCAACATGCAACAATTTCAAATATTTTATTGGGTTACAGTTCATATAAGGAAATCGGTCAATTTAAATACATTTATTAGGCCCGAATCTATGGATTTCACATGACTGGGAATACAGATATGCATCTGTTGGTCACAGATACCTTAAAAAAAAGGTAGGGGCGTGGATCAGAAAACCAGTCAGTAGCTGGTGTGACCACCCTTTGCCTCATGCTGTGTGTGACACGCATCTCCTTCACATAGAGTTTATTAGGCTGTTGATTTTGGCCTGTAGAATGTTCTCCCACTCCTCTTCAATGGCTGTGTGAAGTTGCTGGATATTGGAGGGAACTGCAACACACTGTCATAGACGTTGATCCAGAACATCCCAAACATGCTCAATGAGTGATATGTCTGGTGAGTATGCAGGCCATGGAAGAACTGGGACTTGTGTAAAGATCCTTGCAACATGGGGTCGTGCATTATCATGCTGAAACATGAGGTGATGGCAGCGGATGAATTGCACGACAATGGGCCTCAGAATCTCATCACGGTATCTTTGTGCATTCATATTGCCATCCATGAAATGCAATTGTGTCTGCTGTCTGTAGCTTATGCCTGCCCATACCATAACCCCACCTCCACCATGGGGCACTCTGTTCACAACATCAGCAAACCACTCGCACACATGATGCCATACATGTGGTCTGCCATCTGCCTGGTACAGTTGAAACCGTGATTCATCCGTGAAGAGCATTCTCCAGCATGCCAGTGGCCATCGAAGGTATTTACCTCTGTCACGACTTCCGCCGAAGTTGGCTCCCCTGCCTGTTCAGGCGGTGCTCAGCGGTCGTCGTCACCGGCCTACTAGCCGCCACCAATCCCTTTTTCGTTGTCTGTTTCTTTTGTCTTATTAGTTGCACCTGTGTCCTTTTGTGTGTGCTTGATGGGCTTCCTTATTTAAAGTACGTTTACCTTATTTAAAGTACGTTGTTTTGTGCGGGATTAATTTTGTGTTACGTGTGTGCATTAGTTAGGTGTGTTCGTGTTCTGGACCTGGCACCATGTGTTTTGGGTGGTCCATATATTTCCGCGCCCTGTGTTGTGGGCTTGTTTGTTTGTGCCGGATTAAAGTGCACCTTTTCCCTGTGGAACTCTCTGTGCTCGATTCCTTCCTCACAAACCTAGACCCGCGTTGAGACGCCGAGCTGCAGTTAAGTCGTGAGGACAACGAGCACGCAAATCAGCTTCCCTGCAATAGTTTCTGAAATTCTTTGGTTGTGGAAACCCACCGTTTCTTCAGATGTCCGGGTGGCTGGTCTCAGACGATCTCATAGGTGAAGAAGCCGGATGTGGAGGTCCTGGGATGGCATGGCTACACGTGGTCTGCAGTTTTGAGGCCAGTTGGACATACTTCCAAATTCTCTAAAACGATGTTGGAGACTGCTTATAGTAGAGAAATTCATATTAAATTCTCTGGCACAGCTCTGGTGGACATTCCTGCAGTCAGCGTGCAAATTGCACGCTCCCTCAACTTGAGACATCTGTGGCAATGTGTTGTGTGACACAACTGCACATTTTAGAATGGCCTTTTATTGTACCCAGCACAAGGTTCACCAGTGTAATGATCATGCTGTTAAATCAGCTTCTTGATATGCCACACCTGTAAGGTGGATGGATTATCTTGGCAAAGGAGAAATGCTTACAAACAGCTACACAACATTTTTGAGAAATAAGCTTTTTGTGCATTTGGAACATTTCTGGAATCTTTTATTTCAGCTCATGAAACATAGGACCAACACTTTACATGTTGCCTTTATATTTTTGTTCAGTGTACTTTATATGAATGTGTATTGCAATGTGTAACATGTATTTCCAGATGAAACACTAAGTTTAGTGAAAAGTGACTGTCTTTTTTGATGATCTGTTTTGAATTTTTTCAAAGCATTGTGCAGATGTACCACATACTTGTGAAAACTTAACCAAGCTATTATATACAAATAACAGAAATAATCACATATGGTGTAGGCCCAGTTTGCATAAACTGGATGGCCCCCTCTTCTACCTGGGGCAGCTGTGACTAAGATACAGACCACATCAGCATATATCTCCACATTCCATGTAAGGAACTCAGGTGGCCTAGATTTCTCTGGACTCATCCCAATTTCTCTAGGCTGTGAGCAGCATAGTGTACAATAGCAGGGAAATAATGTGTTTTGAATGGCCGAGTGTCAGGTACAGAACAATGGAGTGGACTGCATTTGATTAAGGGGACTGATTCTATGTGAGTGCGTTGAAGCTTGATGATCAGAAGATTACAAATTCAGGCTAAGCTTCCGAAGGTGTCACAGAGGATAGTTGTCAGAGGGATGAAAATAGAATTATGAACTGGATGGTTCGAGCCCTGAATGCTGATTGGCTGACAGCCGTGGTATATCACGGGTATGACAAAAAAATAGTATTTTTACTGCTCTAATTACGTTGGTAACCAGTTTATAATAGCAATAAGGCACCTTGGGGGTTAGTGGTATATTGCCAATATACCACGGCTAAAGGCTGTATCTAGGCACTCCGCGTTGCGTTGTGCTTAAGAACAGCCCTTAGCCGTGGTATATTGGCCATATACCACACCCCCTTGTGCCTTACTGCTAAATATAGAATGTGAACACTGCGAATAAAGGTAGAATAAAGGCGAATAAAGGCAGACAAACACTGAGTATACAAAACATTAAGACAATGACATGGACTGACCAGGTGAGGGAGAGAATATTTTTTAATTGCATTTTATTTTTGGTTGAGGGGCAGCTGTCAGGGGATCTTGCATGGTTGGTGGACTGGCGGTTGGGAGCTTAGGTTGCTGGTTCGGGTTCCCGTTTTGACTTGGTGGGAGATCTGTCAACGTGCCCTTGGGCAGGGCACTTGACCTTGATTGCTCCTGTGGGTCGCTCTGGACGAGAGATGGTTAGATGACAATGTAATGTAAATGTTGATCGGCTCAATTGCAGGTAGATTGTATGTTTTAATGTTCAATAAAAAAATAAACACTTTTTGTGCTTATTTTCACGCTCAACAGTTTCCCATGAGTTTCAAGAATGGTCCACCACCCAAAGGACATCCAGCCAACTTGACACATCTGTGGGAATCATTAGAGTCAACATGGGAACCACCTTGAATTGTTTGGTATACTCAGTGTATACTAGAAAAAGACAGATGGATAGCTATAGACAGAGAGAGATAGACAGATTGACCATAAAACAGTGTTCCGGACAGACAGTCCTCTCATCTCTTGTGTTCCGTCTCTCCCATATCTGCTTACAGACAGAAAGACAGTGATAATTTCCCCCCAAACTCTCCTATCTGTCCAGAGGTTCGTGCCCAGAGGTTGGGATTGCAGCATTGTCACTGCACCATCTGCATCTCCCACTGCCACAGTCAAAAATCAACACTGGAATTGTTCAAAGCCCTCCAAGTCTTCCCGCAGCACTCTTTGGCAGACTTTCTCTGATGGCTCAATTGCTGCAGCCCTTCTGTTGACTCTGAGTAGCTCGCCCACGGACGTTAAGAGATTAGAATCCTACATAGGGCCGACTCCACAAAGTCTATCTAAGAGTGGCTTTTCTCAAGTTCTCTCCCCCACCCTTTAGCTCTCTCAACATTTCAAGATTTGTTTTTATGGTCCATTTTCAGGTCATATTCTCTACCTTCAAAAGCCATTTCAGTGAATCTGTATTTCTTATAATTGTTACAATTCAGAATCTCTGTATTCTTGCAGCCCTCCCCATTATAGACTTTTGATCCACGATTGGAAATGTTAAGATACGTAGTCAGTCTTTTGCTGTTGATCTTCTTATCTAATAAATGTTTTTTTTGTTGCTTTCATTAGCCTATACCGTACAGACACAGCTACCAGATCTATCATTCAAATCTACAGGCCTCTAGTGTATGAGATGTTTATTACCCACCAAGGTGCGCTGTATCAATATCTCCTCTGCCAAGTTAAACACAACGTCTTGGTCTTCACTATTTCATGCTACTTAAACATCCTTAACATGACTTACAAATATAAAGTGTGTAGTGACATGGTCAGGCAGTAAAATAAATAGAACTGCAGTGTTGACTGTGTATGCGCTATAATTATTTGTTATTGTTATCTCTTTTTGTTTTTAGGTATTTTCTTAAAACTGCAAAACAAGGGCTTTGTAAGTAAGCGTTTCACTGTAAGGTCTACTACACCTGTCGTATTCGGCGCATGGGACAGATACAAATTTGATTTGATGTATACGTTTGTGTGTGTGGGTAAGGGTTGGATATGTGGGTAGCCAGTACTAATAATCTCTAAGGTGCAGATAGTCTCTGAGATGCAAATCATTTTTAAGGTGCAGGGAGACAGCTCGGGTTAGCTGTTCAGCAGTCTGATGGCCTGGTGGTAGTAGCTGTCTCAGAGCCTGTTGGCCCTATACCCGATGCTTCGTTACCGCTTGCCAGATGGTAACAGAGTGAACAGTCCATGGCTCGGGTGACTGGAGTCCTTGATTATCTTTCAGGCTTTCCTCAGACACCACCTGGAGTAGATGTCCAGCTTTGTCTCCATCCTCCATTGCCACTCGACTAACCGTATTCCCACCAGTTTACGCCTCTCCACCTGCAGCTTACAATTCGCTTGGCTGAACATTAGTCCACAGTGAGGCATCAGCTCTCCCAAGCTAAATCAATTAGCCTGTCTCCACCTCTGCCATGCGGAGCTCACAGGGCTGTGTTCAGAAGGATTAGCAGCTGACCAGCAATCTCTCCAGAGAGGACCAGGGTTCTGCTGTGGTCTGGCTTTTTCCACTCAATCATTAGCTCAGTAGTTGGAAATAAGCCAAGCCAGAATACTGCATTGCTACTGTATGTGTCATGCTGTTTTGGTGATAAACTCTTATTTAGTCTCAGTCTCTTATATATATGGTATTGTTGAGTTAGATTGGTTAAGGTTTCCGTTTAGAGGATGCGATACACACAATTACTCATGTATCTCTCTCTTTCTCATTTGGTCCATTATCTTCTTATTATACACACAGATACAAAAACACCCACTGGGCGCACACTGGTTGAATCAACTTTGTTTCCTCATAATTGAAACTAAATTACATTGATCCGACGTCTGTTCCCAGTGGAATCTCTCTCTCTTATGTAGGAATACTGTATTTTCTACGCAATTATAGCCTGACTGCGTTGCTGTATCCACGGGGAAGGTTCCTAGGTAAAGAGACAAGATCTTTATTTATGTTTACATCTCACTAATTATTGGTCACATATCAGATAAACCGACTCTGGTAGAATGTTTTGAGGCTATACCGTGTTTGTTTACAAACATTGGAGTAAAACAAGCTTATATTTATATTTGAACTAAGCTCATGAGGCATTTAAATATTCTTCAAGAATCAATAGGTATATACAGTGCCTTACGAAAGTATTCGGCCCCCTTGAACTTTGCGACCTTTTGCCACATTTCAGGCTTCAAACATAAAGATATAAAACTGTATTTTTTTGTGAAGAATCAACAACAAGTGGGATACAATCATGAAGTGGAACGACATTTATTGGATATTTCAAACTTTTTTAACAAATCAAAAACTGAAAAATTGGGTGTGCAAAATTATTCAGCCCCCTTAAGTTAATATTTTGTAGCGCCACCTTTTGCTGCGATTACAGCTGTAAGTCGCTTGGGGTATGTCTCTATCAGTTTTGCACATCGAGAGACTGAAATTTTTTCCCATTCCTCCTTGCAAAACAGCTCGAGCTCAGTGAGGTTGGATGGAGAGCATTTGTGAACAGCAGTTTTCAGTTCTTTCCACAGATTCTCGATTGGATTCAGGTCTGGACTTTGACTTGGCCATTCTAACACCTGGATATGTTTATTTTTTAACCATTCCATTGTAGATTTTGCTTTATGTTTTGGATCATTTTCTTGTTGGAAGACAAATCTCCGTCCCAGTCTCAGGTCTTTTGCAGACTCCATCAGGTTTTCTTCCAGAATGGTCCTGTATTTGGTTCCATCCATCTTCCCATCAATTTGAACCATCTTCCCTGTCCCTGCTGAAGAAAAGCAGGCCCAAACCATGATGCTGCCACCACCATGTTTGACAGTGGGGATGGTGTGTTCAGCTGTGTTGCTTTTACGCCAAACATAACGTTTTGCATTGTTGCCAAAAAGTTCAATTTTGGTTTCATCTGACCAGAGCTTGTGGCAAACTTTAAACGACACTTTTTATGGATATCTTTAAGAAATGGCTTTCTTCTTGCCACTCTTCCATAAAGGCCAGATTTGTGCAATATACGACTGATTGTTGTCCTATGGACAGAGTCTCCCACCTCAGCTGTAGATCTCTGCAGTTCATCCAGAGTGATCATGGGCCTCTTGGCTGCATCTCTGATCAGTCTTCTCCTTGTATGAGCTGAAAGTTTAGAGGGACGGCCAGGTCTTGGTAGATTTGCAGTGGTCTGATACTCTTTCCATTTCAATATTATCGCTTGCACAGTGCTCCTTGGGATGTTTAAAGCTTGGGAAATCTTTTTGTATCCAAATCCGGCTTTAAACTTCTTCACAACAGTATCTCGGACCTGCCTGGTGTGTTCCTTGTTCTTCATGATGCTCTCTGCGCTTTTAACGGACCTCTGAGACTATCACAGTGCAGGTGCATTTATACGGAGACTTGATTACACACAGGTGGATTGTATTTATCATCATTAGTCATTTAGGTCAACATTGGATCATTCAGAGATCCTCACTGAACTTCTGGAGAGAGTTTGCTGCACTGAAAGTAAAGGGGCTGAATAATTTTGCACGACCAATTTTTCAGTTTTTGATTGTTAAAAAAGTTTGAAATATCCAATAAATGTCGTTCCACTTCATGATTGTGTCCCACTTGTTGTTGATTCTTCACAAAAAAATACAGTTTTATATCTTTATGTTTGAAGCCTGAAATGTGGCAAAAGGTCGCAAAGTTCAAGGGGGCCGAATACTTTCGCAAGGCACTGTACGTGTAGGTATGTACAGCAGGACCAAATCAGAGGGATAGGTAGGAGCAAGTCCATGTAATACTTTGTAGGTTAGCAGCAAAACCTTGGCAGTGTTGAGAGGCTAGAACTGGAGTAATCTGATCACATTTTGGGGTTCTAGTCAAGATTCTAGCAGCCGTATTTAGCACTAACTGAAGTTTATTTTGTGCCTTATCTGTGTAGCTGGAAAGTAAAGCATTGCAGTAGTCTAATTTTGAAGTGACAAAATATTTTTGGGACAAAAAGTTTCAGATTTTTGCCAGCCAGAAGAGAGGGCTGCCCCAGAATTGCTATTTTACCATATGAGTTATGGAGGAGAGACAAACAGAGACTTCTCCTATGAGTTATGGAGCAGAGAAACAGAGACTTCTCCTGTGAGTTTAAAATACATGGTACCCATATAATTATTAGCTAGCTAGATTACTACGTAGCTAGATATCTAATTTGGTAGCTATCGGTTATATCTGTGATATGATTCCTAAAAATAGTAAGCCAGCTGTAATTTGGAGCTAAAACGACTGGCTAGTGATTCAATGTGTAGCTAGCTAGCCAGACAGAGAGGGCTGTTGCAGGGTTGCTATTTTACCAGTAAAATGAAGCTAATCTAACTATGATCCCCATAGCTAGAATTATTATCTAGCTAGCTAGAGCGCGAAATTCAAAATACAAAAATCATAATATTAAACATTCATGAAAATACAAGTGTCTTACATTGTTTAAAAACTTAACTTCTTGTTAATCCAGCCGCTTTGTCAGATTTCAAAAAGGCTTTATGGCAAAAGCATACCATACGATTATCTGAGGACAGCGCCCCGCATACAAAAGCATTAAAAACATTTTTCAAACCAGCAGAGGCGTCACGAAAGTTAGAAATAGCGATAAAATAAATCACTTATCTTTGAAGATCTCCCTCTGTTTGCAATCCCAAGGGTCCCAGCTACATAACAAATGGCTGTTTTGTTCGATAAAGTCCTTTTTTACATGCCAAAAAAGTCAGTTTAGTTAGCGCACTTGATTCAGTAATCCACCTGTTCCCCTCGTTCAAAATGCATACAAAAGAATCCCAAAAGTTACCAATAAACTTCGTCCTAACAAGTCTAACAACGTTTCTAATCAATCCTCAGGTACCCCAATATGTAAATAAATGATACAATTTAAGACGGAGAATAGTATGTTCATTGCCGGAGATAAATAACGAAGTGCGCGCCCTCATCCACTCATGCCACAAGAATACAGTCAAAATGAGAGCCACCTAGAAAAACGACAAATTCTAGATTTTTTTTTCAAAAAACAAGCCTGAAACCCTTTCTAATGACTGACATCTAGTGGAAGCCATAGGAACTGCAATCTGGGAGGATTTCCTTTGATTTTCCCATAGACAGCCATTTCAATGGGTGGTGACCTCAAAAAAAAAATCAGAATGGATTCTCCTCGGGTTTTCGCCTGCCATATCAGTTCTGTTATACTCACAGACATTGTTTTAACAGTTTTAGAAACGTTTTCTATCCAATACTAACAATTATATGCATATCCTAGCTTCTGAGCCTGAGTAACAGGCAGTTTACTTTGGGCATCTCAGTCATCTGAACTTCCAAATACTGCCCCCTAGAAGTTTCTTGATATCCACATCTGTCAGGTGGGCGGATTATCTTCGCAAAGGAGAAATGCTCACGAACAGGGATATTAACACATTTGTGCACAACATTTGAGATAAATGTATGGAATATTTGTGGGATTTTTTTATTTCAAATCATGAAACATGGGACCAAAACTTTACACTTTACATTTTTGTTCAGTGTACTATTAGGCCTATACAGTATGCAAATTAGGTCTATGGTTTTTATAGGACAGTGGTGCACTGTCATCTCTCAGACCTTCATGAGGAGGCAATCAATAGACAGAGACCAGGCAGTCAATATAAGCTGTCCCCACAGTGACAAGGACAGGCAGGGGCTGGAGAGACTGGACAACATGCTGCTGAGGCTGCAGACAATCACACAATCTCACAGCCTAGATGAACCTAGGTGAAATTCAACGTACTGGAGGACTACTGTAGAAATTGTTGGCTTTACAGGAAAGATAGGAATATTGATTTGTGTAGCGCCTAAATGCAAGGGCAAGCAGTTATGCATTGTAAGGAATAAACATTGTTTTAGGTTGTGTGTATTATGTTTTGGTGCATATACAGTAGCAGTCAAAAGTTTGGACACACCTACTCATTCAAAGGTTTTTCATTATTCTTACTATTTTCTACATTGCAGAATAATAGTGAAGACATCAAAACTATAAAATAAAACATGGAATCATGTAGTAACCAAAAAAGTGTTAAACAAATCAAAATACATTTTATTTTTGAGAATCCTCAAGGTAGCCACCCTTTACCTTGATGACAGCTTTGCACACTCTTGGCACGTGTATGCCGTGTTAAAAGTTAATTTGTGGAATTTCTTTCCTTCTTAATGTGTTTGAGCCAATCAGTTGTGTTGTGACAAGGTAGGGTGGTATACAGAAGATAGCCCTATTCGGTAAAAGACCAAGTCCATATTATGGCAAGAACAGCTGAAATAAGCAACGAGAAATGACGGTCCATCATTACTTTAAGACATGGAGGTCAGTTCATCTGGAACATGTCAAGACTTAGAGTTACCTCTGCTGCAGAGGATAAGTTCATTAGAGTTAACTGCACCTCAGATAGCATCCCAAATAAATGCTCCTGAGAGTTCATGTAACAGACACATCTCAACATCAACTGTTTAGAGGAGACTGTGAATCGTTGAATTGCTGCAAAGAAACCTCTACTAAAGGACACCAATAATAAGAAGAGACTTGCTTGAGCCAAGAAACACAAGCAGTGGATATTAGACTGGTGGATAATTGTCCTTTGGTCTGAGTCCAAATTAGATTATTGGTTCCAACGCTGTGTCTTTGTGAGACGCAGAGTAGGTGAATGGAGGATCTCCGCATGTGTAGTTCCCACCGTGAAGCATGCAGGAGGAGGTGTGATGGTATGGGGGGGTGCTTTTCTGGTGACACTGTGTGATTTATTTAGAATTCAAGGCACACTTAACTGGCATGGTTACCACAGCATTCTGCAGCGATGCGCCATCCCACCTGGTTTGCACTTACTGGGACTATCATTTGTTTTTCAACAGGCCAATGACCCAAAGCACACCTCCAGGCTGTGTAAGGGCTATTTGACCAAGGAGAGTGCTGTATCAGATGACCTGGCCTCCACAATCACCTGACCTCAACCCAATTGAGATGGTTTGGGATGAGTTTGACTGCAGAGTGAAGGAAAAGCAGCCAACAAGTGCTCAGCATATGGGGGAACTCCTTCAAGACTGTTGGAAAAGCATTACTCATGAAGCTGGTTGAGAGAATGCCACGAGTTTGCAAAGCTATCATCAAGGCAAAGGGTGGCTACTTTGAAGAATCTCACATTTGAAATATATTTTGATTTGTTTAACACTTTTTTGGTTACTACAGGATTCCTTCCATGTGTTATTTCATAGTTTTGATGTCTTCACTATTATTCTACAATGTAGCAAATAGTAAAAATAAAAACACTTGGATGAATAGGTGTGTCCAAACTTCTGACTGGTACTGTATGTGTTTAATATACTATGTATATGAGAAAATGTTTGATCACAGAATATTCCATACATTTCCAGAAAATAAAACAGCTGTAACTCATTCACTGTAAAGGGTATTACTATTCTGATTTCAGATGATCAAGCCTTACAACATAAAGAAGATGCAACATGCTCTAAGTTTTTTTCTCCACCTTCATTAGGAACAGATTTTTGTTTAAGATACAGTACACATTTTCACAGGTGTTTCTCTCGACTGATTACCACTTGATTGATGTCGTGCTATTGTATGTTATATCATTTGAAAGGGCTGTTTCTCAGCTTTCAAAATATGTATCATGTTTTCAGATATGGGTTGACACCAGCAAATATTGCTCATTAATGCATGCAGAGGTCATGGTCTGAGTAAATTCTGGAATTCCAAAACTCTCCTTCCGGTTATACAGCAATGCCAATATGGTGATTTACAGGTACAGTTAGCTGGTGTTCTAAAGCCTACTGTTTCCACTCCCCTTTGATATTGTATTATCAATCTTGCATGTATGTAATGGCTGAACATAAGGGTTGAGGTAGAAATATGCCTCATAGCATGAGATGCCAGAGGTCGAGCTCACATATTGTTCATTCTTATGTGCATGCACTGCATGTAGAATATTTTATGTAGGTGGGATTGTTGGCGGTTTGAAATGGTGACTCGTATGTACTTCTAATGCACACTTTCTTTCTCTATCTTTCCCATTCTAAGGTTGTCATGCTTCAATTGAAGCTTGGACTTTCGGGAAGCAAAATCAGAACAAAAGCTGTGCAGTACTGTTACTTCCCATCTGGACATCACACCTGAATGCTTAACTGACCAACAAAGCTTTGACAGGAAAACAGTGAACACACATCAAAAATCAATATTAGCACATGCTGTGCTTCATCCAACTGGGAATCTGCAAATGCCTTGTTCTTTATCGCATTGAGTGGTGAATTTCTAAGGCCAAGCCAAAAACATTTGAAATGAAGAAGTGAAGCAGACTTTTCCCCCCTTGATGTGGATCATGTTAACATTCTAGTTAACCCTCAATACCAACAAGACTGGACCGCCCAGGCTTTGGAGCTGAGCGCAAATTAAATGAACCCTGGTTCAGCTTAAAATGAGTACAGAGTGAGCCAACCCTGTGTATCACCATAATCTTTCAGTGTAGATTTTACCCACTGAGAGTTATTGAAACAGGAGGAGACCATGAAAGCAGCAGTTGATAGGAAGTCAGGGTCTGAGGTGTTGTGCTCGGCCTGGCTGGAGTGGAGATAAGAGCTTGGGCGAGAGAGAAAACAGAGTTTGATGAGACAAGCAGAATACAAATCAGTGTCTAATGTCCCTCAGCCAGACTGCCGAATCAAACCAATATTAGTGTGTCTGCTGAAATGGACAGTGATTCAGCAACTATAATGGCTTTATTGGTTATGCATTGAAATGGTACGAGCATAATCAAAAGCTCTAATATGAAACTAAATAGCAATCACCTTTTTTGTAAATCTCAATTTTGGAGATTTTGTCTCAGAACCCAGTGTGTCTCCAAGACTGAAATTATGGATAAAGGATCCATCAGGTCCCATGGATACGTGTGACAACCAACAGTGACACCCATCAATGCAGCCCTCGCACCATGCCGAGAAGACAAAGGAAAGCATAGGCCCTGATTTGATTGTGGTCATGTGGCACATCTAGACCTTGAACAAAGGATTAAAGGGGAAAGGCAAGATGGATCAGGATAATAGCTCCGTTGATCCGTTCTTCACCAACGCCACGGAGAGCTCTGAACCCACAGAGGCCCTATGGGACAAAGCCACTCTCCTGGGGCTCCAGATCTTCCTGTCAGCCATCCTGGCAATCGTCACCCTGGCCACCGTGCTGTCCAATGCCTTTGTCATCGCCACCATATTCCTGACTCGGAAGCTACACACGCCAGCCAACTTTCTGATTGGCTCGCTGGCTGTGACAGACCTGCTGGTGTCCATCCTGGTCATGCCTATCAGCATCTTGTACACAGTGAGTAAGACCTGGGCCCTGGGGCAGATTGTCTGCGACATCTGGCTGTCATCGGACATCACCTTCTGCACTGCCTCCATCCTGCACCTGTGCGTCATCGCGCTGGACCGCTACTGGGCCATCACTGACGCCCTGGAGTACTCCAAGCGCCGGACAATGCGTCGAGCGGGCCTGATGATAACGGTGGTATGGGTGATCTCCATCTCCATCTCCATGCCGCCGCTCTTCTGGAGGCAGGCCAAGGCCAACGAGGAGGTGATGGAGTGCATAGTGAACACGGATCAGATCTCCTACACGCTCTACTCCACCTTCGGGGCGTTCTATGTTCCCACTGTGTTGCTGATCATCCTCTACGGCCGGATCTACGTGGCAGCCCGCTCACGCATCTTTAAGACACCAGTGTCGTGCGGCAAGCGTTTCACCACGGCCCAGCTCATCCAGACGTCGGCCGGCTCCTCCATTTGCTCCATCAACTCCGCCTCCAACCAAGAGGGCCACCTGCACCCCGGAGGGGGAGGCAACACGGGAGGAATGGCAGGAAACGGAGGTGGAGGAAGCAGTGGTGGGTCGCCTCTCTTCAATAACTGCGTGACGGTGAAGCTGGCAGACAGTGTGCTGGAGAGGAAACGTCTGTGCACCGCCCGGGAGAAGAAGGCCACCAAGACGCTAGGCATCATCCTGGGAGCCTTCATCGTGTGTTGGCTACCCTTTTTCGTGGTCACCCTGGTACTGGCCATCTGCAAAGAATGCTGGTTCCACCCAGTGCTCTTCGACGTGTTCACCTGGCTTGGCTACCTAAACTCGCTCATCAATCCCGTTATCTACACTGCCTTCAATGACGAGTTCAAACAGGCCTTCCACAAACTCATCAAGTTCAAGAGATGCTACTAAGGGAATGCGAGTATTGTACATACAAAATATATCATAACCCAGTGTTTCCCAAACGTGGGGTCTCCTGATTTGAAAATGGGATTGCGAGAGAAACTCTGAAGAAAAAAATAAATAATTGTGCTTGGTTCATAAAACAGGGGTTACGTCAGTTGTAATTAATGTGGTTCTATTTTTTAATGTGGTTCTATTTTTTGGGGGGGTATAAACTACAAAATATTATGATTCCCTTCACTGAAAGATAAGACTCAGGAACATGTATGCGTCTTCGGTTTCCCTCTACAATGCCCACAAGCCTCATTAGCACAGAGTGGACAAGACCAGGTACTAAGTCAGACTGTGGAGAAAATAACATAATTCGCTAGTTTTCCATCCAATTTGTAACAGATTTTCATGCGAATATTCTCAAATCTGCCTAAAACAATATGCGCCATCAAACTGAATTGTTGAGGATAAAATGATGTGCATGATGATGTAGTACACATAAAAGTAACTTTTGCCGTTCAATCCCCATGTACCGTATTAAAAGTACAAGTTAAATGGGTTAAGGGCGAGATTATTTGTACGAATGAATGACATTTTATTTTCATGTGAAATTATACAATTATACAGGCAATTCATGGTTCCTTCTGCCTGTTTAGATTTTTTTCATGCATCAGTTAATTAATCTGCATGAAATGGTTGGATCAAAACATGGTTATTGAACTTCTTTTCTACATAGAAGATCATACTAAACGGTTGCCTGATGATCTTCTGAACTTCCCAATACCTTTCTGATGCATTTCAGTCACTTCAAACCATACTTCCTTCAGCATGAAATACTGCCAAAAGTACTATCAGACTGATTTGTAATAACTGTCATATACCCAATTTAAAAAGTAAACATTAGCCAATGATTACATCACTTTTTTTACAGGATGGGGTCGCGGAAAAATGTGGATATCGAAATGGGTCTCTCGCAATTCTTAGTAAATACCGGTATGGGAATATAGGGTCTATTCATATAAACTCTGTACTGTGGCATTTGTTCATGTTGTAAACACATGCTCATTGTGTTTGGTCTCTGTACATTTGTTGTACATTGGAACTTCATTGACATGCTTATGAAGTGCCATACATCTTTTCAGATATTTCCTTACTAGAAATGTATGCATGCATAAAAAAAATGGAATCAAATATTCCAAGGACTATGAAACTCATTATAAATGAGGGTTTGGGTTGGGATATTACAGACCCCAAAGGAACAGACTTATCATACATGTTTGAGACAAATGAACGAGTCTCTAAAGAATAAGAACTGGTCCTTCTTTGGATGAAAGACATAAGGTAATTCATCTGTGGATTATAGTTAAGCAGTGGATTATAAGGCCCCATTGGACTGGGAAAGACATGGTAAATTGTTACAGAAGTGTCACATACAGAGGCGGACCTTCCTTAACACGTCTGTGGTACAGTACAATAGAGAAATACGTATATAAAGATTCAGTCTTACTGTGTCTCTCTATGTGGCTGCATTTGTTTATGTGTAGGAGTTGTCAAGTTGCTCTAAGTGTAATGTGTGGGGAGGGGGAGTTGCAGTGAGTGAAATGTGGACTTTTTTTTCACCTGTGGCATCAGCTTATTGTATCCAACTGATTAAACATTATCCACATTCGAGGAGCCTGACTTCTCTATGTAGGAGACAGAATTTACCTTTGGATTGAACCTAAAAATTAATTACGTCCTGTTCCCTGGCAACAAATTAATCTGCATAAGCTACTGTAAACCCACTGGGCACACAGTGGTTGAGTCAACGTTGTTTCAATGTCATTTGTCAGCCGTTTGTGACGGGGAATCTGTGTGGGAAAAAGTCAATCACTACCGTTTTCATATTTTTAACCAGCGTAGTAAACATTGAAATTAAGTTAACTTCAATTTACAATGACTTAAACAGGTTGTTACAAAGTAATTTCAACAATCAGAACTATGCATATGTTGAAATTGCATTGAAAATCCCACAGAAATATTTTTCATCCTATAGTCAATATCTATTGGTTGAAATTATTTTGAATTTTATATTTTACCTTTTATTTGACCTTCTTTCAATGTTGATATTCAAATATGTTTGAATCAACGAAATTGTTTCAATGTCATGCCATGAACCTAAATAGAGAGGTACAGTATATTGAAATAAAATGTGAAGCCACTGTCCAATGGTTCCTGCCTGTGACTCCTATTGGTGTAGGAGGGGTAATGAGTTTCGATGAGAACAAGTCTACCATCCAGATGCCTACCTCTACACTGAGTGTAGACAGACTGACCAGGTAAAAGCTATGATCCCTTATTGATGTCACTTAAGTCATTGTAGATGAAGGGGAGGAGACAAGTTAAATATTTTTAGTAAGCCTTAAGACATGGATTGTGTATATGTGCCATTGAGAGGGTGAATGGGCAAGACAAAATATTTAAGTGCCTTTGAGTGTGTCAAGAACTGTAATGCTGCTGGATTTTTCACACTCCAGTGTGTATCAAGAATGGTCCACCACCCAAAGGACATCCAGCAAACTTGACACAACTGTGGGAAGCATTGGAGTAAAAATAAGCCAGCGGAACGTTTTCGACACCGAGTCCATGCCCTGACGAATTGAGGCAAAAGGTCAAAAGTTGAAGCAACTCAATATTAGTTTTGGTATTTTATTAGGATCCCCATTAGCTGTTGCAAATGCAGCAGCTAATCTTCCTGGGGTCCACACCAAACATGAAACGTAATACAGAACATCATTAGACAAGAACCACTCAAGGACAGAACTACATACATTTAAAAAGGCACACGCAGCCTACATATCAATGCATACACACAAACTATCTGTCAGGACCCGGTTACGAACCCGGGTCTCCGGTGTGAGAAACAGTCCCGTAGCAAACTGAGCCACGAATAGTCGTTAGAACCCAGAAGATGAGGCAGACACAGCAGTCCTTGAGACAGTGTTTTAATAAAGTAAAAGGAAAGTTCTTCAGGCAAAAATATAAATCCACAACGTCAAAAGTAATTCCAAGAGAACAAAGGTGATCCTCCACGGCAAAAAGGTAAATCCACAAGGTGGTAGGTACAGCAGAAAAAGCCTCAAAAGATAATCAAAAATAAATAAACAAGAATAAAAACAGAGTACCACAAGAGAGTCCAACTGGCGCAACAAATGTTCACAGCATCACTGGGGCTGGGTGCCAACATTCAAACACAGAGCAAAGAACTGAGGAAAACTAAGGGTTTAAATACAATCAAGGGAAACGAGGCACAGGTGCAAATAATAACTGGGAACAAGGGAAAACAAAAGGGTCAAAAAGCACAATGGGGGCATCTAGTGACCAAAACCGGAACAACCCTGGCCAAATCCTGACACTATCTAGGTCAAATAGGGGAGAGGCGTTGTGCCAGGATGTGTTGCTTTATCTGTTTCTTTTAAAAACCAGGTTTGCTGTTTATTTGAGCAATATGAGATGGAAGGAAGTTCCATGCAATAATTTGTTCTAGATTTGGGGACTAAAATGTATCATCAGCATACATGGACACGCATGCTTTGTTTAATGCCAGTGGCAGGTCATTGGTAAAAAATAGAAAAGAGTAGAGGGCCTAGAGAGCTGCCCTGCGGTACACCACACTTTACATGTTTGACATTAGAGACACATCAATTAAAGAAAACCCTTTCTTCTATTAGATAGATAGCTCCGAATTCATGATATGGAAGAGGTTGAAAAGCCATAGCACTTAAGTTTTTCAACAACAGGTTATGGTCAATAATATCAAAGGCTGCACTGAAATCTAACAGTACAGCTCCCACCATATTCTTATTATCAATTTCTTTCAACCAATCATCAGTCATTGGTGTTAGTGCAGTACATGTTGAGTGCCGTTCTCTATAAGCATGCTGAAAGTATGTGGTTCATTTGTTTACAGAGAAATAAAATTGTATTTGGTCAAACACAATTTATTCCTACAGTTTGCTAAGACCTGGCAGCAAGCTTATAGGCCTGCTGTTAGAACCAGTACAGGCCGCTTTACCACTCTTGGGTAGCATAATTACTTTGGCTTACCTCCAGGCCTGAGGACAAAGACTTTCCTCCAGGCTCAGATTTACAGTGCCTTGCGAAAGTATTCGGCCCCCTTGAACTTTGCGACCTTTTGCCACATTTCAGGCTTCAAACATAAAGATATAAAACTGTATTTTTTTGTGAAGAATCAACAACAAGTGGGACACAATCATGAAGTGGAACGACATTTATTGGATATTTCAAACTTTTTTAACAAATCAAAAACTGAAAAATTGGGCGTGCAAAATTATTCAGCCCCTTTACTTTCAGTGCAGCAAACTCTCTCCAGAAGTTCAGTGAGGATCTCTGAATGATCCAATGTTGACCTAAATGACTAATGATGATAAATACAATCCACCTGTGTGTAATCAAGTCTCCGTATAAATGCACCTGCACTGTGATAGTCTCAGAGGTCCGTCAAAAGCGCAGAGAGCATCATGAAGAACAAGGAACACACCAGGCAGGTCCGAGATACTGTTGTGAAGAAGTTTAAAGCCGGATTTGGATACAAAAAGATTTCCCAAGCTTTAAACATCCCAAGGAGCACTGTGCAAGCGATAATATTGAAATGGAAGGAGTATCAGAGCACTGCAAATCTACCAAAACCTGGCCGTCCCTCTAAACTTTCAGCTCATACAAGGAGAAGACTGATCAGAGATGCAGCCAAGAGGCCCATGACCACTCTGGATGAACTGCAGAGATCTACAGCTGAGGTGGGAGACTCTGTCCATAGGACAACAATCAGTCGTATATTGCACAAATCTGGCCTTTATGGAAGAGTGGCAAGAAGAAAGCCATTTCTTAAAGATATCCATAAAAAGTGTTGTTTAAAGTTTGCCACAAGCCACCTGGGAGACACACCAAACATGTGGAAGAAGGTGCTCTGGTCAGATGAAACCAAAATTGAACTTTTTGGCAACAATGCAAAACGTTATGTTTGGCGTAAAAGCAACACAGCTCATCACCCTGAACACACATCCCCACTGTCAAACATGGTGGTGGCAGCATCATGGTTTGGGCCTGCTTTTCTTCAGCAGGGACAGGGAAGATGGTTAAAATTGATGGGAAGATGGATTGAGACAAATACAGGACCATTCTGGAAGAAAACCTGATGGAGTCTGCAAAAGACCTGAGACTGGGACGGAGATTTGTCTTCCAACAAGACAATGATCCAAAACATAAAGCAAAATCTACAATGAAATGGTTCAAAAATAAACATATCCAGGTGTTAGAATGGCCAAGTCAAAGTCCAGACCTGAATCCAATCGAGAATCTGTGGAAAGAACTGAAAACTGCTGTTCACAAATGCTCTCCATCCAACCTCACTGAGCTCGAGCTGTTTTGCAAGCAGGAATGGGAAAAAATGTCAGTCTCTCGATGTGCAAAACTGATAGAGACATACCCCAAGCGACTTACAGCTGTAATCGCAGCAAAAGGTGGCACTACAAAGTATTAACTTAAGGGGGCTGAATAATTTTGCACGCCCAATTTTTCAGTTTTTGATTTGTTAAAAAAGTTTGAAATATCCAATAAATGTCGTTCCACTTCATGATTGTGTCCCACTTGTTGTTGATTCTTCACAAAAAAATACAGTTTTATATCTTTATGTTTGAAGCCTGAAATGTGGCAAAATGTCTCAAAGTTCAAGGGGGCCGAATACTTTCGCAAGGCACTGTAAAAATATGACACATAGGAGTGGCTATAGAGTCAGTTACCATCTTCAGTAGCTTTCCATCTAAGTTGTCAATGCCTGGAGGTTTGTCATTATTGATCTTAAACAACAGTTTTCCACCTCTCCCACACTAACTTTACAAAATTCAGACTTGCACTGCTTTCCTTTCATTATTTGTTTTTTTTATGCATGAATATAATTGCTCACTGTTTGTCGTGGGCATTTCCTGATTAAGTTTGCCCACTTTGCCAATTAAATAATAATCAAAATAATTGGCAACATCAAATGGTTTTGTGATGAATAAGCCATCTGATTCGATGAAAGATGGAGTTGAATTTGTCTTTCTACCCATAATTTAATGTAAAGTGCTCATCATTCTTTATATTATTGATCTTGGCTTCATAATACAGTTTCTTCTTCTTTTTGTTGAGTTTAGTCACATAATTTCTCAATTTGCAGTAAGTAAAACAGTCAGATGTGCAGCCAGACTTATTAGCCACTCCTTTTGTCCCATCTCTTTCAACCATACAGTTTTTCAATTCCTCGTCAATCCATGGAGCCTGAACAGTTCTAACAGTCAGTTTCTTAACAAGTGCATGTTTATCAATAACTGGAAGCAGCAATTTCATAAATTAAATCAAGTGCAGCGTCTGGATGCTCCTCATTAATCACATCAGACCAACAAATATTTTTAACATCATCCACATAAGAGTCACAGCAAAATCTTTTGTTTGATCTTTTATACACTATTTTAGGCACAGCTGTTGGAAATTTGGCTTTCCTGAATATAGACACTATATTGTGATCACTGCATCCAATGGGTACGGATATACTGTAGCTTTGGAACAAAGTTCTACAGTGTTAGTAAAAATGTGATCGATACATGTGGATGATCTTGTTCCTGTAGTGTTTGTAAACACCCTAGTAGGTTGATTTATAACCTGAACCAGATTACAGGCGCTGGTTACAGAAAGACGTTTCCTCTTGAGTGGACAGCTTGATGAAAACCAGTCACAATTCAGGTCCACGAGACAGTAGACCTCTCTTACACCACATACACTATCAACCATTTCACACATATTATTTAGATACTGACTGTTTTTCACTTGGTGGCCTATAGAAACACCCCAAAAGAAAAGTCTTTAGATATGCCAAGTGAACCTGCAGCCACAACACTTCAATAACACTTGACATAAGATCTTCTCTAAGCATTACAGGGATATGGCTCTGAATATATACAGCAACACCTCCCCCATAAGCATTTTTGTCTCTTCTATAAATGTTATATCCTTGTATTGCTACTGATGTATCATCAAATGAATTATCTAAGTGAGTCTCAGAAATGGCTAATATATGAATGTTATCTGATGTCACTTTGTCCTCAGGCTCCATCCAGGTCTCATGTGGAGATTCTGCAATTCCGTCCACAACCGTGTTGTTTTGCCTTGACTGTCTCTCAAGATAGATCAATCAGACTGTCATTGTTATCATGGATTCACACACAGAACTGATGTCCTCTCTCATTGACTTACAGATTGCTGTCATCTTGCCATTCTCCTGTTTCAACAATTCGTCAAGCTGACCCTGGGATAACTGCAAACTGTTCTTCAGGTCCTGGACCGCTCTGGTCAGGTCGTCCTTTCTTCTATTAGTAGAATCCACGAGAATTTGAACAAAACACTTGAAGCTATTTTCTTGTTGTTGTAACAACTGCTTGTAGGTCTCTTTTTGTTTTGTTTAACCTTTCTAGGGCAAGCATTCTGCTAGCGGAACCCCTTGTCAACATTCCGCTGAAAAGGCAGCAAGCGAAATTCAAAAGTATTTTTGGGAAATATGTAACTTTCACACATTAACAAGTCCAATACAGCAAATGAAAGATAAACATCTTGTTAAAACCTGTTATGGCTGCAATCCCGATATCAGGATAGGTATGACAACTACCAATGAAAATAGAGGGCGCCAAATTCAAACCACAGAAATCTCATAATTACAATTCCTAAAAGCTATTCTCGTTGTTAATCCCACCAAAGTCTCCGATTTCAAATAGGCTTTTCAGCGAAAGCACTACAAACGATTATGTTAGGTCTCCACCAAACCACAATAAGCACAGCCATTTTCCAGCAAAATATAGCATTCACAAAAACCAGAAATAAAGATAAAATGTATCACTAACCTTGAATTATCTTCATCAGATGACACTCATTGGACTTTATGTTACACAATACATGCATGTTTTGTTTGATAAAGTTCATATTTATATAAAAAAATCTGAGTTTACATTGGCACGTTAGATTCACTAGTTCCAAAAACATCAAGTGATTTCGCATAGCCACAACGTTTCAACAGAAATACTCATCATAAATGTAGATGATAATACAAGTTATACACATGGAATTATAGATATACCTCTCTTTAATGCAACCGCTGTGTCAGATTTCAAAAAAGTTTACGGAAAAAGCAACCCATGCAATAATCTGAGACGGCGCTCAGAACAGTAGCCTAATTAGCCTCCATGTTGGAGTCAACAGAAACCAGAAAATACATGATAATGTTTCCTTACCTTTGATGAACTTCATCAGAATGCAGTCCTAGAAATCCCAGGTCCACAATAAATGCTTGATTTGTTAGAAAATGTCCGTTATTTATTTCCAATTAGCTACTTTGGTTAGCGTGTTTGGACAACAATTCCAAAGTCACAAAGCGCGTCCACTATAACGTGATGAAATGTCCAAAAGTTCCATAACAGTCAGTAGAAACATGTCAAACGATGTACTGAATCAATCTTTAGAATGTTGTTTACATATATCTTGAATAACGTTCCAAACTGAGAATTAAGAATGACTTCAGATGAGCGATGGAACGCAGGTCCTTCATCTGTGAACGCACCTGGTGAAAGCATGGTCCACTCATGGCTGTGGTGACTAATTCCCGTGTCAATCGACCCCCCTTCACATTAGAGTCATCAGACAAAGTTCTATTGACTGCTGACATCTAGTGGAAGGCATAGGAAGTGAAAACTCATCCATATCTTGCTGTAATTTCAATTAGACCTTGGTTGAAAATCTGCCACCTCCAGAAAAAGAAAACGGGAAGTGAAATTTCTCAGGTTTTTGCCTGCTATATGAGTTCTGTTATACTCACAGACATAATTCAAACAGTTTTAGAAACATCCAAGTGTTTTCTATCCAATACTAATAATAATATGCAAATATTAGCAACTATGACTGAAGAGCAGGCCGTTTGATATGGGCACCTTTCATCCAAGCTACTCAATACTGCCCATGCAGTATCGTGTCCGATTTAAAAAATGCTTTACAGCGAAAGCACAACATAAGATTGATTATGTTAGGTCATAGCCAAGTCAAAAAAACACAGCCATTTTTCCAGCCAAAGATAGGAGTCACAAAAAGCAGAAATATAGATACAATTAATCACTAACCTTTGATGATCTTCATCAGATGACACTCATAGGACATCATGTTACAAAATACATGTATGTTTTGTTCGATCAAATCAAATCAAATTTATTTATATAGCCCTTCGTACATCAGCTGATATCTCAAAGTGCTGTACAGAAAAAAAACCAAACAGCAAGCAATGCAGGTGTAGAAGCACGGTGGCTAGGAAAAACTCCCTAGAAAGGCCAAAATCTAGGAAGAAACCTAGAGAGGAACCAGGCTATGAGGGGTGGCCAGTCCTCTTCTGGCTGTGCCGGGTGGAGATTATAACAGAACATGGCCAAGATGTTCAAATGTTCATAAATGACCAGCATGGTCCAATAATATTAAGGCAGAACAGTTGAAACTGGAGCAGCAGCACGGCCAGGTGGACTGGGTACAGCAAGTAGTCATCATGTCAGGTAGTCCGGAGGCATGGTCCAAGGGCTCAGGTCCTCCGAGAGAGAGAAAGAAAGAGAGAAAGAGAAAATTTGAGAGAGCACACTTAAATTCACACAGGACACCGAATAGGACAGGAGAAGTACTCCAGATATAACAAACTGACACTAGCCCCCAGACACATAAACTACTGCAGCATAAATACTGGAGGCTGAGACAGGAGGGGTCAGGAGACACTGTGGCCCCATCCGAGGACACCCCCGGACAGGGCCAAACAGGAAGGATATAACCCCACCCACTTTGCCAAAGCACAGCCCCCACACCACTAGAGGGATATCTTCAACTACCAACTTACCATCCTGAGACAAGGCTGAGTATAGCCCACAAAGATCTCCGCCACGGCACAACCCAAGGGGGGGTGCCAACCCAGACAGGATGACCACATCAGTGACTCAACCCACTCAGGTGACGCACCCCTCCCAGGGACGGTATGAGAGAGCCCCAGTAAGCCAGTGACTCAGCCCCTGTAATAGGGTTAGAGGCAGAGAATCCCAGTAGATTCGATAATGTGCATATATATATCCAAAAATCTCAGTTTACATTGGCGCCTTAAGTGCAGTAATGTTTTGATTCCAAAACATCCAGTGATTTTGCAGAAATACTCATAATAAACATTGATAAAAGATACAAGTGTTATTCTCAGAATTAAAGATAGACTTCTCCTTAACTGATGTATCAGATTTTTTTTAAACTTTATGGAAAAATAATAATCTGAGAACGGCACTCAGAGCCCAATCCAGCCAAAGAAATATCTATATCTATCTATATAGCAAATCAAACTTCAATAGCAAATCAAACTTTATTTATGCATTTAAACTTTCTGGCCCATGTTGCGTGTGAATGTTTATCCTTTTAAGCTTTTAAATTTGGGAAAGAGTCTTTCTGACAGATGTTTTAAATCCTTAAACCCAGACTTGGACTACACACCTTCTCCACCGAAAAGCACTCATTGTTGAATTTGCAATTTTCAACTTGTTGTGTAATGTTCAACACCTATGCTCTGTGCTTTCGCTGGCTGCCTCTGCACCACAGAAAGCACTGAGCTAGGCTGAAACACCTGCATTTTGAAGCTGTCTTACTCAAGAGAACATGTTTGTATGTGGCTTTATTAACTCAAGGATTTTTTTTTTTACATTGTTTGAAAACTGATATGTAACACGAATTAATGCCAAAATAACATGCATAATAGGCCAATTTAATAAAAATATATATAATTTTAGCTAAACAGGTAGGGCTCAAAACAGGTAGACCTCACCTTCCCTGAATGACGGGTCATCACTGACCATACCCCATTCAAAGACACCCTCTGAATGGCACAGACACAATCCATCTCAATTGTCTCAAGGCATAAAAATCCTTCTACAACCTGTCTCCTCCAATCCATCTACACTATTTGAAGTGGTTTAACAAGTGACATCAATAAGGGATCATAGCTTTCACCTGGATTCACCTGGTTAGCCTGTCATGGAAAGAGCAGGTGTTCCTAATGTTTTATACACTCAGAATATATAAGAGACAATATCCAAAGGTAAAAGTTTATTATTAATATTACGAATTTGGCATCCAATTTATAGGGCTAATGATAACTACTTCTAAACTACTTCCAAAGATCCAACTTCCAAAGATCCAATCAACCAAGTTGAAATTATGTTGTCCTTTGTGCTATTCAGATGCCAATGTAGCCTACATCAACCCCAAAACACTCTGAATTTACTTTCACATACAGCTTTTTAAAGAAATGTTAGAGTAGTTATTTTCGACCTTTCAATGTTATTTGAGTGATCAATGTCTAAATGTGTTGACATGATAGCTCAGCTGAGACGGAACACAGCTCATTTCCAAAGCTAAGGTAGGTAGGCATCTGGATCATAGACTTGTTCTCACTGAAGTGCATTAACCCTCAGTAGGAGGGTTACCAGTAAGAGTCACTGTTCAAGCAGCAATCATTGGACTGTGGCTTCACATTTTATTTCAATATACCTCTTTATTTAGGTTGATGGCATGAATTTGAAAAAATTACATTGATTCAAACATACCATTTTACCTTTTACCATACCATCAACATTGAAACAAGGTCAAATAAAATATGTCTAATCAAGTATGAAATTCAACATAATTCCAACCATCCAATTGAATATATGGTGAAAAACATTTGTTACATTTCTATGTGGAAATTTCAACCTGATCAACACGTATACATAGTTCTAATGATTATGTTGCAATTAGAGTGATGTAATAACCTGTTAGTCAGGTTAGTCATTGTATTTAAAGATCCAATGAAGCAATTTTTATCTCAATATCAAATCAATCAAATTCAATCAATCAAATTTATTTTATATAGCCCTTCGTACATCAGCTGATATCTCAAAGTGCTGTACAGAAACCCAGCCTAAAACCCCAAACAGCAAGCAATGCAGGTGAAGAAGCACGGTGGCTAGGAAAAACTCCCTAGAAAGGCCAAAACCTAGGAAGAAACCTAGAGAGGAACCAGGCTATGTGGGGTGGCCAGTCCTCTTCTGGCTGTGCCGGGTGGAGATTATAACAAAACATGGTCAAGATGTTCAAATGTTCATAAATGACCAGCATGGTCGAATAATAATAAGGCAGAATAGTTGAAACTGGAGCAGCAGCACAGTCAGGTGGACTGGGGACAGCAAGGAGTCATCATGTCAGGTATTCCTGGGGCATGGTCCTAGGGCTCAGGTCCTCCGAGAGAGAGAAAGAAAGAGAGAATTTGAGAGAGCATATGTGGGATGGCCAGTCCTCTTCTGGCCAGTCCTCTTCAGCCAGGTGGACTGGGGACAGCAAGGAGTCATCATGTCAGGTAGTCCTGGGGCATGGTCCTAGGGCTCAGGTCCTCCGAGAGAGAGAAAGAGAGAAGGAGAGAATTAGAGAACGCACACTTAGATTCACACAGGACACCGAATAGGACAGGAGAAGTACTCCAGATATAACAAACTGACCCTAGCCCCCCGACACATAAACTACTGCAGCATAAATACTGGAGGCTGAGACAGGAGGGGTCAGGAGACACTGTGGCCCACTCCGAGGACACCCCCGGACAGGGCCAAACAGGAAGGATATAACCCCACCCACTTTGCCAAAGCACAGCCCCCACACCACTAGAGGGATATCTTCAACCACCAACTTACCATCCTGAGACAAGGCTGAGTATAGCCCACAAAGACCTCCGCCACGGCACAACTTAAGGGGGGGGGGGGGGGCGCCAACCCAGACAGGATGACCACATCAGTGACTCAACCCACTCAGGTGACGCACCTCCTCCAGGGACGGCATGAGAGAGCCCCAGTAAAGCCAGTGACTCAGCCCCTGTAATAGGGTTAGAGGCAGAGAATCCCAGTGGAAAGAGGGGAACCGGCCAGGCAGAGACAGCAAGGGTGGTTCGTTGCTCCAGAGCCTTTCCGTTCACCCTCCCACTCCTGGGCCAGACTACACTCAATCATATGACCCACTGAAGAGATGAGTCTTCAGTAGAGACTTAAAGGTTGATCATTCCTGGGTAACAATTAAGTACATTAATGTGATTGTTTCAATCAAAATGGTAAAAAATAATAATAATAAATACATGTAGCTGCCTAGCAAAGAGCAATTTCTCAAGCAAGAATTTAGCTGGGACTTTCTTTGGAGGGAAAAACTGAAAACTAGCTTTTCTTGGGAGAGAGGTTTGGAACTCCTTCATATTTGTATTTTACCACCTGGTGATTTCAGGAGGCAGGCCAAAACTTTTCAAACAGCTTTTACACTAAAAGGGCATTATCATAATTTTCACAAATTCACAGTATTATTCCAACCTCAGTGTGGAAATATATATAAACCACTCTGCCTTTCATTGTTTGCGACGGTGGGTTGAAATTAGATAAAAACAGTACTGGTTGATGAGTTTTTGTAAATCAAAATGTGTTTTCCATGTAAATTCCACATGAACATACGTTGACAAATGCCATTGAAACATTGATTCAACCAGTATGTGGAGAGTTGTCATAATGACTAATTGATTCAACATGCCTTAGTGAAGAGGATTACAAAGATTAAATATAATTGTTTCCGTTTAGGCTTGGTCATGTGCACGGCTACAAATGTGGAATCTTCATTTGAGCCAGTTTGCTGCATCAGGAAAATAATCCTGCAGTAACGGGAAATGTGAATTATTATGTGGATTATGATGAATGTAGAAAGCCAGTATGAGGTTTTGCGCTCAGGCTAGAATGAAAGGTGGCAGGGGGCGTGAGAGAGACAATGTCTGGAGAGTTCAAAAAGTACTCGCACTCAAAACCATGAAAAGGAACAACCCAAGGAGGCCCAGATGCAAAAATAATATCATTAATTTAATCCATGCTTGAAAGAATACAAAAAGTGCAAGGTGCTATATAAAAATAAAAAAGGAACGGAGCATACATTTCAGCCGTATAACTTCATCAATGCTTTACAAACAAATTAAGAAGACAAGTATATAAGCAATCCATGTTTTTCAGATCTCTTCGTAACACCCTGGTTTGTATTGGAGCGTTTAATATGTCCGTAACTGACCATGTCCATAAACCACTCTGCCAGAGCCATGACATGCTAAAAGGAAAATCATGTTTAAATAAATAATTTAACCCTGACAGTGGGATGGAAAATGTCGGAAACAATGTCAGAAACAAGTCCCACAGAGGTGGGTGTATGTGGTTCGTGTAAAGGCAAGGGTCACCTAGAGAGTGGAATTACCTCTTAGTTCTCAGGTGGCAAAATGTGATTTAAAAAAAAATTAAGATCCCCATTAGCTGTTGCCAAGGCAGCAGCTACTTGTCCAAACAGAAATAAAACATCACACCGTACAAAACATTGTGCTTCATACAAATGTACATTGCTCCACTACTACATTACCATTTCACAATATTACATTACTAAGAATAATGTGTGGGTGTGTGTCTGTGTGTTTCTTCCCAGTCCGCATTGTGCCGTGAGGTGTTGTTTTATGTTTTTTAAATCTGATTTTATTGCTAGCTTAAGTTACCGGAGGTTGGAGAGAGTTCCATGTAGTCATGGCTCTATTTCCTACTGTGCATTTAGAGGTAGCATGTCTTGAGGGGTATGTATGGTGTCTGAGCTGTGTGTTAACTGATTGAACAGACAGTTTGGTACTTCAATACGTCAATAGCTCTCACAAAGACCAGTTGTAATGCAGTCAATATCTCCTCTACTTTGAGCCAGGAGAGACTGACGTATGTTGTTAAAAACCTCTTAAGGATCGGACCCTTTTTAAAAAATAAAAAAAACAATTCTGATTGGTTGAGCCTGGCTCCCAAGTAGGTGGGCCTATGCCCTCTCAGGCCCACCCATGGCTGCGCAGTCATGTGAAATTCATACATTAAGGCCTAATGCATTTCTTTAAATTGACTGATTCCTTACATGAGCTGTAAACTCAGCAAAATCTTTGAAATTGTTGCATGGTGTAACCACAAGTCCCAACATACTGTAACTCCCTTCTCCACACTTGCATAATTCCTCCACTAGGTGAGTTGGAACTAGAAGTGAGTTTGGATTCTATCAATTTTCTTCCTATTCCGTCTACAACTTTCCATGCTTTAATGACTGGAATAATGAGACAGTCACAAAGCATGACCCAATACCTCCAGCAGTGCTGATGCAGAGATGTACTAAATTGGTCCCGCAACAAAGGTGGAGGACTTATAAGGAGTCCAAAAGGGAGGGCACCATATTCAATATAAAATAAATTGTGCAAAGTCAGATTTGGCTTTGATCTTCTCTTTTAGCCAGGTAAATACTGATCGTCTTTTCTTATTATCTGCTAAGCCATTGCACCTATAACTGGCTGGGAGGGGGCACCCCAGCGGAATCCCCACAGGCTAAGTTCAAGGCTCTCATTAGCAGCTTTAAGAAATTCCTTGTATATTATGCTCACCCATCTGGGGGCTTTGACTTTGTAGTACCAGCCCTGCCAGGCAGGCTCAGAATCTTAAGGGGGCGGTGCTGCTTTAGTGACTGCCTTTATCTTTCTGTCTTGGCTACTTGCAGTAAACCTATAAAACTTATAAGGACTTCGCCTTAGTGAATGGGTTGCACATGTGGGTGTATAGGGTTGGGGACCGTTTCATCATGATAGGACAAACTATATTGATAATTTATTTTAAAAAATGTATATCCCATATCTGCATAAAATTGAAAGCTCTCTCTGTCACAACTCCTGCTCGCAGACACTAATGCAACCATTTTCCTTTTTCACTCACTTAACTCCACACTTTCAACAAACACAAAAACATACACACACACCCCACCTTCATTCACAATACCCACATACAGTGCCTTCTATGTCCTCTGTTTGCTGTGTTTTAATCCCTACCATGTTGATTCCTACCAATTTTCTGACTTGAGTAGTTTGTGTTCCAGTTCTTTATATTTGAAGACGTATTATTTCAATAATTATCCTTCTAATGCTGTGTAACGTAATACACCAGGAGTCAGGAAGCAGGTGCAGAAGGAAGCAGGTGAAACGATACAGATGAACATACATGAGGTGTACAGAATGTGAGAAATACTACTACTACTGATGACAATTGAGGGCTAAATAAAAGCGGCATAATCACTGAGAAAATTATGACCAGGTGTGCGTAATATAGTTTCCAGGGCCGGTGGTTAGTAGACCAGTGTTGTGTGGAGACTTATTTATTGAATAATTACCTACTATGTTTAATTAGGGATCATGGTTCCCAGTTGGGAACCTACCCTCCCACGTTCAGCTGGAACGGTGGCGCATGGAACGCAAAAATATTCTTAGAAATATTTAACCTCCACACATTAACAAGTCCAATAGCTCAAATGAAAGATAAACACCTTGTTCATCTAGCCAGCAAGTCAGATTTCTAAAATGTTTTACGGCGAAAACATAGCACATATATATGTCAAACCACCACCAGACACAGCTCATTTGAATAGCCAAAACATGCAATCAACAAACGCAGGATAAAAAAATAAATCATTCACTAACCTTTTGAAAATCTTGTCATCAGATGACAGTAATAGGACATGTTACACAGTACATTTTTTTTTCAATAATATGCCATTTATATCCATAAATGTCCATTTACATTGAATTCATGTTCAGAAAATACTCAAAAATGTCCGCAGGAAATCTAGGTAGCGCGGCAAGATAACGTAAATAGACATCATAAACTTTGACTAAATATACATGTTCTACATATAGTTAGAAAGATACACTGCTTCTTTATGCAATCGCTTTGTTACATTTATTTTTAACGTTACAGAAATCGCACACTATTCAATATTCTGAGACGGCGCTTAGATATAGGCTAAATTTCTCCGTAATGTTGGAGTCAACAGAAACACAGATTTCAGCATAAATATTCCCTTACCTTCGATGGTCTTCGTTCAGAATGTTCTGGAAGGGTTCATACTTACCCAAAGAATCGTTTGGTTTCAATTCTTGCGTCTTTGTATTAGCTACTGCTAATAACATCAGCTGAAATGCACCCAAAATGTCCTCTGGTCCGGAAAAGTTGCGCATCAAAACTTCAAAATTACATATTATATGTCGACTAAACTGGTCAAACTAAGTGCAGAATCAAGCTTTATGATGTTTTAAACACACAAAACAAATTTCTATTCAACCGGTCATCGTTAGCTCTTCCCAGGAGTGCTGGAACAAAGGAATGGCCGGGACCAATTCGCTCCCCAACGCACAAGGTATTTTCTCCTGGCACACACTAATTTCACTCCCATAGGGCCAATTCTCGTGGGATTTGAACGATTAAAAGCTCTACTGAATGAGGACATCTAGTGGAAGACATAGAAAGTCTTCCCAGATCCATAACTGGTTGGGAAGGGTGGGGGCGATGAAGTCAATGGCCACAAAAACTAGTTTGGAAGAATGCCTGCCCTGTGAGTTCTGCTATACTTACAGACATAATTCCAACGGTTTTAGAAGCTTTAGAGTGTTTTCTATCCAATAATAATTATTATATGCATATATTAGCAATTTTTGACAATTTCTTTTTTCAGTTTACTATGGGTACCCAATTCCTCCAAAGGGGGCAGAAGTCAGCCCTATCTCTAGCAGGTTAATTGTTACCAGAGTAAATTAATCATGTAACAATTTACTTATTAGGAATAAGGTGGCACCATGGAAGAAGTTGTTTAACGAGTTACCATCTCCCGAATTAAACTCAAGAATATATCGATAAGTGACTCATTAATCATTACCTCAGTCTCATTCTGAACGTCGCAGACTTCTTTAATTTGCACAAACCCGAGTCTTGCTGATCATTCTGTACCACACAAATTGATTTGATTATTTATTTACTAACAAACTAAATGATAACACTGGACACACACACACACACACACACACACACAGTATAGGTTATTGATGAAAACAGGTCCCTAACGGACTAACACAATATGACACTTGTTACAAAAGATGAGTTAAAGAGAGCGAAAACGAGACAACACTTAGATCCATTTGGGAACTACGTTCACAGTAATCCTAATACCTTTCCCCGAACTGGAGGGACTTAATAGCATAGGCAGGCATCCCCTTCGATGTCCAGGGGAGGTGGCGGGGTGTCACGGGGGACAGTACAGCCAGGGGACCACCGGCCTGAGGAGGGAAACGTGAAAGGAGGGTAAGATCCGGAAGCTGGTGGGGAGTTTTAGACAATAGGTTACCTCATTGACCCTCTGGTGGACCTTGAAGGGCCCCACAAACCAGGGGCTCAGCTTCCGGCAGGGCAGGTGGAGCAAGAGGTTCCTGGTGGAGAGCCAGAAGCGATCACCAGGATGGAACAAGGTAGCCTCAATTGAGGTGGCGGTACGCCTGATCCTTCTGATGGTGGGTGGCGCGTTGGACCCTCACGTGGGCGGTGTTCCAAACCACCTCTATACGCCAGAACCACTCATCCACTGCAGGTGCATCGGTCTGGCTCGAAGTCCACTGAGCCAGGGCCATATGACATCCCAGGACGCACTGGAAGTGCGTTCTGGGCGTATTCCGCGCAGGGAAGGAACCTGGCCCACTCCCCCTGCCGGTCCTGGCTGTGACACCTTCGGAACCTCCCCAACTCCTGGTTGGTCTTCTCCACCTGCCAATTGGATGAAGGCCAGTACCCGGATGTGAGGCTGACCAGAAACTATGTCCTCCGGAAGACCATAATGCCAGAAGACCTGCTGGAATAGTGCCTCAGCAACCTTGAGAGAGGTAGGTAGACCAGAGAGAGGGTTAAAACGGCAGGATTTAGAGAATCTATCAACAATGACCATAATTGTGGTGAAACCATCAGAAAGAAGGAGATCAGTTACAAAGTTTATGGACAGATGTGACCAAGGCCGTTGAGGCAAGGGAAGGGGAAGTAGTTTCCCTGCTGGAGCGTGCCGGGGAGATTTGGATTGGGGACATATGGAGCCTGTTGACATAGTGGGCGACGTCCTGCCCCAAGGAGGGCCGCCAGTACTCAGAGAGAGATGGTGCTTGGAAACCTGGGTGTCCAGTGGAGAGGTTACGTATCCAGAGCTTGGACAGGAAAAGGAGAGCAGGTATGAAGATATGTTCAGGGAGGAGGTGAGGGCCTGGTCAATTAAATTCCCAGCAAATTCCCAGTCCACTAGAGCTGCCGAGACAACACCCGAGAGACAGCCTTCAGGTGAAATGGGAGCCAGAAAGGGTTTGGTGGAAAACGATGATGGAATACTCACGCCTACCCTGGGTGATGGAAGATCGCGGGGCCGCCCCTCTGCTCTTGTGGAGCCCGGGTTGGGATGTACAGGACACCGCTGAAGCCCCTTCTGGCCACAATAGGGACAGAGCCCCAGATGTCTCTGGCGGAGAAGTGTGTGTGGCCCCTGCCTCCATGGGTTCAGGCTCTGACTCAGGAAAGCCAAAGGAGGGAGGTGAGATGGGCTCCCAATGAAGGTTATCCAGATGGCTGCCCATCGCATCCAAGGATAGGTTGTCATCCCGACACGACAACTTCGTCTGGACCTCTTTGCACAGTCCTCTCTGGAATAGAGTGCAGAGGACCGGCTAATTCCACCTGCTGGAGGCTGTCACAGGCCGAAAGGTGAGGGCGTACGCCACAGCGATTTGGGAACCCTGCAGAAGTTGGAAAAGTCACTCACGATCCTTTATGCACTCTAGAGGATGGTTGAAGAAAGCCCTGAACAGAGTTGCTATGGGACAAGGAAATCCAAGCCGGCCAAACCCTCACCTTAGCCAAACGACGCTGGGCCAATTGTGCTCCGCCTCATGGGTCTCCCAGTCACAGCCAGCTGTGACACAGCCTGGGTCCGAACCCGGGTCTGTAGTGACACCCCACACATTGTGATGCAGTGCCTTAGACTGCTGCACCACTCAGGAGGCATATTGGGTATTGAATACAGATGTTGAATATTATGTTTTAATCTTGGGGCATTCTCCACCACTGTGTTCAGTCCACCATGACACCTCACCCTCCTGCTCTTTCTCTGTGAGCCACATGTGAGCCTCACAACATGAGCCACAAAGTGACATTCCCCCGCCCAGGTGGGTTAAAGAGCAACTGAACATAATAAGCAACTTCTCCTTTTGAAAACGCCCGACGTGGCATCGATATGAGTCAAACATTTCTGAGTCAAACCCTACATAGTTTTGGTCATAAAGTCAGCCTTGTGCTTCATTCTATAGCTAGAGGACTCCTGATATCTACAGGAGTGATAAGTATAAGTCTTTATTTGTTGTGTCTAGTACTGTCTTTTTGCTAGCTAGGGCCATCTACTTTAAGTGTTGCCTGTTTTCCCAGTGGCCTACTTGGTGTGTGAACTACTGACTTCTCATAATTTGCAGAAAGTTGTTGAAACATCAAGCACAGAGCAATTTGTTTTGGTAATCAGTGGCTGTGTATTGGAGGGGGAGTGGTTTCACCTCTCCTAGGCAATCAGCAGTTAGTACAGGGAGTTGTGCTCTCCACCTATGCTAGGAAATTAGTGTTAGTACTTCAGTCTCCCCTGGTTTCTCAGCGACAGCTGTAAGCGGTGATCATATCAGTGGCTGTTTTGTCGAAAAAACTAAGACTGTCGCCGAAACAAAGACTCTTCTGCCGAGTTGTTGTTAGAGGAAGGCTCCACACCACTCTCTCACTTGAGCATCTTACCTAGTTCTTTTCAGATCTCATTCTTGCTCTTTTTGTAGCTTTGGCAACTGTGTGTGCTTTCCGAGAGCATCTGGTCATCGTGGTGGTGGCACAGGTCTAATCATTTCTCCTAAGTGGAAATTCTCACCTGACCATCTCCTCATTTGAATTCTATGCTGCCACTATCACTTGTCCACTCAAAGCTTAACATTTTTATTTTCTTTCCAACTCTCTTTCACCTCCTTGCCTCTTGACCTCACACTTTCCCAATCCCCAAAACTCACAAGGCAGGCAATATGTTTCGCCTCATTTTTACTAATCTCACTGTAATCTCACTGTAACCCCCCTCCAGGTCTCTGATCACTACTTTGTTGCCTTTTCTGTCTCCCTTTCCTCCAACTCTACGACATCCATAGAGTACAACCATACCTCACACAGTAAGCAGCGCAAGTCCTAATCCAGGCACTTGTCCTCTCCCGTCTGGACTATTGCAACTCACTCTTGGCTGTTTCTCCAATGGTGGAATCAGCTTCCCTCTGAAGCTTGGACGGCAGTCCCTGCCCATCTTCTGAAAACATCTGAAACCCTACCTCTTCAAACAGTATCTTAAATAATCCCCCCCGCCCCCCAAATTAAAAACTGGAACTGGAACTTTTACTTGAACCCCACCCTCCCTTTCTAGCTCCAACTCTACTGTTGAGGAAAAATGTACTTTCTATGCCTGTGATATGTGGTTGTCCCACCTAGCTATCTTAAAATAAATGCACTAACTAATTCTAAGTTGCTCTGGATAAGCGTGTCTGCTAAACCGGTGTTTCCCAACGCTCTTCCTAGAGTACCCCCAAGAGCACACATTTTTATTGTAACCCTGGATAATCAGACCTGATTCAACTTGTCAGCTAATCATCAAGCCCTTAATGAGTTGAATGAGGAGTGTTTATCAAGGACTACAAAGAAGCTGTGTAATGTTGGGGGTACTCGAGGACCAGGGTTGGGAAACACTGTGCTAAATTACTGAAATGTAAAAATTTGGGAGATAATTCTGAAAAGATTGTATGTCACGGAATGAAGGGTACCATACAAGTTTATCTTGGGTTGGGTTTATTTCAACCCTGCCCACAGCTGGCAGCACCCAAGTAGACATCAATTTGGAACGCAGCTGCACGCCACTCAATCATAATCCCCACTATACAATTTGGTTTTACAATCGATATCCCTATGGGACCATCAGTAAATTACAACATGTACATGGGACAATATTTTAAAATCTCTGTTTCTATTTCTTAACCTCAAACCAACTATAAATTGTAGAAATATTGAAAGCATTTAATGAGACAACTAAAATGTGTGCAACATGAACATATTGTTCCATTTACATTGTGTAATTTATTGACGTTCCATAACAAGCCCCAGACATAACTGTTTGTTCTGAATACAGTCTTAATTGCTTTGTCACATTTTTTGTTGCATCGTTTAGTCATATTTGCAAACAAGATGCACGTTTTGGAATATTTATATTGTGTACAGGGTTCCTTCTTTTAACTCAGTCAATTAAGTTAGCTTTGTGCAGTAACTACAATGTTGTTGATCCATCTGCAGTTTTCTCCTATCACAGCCACTAAACTGTTGTAAAGTCACCACTGGCCTCATGGTAAAATCCCTGAGTGGTTTCCTTCCTCTACGGCAACTGAGTTAGGAGGGCGCCTGTATCTTTGTAGTGACAGGGTGTGTTGATACACCAACCAAAGTGTAATTAATAACTTCACCATGCTCAAAGGGATATTCAATGTCTGTTTTTTTTACTTCCACCCATCTACCAATAGGTGCCCTTCTTTGCAAGGCAATGGAAAACCTACCTGGTCTTTGTGGTCGAATCTGTGTTTGAAATTCACTGCTTGACTGAGGAACTTTACAATTATCTGTATTTGTGGGGTACAGAGATGAGGTAGTCATTAAAAAATCTTGTTAAACACTTATTGCCACAGAGTGAGTCCATGCAACTTATGGCACTTGTTAAGCATATTTTTACTCCTGAACTTATTTAGGCTTGCTATAACAAAGGGGGTGAAACTTATTAATGTGAGACATGATCACATTTCTAAATAAATAATTCTGCTTTCACATTATGTGGTGCATTGTGTGCAGCTCATTGACAAAAACCCCTATTTAATCAATTTCAAATTCTGGCTGTAAAGCAACAAAATGTATAAAAAGTAAAGGGGTGTGTGTACCCTCTCAAGGTCAGATAATTACCTTGGTAATTCATATTTGAACACTAATCAATATAAAATTGGTGTATTGGCTTTGTAGTTTTGCTGTTGGCAGGTTCAAATTTGGAATTTGGCGATTAAGCAAGTTGAGGAGACTAAACTGCTTGGTGTAACCCTAGCTAACCGATCGCTGCAGCTGTACATAGTACATCTGTAGATAGCCCACCCAATCTATCTACCTCATCCCCATACTGTTTTTATTTTATTTACTTTTCTGCTCTTTTGCACACCAGTATCTCTACCTGCACATGTTCATCTGATCATTTATCACTTCAGTGTTAATCTGCTAAATTGTAACTATTCGCTCCTATGGCCTATTTATTGCCAACCTCCTCATGCCTTTTGCACACACTTTATATAGACTTTCTTTTTTTCTACTGTATCATTGATTTGTTTATTGTGTTATTGGTTTGTTTATTGTTTACTCCATGTGTAACTCTGTGTTGTTGTCTGTGTCACACTGCTTTGTTTTATCTTGGCCAGGTTGCAGTTGCAAATGAGAACTTGTTCTCAACTAGCCTACCTGGTTAAATAAAGGTGAAAAAACAAAAACAAAAAAAGATGGCAAGCTTGGTTTACGGTACGTGGAGGTGGGGGGTACAATATGAACAGAAAATCACTTCATTCACAACAGCTCTGCTCTGCGAAGTGCAAGAAGTATAAATGCCCTGACTTCTGCAGAGGCCAAATCACAGTAAATTCTGTACAGCCACTGCATACAAAGGCTTGACCGTGGAGCGCATTTAACATTGAAAGTGTGTATGTTAATCCTGTGTTACCATGTAGTTAGCTAGTAAATAAATAATTAAACCAATTTCTGTAGTACTGAATCATTATTAAGGCTCAGGTTTTTGCAGATGGAAGGAGAATACGACTGTTCAGAATGATGATATGATATGAGGTTATGATTTAATAAGTTGACTGTTTTATGGATGTAATTGTAACGTCTCTCGTTGGTGGTAAGAAGAGTGGACCAAAGCGCAGCGTGGAAAGTGTTCATGATTCTTTTATTTCAGAAAACACTCAAACAAAATAATAAATGTGAAAACGAAAGTGCACAGTTCTGTCAGGCAGAAACACTAAACAGAAAACAAGACCCCTCAAAACCCAAAAGGAAAATTACAACTTATATATGATCCCCAATCAGAGACAACGATAGACAGCTGCCTCTGATTGGGGAACACACAAAGAAATAGAAAACAGACTTTTCCACCCGAGTCACACCCTGACCTAACCAAACATAGAAAATAATAAAGAACTATAAGGTCAGGGTGTGACAATAATAGGCAAAGACCTTTTTAAAGAGTTTAATTCGGGAGATGGTAACTCTTTAAAGAACCGTGGTGCCCCAAATCCTAATGAGTTAATTGTTACATGATTCATTTATTCGGGTAACAATTTAGCTTAGTTAGTTGATTAGATAAATAACAGTCATCAGATTAATGAAAGTAAAGACAAAACAAAAGGTTTTCCTTTGCTTCAACTTCTCTATCCAGCGAGCTGTACTCCCCAGATTTGTCACGCCCTGACCGTAGAGATCTTTTTATTCTAAATGTATTCTATATTTGGTTGTTCAGGGTGTGACTCGGGTGGGAAACTTTATGTTCTTTGTTTTTATGTTTTGGCCGGTTATGGTTCTCAATCAGGGACAGCTGTCTATCGTTGTCTCTGATTGGGAATCATACTTAGGCAGCCTTTTTCCTTTTGTATTTGTGGGTAGTTGTCTTTGTTAGTGGCATTATAGCCTAAGTAAGCTTCACGGTCGTTTCCTTGTTCTTTGTTTTGTTGGCAACATTTATCAAATAAAAGAAATGTACGCTCACCATGCTGCACCTTGGTCCGGTCATTTCCACTACGACAGTGATCGTGAGAAGATTAGGCAAGGCCACAGGTTAATGTGTTAATCTCAATGGTTCACGGGCAGAGAGGAACTGAATAAGGGATGAGAATGCAGAATAATTAGATTAACTGTCCAGTGTTTCCAGATTTCTATTAAATAAGACCTATAATTACTTACAATATGAGTGAAATAGTTTTCCTTCAAAATATGTTTTATTAAGTATTTTGAAAAGCTGATTTTCTGTGTTGAAATTGTGTGGGCATACCCCAACAACAGAATGGTGTGGGCGTATACCGGTCATTAAAAATGTTCATCCGAGTAGACCTGTCACGTTCTGACCTTGATTTTCCGTTGTTTTGTATTTATTTAGTATGGTCAGGGCGTGAGTTGGGTGGGCAGTCTATGTTTGTTTTTCTATGTTTTGGGGCATTTCTATGTTTTCGGCCTAGTATGGTTCTCAATCAGAGGCAGGTGTCATTAGTTGTCTCTGATTGAGAATCATACTTAGGTAGCCTGGGTTTCACTGTGTGTTTGTGGGTGATTGTTCCTGTCACTGTGTTTGTTGTCACAGGATAGGACTGTTTTGCGTTTTCACATTTCTTGTTTTTGTTAGTTTGTTCATGTGAAGTTATTTATTAAAAACATGAATCAAAACAACCACGCTGCGCTTTGGTCCGCCTCTCGTACAGACGAACGTCATTACAAGACCTCTGATTGGAATATTCTATGAGGAAATACAAAGTCTGTTTGAGGTGTGGTTTTTGCAGTGAGTATAGGATGAGTCAACAACATTTTTTGGGAATATATATCTGACCAGTTTCAAGAAACTAGGCATATATCACACATCACTATTTCACAGGAGTGGTATTTGAACGTTTAACTTTTTTTTTAAATCAAAATTAGTTTGTTTGGCAGAAATGCCTTCTGGAACATGTGAACTTTCATGTGCCTTAATAACAAACTTGTATGCTATCTTAAATACAAATAAAATGGGTAAATTGGTTTAGCCATGGAAAAATACAGGAACCTTCCCACTAGCCATCATTGGCTGAGATAATGAGGGGCTGGATATGCCGAGAGAGGATTTTCATTGAACCAGGCATTGTAGACTCTACAGGTAACAATGGTGGGGAATAAATGGTGTCGTTGTTATGGAAGAAGTTGACCAAGTTTTGAAATCAGTGGAATGCCCGGTGGAAGCAGATAAATGGTAGCCAAATGTGGAGAGTACAAAAAGAGAACACAGAAAGAAGGCTGTTGTATAAAACACCTGTTTCCGGATTACATCTTCAAATTTAGGGCATACATGACAGAGAGGGAGAAGCGTTCAACCATGTATACGGGTAAGAGTCTAGCTACATTTTCAGATATAATATACATTCCAAATGTTGTCAAGTTATTTTCATTGAAAGCTAAAGCATACTGTTAGATAGCTAGCTGGCTGTCTCACTAGCTAATGTTACATGTATGATCTGTGTAGTAATGTTATTTGTATCTCAGAATGCCATTTGTGATGCTAGTTATAGCCTAATGTTAGATAGCTGTTATAGCTAGCTTAACAGCTATCTAACATTGCACCTAGTTGGTTAGCTTCAGCTACCAGCAGATTCATTCATGGTAGTATTGCCGCATTCAAAACAACTGAGAACTCTGAAAAATATGAGGTCAAATTATGACGTCAGTGATCTTCAGGTCAGATAGTCGGAGCTCTAGAAAGAGGACAGAGATTCCGAGTTGGATGACCGTTAAAATTTTAAAAAATCCAGTTGAAGCTTGTTTTTTCCCCCAGAGTTCCTAGTTCTTTTGAACGCTCGGAAGTCAGAGATTTCCGAGTTCCAAGTTCTTTTGAACGTGGCATTAGAGTTGGGATTATGGTTCATTGTTTAGCTAGATAGCTGGCTACATGTCTAAATAAAAGACTCCGCTATGCAAGTAACCATTTCACTGTACCGTTTACACCTTCTGTTTCCTGTGCATGTGACAAATACCAGTATATATTTTTTATATAGTGTGTGTTTACCAGAGATGTTAATGTGAAGAACAACATGACCTGCACCAAAGTCGGATTAGGATATAGGCTGAGGTAAAGATAAAGTGTGTTTTTACTACCATTTTTTGCTACAACTTTCACCACTTTTATTCTTGAAATCTTGGGTTGTTTATTGCACTGTGAATCCTTAACGAGATGGGTGGGGCTAAGGCTTAAGAGGGTGTGAACGATGCTGAATGGGTGTAGACAAAGAAGAGCTCTCCAGTAGATGTACTAAAATATTCACGGGCCATTTTCTTAAAAGTGGGGTTACAAGTTTATCAACTTTCAAAGCAGAATTTTCCCATTGTTCCTCAACTGCAGAGTCTCTACTTGTATCCAATGTAAAAAAAAAAAAAATGTAAATGTTGCTACATAGGACTGAATCCAGGTGGTGGATCACATTAACTTTTAAAAGTGAGATTTTCACTGGACATTTACCTTAAAGAGAGAGGGAGAGAGAGAGCGCAAGATCAGACAATAAAATGAATGACTAGGTAAGTGTAAACCGAGATAGGAGAAGAGAGGTATTAGAGGGATCAGAGAACTATGGGAGCCTTGAATTCACAAAGGCATCCTTCAGGCTTGTCTTTCACAGGACTTTATCGCAAATTACGGGGCTTATCAAAGCCTCGGGGAACACTCCAAGGGAAGATTTAAATATTCCTCTAAAGGCAACCAGCATAATATGCTTTTCTCATTTTGCCAAAAAACTACAACAATAAAAACATGGAGTCTTCAAGCAAGCAAACTCTCTCACTCACGCAGTCAGACATTGATGTAAAACCCAGTCAGAACTACACAGACAGGATAGAGTTGAGTGGATGTATTTTACATCTTCAAATGGAGTGGTAGTCTTTGGAGGTGTCAGTCATGGCTCTTCCAGTTGATGGCTTGGCATAAAGAGAACTACCTCACATCCCTCTCAAGACAGCTGTGACAGGCTTTTTAAGCCTTCTCTTCTCCTCTCTTTCCTCCTCAGAAATGGAAAGAGGGTAGTAGTAGGGCTTGACCCTCTCACGTGGGGATTCAGGCGCCCAGCTAACAGCTCCAGTAGCCTTATTTGAAGGGCTATCCGTTCAGCGCTTCATAGCTGCTGATGAGTGAGTGATCCCCTCCCAGCGAGGAGGGAATAAATCCCACCAGGCACCTGACCTCCTGAACCCAGGAACTCAGTCTGCATCTTTCAAGCACTTGAAAGCACATACCCACTGGGCAAAAACTGGTTAAATCAATCTTGTTTTAACGCAGTGTGTCAACGTATTGTGATGTGGATACGTATATACTGTACTCTATATCATCGACGGTATCCTTATGTAATACATGTATCACTAGCCACTTTAACTATGCCACTTTGTTTACATACTCATCTCATTTGTACATACTGTACTCGATACCATCTACTGTATCTTGCCTATGCTGCTCTGTACCATCACTCATTCATATATCCTTATGTACATATTCTTTATCCCCTTACACTGTGTACAAGACAGTAGTTTTGGAATTGTTAGTTAGATTACTTGTTATTACTGCATTGTTGGAACTAGAAGCACAAGCATTTCGCTACACTCGCATTAACATCTGCTAACCATGTGTATGTGACAAATAAAATTTGATTTGATTTGAATCTATGTGGAAAATACATTGGATTTGAAAAAACTTATTCGTGTCAACTGTTGTTTTAAGGGTAAAATGTCAACCACAGGATTATGTCATGATAACCAAATGTCAACATAGGCAAACCTTATATAAAATATGTTGAATTTGTACCTTTTTAAAACAATGTCAGATCTTCAACCTTAAATCCAGTATAAGAAAATGAAACAATAGGCTGGGCAGCGCCTCCTACTGGAGAATTGTTTTATATACAGCTGTCCTTTTGGGCTCACATCCAGGGTTTTATCCAAAACTTGGCCTGCTTAGCGATTACCAATGAGCTATCATGAGGATGATTGTTGAGCGATCTCCACTTGCAAATGAAATAGTTTCAGTGTTGCTATCGAAGTCATTCCAAAGGGTAGATTTAACAGAGATAATGAAATGTGACCATACTTTATCACACATATCATTTAGGCCTATATATTCACTGAACAAAAATAGAAACGCAACATTGCAATAATTTCAAAGATTTTACTGAGTTACAGTTGATATGAGGAAATCTGTAAATGTAATACCTTCATTAGGCTTTAATCTATGGCCTTAATCTATGGATTTCACATGACTGGGAATACAGATATGCATTTGTTGGTCACAGATACCGTAAAATAAATAGGCTTCACACTGGGCCTCAGGATATCAAGTTGCCATCGATTTAATGCAATTGTGTTTGTTGTCCGTAGCCATGAGGCACACTGTTCACAACGTTGATATAAGCAAATCGCTCGACCACATGACGACATACACGTGCTCTGTGTTTGTGAGGCCGGTTGGACGTACCAAATTCTCTCAAACAATGTTGGAGGCGGCTTATGGTTGAGAAATGAACAAATGTGTGCACAAAATTTGAGCGATAAGCTTTTTGTGCATATGGAACATTTCTGGGATATTTTATTTCAGCTCATGAAACATGAGACCAACACTTTACACGATGCTTTTATATTTATGTTCAGCGTAGCATTTGCAAAGTCATCAACAGATATTGTTTCAATTCAACCCAGGATTTAACAAAAAATAGACAATACATAGAGGCCTAGGGATTCAAGCTCTGGTTGATTTCAAATGTAATGATATGGAGGGATATTGAATTGTGTTTGGTTGTCGACGCAACCATTTGAAGGAGATGTATATTCTGCTTGGATAGTTCCATCTGAGCAGACGGCTTGAGGGCCATCCACACAAAGGATGATAACTACAATGATAAACTATACATAACTATAGAAATTGGCGAGCATTCACACTAGAGGACAGTAGGCTACACCTGTCAATCAACTGATCAACTCATTCTACTGCACACTGTATACAATGTTTACAGACTATTCAGAGCTATCAGGGTATAATTAATGTGACCATCAATATACTCACACATGTCCAGTTATTCAAGCAAGCTAACCGTGCGCTCTGCCTGCTCTCTTCTCAGAGAAGCCTCGCACATCTAGACTCTAAAACGCGTTTTTGATTGGTTGTGAAAGTTTTTTTTGTCGGAGGGACAATAGAAAAAATATCTGACAGTGATCCAAAAGATTGCTCTCTTATTGTTCTCCACTCTTTTTGTAGTGTGAATGCTCCTGTTCACTTACATTTTTATTGTAATAGTTATCGTGCTTGATGTAGACGGTGTTAAGTCTGGCTTTAATTTGTTTGTCAACAAATATATGCTGGATTCACGTCTCCGTCTCAACCACAAATCTAAGTTAAAGAATAGGACTAAATCAAATCACATTTTATTTCAATTGCATTCAAAGTCTGATTTGACTTGATTTATCCCTATTCTTTAACATATCAATTATTAATTCAAATTGGAATTAAAGCCATAATAAATCAGTGACTCAGATGGAACTCTCCAAGCAGAATATAAATCTCCTTAAAATGTTGGTATTTGGTTGTGTTGACAACCAAACAATTCAATATCACTTTTAAAATGCAATAAATAACCTATTAACTTCTCAACAAGTTAACAAATTATATGTGATTAGGCCAGCTGCTCAGATGGAACTATCCAAGCAGTAGATACATCTCATTTACATTGTGATATTTGGTTCCATTGTCAACCAAACACAATATTACTTGTAATACAGTAAACAGCCTAAAGTTAAGGATATCTTACAAATGCATGCAACATTCAACCTTAAAATAAGTATGACATCAATGGTCACATTTTAAGGTTACTGTAACTATCAATGTATTTTTCTGTAATCATAGAAATGCATGTTCAAGATAGCATGCATAGGTCATCGCAGGTCTGTGGAGATCCTCACAATTGCTGTTGTAATCTGTCCAGAATCTCTAACGGCATTGATCACTTCAACATGTAGGCCTAATCTCAACTGCAATCGAGGTTATTTGGTTCTAGCATCAGATGAAGCACAGTGATAACACATTTATTTTCATATTCAAGTGTCGTGACTTTACTTTCATTCATCTGATGACTGTTATTTATTGAATCAACTAACTATGTTTAATTGTCACCCAATTTAAATTAATCATGTAACTATTAACTCATTAGGAATTTGAGCAACACGAGAGCGGTTGTTTAAAGAGTTACCATCTCCCGAATTAAACTCTAAAGGTCCTTACCTAATCACATCCATAAAACAGTCAACATATTAATCATAACCTCTTATCATATCATCATTATGAGCAGTCGTAACCTCCTTGGATCTGCAAAAACCCAAGCCTTATTTATGATTCAGTACTACACAAATTGGTTTAATTATTTACTAAATGATGACATAAAATAAATATACACACTTAATACATTAGGAGAAGGTCCCTAGCGGACTGACACAATATGGTGGCTTTTTACACAACGACATGGAATGGGAGAGAGAGAAACAGAGAAAGAGACACTTATCGTTGATACATTTGAGCAACTATTCTCACAGTAATCATATACGTGTACTTTGCACACAAACCACTGCCGTTTATCTATGTCGGAAGCAGGCTTTCTTAGGAAGGTTGTTGGGCCTTTCAGCAGCACGCTTGTAAGGCTCTGATTGTCCGAAAGGGTCCGGACCCGTCTCTTCTACTGTTATTCACTCTGGACGATGCTCCTTTTGAAGATAGGCTAGCCAGCTGTGTCGATGGTTCCCATTGGGTGATGAGAGTAGAGTACTACGGTGATTTGAGAAGAGTAGTACAGTGGTCCACTTGAATTCACTTTTCTAGATACTTTTCCTAGGACAGCTAATCAGCTGTACCAGTGATTGTCTTAGAGGTGAGCTTCTCACCTCTTCTTCGTGTTGATATTCAGAGTTCAAAACACTTTAGACATGGGCTGCAGCTCCCCGTCTTTCCTGGTCTGGGAGGTGAGTTCCTTTTCTTCACCTCGTGTTGAGGTTCAAAGTTCCAAAGTTCCAACATTTCAAATGTGTAGCTACCGCTTCACACTTTTCTGGTCTAATGTTAATTTCTTTATCAAACCTTTTATGCACTCTGGTTTGAGAGGGACTGTTCCGTTAGGCTGACACGCTCTCTGACCTCACTCGGGCGTGGCTACTTACTATGCAGAATTTATAGGAGACAAATGCTCTCGTATGGCTCCTGAAATCACTCATATCTTAACAAAAATACTTTCATATTTCATATACAACCTAAAGGATGGCGACTGTGTACATGTGGTGTATATACTTTTCAAGTTACAGTATTTCCTTTATAACACTTAAAGACATCACAAAATAAAAACCAATATGACATTCATTTTCTATAGATCATCTCTGACCAATCCCCACAGACTTATGTGAGAAATATTGTTCCAGAATTCGCTTTAGAAACAGTTAGATTTTCAGCAGGAAGACTGCCTGTGTAGACAAAGGAACATTCCTGTGTGGATTTTGGAGAGGGATGCTCTCTGTCCTTTAATTTACGACAGCGTGTGAGCCGTCAACTCCCCAGCAGCTCCCTCCTCCCCTCTGTGGGTGAGAGAGGGTCTGGTTACTGTTATCCATTGCCAAGCTGATCTGACCCATTCGGATCCTCACAGGACAGTTTGTCATGGTGTAAAACATTGGCAGCTAAGAGCTGGATTTTAGTGTACAATCCATACCTAGATAAACAAATAACTAAATAAGCAAATCAAGTGATAAATACCCTTGTGAGGAGGGAGGAGGAAGGAAGCATCGCGGTCATACTCAGGGAAAAGCCTCGGGAGCTTTGTCAGGCTCAGACAAAATATATTTACAGGAGCAATTATGCGATGCTGCATTTACAGTGCCGTTGTAACCCACAGTATTGGTGGTTCCAAACAAGAATGACATAGACTGGAAATGTAGCATATGTCAAAACATGTTTAATTGCAGATTAGCCATATGCCTACATCGAGACTACTCTTCTGTGTAAATAACGTTTTTAAAGACCAACTTTTACACTGAACAAACTTGTAAAGTGTTGGTCCCATGTTTCATGAGCTGAAAGAAAAGATCCCAGAAATGTTCCATAAACACAAAAAGCTTATTTCTCCAAAAATGTGTGTACAAATTTGTTTACATCCCTGTTAGTGAGCATTTCTCATTTGCCAAGATAATCCACCAACGTGACAGATGTGGCATATCAAGAAGCTGATTAAACAACATGATCATTACACAGGTGCAACTTGTGCAGTGGACAATAAAAGGCCACTCTAAAATGTGCAGTTTTGTCACACAACACAATGCCACAGATGTCTCAAGTTTTGAGGGAGTATGCAATTGGCATGCTGACTGCAGGAATGTCCACCAGTGCTGTTGGCTGAGAATCGGCCACGTGACACACACACACCATGTACCTGTGTTGTCTTTGACCTGAATATTGTCAGTTCGCAGTAAAGTCTGTAAATAATTAAATGTATGGTTATCTGTAGATGCAAAGGTCTTTCTCATTGAGGCATATTCTTAACCATCAGACTGTGCTATGGGGAGGGGGGAAATCGACACAGTAGAGTATCGCAATAAAATTTTATTAATTCTAAGACTAAGTCTTGGCCTCAAACTTATTTTTAAATGGTGAGCCAACATGTTTTCAGGACTTTTATTTCCATGACTGATCAAAACAAATGTTTATTATGGCTCTCTCTTGTTCCTTTGGAGCAGACATAGGGCCAATTGCAACCATCCCATTCTTCTCTGCAGATCCTCTAAAGCTCGGTCAGGTTGGATGGGAGCTTCGCTGCACAGCTATTTTCAGGTCTCTCGAGATGTTTGATCGGGTTCAAGTCCGGGCTCTGGCTGGGCCACTCAAGGACATTTGGAAACTTGTCCCAAAGCCACTCCTGCGTTGTCTTGGCTGTGTGATTAGGGTCGTTGTGCTGTTTTCTGAGTGTAGTTCAAAGCACGTGAATGCATCCAACTGATATTTATCAGTTCACAACTGGTAAATTCCCACCTCTGACTTGGTTACAAACGCAGCATTAGTGCTGTTTGTGAAGTTGAGCAATCACTGAAGGCACAACACCTTGTGTTCACTCAGTTGTGTGGGGGGAAGAAAACATGCTCTGGCCGCAGTGATGAGTCAATCTTGCCACGCCAGCTCCATTTCTTTCTCTATCAAGCATCCACCTGACAAACAACTCAGCCTCACACCTCTTCAATTGCTTCATCCCTAAAAACACCCGTATAAACATTCCTTTCTCCCTCTATTTTTCCCTCTTTCTCCACAACTCCCACCACATCAATAATACTGTGGGGTACAACCGGGTTACCAGGTAGTGCTGTGTGAACATGTCCAACAGCAACACAAAGCGCAATGAACCCAGGAAAAAACATGTTGATTGACAAGAAGTCATGTGGGTACAGGCTACCACAAGAAGGGCCAGTGGTCATGAATATATGGTACAAAGAGGAGCTACTTTTACTCCGATAGTGATGAGCCTGTATCTGTGTGGGGTGTAGGACAAATTGACTTGACCAAGTTCTTGACTCACATATTTGTCATTGTTATTCTTCACCATTCTGCTGGCAAGGTCGATCCATTTATTGCATTTATTTTGTAAAGATAGGACATATTGCGCTCTCATTCTGTGTGTGTGTCTGCGTGAACTCACTTACTCACACACACACACACACACACACACACACACACACACACACACACACACACACACACACACACACACACACACACACACAGTGAGAGACCAATATGTCTCACAATCCGCTGTGACAGGAGATGGCTTCTGCTCCTTCCCTGCTTACCCTTCCCTTTCAATAACGCTGCCATTCTGCCTTCACACAGCTGGAGAAACAGGAAATGAATGGAGCTGTATCGCAGAGTAATACTAATACCACACCGATGATGAGGATCAGCCCACTCACTGCACATCATGCAGGGAAAATGGACACATGCTGAGTAATATCCCCTTTCACACTGTGACGTATTTCATTACACCGTACGTCATTTTCAAGCAGCAGAACGCAAGACAAGCATTTCGTCAGAGATCGCATTTATTTTGGGAGAATGCAAAAGCGACTTTTTCATTCAAGACAGGAGAAACATATTGTTTCACGTGATAATAAAACATGTTGCGTTTAGTTACTTTTTCCTTCATTTGTTTCTCCAGCTTTTTTGCAAGTTAAGCTAGCTTACTTCAGACAAGCTAGCTAAAACCTAGGCTGAAGATGCTCTTGATAGCGACCTCCACCTCATAATTATCATCAGAAAGTCGCATAAAACCACATATTTTCATCTTGTTCTGTGGTTTGTTAACTTTCCGTTCTATTGACGGATTCTGGTTGCACTAAAGACGACACAAAGTTAGATTTTTTTTTAATTATGTGGCATCCGTTTCTCAATGGGGACCGTCCACAACAGAGTGTAAAACATCATCGAGTTTACACAGGTATAGTTTACCTGTTTTTGTAATTAAGTACTGTTGTCGTAAAACAAGGAAAACATATTTGTCCGCTTTTTTAATTGTTTATTTAATCTTTATTTAACTAGGCAAGTCAGTTAAGAACAAATTCTTATTTACAATGACGGCCTACCCCGGCCAAACACTGGACGACGCTGGGCCAATTGTGCGCCGCCCTATGGAACTCCCAATCACAGCCAGATGTGATACAGCCTGGATTCGAACCAGGGACTGTAGTCACACCTCTTGCAGTGCCCTAGACTGCTTATCTTAGATGGAAGGGAAGTAGCTCCCCCGTTCTCTTCATTTCTGTGACCTTTACCTGCCTATCACAATTTTTATTTTATTTTTATTTATTCATTTATTTTTCTTCTTGGGCCTCTATAACTATATCTATTGTTTTTATTTTTGTTGTTGTTGTGTGATTTGGATTCATCCCCTCTACCACAAGGAAACCCACTAATCTACTGACGGAACGCAAGAGTTGGCTAATAACAGACCTCCATCTTATGCTAGCTTGCTCCTATGCTAGCTTGCTACCGATTTAGCTGTCTAAATCGCCGTGACCCCCAACCAACCTCTCCACTCACTGGACCCTTTTGATCACTCGACTGAGCATGCCTCTCCTTCATGTCAATATGCCTTGTCCATTGCTGTTCTGGTTAGTGTTTATTGGCTTATTTCACTGTAGAGCCTCTAGTCCTGCTCATTATACCTTATCCAACCTATTAGATCCACCACCCACACATGCAATGACATCTCCTGGTTTCAATGATGTTTCTAGAGACAATATCTCTCTCTTCATCACTCAATACCTAGGTTTACCTCCACTGTATTCACATCCTACCTTACCTTTGTCTGTACATTATACCTTGATGCTATTTTATCGCCCCCAGAAACCTCCTTTTACTCTCTGTTCCAGACGTTCTAAACGACCAATTCTTATTGCTTTTAGCCGCAACCTTATTCTACTCCTACTCTGTTCATCTGGCGATGTAGAGGTGAATCCAGGCCCTGCAGTGCCTAGCTCCACTCCTATTCCCCAGGCGCTCTCTTTTGACGACTTCTGTAACCGTAATAGCCTTGGTTTCATGCATGTTAACATTAGAAGCCTCCTCCCTAAGTTTGTTCTATTCACTGCTTTAGCACACTCTGCCAACCCGGATGTTCTAGCTGTGTCTGAATCCTGGCTTAGGAAGACCACCAAAAATTCAGACATTTTAATTCCAAACTACAACATTTTCAGACAAGATAGAACTGCCAAAGGGGGCGGTGTTGCAATCTGCTGCAAAGATAGCCTGCAGAGTTCTGTCCTACTATCCAGGTCTGTACCCAAACAATTTTAACTTCTACTTTTAAAAATCCACCTCTCTAAAAACAAGTCTCTCACCGTTGCCGCCTGCTATAGACCACCCTCTGCCCCCAGCTGTGCTCTGGACACCATATGTGAACTGATTGCCCCCCATCTATCTTCAGAGCTTGTGCTGCTAGGCGACCTAAATTGGAACATGCTTAACACCCCAGCCATCCTACAATCTAAACTTGATGCCCTCAACCTCACACAAATTATCAATGAACCTACCAGGTACCTCCCCAAAGCCTTAAACACGGGCACCCTCATAGATATCATCCTAACCAACTTGCCCTCTAAATACACCTCTGCTGTTTTCAACCAAGATCTCAGCGATCACTGCCTCATTGCCTGCATCCGTAATGGGTCAGCGGTCAAACGACCTCCACTCATCACTGTAAAACGCTCCCTGAAACACTTCAGCGAGCAGGCCTTTCTAATCGACCTGGCCGGTGTATCCTGGAAGGATATTGATCTCATCCCGTCAGTAGAGGATGCCTGGATATTTTTTTTAAATGCCTTCCTAACCATCTTAAATAAACATGCCCCATTCAAGAAATTTAGAACCAGGAATAGATATAGCCCTTGGTTCTCCCCAGACCTGACTGCCCTTAACCAACAAAAAAACATCCTATGGCGTTCTGCATTAGCATCGAACAGCCCCCGTGATATGCAGCTGTTCAGGGAAGCTGGAAACCATTATACACAGGCAGTTAGAAAAGCCAAGGCTAGCTTTTTCAAGCAGAAATTTGCTTCCTGCAACACTAACTCAAAAAAGTTCTGGGACACTGTAAAGTCCATGGAGAATAAGAACCCCTCCTCCCAGCTGCCCACTGCACTGAAGATAGGAAACACTGTCACCACTGATAAATCCACCATAATTGAGAATTTCAATAAGCATTTTTCTACGGCTGGCCATGCTTTCCACCTGGCTACTCCTACCCCGGTCAACAACACTGCACCCCCCACAACAACTCGCCCAAGCCTTCCCCATTTCTCCTTCTCCCAAATCTGCTCAGCTGATGTTCTGAATGAGCTGCAAAATCTGGACCCCTACAAATCAGCCGGGCTAGACAATCTGGACCCTTTCTTTCTAAAATTATCTGCCAAAATTGTTGCCACCCCTATTACTAGCCTGTTCAACCTCTCTTTCATGTCGTCTGAGATTCACAAAGATTGGAAAGCAGCTGCGGTCATCCCCCTCTTCAAAGGGGGTGACACTCTTGACCCAAACTGCTACAGACCTATATCTATCCTACCATGCCTTTCTAAGGTCTTCGAAAGCCAAGTCAACAAACAGATTACCGACCATTTCGAATCTCACCATACCTTCTCTGCTATGCAATCTGGTTTCAGAGCTGGTCATGGGTGCACCTCAGCCACGCTCAAGGTCCTAAATGATATCTTAACCGCCATCGATAAGAAACATTACTGTGCAGCCGTATTCATTGATCTGGCCAAGGCTTTCGACTCTGTCAATCACCACATCCTCATCGGCAGACTCGACAGCCTTGGTTTCTCAAATGATTGCCTCGCCTGGTTCACCAACTACTTCTCTGATAGAGTTCAGTGTGTCAAATTGGAGGGTCTGCTGTCCGGACCTCTGGCAGTCTCTATGGGGGTGCCACAGGGTTCAATTCTTGGACCGACTCTCTTCTCTGTATACATCAATGAGGTCGCTCTTGCTGCTGGTGAGTCTCTGATCCACCTCTACGCAGACGACACCATTCTGTATACTTCTGGCCCTTCTTTGGACACTGTGTTAATCAACCCTCCAGGCAAGCTTCAATGCCATACAACTCTCCTTCCGTGGCCTCCAATTGCTCTTAAATACAAGTAAAACTAAATGCATGCTCTTCAACCGATCGCTACCTGTACCTACCCGCCTGTCCAACATTACTACTCTGGACGGCTCCGAATTAGAATACGTGGACAACTACAAATACTTAGGTGTCTGGTTAGACTGTAAACTCTCCTTCCAGACCCATATCAAACATCTCCAATCCAAAGTTAAATATAGAATTGGCTTCCTATTTCGCAACAAAGCATCCTTCACTCATGCTGCCAAACATACCCTTGTAAAACTGACCATCCTACCAATCCTCGACTTTGGCGATGTCATTTACAAAATAGCCTCCAATACCCTACTCAACAAATTGGATGCAGTCTATCACAGTGCAATCCGTTTTGTCACCAAAGCCCCATATACTACCCACCATTGCGACCTGTACGCTCTCGTTGGCTGGCCCTCGCTTCATACTCGTCGCCAAACCCACTGGCTCCATGTCATCTACAAGACCCTGCTAGGTAAAGTCCCCCCTTATCTCAGCTCGCTGGTCACCATAGCACGCGCTCCAGCAGGTATATCTCTCTGGTCACCCCCAAAACCAGTTCTTTCTTTGGCCGCCTCTCCTTCCAGTTCTCTGCTGCCAATGACTGGAACGAACTACAAAAATCTCTGAAACTGGAAACACTTATCTCCCTCACTAGCTTTAAGCACCAACTGTCAGAGCAGCTCACAGATTACTGCACCTGTACATAGCCCACCTATAATTTAGCCCAAATAACTACCTCTTTCCCTACTGTATTTAATTAATGTATTTATTTTGCTCCTTTGCACCCCCATTATTTTTATTTCTACTTTGCACATTCTCCCATTGCAAATCTACCATTCCAGTGTTTTAATTGCTATATTGTATCTACTTTGCCACCATGGCCTTTTTGCCTTTACCTCCCTTATCTCACCTCATTTGCTCACATCGTATATAGACTTGTTTATACTGTATTATTGACTGTATGTTTGTTTTACTCCATGTGTAACTCTGTGTCGTTGTATGTGTTGAACTGCTTTGCTTTATCTTGGCCAGGTCGCAATTGTAAATGAGAACTTGTTCTCAACTTGCCTACCTGGTTAAATAAAGGTGAAATAAAAATACAAATAAATCACCAACCATATTTTCTGTGCATAGTGTTGCCACGGGTGAACTCAGTTTGACAGAATGGTGTGCAAAGTTGAAATCAAAGGAAACAGTACGCCTATTGTACTGACTGACCAGTTGAAGACTGGACCGGTGTGATCATGGTGACTAAGAGAGCAATTGTGTGTGTATGGTTTCAAATGGTCGCAACCATATTGATCACAGCCTCAGTTTTCCACATTCTTTATGCTGTCAAAAAGTCTACCAAGGACTTCATGTTTGTGTTTCCGCTCCAAACAGTATGTGCACTCGATGAAGCAGAGTTGCCTCTTTAGGGACTTATCTGATCGTTTTCCACGCAGACTCCAAACTTCCTTCTTGCAAGTCTGCCACTCCCTCTCGATATTCTGAGTGTGCAAAACCTATACTCTACATAATTCTGACTTTCATTGACCTTCACATGTCTCCACTCATCACTGACTACCATACTCTGACGCTCCACATGCTTCTTGATGATAGGAACCAGGGTCTCCTTGTTAGGTTGGGCTGTCAGCTGGGGACTCTCTCCATGGGGTAAGTCACAAGATGATATATTAGAAATGCATTTAAATTATATTAAACATTTCAGCAGTATTTTCCATGTCACCAGCACTCTGCTACAATTTTTCACTATGTGCTACTGCTCCTCACATTTAAAAGCGAATCGGACAACTCATCGGCATGACTTGATGAAGATTGTTGTCTTCTTGGTATACTATGTCCTGACTAGGGCTGTCTCTGACAAAAAACATATTGGTCGACCAAAAGTCGTCTTCTGACCAATAGATTGGTTGAAATCTTAAAAAGTGTATTTTTCCCTATATAGGCTCACCCCATGTGTTAATAAAATCAACTATATGTAGGCTACTGAGCCTGTTTGATGTTTTAAGCACACTGTGATTAAACAATTAAGACACACAAATGACTTGAGGGAGCCACAGATCAAGATAGAAAAAAACCCTGTTCCCAACCCTCCTCATCCAGCTGCTGCTGCCCTTTGCCGATTCTACCATTAAATATTTTGTCTTGCCCATTCACCCTCTGAATGGTACACATACACACAATCCATGTCTCGATAATGACTCAAGGCTGTCAAGCAACTGTCTCCTCCCCTTCATTTACACCGATTGAAGTGGATTTGGGGCTCCCGAGTGGCACGGCAGTCTAAGGCACTGCATCTCAGTGATTGAAGTGTCACTACAGATACCCTGGTTCGAATCCAGGCTGTATCACAACCGGCCGTGATTGGGAGTCCCATAGGACAGTGCACAATTGGCCCAGCATTGTCTGGGTTTGGCCGGTGTAGGTTTTCAATGTAAATAAGAATGTTTCTTAACTGACTTGCCTAGTTAAATTGAGGTTAAATTAAAATTAAATAAAAACATTTAACTGGTGACATCAATAAGGCATCATAGTTTTCACCTGGATTCACCTGGTCAGTCTATGTTATGGAAAGAGCAGGTGTTCCTAATGTTTAGTACACTGAGTGTATGTCACTTAATTTGGAAATCATACTCTCTCACATCTTTGGGAAACACAGCCAAACTCAAACATTTCCTGTAAACCTCAGTATCATTAGGCCTATTTGATGTGAGTTATACATCTTTATTTACCTTATTTCCCATTTCTAAGGTTTTATATCAAGCGTTTCTCCTTGGTTTAGAAGCACAGTCTATGACCTCAAATAAAAGCTCAGCAATTGATGCAATTTCACACATTTTATTTTGAAACGCTTTTAAAATGCCTTTTCTTTTACCAAATGCACTAACGTGTCCATAAAATAGTGTCCATAGAACAGAAATCAAAAATCAGTAACCATTAAAGTGTCCATAAACCAGGTCTTCAGGTGTTGAGGTCAATCGGATATTAGTCGGAGCCATTGGAGAAGCCCAGGGCATCTGTGTTCTTGTCAGCAGCCTCCTGCGTGCCGTTGCCTCTGGAACTCCTCCTCCACATGGACCTGAGGAAACCTTCTAGGGCAGCAATGCGCTGTTCCATGCTGTCCATCTTGAGAAGGACCTGCTCCTGCAGCTCAAATCCGTGGCACAGCTTCTGCATGTCTTTGCACTGCAGAAATCCTTCTTTGCCCTGATAGAAATAGTGACAAACATACATGTTGAGTGTGTCCACCAAAACAATCCAACTTAAAAATACATAAAGCAGTATGATTTTAGAACTATTCACCAACCTGCCCAGAGCTCTGCCAACAATGTAAGCAATAAAGGATATGTAGATAATATGTCAAACTAGGGCAGAGATTTTATTACCACCAAAAATAATCTGATTCACAAATTGACTAACAGTAACTAGTATTCACCAACCTGACCAGGGCTCTTCTTCCTGCTGATCCACAGGCAAATCATGGAGATGACCAGAAAGGCCACGCTGAGGGCCATGATCATGCAGATGACATTGGGCAGGGACATGTCCAAGAAGGAGGTGTCAAACTCCTTGCTCTCAACCACCTTTCTCAATTCATCGGGTGTGATTTCCATCCCAATCCTTGACCAGGTTGGGTGTTTGCAGTGCTCCACACCAATATCAACGCAGACCATTTTCAGATAATGAAGTTCCTATGAGAAACAGCTCTGGGTCCTTCTCTTTGGCGGCCAGAGATGTGTATCCAATCGTAACTGAGTAACGAATGAGGGCCTGAGCCAGTGCAGCCTCAGACCAACTCAGAAGCCCCATTATTACATCATCTGTACCATGATTGCATCATGACTGCCAAATGACAGCTATACCAACTCTGAAATGTATCATTTGTGAAAATAGCACCCTTGTGTGGTGCATATTAAAACAAATGTAACAAGCAAACAAGTATCTTAAATAATGTTTTATTTTATTATTATTCTATTAATGAATTCAATAATTTTCTAATTCCCTTCTTAAAACAAGCACAGTAAAGAGTAGCATCAAAAGACACAAGAAGGCTAAATGTAGTTTGGAACTAAGTCATATTTTACTGATTTTTGAAGCATTTATTTAAGGTTCAAGAATAGAACAGGCTCCAATTCCTGACTCAGATTTGTCTGTCAGCACTCCTGAGTGGTTGCCCTTATCTTCACTCTATGGATGAGTAGCAACACGAGGAAGACTCCACAGCTTCACAGTGGGTTAGTTCCTGGCCCCTGTGTTTTTCGAGTTACTTTTCCCAGTCTCCGCCGCTCCTCGTCGATCGCCTGAAGCTTCTTCTCCAGGGCCAGCAGCCTATCCTCCACACTCTTCAGATGTATGAACTGCTCTGACAGCATGGCGGATGCATTCAGCATGTCAGACTTCTTCTGCAGGAAAAACACATTTCAGAGATGGCCCTCTTACATTTTTTACCAACATTTTGACAACTGATAAATCCTATTAGTATTATTAACAATTTTCCTCAAAGTTTTTATGCCAGATATTCCTCTAAACCTGGATGTGAAAGCAGGTGCATAATGTTACTTACCAGTGATGCCTTGATCAGCTTCCTCTTGAATATTTTGTGGACATTAAAGGCAAAAAATGCCAAGAAGATCACTGGCAGGTATGGGAGTACAGGTTCTATTGCACTGAAAACTAGGCTAATCCGGCTGGCAGGTTCAGGTCTGAAAAATACAACAAGTTCCTCTGGAGTTATATCTATTCCCACCGTTGCCCATGTGGGTAGGCTGGGGAAAATTTGATTTTTGGGGGGTGGGGGCCTGGAAAAGGGCCATATAGAAAAGGCCATTTTACAAGATTAAACCATACCCAGTGAAGCTGAGACAGGCAATAGAAATTGAGCACAATTTAGAATGTCAATCTGAGCATAGAATCTTTGGCAACATTCCACTCAGAGCTGTAATTGTGACAGTATCATGGAACTGTGAGATCCTTCTCTTACAATCATGATGATTATGATGCAAACTCATAATTCCATACCAACTCAAAGAGATGGCAGAGAGCATCGGTTAAATTCCTCAAGTTGTGGATTTATTTCAGAAAGAACTACTTACATTTTGAAAATTCACAATCAATGATCATTTTAAAATGCCATTAATAGAAACATACTGCAATAAATACAACATTATCAAAAATATTTTTTAAAAGTAATGCTTCATAGTCTATACAGCCCTGAGACAGACACTGAGTGTACAAAACGTTAAGGACACCTCTTTCCATGACAGATTGACCAGGTGAATCCAGGTAAAACCTATAATTCCTTACCGATGTCGCTTGTTAAATCCATTTCAAAATCAGTGTAGATGAAGGGGAGGAGACGGGTTAAAGAATATTTTTTAAGCCTTGACACAATTGAGACGTGGATTGTGTATGTGTGCCATTCAGAGGGTTAATGGACAAGATCAAATATTTAAGTTCTTTTGAACAGGGTATGGTACTAGGTGCTGGGCGCACCGGTTTGCGTTAAAAAAAAACGCTGCTGGGTTTTTCATGCTCAACAGTTTCCCGTGTGCATCAAGAATGGTCCACTACCCAAAAGACATTGAGCCAACTTGACACAACTGTGGCAAGCATTGGAGTTAACATGGGACCGCATCCCTGTGAAAGGCTTTCGATACCTTGTAGTGTCCATGCCCTGACAAATTGAGGCTGTTATATCGAATAGCAATACAATTCTATGGCTTGCATGTCGTCTCAAAAAAAGCATGATCACTCCCATCCTCGAGTCTGAACAGATTACATTGTAATGGCCCATGATAAAAGTAATTGTTACCAATGTGATTTAACAAAATAACTTACTTTGAATGGCTTTTTCACCCTATGGTCCAACTATGCAATAACTTACACCAGACATCTGCCAAATGTAGCATTTCCCAGAGTAACAGATTAGAATCAAATGGATAAATTACACAGCTTTTAAATGTCTAGCTTGACCTAAATCACCTCTTAAGAGTACCGTTTCTGACCTAACATTTTAGAGATCAGTCATTAGTTGGGTGAATTCATCACTTAAACGACTTAATTATACTGCTGTGTCAGTCCAATAAAAAAAATGAAATTACTGGGAAGAGTTTATAGAGGGCTCTTTGAATAGAGTTCATTAAGGATTTTGGGACCTTTGCTGTAGTTAAAACTTGTTAGTTCTAGGGTCCTTTTTTCTACATTTCCGTCTGACTGACGTGCCCAAAGTAAACTGCCTGTTGCTCAGGCCCTAAAGCCAGGATATGCAATTGGTTTTTAGGGCGGTGCTAAAATGATCTTCAGAAGTAAACAGCGGCTTTTGAGAGTCATGATAGCTTGCAGTGATGACGCAAGAAATTAAAGCTGAAAAAAGAAAGCTGGGACCCTTTGGATGACAAATAAGAGGAAGATTTTCAAAAAGTAAGTGAATATTTCATCGCTATTTGTGAATTTATGAAACCTGTGCCGGTGGAAAAATATTTTGATGTGTGGCGCCATCCTCAAACAATCGCATGGCATGCTTTCGCTGTAATAGTTCAAAGGGCTTTATTGGGATGGGAAACATATGTTTACATTGCCAAAGGAAGTGATTTTGACAAGAAACAAAAGGGAAATACAAATGTACTGTTAGCATTGCACTCAAGAAAGTTTTTAAATAATATAGATATTTTAAATGTTATTATTGGCTGTGCTGGGAAATCATAGTCACAAACCACAGTTGGATCACCTGCTACTGTCCTCCCTTCGACTTGTGACGACCCTCCCACTTTGTCTGACAGATTCTTTCTCTTTGCTTTTGTTTTCCTTTATAGGATGTCGGTGGGTGGAGCTGGGAGGGTCGTCAGTGAAATGGGACACACCTGGGCTCGGGTGTGTCCTGGGGATAAATACACTGAGGAGCCTCTCCATGCAGACTCACTGTTGGTGTTTGGGTGTGCCATTTTGTGGCTTGTTTGTTTTTGCACCTCGCAACAACCCTGATTATTACCATCTATGCACGCAACCACTCACTCACATTACTGATCACACACACACACCATTGTTAATTGTATATAGTTTACTTTTTAGTTAATAAATATATTTGTGTTATTCCTTGATCTCTGCATTGTCTCCCTTTTTGTTATGGGCTACTAGCTGATTTGTAACAAGTGGGGACCCCGACCGGGATAATAAAGTTGGTTCCTAGACATTTTGGTGTATAGTATTTTGTTGCATTATGATGGCATAATGCTAATTGGGATGTGCTTTGACGGGTATTCATTGCATAGTCTTATACGGGTTCGTATAGTGCCTTAGAGACGTATCAGTGATTTTGGTTGTCTGGTGATGTCATCAAACGATGCGTTGCCTGGAGAAGTATGCCAGTAGGCCTAATACTAGTGTCGTTGAACTAGTTGCGCTGTTTGGTAGGCCCGGTGTTGGTTGCCTTTTTGTTGTTGTAAACTTGCCACTGTGGTGGTTGGTTGTGTGCTGTGTAACATTGGTTAGTTTCCAGGCCCCTGCCCAACTCTTGCTCTACTCGCTGTTGGGACATCGGTCCTAGGAGGTGAGTACAATCTGATGTGTACCTCAGTGGGAGATAGGCTTGGCGACATGTTCCATTGGAACACGTTGGCCATGTTTTTTTGTTATTTTTGTATGGTGTCTGTGGACTGAGCGGTTGTCTTGGGGGCACATCTGTGGCTTGGGGGGAATCCGCCAGCGTGCTGGGAGGTTTTTCCATGCTAGCGGGCTACAGTGCTTAATTACCCACTGCGAATCTGCACGGAGATTAGGGTTGGGTTATTGTAGGATTTGGGAAAGCTCTTTAATGTATCTCATCTCTCTCCTGTGGTGCCCAGTGTGATTGGTGTTTCTCTTGTTGTGTGTCTGGTGTGCTCAGCAGAGGGGAGTAGTTACTTGTGATGATGGAGTCTAACGTAGACGAGTTCATTCGCATTCCATCAGAGGAACGGTTAGAATTATGTACCAAAGCACGGCTGTTAAAGATCGCTGAACACCACAAGGTTGAAATTAGTGATAAACATCTAAAAAAAATGATAGGTTGAAATTGAAGGCCAATCTGATGGAGTGGTATACTAGAAGTTACCCCTGGGGCAGCCTCACCTCCCCAGCTGTCTTCCCGTTTCGCTGCAATGGCCACTCAGTCTGTTGGCCCTACTAGTCTTCCATTCGAACAGCAGAAAGAACTGCTTCTGTTACAGCCAGAGCATGAACAAGCAAAACTTGAGCATGATCGTGTTAAGTATGAATGGGAATTGGAATTTAAACAGGATTTGGAGCGTGCGAACATCAAGCTGCGACAAAAGCGGCTAGAATTGGTTAGGGAAGGAAAGCTCTCGGGAGAGTTGCTTTGGGAAGGTGACCCTGATTTACCTAGGGGTCGCTACCTCACGCTCTTGACCCGGACACGTTTGATATTGTTGGAAACTTACGGCTGTTGGCAAAATATTATGAGAATGACCATGAGACGTTATTTTCGTTGTTTGAGCGTGTTGCTGATGCTAGGACTTGACCTGATTCTGATCGCACTATGATGTTGCAGTGTGTGTTGACTGGTAAAGCGCAGGAAGCATATACAGCTCTTGGCGTAGCTGACAGTGTCAGCTATGATAAGGTTAAAATGGCTGTTACAGATTTACGAATAGGTTCCTGAGGCTTACTGCCAGCAATTTAGAATTTAAAAAAGGCTGATAGACTCATGTTGAGTTTGCGCAAGAGTTGTTTATCTTCACAGTTTATTCACTGGCTTTCCGCCTCTGCGGTCATGACTTTTTTGATCCCCGTATTCAGAGTGAGTAGGGGGTGTTCAGTGAGATTTGGGCGTCGCCCACTGAGACACTCTGGTTTAGGGGCAGAGCTTCATTGTTCTAGGGTTGAGCCTGGCTCCCGTGGTAAAGCTTAGTTCAGTCAAGAGTGTCACTACTGTCATGGTTCAGGTAATTGGAAAAACAAATGTCCTGTTCTCAGGGCTAGGGGTAAATTCAGTACTCACGCTAACATTAACAGTGCCGGTTCTACATCCGTTCAATCCTGTCACTCCGTTTCATGCCCAGGGGCGTGTGAAAGTCCCAATTCACCCAGATTGTTTACCTTTCGTTACGGAGGGTTTTGTGTCTCTTAAGAAATAACGACCCAGTGCCAGTGTTGATCCTGAGGGACACAGGTGCCTCTGAGTCGTTTGTGTTAGTCTGTGTTACCCTTCTCTGCTGAGACTGAGTCTGGGAATAACTTGGTTGGTGAGTGTGTATGGCCTGTCTTGTCTCCACCTCTAGTGGTTTCCTCTAAGGCTTCGTTCCCGATGAGAGCGTGCAGAGTTTCCCAGAGGTGTCCTCTGCGTGCGCAGTGATGCGTTCCATGAACCGTGGCGACCTGGCCACTGCGCCTGCTAATGATAATTTTAAAGAAATCTGTCAATACTTTCCCTGTTATCCCGTTACCTGTGCCCGGCTCTGATCTAATCAAGGAGCAGAGGACTGACAACAATTTAGAGTCACATGACTGGTCACTGTATATTTTGTGTTCTGTGTTGTCCTGTAGCTTCTGTTTTCTGTTCCCTGCTGTTCTCGTTTTTTACCCCCCTCTTAAAGGTTGCTCCTTGTGTGCAAAGGTTGCTGAGGTCTGGGGAGGACTAGGTTGGCTGGGGCAGTGGTATAGTGCTAACCAGTACAGTATTTTGTACTGAACTCTACCCTGTGTATTGTCTGCAACTGTGCTCTGCCGTGATGTCCAAAAACGTGAAACATGAGAATGACATTCATATCCATAGTTTTGCATCTGTGTAGTACAGATCAGGAACCCATGATTTTAATGCGGTTGCTGGGTGTAAATCCAATATACTGTAGTTCAATAACTCACGGTGCCATGTCATAGCTGACACCCCATTCTTTCTGCAGACATCTCTGAATCTTAATTCAGAGCAGATGTTTAACAGAGTTTTTGGAAACGTGGCATAAAAACCTTAGGGAGATTTTACAGTAATTCCACTGCGAAAGTTTGCATCTGAACATTTGTTCCACTAAATTCATTTTGGTAAATTTTTCAGTGGAAATAGGTCAAATTAGTCCTTGTGCGTAGAGTTGTATGACTTGTTAAACTTTGAAATCAATGGGGTTTGTTTGGCATACATTTTAACATTTAAGAAATGTAGTCAAAGCGTAATTATGTTACCCGGGAATTGCCCAGCAGCTAAAGATGCATACATTATATCAGGCATAGTCATTGCGCGTCTCTAGGCAACTTGATTGGCAGCTCGCAGCAAAAATAAACAATTTGTTGCTTTTTTCTTAATTAGTTGAATTCCCCGCTAAGTACATAGAACCGTGGTTATTTGTGAATAACCTTATTAGCTGTTGGGACAAATGGAGCGCGGAAAATGCATATCTTGAAATGTTTTTCTGCATCCGAATTTGTCTCTAGACTGAACGTTGAGCTATTACCGACTACGACCCCATCCCTGAAAGCTAAGACTCCCAGGAACATGTACGCTTAATCTGTGTACACCTGCAACACGAACTATGCAGGACTCTGTAGATGGGAGAGTAATACATCTGCATAGAATAACTTACAGTAAAATGCTTACTTACAAGCGCTTAACCAACAACGCGATCATGGCCCTGTATAGTACTGTGCATTGCCGTGAATTCGTTCTACTTGGACTGTGAAGAGACCCCTGGTGGCATGTATTGTGGGGTATGGATGGGCGTGAGCTGTAAGTCATATGACATACAGACAATCTGGAATTTCACAACTATAAGAGAAGCAATCCTCAACCAGGCAAATCTGGCATGCATGTGATGTTAGCTCTGTATGTGCAGTCAAGGGTGAAGGCATTCTGCTCTGTTGAGCAAGCTGTAGCTTTGCTAGGTCTTAACTCTTGATCAAGACTAAGTTCCATTACACTTAGTGCAGTCAGAAAGTATTCAGATCCTTTGACTTTCCACATTAGCCTTATTCTAAAATGTATTAACCCCCCCCATAATGACAAAGCAAAATCAGGTTTAGAAATGTTCGCTAATTTATTGAAAAATCACATTTACATAAGTATTCAGACCCGTCACTCAGTACTTTGTTGAAGCACCTTTGGTAGCGATTACAGCCTTGAGTATGACGCTACAAGCTTGGCACACCTGTATTTGTGGAGTTCCTCAAGTTCTGGCAGGTTGGATGGGGAGCTTTGCTGCATAGCGATTTTCAGGTCTCTCCAGAGATGTTTGATCGGGTTCAAGTCCAGGCTCTTGCTGTGTCAGTCAAGGACATTCAGAGACTTGTCGCAAAGCCACTCCTGTGTTGTCTTGGCTGTGTGCTTAGGGTCGTTGTCCTGTTTGAAGGCGTACGTTTTCACTAGTCAGGTTCTGAGCGCTCTTGAGCAGGTTTGTCAAGGAGCTCTGTACTTTGCTCCATTCATCATTCACGCAATCCTGACTTGTCTCCCAGTCCCTGCCACTGAAAAACATCCCCACAGCATGATGCTGCCAGCACCATGCTTCACCGTAGGGATGTTGCCAGGTTTCCTCCAGATGTGACACTTGGCATTCAGGCCAAAGAGTTTCATCTTGGTTTCATCAGACCAGAGAATCTTGTTTCTCATGGTCTGCGAGTCTTCAGCTGCCTTTTGGCAAACTCCAAGCAGGCTGTCATTTGCCTTTTGAGGACATTCAGAGGCTTGTCCGGAAGTCACTCCTGCGTTGTCTTGGCTGTGTGCATCAGGTCATTGTCCTGTTGGAAGGCGTAACCTTAAATTAAGAAAATAGTGGCTTCTGTCTGGCCACTCTACCACAAAGGCCTAATTGGTAGAGTGCTGCAGAGATGGTTGTACTTCTGGAAGGTTCTTCCATCCACACAGAAGAACCCTGAAGCTCCTTAAGAGTGACCATTGGGTTCTTGGTCCCCTCCCTGACCCTTCTCCCCTGATTGCGCAGTTTGGCTGGGCGGCCAGCTCTAGGAAGAGTCTTGGTGGTTCCAAACAGCTTCCATTTAAGAAAAATGGAAGCCACTGTGTTTTTGGGGACCTTCAATGTTGCAGAAATATTTTTGTACCCTTCCCCAAATCTGTGTCTACGGACAACTCCTTCAACCTCATGGCTTGGTTTATGCTCTGAGATGCACTGTCAACTGTGGGACTTTTATATAGACAGGTGTTTACCTTTCCAAATCATGTCCAATCAATTGAATTTACCACAGGTGGACTCCAAGTTGAAGAAACATGTCAAGGATGATCAATGGGAACAGGATGCACCTGAGATCAATTTTGAGTCTCATAGAAAAAGGTCTGAATACTTATGCAAATAAGGTATTCCTGTTTTTTGTTTCTCAAAACCGGTTTTCACTTTACCCAAAAGCGGTTCAACAGAAATCTGCACAGCTCGGCATCACTGTCAACAAAGCAGCATGATGAGTTGTTCAGAAACATACAACACCTTTTCCATAAAATATATTCGAATTTTAAAACTAGTTTTCATTGAGAAGGCAGTTAGTGTTTTTATCTAAATCAATAACTTTTGAATGTGAAAACACATAATACTATTATACGTGTTTAACCCCACGTCACTTTGGTTTTAGCCGAATTTGGCTCACGCCCGGGAGGCAGCCCGTTTCGAAAACTAATGCAATCAACGCTAACCAATCAAATGTAGAGCCGGGGCATTAATCGAATCCCCTCTTTGATGATTGACAATATCCATAACCAATCCTTGCGTTCACGAGCTGACAGATGTCCCAATAGCTGAATAGCATGACGGTGAGGGGCGGATCATATTATTCAACGAGAGGAAGGGATGGGATTTGTCTTTGTGTTGACATATTGATTGCGGCGATCTAGAGGTACAGTAATACTTGTATGCATGTTGTTATGTTTTACTCTTCAACTCACGGCCCCAATATTGGCTGTATAGTGAAATGCGATGTCATAGCGTAGCTACTAACGTGAGTGGAGTGCAATGTTTTCACTGGTAGTTGCTAGCCAACACACAGACACTTAGTTGCTGCTGAGTGAGACTCATTGTTAGCCTGCTAGCTAGTGTTAGCTACCGTAGTTAAATTGATGAGCTCGTGAACCCTATGTATGCAGTACAACAGGAATAATATACTAGTCAGACAACGCCCACGACGCCGATCGTTGACCTTGTTAAGTCATAGAAGCAATGTTGGCTAACTAGGTTTTAACGACGTCAGAGGGTTTTATAGTATAGATAGGTAGTTGGCAGTATGGTTTAGCCAGGCAGATGGCTAGCTTGTTTGCTCCAAGAACTGGCTGACTGTCCGACATGTTTTCTTACGAAACCATCGAAAAGGCTGTTAATACGAACCAAGTAGTTGGCCTATATACTAATGGTTATTCTCCACATATTTGAAATACAATAGCAAAAAATGAAGTAACTAGTTAGACGTCGCTAACTGATAGCTGTGTAGCTAGCTCATTATTCATTACTAACTCCTAGTCACCTACTCCTAGTTAGCCAATAAACCAGGCGTGTATTCGTTACGCCGATTATTTTGCAAAACTTGTCTCGAACGAAACGGGGAGCGACCTACCTGAATTTGTCCAATATAAACTCTCGTTTTAGTAGCAAAACATTTAGGTGTTCAACTGTTTCGACTGATTAACGTTACACCCCAGGACTGATTGTCTAGCTGCCTGGCTTGGTGGACTTTGCTGTTGTTCATGACCGTATTTCTGATTCTGTCTTTTATTTCTTAGTGTTTGAATGGATAATACCAGGTCCACGGAGAAATGGGTAAAGCAAGACAAGGTTATTGTGGAGCCCTCTTACATTTGTCATCTGTCAACGCATCTAGTTGGTGCACTTCTAATGCATCCTCATCTTTAAGTATAGCTTGGTTCATGTATTTAGTTAGCTGTTATGGAGTTGTAAGAACTCATTTCCATATTTTGACATCATGATATATTATCCATATAGAAAGTGAGTGCATTAATTGTACAGAAGGTTATGAAACCTTGAATACATAAACATTCAGTTTTTCTAAATGGTAGTTAAGCTGATAAAAACTAGCTACAATATTTCTCTAAACTACAATATTCTCCCTGTACTATATAACTGGTGTTTCTTAGCTATGTTGATAATATTTTTTTCCTGGCTGTTGAAATTATTATTTTTTTCTCTTTATGAACAGCAATTAATTGTAATCTTATTTAATATTTGCCAAATACAGACTTTTTGCTAATATTCAATATCATAGCTTTTTATTGTTTGTGACCACAATGGATCAGCATTTTGAAAAAACTAACTCTGGTCATCCTAGATTATCATATCACAGACAACTCTAGAGCAGCGAATGGATTTGGCTGATGTCGGTTTTGGTTTTTCAAGGAGAGGCCTCTATCTTCCTCCATGATGCTGTCGAGTAAGAAGTCAGACGCAGGTTCATCTTCCTCTGCCGCTTCCACCTCCTTGGCGCCAGGGGGAGCTGAGCGGTCCCTTGAGGCCCAGGCTCCTGTCCAGATGGGGGCCCCTCCCTTGGCCCCAGGCGCCGTGGAGATCAAAAAGAAGGAGCGGGCCTCTCCGAGTGGGGAACCTGGTGGGCCCCCGCAGCCCCACCTCCCTGGCCCCGGGGGGGTGGACCTGGACACGGCTGAGGGTCGCAGGACAAGCCGCCGCAAGCGATCAAAAGTAACAACCTATAATACATGTCCACCCATCTTAGCGAGACATGACCATTTGCTTCATCTTAGGTGAGCCGGAACGTGGTTTTAATGGAGCGTTTATTGTGCCTCTTGTTGCAGGTGGAGTACCGCGAGATGGACGAGAGCCTGGCCAATCTGTCTGAGGACGAATACTACTCTGAGGAGGAGCGCAATGCCAAGGCGGAGAAGGAGCGCAAGCAGGTGATCCCGCCACCGGCGCCGCCCATGGAGGAGGAGGTGGACAGCGAGCCTGAGGAGCCCTCTGGTGAGTGTGAGTTGGACTGTGCGAAAGTGAGCGCAAATGTAACATTGGGCAGCGAAAGGTGTGTGTGTGTGTCAGGACGGGTGTTGAGGGTGGCGTGTTTGTGGTTTTCCAGGTGTGGAGGGAGCTGCGTTCCAGAGCCGCCTGCCCCATGATCGCATGACCTCCCAGGAGGCCGCCTGCTTCCCGGACATCATCAGCGGGCCCCAGCAGACGCAGAAAGTGTTCCTGTACATCCGCAACCGCACAGTGAGAACACACCTACTTCATTAACAAGACGTGCTTAGTTCTGGAGAAGATTGTACATTTGGATTTGGGTCTGAAATTGTGGCAAATTATTTGTTTCAGCTCCAACTTTGGCTTGATAACCCGAAAATCCAGCTAACCTTCGAAGCCACAACACAACAACTTGAAGCGCCATACAACAGTGATACAGTGCTGGTGCACAGGATACACAGTTACCTGGAGAGACACGGCCTCATCAACTTTGGCATCTACAAGAGAGTCAAGCCTTTACCAAGTGAGTACATTAGCCTTTTACTATCTGCCTGATATACTATAGTAACTGCATGTACAATGCTTATGCTCACATTTTAGATATGGGCATTTCCATGTAAAAAAAAAAGCCCAAAGAGCTGTTCATAGGAGCACATCAAATTTGGTGTCAAATTAAAGCGGAGTCTGTTTTTTTATTTTTTATTACGGTGTATATACAGAGGAAAGAGGGTCTTACAAAACAACTAGCAGAAAAGGTCTTAAACGCTATTAGTAATACATCAAAACACTGTTGAAGTAAAGACCCCTGTGAACTAATATCAACGTTTCATTTTTGCTGAAATTATTATCCTTCTGTAAGTTTAAGAAATATTACCTATTGCCTTGTCATTGTTACCAAAACCCCACATATCTTTAAACCCCCCCCTCCCCACGCAGTCTTTGTAATGCTACTTATTTATTTTTTTCAATGATCACTATGTCTAATAAATCAGTTTATTTAATGAAAATAACTTCGAAATATATTTAATCATTTATTTCCTCCAATCTGATTGTGTGGGCGTTAGGGCATACGGTTGAATATTTTAACACACAGCCCTGATTGGCTGATTGGATGATCTAGAGCCCACCTCCTTTCCCATATGAACAGTCATTGGTCTATTATATTCGGGTCACATTGTGATGTCATGATGTGGGACAAAAGTTCCATCCCACCTGAACAGGCTGAAATTGCAGGCATTTGTTTTCAAACAATTTTTACACAAAGTGCGACCTTGTAGTGTCGAAATATCATGAGGGACTATAATGAAAGTTCACAGAAGTAACAAGTGAAGGTAGACCTACCAATTATTTATAGTATTTTTACTGATAAAGATGTGGTTTATGATTTATTAAGTGACCACAACCAAATTGGTAACATAATGAGTAGTAGAATGACTGCAACTGAATTGGCTACAATGGGAATTCATAGTAGTCACAAACCACAGTTGGATCACCTGCTACTGTCTTGCCTCCCACTGGCATACTGTTATGTTCAGCTAATAATTGTTTTATTTTTCTTTCTGTCGCATGCTGGTCAAAGCAAGAGTGTTAAAACAGCCTGGACAACCCATCCCCCTCTCTCTCCCTGTCCCTCTCTCTCTCCAGTTAATGTCACCTCTCTCAACCCTTACTGACACTTACCCATGAGCCCCCTCTTTCCATTTACTGTAACCAACCATCTCCCCCACTGAGCACCGGACGTCCATGGACGCTGAAAAGTAGTTGGAATTTGGTCAGTCCAAATTGGAACCAATTGTAGATGTCTGTTTCACAAGTTTGGTCAGCACATTAAAGAAAAGTTGAGTAGAGTATAGGGCAGTAAAATACAGTACTGGACAGAGTTTAGTACAGCACAATGGAGTACAGTATACTTTACTGTACTTACTGTACCTAACTACTGTACTGTTCTCTAATGTGATGTCCAAACTTGTAAAAAATATATAAATAACCTACGATAATGATAATAATACTGAGTATTTCCGGACCAACCAAATTTGGTCTTGTTTGGAGGCCATGCTCATTAGAATAATAGCCTAACATGCAAAGGAGGATATTACATTTGTCTACCTCTGTTACCCTATTCAGGATACATCACAATGAAGGGAATGACATTAATTTATATTTATGCATTTTTGTATAGCACAGATCAGGTACCCATGATGTCATCCTGTTACCGGTTGTTAAGCCACTTCACTTACTGTAGTTCAGTAACCAAAATAGATTTGTTGAACCTCGCGGTGTCTTATCATAGCTGACACCCCATTCTTTCTGCAGACATAATTGAATCTTAATTCGGAGTAGATATTTACGAGCTTTTGGAAAACGTGGTCCAAAAAAAAATGGATGGAGATTTGGACCGTCATTCTGTTACCAAACTTTACGTCAAACTTTACGTTCAAACTTAACATGTGTAAATATTTGTATGAACATAAGATTTGACAACTGAGACATAAACTGAACAAGTTCCACAGACATGTGACTAACAGAAATGGAATAATGTGTCCCTGAACAAAGGGGTGGTCAAAATCAAGTCACAGTCAGTATCTGGTGTGGCCACCAGCTGCACTAAGTACTGCAGTGCATCTCCTCCTCATGGACTGCACCAGATTTGCCAGTTCTTTCTATGAGATGTTACCCCACTATTCCATCAAGGCACCTGTAAGTTCCTTCACATTTCCGGTGGGAATGGCCCTAGCCCTCACCCTCCGATCCAACAGGTCCCAGGCGTGCTCAATGGGATTTAGATCTGGGCTCTTCACTGGCCATGGCAGAACACTGACATTCCTGTCTTGCAGGAAATCACACACAGAACAAGCTGTATGGTTGGTGGCATTGTCATGCTGGAGGGTCATGTCAGGTCGCTCCAGAGTACAGGCCTCGGTGTAACGCTCATTCCTTCGACGATAAACGCAAATCCGACCATCATCCCTGGTGAGACAAAACTGCGACTCGTAAGTGAAGAGCACTTTTTGCCAGTCCTGTCTGGTCCAGCGACGTTGGGTTTGTGCCCATAGGTGACGTTGTTGCCGGTGAGGACCTGCCTTACAACAGGCCTACAAGCCCTCAGTCCAGCCTATTGCGGACAGTCTGAGCACTGATGGAGGGATTGTGCGTTTCTGGTGTAACTCGGGCAGTTGTTGTTGCCATCCTGTACCTGTCCCGCAGTTGTGATGTTCGGTTGTATCGATCCTGTGCAGGTGTTACACGTGGTCTGCCACTGCGAGGGCGATCAGCTGTCCGTCCTGTCTCCCTGTAGCACTGTCTTAGGCGTCTCACAGTACGGACATTGCAATTTATTGCCCTGGCCACATCTGCAGTCCTCATGCCTCCTTGCAGCATGCCTAAGGCACTTTCACGCAGATGAGCAGGGACCCTGGGCATCTTTCTTTTAGTGTTTTTCAGAGTCAGTAGAAAGTCCTCTTTAGGGTCCTAAGTATTCATAACTGTCGCTGGATCGAGTCCCCGTGCTAACAAGGTAAAAATCTGTCGTTCTGCCTCTGAACAAGGCAGTTAACCCACAGTTCCCCGTTAAGCCGTCATTGTAAATAAGAACAAATTCTGAACTGACTTGCTTAGTTAAAGGTTCAATAACCTACATTCTTTATATCATTTTTTATCTTGCATTTTACCAGAGAAAAGTAGGCTAATCTTGAGAATTTCCAGAGGAAAAGTACATTCACATCAGTCGGAGCACTGACTCCTGATAGAATGCTCCTTTGTGAATTCTCATCTGAGTGAAGTGCAACTGAAGAAAAAAAGCATCTAATCAACAGTGGCATTATTTTCAATTATAAAATGGGTTGTTTGGATCCTGGATGCTGATTGGTTAATAGCAAGGAGTTATAATAATTTGGGGGTTCAACCCTAAACCTTATGTGACTCAACATAATTAGTTTTTATCGATGTGTCAAAATAGCTGGTTATGTGATTGTTAATCACTCTAGTTCCCCTGTGTCAATGTAGCAAAGAAGACAGGCAAGGTGATCATCATCGGAGGGGGTGTGTCTGGGCTGGCGGCCGCGCGGCAGTTGCAGAGTTTCGGCATGGATGTGACAGTACTGGAGGCCAGGGTGGGTCAATAGCGCATCACACATCGATACGAGCCCAAGTTCATTGGGGCACGCTGTAGCAAAACACTTCGCAATTGAAAACCAACATTTTTCTTATTGGACAAGGTGAGAAATGACATCGGTGTTCTTCCATTTTGTGCCAATTGAACACGACCTACATCTAACCTTCAGCTAATACAGTGATACTGACCAGTAATGCAACATTTCGGCCTGGTGGAACAGCTAATGGTTAGGGTTTTCCTCTTTGTTGTGGTAATTTGGTTATTGTTTCCTCAGGACCGTGTTGGGGGGAGAGTGGCCACGTTCCGGAAGGGCAACTATGTGGCTGATCTGGGGGCCATGGTGGTGACAGGACTGGGTAAAGCATTCATTCATAGACACACACAATTACACACACGTACAGCCAATGCCGGTGGTAATGAACATTACACGGAAGTGAAAATAAATTCCTGTGCCATCTTGTCAATTTCCCCCCCCGCAACAGTTCTATAACCCTGATACCTTTCCTATCCTGTCCCAATAAAAATCACTTCCATCCCGTGCTCATTTTAACATGCCTAAATCAGAAGTAACTTCCTCCGTTAGCTGCTCGTCTGTCTCTCCCCTGCGCCTTCCCTACGCTCCATGTGCTCTCTGTGTGTGTGTGTCCATAGCAACGGCTCCACTTGGACGAGAGAGAGCAATTTTCCATTGCCTGCTCAGCTGAAGGGCCTATTTTATTTATATATTGTGATTGAAAACAGAAAAACATGTGTTCCTGTTGGAGGGGCAGGGGGGGGTAAAATCATGTCCTTCTAAAACTGCTTATAACACACAACTCAGTTTAAAAGGATTCCTGTACTGCCCGTTCCTGTGGGCTGTTAATCCTCTCCCGAACTTGGCTCTAGAATTTCACTCCAGTTCCTGTAGGAATCTCGCTGGACCCACAAGACCCATGGGAGTCCTGTTCCTATGTCAACCTCTAATGTACATGATTTGAAAGCCACTTTGAACAGTAATTTCAAATGGGCCTGCTATGACAGCTTCTCACCAGCAGAGGGTGGTGTTGACCATGTAAATGTAGTCTGGGCCCATATGAGCCAAGTGTCTGAGTAGGAGTGCTGATCTAGGATCTGTCCATAAACATGTCTTCATTATGACCTAAAAGGCTAAACTGATCCTATATCAGCACTCCTGCTAAGACGCCCTGATCAATGTAATCTGAAGAAATAGGACTGGACAGGCAAATTACGATTTGTCACTTTTCTTCTTTGTTTTATGGAAGACTGTAAAAACGACAATTTCAAATGATACCAAGTTTAGTCATATTCATATTTTTTATCACATTCAATATATGCAATAAAAAAATCTACGCTATCTATCCAGCCAGGCTGTTAGAACTACAACTAATGTCATAGTTTAACATTGCTACCTAATAGCTTATGTGATATTGTGGGCATAGAACTAGTCTATAGATTCTATGGCTGTATGCCTATATCCTGATGTTCTATCTGGTGTGTTCTAGGAGGAAATCCCATGGCGGTGGTCAGCAAGCAGGTTAACATGGAGCTAGCCAAGATCAAACAGAAGTGTCCTCTGTACGAAGCCAACGGTCAAGCTGTGAGTGTTGCATCGCTAGCTATTTGGGCCATTCACTTAGTTTGAGTTATGAGGTTTAGGCCACACACTCCATATAATGCCAATGCACTGCAGTAGAGTGAAATGCTTGTAGAACATTATAACAAAATGAATTGTCGTATTACTTTGGTGTCTCGTGCAAGCACGCTCGACTTTGAAGTGTCTGCTAACCACAAATGTAACCTACAACCATTGTACTGTATGTAGACATTTATTTCGTTTCCCCCAATGTTAACTCTCTGCGTTTTGTTATTTACCTCTTGTGCTGAAGATGTTTAGATTTCGTCCAGCACACCACTATGTGCTGTGTTAGCGGGGCCCTTACTTTGTCCGCAGGGCAGCTTGTTTCCGCGGAACGCGAGCAAAGTGCAGGGTGGATTCAGTTAACCACTTAGCAGGGTGGATTCAGTTAGCCGCTTAGCCTAGCGTGTCATCAACAGCAGCTCTGCCCTCTCTTTGTTGAGGCCAGACTCTCCCAATGTAATACCGTTAGACTGGAAATAACCAGCAGTGTTCTCTTCAAACTATTATTTTCTCCCTCTGTCATGCAGCGGTAGGATGTTTGGGGTTATTTTCAGGCCAGGGTCCTGTTCATTAGGGCCAAACATAGAGAAACGTTTTTCAACGCAAAACGGAAATGATCTCTTCTTATTGGACAAGTTGAGGTAGTCCCTACCTGTCTCAGTCCATTTTATTTTGTTTGGTGCCTAATGAAAATGACCCTGTTCAGAGGTGGTAGTCAGGGATAGGGCAGCTGGTCACTCTCCATACAGCGCGACTGATTTCCTTTTCTGCAGGGGAAGCTAAATAAGTGTCCTTTTTCAAAGTGTGGTTACATCTGTTTAACATTTTAAAGGAAAGAGTCACACATTTTGAATCAAATGACACAACATACCAGCGAAAAGCTCAAACACATGAACATATGAAATGACCCCGGGAATCGAGAGAACAACATTGCTCAGAGATGCACAAATACACCCATTTTAAAAAAAAATAAAAAAAAGTTATATTGTAAGTTTGTTTATTTAATATGTTAATTCTCTCCCCTCTCGACCCCCTCCCGTGTTTATCATCTGGTGGACTGCTAAAGGGTGAACGATGCACAAGCGTATGTATTGCTTTACTACATGATAACATTGTTCACCTATTGTTAATAATTCATGTTCAATACGATGTCGGTACACATTGAAGTAGACCGTAATAGAACTTGGGTCTGTCCTTGAGTGTCCTGAAAGGCACCTGTCTGTGTTAACAGTCTGTCGAAGCCTTGTAGTCAGCAATAGCTTTTTCCCCACTCCCCCCCCCCCCCAGGTTTATTTCTCTTGATCACGTCTCTAATGGTCGAGGAAGCGATTCCTTTCTAAATTGGATTGCTCTTCTTTTATGACTGCATGTTCATGAATAACATGAAATGCTTTAATCACATTGTTCATTATTAATATTTCAATTCTATAATCCTAATGTTGACCTAATCATCAGGTGCCCAAGGAGAAGGACGAGATGGTGGAGCAGGAGTTCAACCGTCTGCTGGAGGCCACCTCCTACCTCAGCCACCAGCTGGACTTCAACTTCCTCAACAACAAGCCTGTGTCCTTGGGACAGGCCCTGGAGGTGGTCATTCAGTAAGTGTTTGGCCCTTTGTCCAGGCATATGCAGGTCTTGGCAACTTGCACAAATTCTGTGGCGATGGTTGTATTTAGTTTTTAATAAAAATAAAAAATATCCCTCTTTCTCAACGGCACATATCAATTCTTAGGTGTTCTTTTGACTGGTAACTTCCAATAGGTTGCAGGAGAAACATGTGAAAGATGAGCAGATAGAGCACTGGAAGAAGATCGTCAAGACCCAAGAGGATCTCAAGGAGCTGTTGAACAAGGTTGACCATGAGTACCACTGTATCTGAGGTCAAAAATGACAACAAAAGTAGCTTTAATGTAGATCCCTGTAGATGTACTCTTTTCCCTCCTTTAATCTGTTTTCTCCTCTTGTCTATCTACCTTTCTCTCTTCCCCCTCATTCTCTCAGATGGTGGGTACCAAGGAGAGGGTCAAGGAGCTTCATCAGCAGCACAAGGAGGCCAGTGAGGTCAAGCCCCCCAGAGACATCACTGCCGAGTTCCTGGTCAAGAGCAAGCACCGCGACCTCGCTGCACTCTGCAAGGTGAGGTTACTTGTGCTCTGTCACACCACCCTACTGTGGAGGCAGAGGATAGGTTTCTTCCATTTTTCCCCAGACCTCAAGTGGACTCCTGATGCGGTTTAAGCATGGTTGTGGCCTTAGAACATCTTAAAACAGATTTGATAGGGCCCTACTTGTTCCATACGAATAGCTTCAAGCTGCAAGCAGTTAATGGCACATTACTTTGATTACTTTCCCGTTTGCTTATTTGTTTTTCCAAAACAAACTTCATTCTTGTACCGCGTGGTACTTCCTCCAGACTCTCACACAATGTGGATAAGCCATGCATATAACAGCTGGAGTCATTAGCTGGAGCATCACCTATTTCTAGCCTCCAGACACAATTGGATTCAGTTAAAGGTGTTCTCAATGTATGTGCTTTCAATTCAACTATTTTTGGGCAATTATCAGAGCGTTTTCCAGGGCCTAAAACGAACACCTGCCAAATGTGGGTAAGATGTCTATTTCAGCTTCCCGGGTGGTTCAGTGGTTTAGGGCACTGCAGCGCTAGCTGTGCCACCAGAGAGACTGGGTTCGCGCCCAGGCTTGGCCTAGCGTCGTTCGGGTTAGGGAGGGTTTGGCCGGTAGGGATATCCTTGTCTCATCGCGCACCAGTGACTCCTGTGGCAGGCCGGGCGCAGTGCACACTGACCAGGTCGGTTTCCTCCGACACATTGGTGCTGCTGGCTTCCGGGTTGGATGCGCGCTGTGTTAAGAAGCAGTGCGGCTTGGTTGGGTTGTGTTTCGGAGGACGCATGCCTTCGTCTCTCCCGAGCCCGTACGGGAGTTGTAGTGATGAGACAAGATAGTAATTACTAACAATTGGATACCACGAAATTGGGGAGAAAAGGGGGTAAAAAAATGGCAGGTGGTCAGGGCTCCACGGTGTGTGCAATTCACTCGCATTTGTGAATAGAAATGGTCAAGTAGGATCTGTGTACTGCTGTTGATGGCATTTCAATCAACTAATGAAAAATGTTACTCAGATTTCCAAAATAATTGTGGTTGTTATATAGCAAGTATCTCTTCCATTCAAGTCTTAACTTCATTTGAGTAAACTTTTTAGGGGGAAATAAAGGGCTTAATGATTATAGCTGACTTTCTGCCACAGTATGAGCTTAGCGCAAACCATGTTAATATAGTAAATGGGTGGATTGGATTTGGGTCATTTAAAGGGATACTTCGGGATTTTCGCAATGAGACCCTTTGTCTATTTCCCCAAAGTCAGATGAACTCGTGGATGTGTTTTTAAATTATTATTTTTTATCTCTGCTTGCAGTTTGAAGGAAGTTGCTAACTAGTGCTAGTGCAATTGCTAACAAGCTGTCCACTAGCGTGCTAGTAGATACCCATAGACCTGATAACCGTAGTTAGCATCGGCTCCCAAAGTACCTCTAACTTCTTTCCTACTGGACACGGAGACCTAAAAATGTCTGACTCTGGGGAAGTAGATTGCCAACATCCCGAAGTGTCCCTTTAAGCCAAGGAGACAGAAGTGTACTTGAGACCATAGGGGCACATCCTAACTTTCACTTAAATCTAATTTTCACCAAGTTTCCCATTGACGTCAATGCACGACTAAGTGAAAATTCGACATAAGTAGATCTAAGGATGTGCCTCGGAGACAAAAAAATGGTAAACACGAAGGTTTCTGCAGCATGTGTTTGAGTGGTCTAATGCTTTGCCTGTGTATCATTAAAGGCAGTTCAGCATCACTTTCAGTGCAGATAAAGCTCCACCTCAAGTGTATTTTTGGGAAGCAAGTTTAAACACAGCTGCTGTCTGAACTCGACTCGTCTTTTGGTTGACTTCCTCCTGAAAAGGCACTTCTAAGGCTTGACTCAGCCTGGTCTGTCTGGCTGGAAATGGTTTACACACACACACACACACACACACACACACACACACACACACACACACACACACACACACACACACAGAGTGTGGCTAGAACAGGGTTGGGGAGGCCTTGGGAAGGTGGGTGTCAATGGCTGCAGGGGTAGGTGATGAAACCTGGACAGGGTGACTCAGTCCATTAAACTGAGTGGGCTGATGTCCTTCTTACTTTACTTTAAACCTTCTTGTGTGCACAAATAGATGTACTCCAGTGTTTCCCGTTCTATTGCTCAGGTTGGCCCCCATGTCTGAAACCAGTCGACTTCAAATGGTTTCCTGAATGCTCCATTGGCGGCCTTGGTGTCTTGCCAAGGAAAATAAATGGTCTCTCTCCTCGTTTTGTACCTTTACCACTTTTTTTCCGCAATTGGTAGTTAGTCTTGTCCCAATTGCTGCAACTCACGTACTGACTCGGGAGAGGCGAAGGTCGAGAGCCATGCATCCTCCAAAACACAACCCTGCCAAGCCGCACTGCTTCTTGACACACTACTCGCTTAACCCGGAAGCCAGCCGCACCAATGTGTTGGAGGAAACCCTGTACAACTGCCGACCGAAGTCAGCTTGCAGGGGCCCGGCCCGCCTACAAGGAGTCGCTAGAGCGCGATGAGACGACGACATCCCGGCCTTAGACCGCTATGCCACTCGGGGAGGCCCCATGTCTCAGTGTTAAACTCCTTTCTCTTCCCCTCTCCTGTAGGAGTATGATGAGCTGGTGGAGTCGCAGGTCAAACTGGAGGAGAAGCTTCAGGAACTGGAGGCCAACCCACCCAGGTAACACTTGAACACCTTCGCTCCACTGTAAAGGGCTGCTGTTGTGCTATTCTTTAAGCATGTGCTCTAGCCTGGGTGCCAGTCTGTCTCGGCTCTTTCTTATGGAATTGTCATGGTAATGTTTAGCTTGTCAATGACAATGGAGTAGACAAAAGTACAAACAGATCTGGGACCAGGCTAGATGTGCTCGCATTCGTCTGTTCTTCTTTTTTTTTTTCACCCTCTGCCGATCTCTCCACAGTGACGTGTACTTGTCGTCCCGGGACAGGCAGATCCTTGACTGGCACTTTGCCAACTTGGAATTTGCCAATGCCACGCCCCTCTCTACTCTCTCACTCAAGCACTGGGATCAGGTACACTCACACTCACTTAGGTCCAGTATGTAGCTTTGTAGTTGATCTGACCAAATTCACATAGAATGTGAGTTCTATATCTATCATCCTCAATGAAAGCCATTCTGATATGTGGTGGATCCATTCTATGTGTAATACTTCTGTTTCTCGTCCTTAAGTTTCGCTTTTGCGTCTTGCTTTCGGTTTTGTACACCAGCTTCAAATAGCTGAAAAATATTATTTTTGGTTATTGATAGTATTTAAACCCATTTGACTTTTTAGACATTTTGTTATGTTACAGCCTTGTTCTAAAATTGATTAAATTGTATTGTTTTCCTTTGTCAATCTACACAGAATACCCAATAATGACAAAGCAAAATCAGTTTGTAGAAATTATAGCAAATAAATAAAAAACATCACATTTGCATAAGTATTCAGACTATTTACTCAGTACTTTGTTGAACGTTTGGCAGTGATTACAGCCTTGAGTCTTCTTGGGTATGACGCTACACTCTTGGCACACCTGTATCAACGTGTCCGTGGTCCTGAGCGTTCTGGAGCAGGTTTTCATCAACGACCGCTCTGTAATTTGCTCTGTTCATCTTTCCCTCGATCCTGACTAGTCTCCCAGTCCCTGCCGCTGAAAAACATCCCCACAGCATGATGCTGCCACGCTTCACCGTAGGGATGGTGCCAGGTTTCCCCAAGACAGGAAGCTGGTCATTCAGGTCAAAAAGTTCAGTCTTCGTTTCATCAGACCAGGGAATATTGTTTCTCATGTTCTGAGAGTCCTTTACGTGCCTTTTGGCAAACCCCAAGTGGCCTGTCAAATGCCTTTTACTGAGGATTGGCTTCCGCCTGGTCACTCTACCATAAAGGCCTGATTGGTGGAGTGCTGCTGACATGGTTGTCCTTCTGGAAGGTTCTCTGATCTCCACAGAGGAACTCTGGAGCTCTGTCAGAGTGACCATCGGGTTCTTGGTCACCTCCCTGACCAAGGCCCTTCTCCCCCGATTGCTCAGTTTGGCTGGGCAGCCAGCTCTAAGAAAAGTTGTTTGGTGGTTCCAAACTTCTTCCATTTTAAGAATGACGGAGGCCACTGTGTTCTTGAAGACCTTCAATGGTGCAGAAATGTTTTGGTACCCTTCCCCAGATCTGCGCCTAGGCACAATCCTGTCTCGAAGCTCTACGGACAATTCCTTCGACCTCATGGCTTGGTTTTTGCTTAAACGTGCACTTTCAACTGTGGAACCGTATATAGACTGTATCCAGGCTGTATCACAACCGTTTGTGATTGGGAGTCCCATAGGGCACAATTTGGCCCAGTGTCGTCCGGGTTTGGCTGGTTTAGGCCATCATTGTGAATAAGAATTTGTTCTTAACTGACTTGCCTAGTTAAATATGATTCTTAGCAACCAGGTAATGGTAGATTGATTTGTATATATTGCTGTGATGGTCATGGAATTTTGGATAATGGTTGTTTTGTCAGCCAAATGACCATGGTTACCCTAAGAACCATTTGAATAGCAAAAAAAAAATGTAGATTTTCTCCTCCGCTCCTGACTGCATGTGCAGAAACGTGATGATCGATGTTTACTATTGTAGCCAAGCTGACAGCTAGCAGAGGGAATAGCTATATCAAGTCAGTGTTCCCTGCTTTTGGAAAGTGATTTGGGTGCATGCAATTCATGATACTTGTTTGCCACAACACATTGCTGAAACCAGGGGCAACAAAGTTTCATCACGTTGTGAGGAGTCCATGTTACCGCTGAAACTGACTCATGTGCACTTGACTGAAGCCATCCAGGCATTCAAAAAGACATCTGTTTGTTCTACAACACACAATTCTTCAACTGTCTAGTTTTGTCTCTCCTTATATCGATTGTTAGATGATAACCAGGCTTACTTTTGACTGTTTATCAAATGAAAATTGATTTGTCACATGGGCCGAATACAACCGGATTTAACCTTACTATGAAATGGTTACGTAGATGTTCTTAAACAACAGCAGAATTGAAGAAATAGAGTTCATAAAATATTTACTCAATCAACTATAGGAAGACACTTAAATGTTGTAAGTAACACAATATAATAACAATAACGAGGCTATATACAGGGGGTACTGGTACTGAGTCAATGTGCAGGGGTAGAGGTTAGTCGAGGTAATTTGTACATTTAGGTAGGGGTAAAGTGACTGCATTCAAAATCATATCTTTTACAATTATTTCTTACAAAAAACACAAGGAAGGGGTAACATTAAAGTATTAGAACATGAAGGACAAACAATACAGCATCAAGACACTAATAATAGACAGCGCACAGCAGTGTAAAAACAAAGGGGGTGGGGGTCAATGTAAATTGTTCAGCAGTTTTATGGCTTGGGGGTAGAAGCAGTTAAGGAGCCTTTTGGACCTAGACTTGGTGCTCCGGTACCACTTGCCGTGCAGTAGCGGAGAGAAAAGTGACTGGAATTTTTGGGGTCCTCGATGACCGGAAGCTTGGCCCCAGTGATGTACTGGGCTGTACACACTACCCTCTGTAGTGCCTTACGGTCGGATGCTGAGCAGTTGTCATACCAGGTGGTGATGAAACCGCGCCAGCCCTACCACTATTTTGTCGTCAGCAAACTTAATGATGGTGTTGGAGTCGTGCTTGGCCATGCAGTCGTGGGTGAACAGGGAGTACAGGAAGGGACTAGGCACGCACCCTTGAAGGGCCCCAGTCTTGAGGATCAGCATGGCTGATGTGTTGCCTACCCTTACCACCTGTAGGCGGCCCGTCAGGAAGTCCAGGATCCAGTTGCAGAGGGAGGTGTTTAGTTCCAGGGTCCTTAGTTTAGTGATGTGATTTGTGGGCACTATGGTGTTGAACACTGAGCTGTAGTCAATGTATAGCATTCTCACATAGGTGTTCCTTCTGTCCAGGTGGAAAAGGGCAGTGTGGAGTGTGGTTGTGTCATCGGTGGATCTGTTGGGGCAGTGTGCAAATTTGAGTGGATCTAGGTTTTCCGGTACGATGGTGTTGATGTGAGCCGTGACCAGCCTTTTCAAAGCACTTCATGGCAATAGACGTGAGTGCCATGGGGCAGTAGTCATTTAGGCAGGTTACCTTCGCTTGGGACTATGGTAGTCTGCTTGAAACATGTTATTACGGACTCTGTCAGGGAGAGGTTGAAAATGTCACTTGCCAGTTGGTCTGGTAAACTTGCCACGTCCTGGTAATCTGTCTGGCCCCGCGGCCTTGTTAATGTTGGTTTGGTTTCCCTTTGTAGTCTGTAATATTTTGCAAGCCCTACCACATCCGATGAGCCGGTGTAGTAGGATTCAAACCTAGTCCTTTATTGATACTTTGACTGTTTGTCTGAGGGCATAGCGGGATTTCTTATTAGTGTCCCGCTCCTTGAATGCGGCAGCTTTAGCCTTTAGCTCGGTGCGGATGTTGCCTGTAATCCATGGCTTCTGGTTGGGAAATGTACGTGTGGTCATTGTGGGGACGACGTTGTCGATACACTTATTGTTTTAGTTGGTGACTGAGGTGGTATACTCCTCAATGCCATTGGATGAATCCCGGGACATATTCCAGTCTGTGCGAGCAAGACGGTCCTGTAGTGTACATTCCACGTCATCTGACCACTTCTGTAATGTGCGAGTCACTGGTACTTCCTGCTTTCATAAGAATCATGGTCAGATTTTCCAAATGGAAGCTGGGGGAGAGCTTTGTATCCATCTCTATGTGTGGACTAAAGGTGGTCTAGAGTTTATTTTCCTCTGGTTGCACATGTGACATGCTGGTCGATATAATGCACGGATATAAATTGCATTAAAGTCCCCGGCCACTAGGAGTGCCGCCTCTGGATTAGTATTTTCTTGTTTGCTTATTGCCTTATACAGCTTGTTGAGTGTAGTCTTAGTGTCAGCATCGGTTTGTGGTGGTAAATAGACAGCTACGAAAAATATAGTCGACTCTCTGGGTTAATAGTGTATAGCGCGAGACTTCTTTAATATTAGACATCGCGTACCAGCTGTTATTGACAAACATACACACATCCCTCGTCTTACCAGACATCGCTGCTCTGTCCTGCCGATGCATAGAAAACCCAGCCAGCTTTATAATATCCGTGTCGTCGTTCAGCCACGACTCTGTGAAACATAAGATATTACATAATGTCCTGTTTGGTAGGACGGTCTCGATTGTAGATCATCCAGTGATAACCATCTGTTCTGTTGGCCAACGTGCAAAGGCGGATTAATTCTCACAAGGCACTCCGGCCTCCGCCACACCTTTCTTTCAGTCTTTTCTTCATGCAAAGGATGGGGATGTCTTTTACGCCAGACTCATTATATAAAAAAAATCTTTGTCCAGTTCGAGGTGAGTAATCGCTGTTCTGATGTCCAGAAGCTCTTTTCGAGTAAAGTTTGTCGCCTTAAAATTTATTTTCATCAACTTCATTTATCTATTATTTTATTTTCATGGGCTTCATCCATAATCGTCGGTTACACGATTTATACAATTGCCGTTCTAGCCCCATATATTGCGCCTTTATGATTTCTTCCTGCAGTACATGGACTTTCCCTTCCCTAAACCAATCCATCTTGGCCTGGCAATTCTCTCTCCTAGTATGCACATCCATACTAGATCCGATTTCAAACACGTACTATACACGGCTATTAGACACCAGATCTTGTTGAATTCATTCCTTTCAAACCACCAGGCTATAGTCCCCCGTAAACTGCAAGTACCCTTCTAAGCTCTTGTAAACCAATCAATCAAATGTCTTTTTATGAACCCCCTTTTTTTCACCAGCAGTTGTCACAAAGTGCTTTACAGATACCTAGCCTAAAATAATTTTAAAAATGCAGAGGCAGAAACCACAAATAATAAGCCAGACATAATTCACTTTGAGTGTTTAAAATGTATAGATTTGTTGTGCTGTTTTCTCCTTGTCTCCTGTAAACCATATATAACCCACATTTTGTGTTCTCCCTCCCTTTTTTTTCTCCTGTTCAGGACGACGACTTTGAGTTCACAGGCAGCCACCTGACAGTGAGGAATGGCTACTCCTGTGTCCCCGTGGCTCTGGCCGAGGGCCTGGACATCAAACTGAACACGGCGGTGCGTCAGGTCCGATACACCGCCTCTGGTAAGTTTACAGGATATTTGTGGGTAGCTGCGCTTATGCTCGTTTGTCAATCTGTGTCTTTTCTTTTGTGTTGTCTGTCTGGGTGTGTCAGTCTGTGTAATCCTTTGTTCATGTGTTACCTGTTAGTGTGTGTTAAATGTGTGTGCGGTGGGAAACCTGTGTGTGCAGGGCCAAATGAATGCAGGGATTTACCAGGGCTGAAGCCCCTGGGCCAAGGTCTGTGGGAGGCCCAAGAGGCAAGCAATTATAACATTGAGGAAATACAGTGCATTCGGAAAGTATTCAGACCCCTTCACTTTTTACACATTTTGTTACATAACAGCCTTATTCTAAAATGTATTAAGTAGTTGTTTCCCTGATCAATCTACACACAATACCCCATAAATGACAAGTCAAAGGTTTTTTTTTTTCAATTTTTTTTTTCTTTTCAAGTTGTTAAAAAAATGTTTAAAAAAAACTGATTTACATTTAAGTAAATATTCAGACCCTTTACTCGGGACTATGTTGAAGCACCTTTTTGGCAGCGATTACAGCTTCATGTCTTCTTGGGTATGACACTACAAGCTCAGCACACCTGTATTTTGGGAGTTTCTCCCATCCTCCGCCGATCCGCTCAGGCACTGTCATGTTTCATCAAACCAAGAATCTTGTTTCTAATGGTCTGAGTCCTTTAGGTGCCTTTTGGCAAACTCTAAGTGGGCTGTCCACAGGGGAACTCTGGAGCTCTGTCAGAGTGACCATTGGGTTCTTGGTCACCTCCCTCAGTTTGGCCTGGCGGCCAGCTCTAGGAAGAGTCTTGGTGGTTCTAAACTTCTTTAATTTAAAAATGGAGGCCACAGTGTTCTTGGACCTTTTTTTTAATGCGCTGAAACTTCTTGGTACCCTCCGTCAGATCTGTTTCTCGACACTCCTGTGTCCGAGCTCTACGGACAATTCCTTCGACCTCATTGCTTGATTATTTATGTTTTGCTCTGACATGTACTGTCAACTGTGGGACCTTTTTTAATTTTTTTTTATATAGACCGGTGTTTGGACAGGCAATCAATTGAATTTACCACAGGCGGACTTCAAGTTGTAGAAACATCTCAAACAAGGTCAGTGGGATCAGGATGTACCTGAACTCAATTTTGAGTCTCATAACAAAGGGTCTGAATACTTAAGGTATTTCTGCTTTTTATATGATTTTATATTAATGCACACACTGAACAAAAATATATAAATACAACATGTTAAGTGTTGGTCCCATGTTTCATGAGCTGAAATAACAGATTGCAGAAATTTAACATCCCTGTTATTGAGTATTTCTCCTTTGCCAAGATAATCCACTGACCTGACAGGTGTGGCATATCAAGAAACTCATTAAACGGCATGATCATTACTCAGGTCCACCTTGTGCTCGGGACAATAAAATGCCACTCTAAAATGTGCAGTTTTGACACAACACACACAAATGTCTCGGGTTGAGGGAGCATGCAACTGGACGACGAACACATTTTATCGATGACAGTTTGAATACACAGAGATACCGTGACGAAGTCCATTGTTGGCCGTTCATACACTGCCATCACCTCATGTTTCATTGGGATAATGCACGGCCCCATGTCACAAGGACCTGTACACAATTCCTGGAAGCTGAAAATGTCTGTTCTTCCATGGCCTGCATACTCACCAGACATGTCACCCATTGAGCCTCTTATTGAGCCTCTTTGGGATGCTTTGGGATACTTGTAGGACAGCGTTTTCCAGTTCCCGCCAATATCCAGCAACTTCCCACCGTCATTGAGTGGGACAACATTCCACAGGCCACAATCAGCATCCTGATCAACTCTATGCGAAGGAGATGTCTCATTGCATGAGGCAATGTGGTCCCACCAGATACTGACTGGTTTTCGAGTCTACACCCTACCTTTTTTTCTTTTTAAGGGTATCTGTGACCAACAGATGCATATGTGAAATCCGTAGGTTAGTGCCTAATGATTTCTTTATTTTTTTTTATTGACTCATTTCCTTTGAAATTGTTGCATTTTTATATTGCCCCCCTAATATTGTACAATCTGTTGCTTCTTTGCCCTTGGCTATTTTGTTTGAATTCAATTTGTGTTGTATTACAAATTATTCAGCTTATGTCTTTTGTCATGTAAATGACATAGTATTGCATGAAATGCGTTTTTAAAAGGCAGCTTTTTATTTGGACCCTTCAACAACAACAATCCCATGTGTGGTAACCCTAAAATGCCTCTGCTGAACTGTAGCCTATGGCACATGGCAAATATTATGGCTTTATTATAAAGGGCCTTCTTCAACAGGAAATGTACCAATCATCGAATTGCATCTGGTGCACAGATTTGTTTTGTGGGGGGGGTGTTGTTGTTTGACTAATTGCGTGTATGTCTCTCGGATCTCCAGGCTGTGAGGTGATTGCGGTGAACACACGCTCCACCACTCAGACATTCATTTACAAGTGCGACGCGGTTCTATGCACCTTACCCCTGGGTGTCATGAAGCAACAGCCCCCTGCCGTACAGTTTGTTCCCCCCCTGCCCGAGTGGAAGACCTCTGCTATCCAGAGGATGGGCTTTGGCAACCTCAACAAGGTACGGAACACCCCTCCACTTGGCTTTGCCACACTTATTTGAGGTGTTTATCCATGTGGATTGAGATGAATGTAAGACTTGAGACTTGCTGCTGTACAAATCTATGTCTAAAAAAAAAAAAGCCTCTTTGCTCACTTGTTAGGAAGCAAAGTAAAATCATAGATATTTCCTGCTGTCAAGACATGTATTTCCCTCATTCACTCACCCTGTTAATTCCATAGCATCCTGAGGCACCACTTTGCGTCCAGCATGAATCAGCCCAGGTGTTTTGTACATAATACACAGTGCAAAAAAACAATGTTACCCCTCTCTCCAAAATAGCATTTTATCCTAGTTTATGTCAGCCCTGGGAGGGAGAGTTGGGGAGTGTGAGTGAGGGTTTTGTCAATCTGTTAGTAATCAGATCAGAATCCAATCTCTACTTTCTCCCTCCCTCTTTTCTCACTAAGCCCCAATGTGCATCATTCTACTGCAGAGTTTCTATCTCCTAATTCGGCTGCAGCAGAAAATGCTGCATCATTATGCAATGTGGGACCTGTTTGTGGTGCCTCGTGGCCACCAGAGGGAGCGCTGCCTCTGGATCCAATTGAATAGAGCCTAAACTCCACAACCTTTTTATCAGCAAAACACCCTAATGACAGCATTTTGTAACCTGAATTATTTTTTGTGTGAAGTGGGTCTTAAACAAATTAGACAAATATAGAACAGTCGGTTGGAACCATAGAACTGCTATCTAATTCTGTGTTTAGTGCAATGATGAAATGCAGTCGCTCAGGCTTCTCACATTTGGTGAAGTTCCATCTTTCCCTCGGGTGTCTCTTATGAAACCGTTCTCTTCTGATTCGTCCGACTCTTCAGGGTTCTTTCCATATAGTGAGCCGTGCCAGATCACTAGCATCATCAGAAAGGCCCAGAGCTCAGAATTCCTCCCAGTCTCCATGCTCCGACCTGTTTTTGTTACCTCGCCACAGGCCACCAAACCAGACTTATTGCCCAACTCCAAACTTTGCCTGGGAAACTGCCCTGACTAGATTAGTATGTGTTTTTGGTGTGTGTTGAATCACTCATGCTGATATTGTGTGTCCCTCCCGTCACTAGGTGGTGCTGTGCTTTGACCGTGTCTTCTGGGACCCTAGTGTGAACCTGTTTGGCCATGTGGGCAGCACGACAGCCAGCAGGGGAGAACTCTTCCTCTTCTGGAACCTCTACAAAGGTGAGCACAGTGAACCAGGCGATTCTCTCAACACTGTGGCAATTGGGATCTTTCTCAATCAAATGTAGTTTAAAAAGCCCTTTTTACATCAGCAGTTGTTTTAAGTGCTTTACAGATACCCAGCCTGAAACTCCAAAGAGTAAGCAAGGAAGAAGCACAGTGGCTTGGGGGAAAAACTCCTGTTTTCTTAGATTTAAATGTTTGTCCTTTCATCTCCTTCATTGCACTGATCTGAAATAACTGACCAGGTGAAAGGCGGCCTAATGATGATCTTCTTCCACCATGTAGTTTTCAATTTTCAAGTTGTCCACAGTGCAGATAAAAGGGAGGACGCAAGGAGAGGCTGGATTTGTAAGCAATTGAGATCGAGACGTGGTGGCATTTTGGATGAAGTCACCCATTTTGACTTGGGCAGTATTTCATTCACCTATGCCTCTGAAGTTCATCAATGTGTTCCCCCCCAGCCCCCATACTGCTGGCACTGATGGCAGGAGAGGCGGCTGGCATCATGGAGAACATCAGTGATGATGTCATCGTCGGACGCTGCCTCGCCATCCTCAAAGGCATCTTTGGAAGCAGTGCAGTACCGCAGGCATGTGCGAATTGGCTTTCTTTGGACATAGAAATAGAATTACACTCAATATGGCTGCTGGTCCACCCATCACGGAATGTTGACTTGAATCAGAATTTTTGTTCTAGTTATGTTTCTATGAGTCCTCTCAAACCACCAGTCAAATACGTCATGAAAAAAGGTGTCATGTAATCTAATCATATGTAGTTATTCATGTTGATTAGCTTTGGAACTGTTTAGTATTTATCAACCATATTTACTAGAATCTGATATCGGCATGGAAACTCACCGCTGTTTGTTGTCACGGCAGCCCAAGGAAACAGTGGTGACGCGTTGGCGTGCCGACCCCTGGGCGCGGGGCTCCTACTCGTACGTGGCGGCCGGTTCCTCTGGTAACGACTATGACCTCATGGCCCAGCCCATCACTCCTGGCCCCGCCATACCCGGAGCGTCACAGGTAACACATCTGACCACTGGGATACATTACGAGACAGTTTCCCGGATAGACATTAAACTCCTGGGTCAATAAGCATGCTGTGGAGAATCTCCTTTTAAAAGTGCTTTCTGGTCCAGGACTAGTCTAAGTCTGTGCCCGGGAAACGGTACTCTATACACCAGGATCCTGGGACCACTTCACATTTCCACAAAAAATCTTATGACAAGACCTGGGGGGGAATTCCCCCAATGTCGCTCTAATGCAATTCCACAATATACACAACATGCGCAGCAGCAAATTGGCCAAAAATGTAATAGCACCTTATCCCGAACAGGTTATCCCATGGAAGCCTTTAGCCTAACGTAGTTATTTCACACACAGTTGTCATAAATTCAAAGCACACTGAAAATTCTATCCTTTTCCAACCCAATCCCAGTGAGCTGAAGACTGAGCCATAGTCCGACATCACAAAAATTAAATGAACCTGAACATTTTGAGAAAACCGTAGGGTATACGGTGCCTTCAAAGTATTCACACCCCTTTTTCAACATTTTGCTGTGTTACAGCCTGAATTTAAAATTGATTAAACTGATATGTTTTGTCACTGGCCTACACACAATACCCCATAATGTCAGTGGAATTTGAACTTTTTTTACCAATTTATGAATGAAATGCTGAAATGTCTGGAGGCAACTATTTAACCCCCAAAGTTCAAGACAACACATTTGCTTAACAAGCCAGATAAGTTGAATGGGCTCTGTGTGCAATAAATATGTTTAACATGATTTTTGAATGACTACCTCATCTCTGTACCCCACACATAAAATGATTTATGTAGGTCCCTCAGTCGAGCAGTGAATTTCAAACACAGATTCAACCACAAAGACCAGGGAGGTTTTCCATTGCCTTGCAAAGGGCAGACATTGAATATCCCTTTGAGCATGGTGAAGTTATTAACTACACTTTGGATGGTGTATCAATACACCCAGTCACTACAAAGATACAGGCGTCCTTCCTAACTCAGTTGCCGGAGAGGAAAGAAACCGTTCAGGGATTTCACTCTGAAGCCAGTGGTGACTTTAAAACAGTTGCAGAGTTTAATGGCTGTGATAGGAAAAAACTAAGGATGGATCAACATTGTAGTTACTTCACAATACTAACCCATTTGACGGAGTGAAAAAAAGGAACACGAATATTCTGAAACATGCATCCTGTTTTCCACAAGGCACTAAAGTAATACTGCAAAAAATGTGGTAAAGCAATTCACTTTATTTCCTGAATGCAAAGTGTTATGTTTGGGGCAAATCCAATACAACACATTACTCAGTACCACTCTCTCCATCATGTTGTGGGTATGCTTGTAATTGTTAAGGACTGAGGAGTTATTCAGGTTGAAAAAAAAATGTAATGGTGCTAAGCACAGGCAAAATCCAAGAGGAAAACTTGGTTGTGTCTGTTTTCCACCAGACACTGAGAGATGAATTCATGTGTCAGCAGGACAATAACCTAAAACACAAGGCCAAATCTACACTGGAGTTGCTTACCAAGAAGACATTGAATGATCCTGAGTGGCCTAGTTAGTCTGCTTGAAAAGCTATGGCAAGACTTGTAAATGGTTGTCTAGCAACGATCAACAACCAATTTGACAGAGCTTGAAGAATTTTGAAAATATCATGTGCAAAGCTCTTAGACTTTACCCAGAAAGACTGTAATCGCTGCCGAAGGGGATTCTAACATGTATTGACTCAGAAGTGTGAATACTTACTTTAAATGATTTATTTCTGTATTTCATTTTCAATACATTTTCTAATATTTCTAAAAGCATGTTTTCACTTTGTCATTATCGGGTGTTGCGTGAGAAATTGAGTGGAGAAAGTCGAGGGCTATGAATGCTTTCTGAAGGCACTCTATTAATTTAAACTAGAGTGGAGGACAACGTGGCGGATGTGGGCGGCAGCAGAGTGAGGAGACGAAACAGCCTTTGGGGATAGAAAAAGTGCAGAGAGAAACTATTTAGTTATGAACTGAAGGCTGAAAATGTTGGAGTAAAGTAGGCTAATGCAATTGAAGGCATGTATCAAATTCTTCCTTTTACTGAAATTCCCAAAGTCCTATCCAAATATTTAAAGCAATGTGTGTGTGTGTGTGATCTCCTAGATTATCATTCAGGCACCGTTTTGATTGGGACAGTGCGCTGCTTTGAGACGATCGTGGGGGACTCTAGATAACTTAACTGACATGGATTGATTTTTCACTGCATCTCTGTTTGGATATTCGGTAACAATTTAGGTTGGGGAGGTGAGCGCTAATGATCACATTTTCTAGTTTGATCATATGTTAACTGATCAGAACATTTTGCTATCACGTTATACAAGTGGATTTTGTTCTTCAGCGTGTCCTACTCATGACCAAAAAGCCTGTGACGTCTCTGATAATCAATCAATGTTTATATATATATATATATATTTTTTTTTTGTTTCACTGAATCGGTCTGTAGATGTGGTAGCTTATTTGTTTGCTCATCTATCGTCCCAATCTGACTGAAACCCAAAATCTTGAAAAAAAGGACCCAAAAAAAGTCCTTACTTTGCTCTGTATTATCAAAGCACGTCTCGCCTGTGTATGTCAAAATACTGCTGTAACATTTCACCCGCTTCTCTGCTCTGTCTCATGCTGCTGCCCATAATATGAGCGCTTCGGTAGGGAAGGTTTGATCAACAAATATCAGAACAGAGTTGGTCACCGTTAAGATATGGTATTTAAACGGCCCGTTGCTCTAAGCCAATGAGAATGTTGAATATTACCACACGCTAGAAAGTCGCTCTGCACATTTCATGCATTTTTTGGGCCAATCCCATTCACTAAACCACCAGAGCATGTGTGCACATCTCATCCTCCTTAGCCAACCCACAATTATTTGACCAAACCGAGTGGTTCCCGACAGATGTTTTAGGGTCGTTCTGATGTTGACACACTAATTGACGGGAACACTCAAATTTATGTTTGGGATGATGAGTTTGTCGTTTTGATGGTTTTGTTTTTTTTCTCTCCCCATTTTTTTTTTAGCAGCCTGTCCCTCGTCTGTTCTTCGCTGGGGAGCACACTATCCGGAATTACCCGGCCACGGTGCATGGTGCCCTGCTCAGCGGCCTGCGAGAGGCGGGACGCATCGCAGACCAGTTCCTGGGCGCCATGTACACCCTCCCCCGACAGGCCACTCCCACCACCGCCCTTCAGCCCTCCCCCAGCGTCTAGACCCCTTTCCCTTTACAATGTCCTTCCATGTTCAAGTGATGTCAGTGACTCCTGTTAACAAAGACTCTTTAGATGTAAAGAATGTGTTTTTGTTTTAACCCCACCAATGCTAATATATGGACAGAACAGTGAAACCCCAATGTACATTCCCAAAGGACAAACCAGCACATTACTTAGCCTGTTCTTGTCCCCTTAATGACTACATCCACCACCACCTCACTAAGTCAATGCTGTGAGTCCTCATAGCTGATGCAGCTGGGTGGAACCTTCAATGGAAGTCTCAGATGGTTCAGTCTCCCTTCCGGTTCTGCTAGCTAACCTCCGTGCTGATAGAGGGTGATCAGTCATGGATGAGGGTAGGAATTGGCCTATTTGGATGGACCAGGGTCTACTATGAGCAGGGTAGCCAGATCCTACCCCAGTAGGATGACACTAGTGTCATAGCTGACCTTGTTCCAGCGATAAAGATGGATGGGCTGAAGAGGAGGAACATCAGAGGGCAGCCGATCAAACGCTGCTCCCTACCTACTGTACTTGTAAAGGGCAGGTGTGCTGCGCTATCTAGCAACACAATTGCACTCACTCCCATTGAAACGCTAGTTGCTGCAATGTTGTAGCCTACAGGTGCATTGTATTGATTATTTTAAGGCTGTCGTTAATGTTAGTTGTATGCCTCCTGCTGAAGAGGACCTGTACCATGTAGGGTTGGAGTAAAGAAAAGTTTGTATTGAAATGCAAAAATATGATTTGAGTGAGAAATTCCAGTTGTGAATGTTTTTTAATTATTTTAACAGCTAGTTTTGATATTTTGTTGTCATTGCATACTTAAAAAAAACTTTTGTCGTTTGGGTATAAAAATAAATGCGTCTTGCCATCTTGTGTGTCAAGAGAACTAGTTTCTTATTGAACAAGTTCAGATGGTATCTGCAGTGTTTCATTCAGGTTTCATCCCTAGTTAACACAATCCAGGTAGTTATGAGTGGAGGAGACAACTTCTCCTGAAGTGTACACTCGTTCACTACCCACAAATCTAAAAGCATTGGATTGTAGGCATGGGCTAGTGAGAGTTTCTGCCATATTTATACCAGTAAGTTCCTTTTAAAATCAATATAGGGATGTGAACACGTGCAGACTTTGGGAGGAAGGAGAGATAATTGGGACTCCCCACTAGCCACACATCTCTGACCTGGGTGGCCACAGTGTTTTATGTAGTGTTGACTCCCTGTCCTCTTCCTGACCATTGGCCTGCTCCCTGGAGCGTGTGGTGGCTGTGACAGGCTTTGCCAGCTTACGCCATTGTAGGGGTCTGATGGACCAATGGAAAAATTGCACTGGGAAGTTTGGGAACATAGCTCAATGCCAATATCTCTATATTAGAGGGATTTTTCCTGTGCAAAGAACTGTGGACCACAGCGGTTTGACTTAACTATAGTAACTTTGGTTGGAAATGTATTGAAATAGCTCTCAAGGTTGGCACTGGGTTATTTCCATGTGTGGTTTACCATGGGGCTCAGGGTGGCTGGTGGGCTTTGTATTATCTATACACACACAGTTTCCATTGGAGTTCAGAACTTTCTTCTACTATGGGCAGGTGTATGTCTCCCTACTTGCGAGATATGTTACACAAAGCTTTGAAGGAGGCTGCCTTCAGCGTGTCTGAACAAATCTCCAACAGCCATGTGACTCACACAGCAGCCTGTACAGAGGTAGGGTGGAAATGTACCCAGACTCTTGTCACGTGACAGTTCCAAGAATCAGCTAGAGGTATCAAACTCATTCCATGGGGGGCCTAGTTTTTTTTTTCTTCATTTTAATTAAGACCGACAACCATGTGAGGGTGGTTCCTTGCTAATTCAGTGACCGTAATTCCAAGTACATAGGAGTGAAAACCCGCAGACATTCGGCCCTCCCTGGAATGAGTTTGACACGTGGCCTACACTATTGATACTCAAACCCAAGTCAGGATGATAGTAGAATTGATGGAAAAGCCTTAGGAGATCACATTGTAGTAGATGCCAAAAGGCAGGTACTAACATGTTGCAAGAGTCATGTAAGCTTACATTCATTTTAGTTCTGGAACCACTTGAAACACCTGCAGTCACATCCGCATAACATAACCTGTTTTAACAATTTAGCGATATTTACTAAATTAAACTGCTAAGGTTTTCATGTTGAAATGGAGTTCTCTTTCTCTGTACCAACTTGCATAATTACCATTTTGCATAGTGATTTATTTGCATGCTTGACTTCACACATACTATTTAGGTCACCCAACTTATAAGAAATATCCATGCTATCACAACTTGTGTCAAATGCACTCATTTGGATAGCCCAGATTGCGCATGCTTATCAACAAATGTGATAGTAACTGCTGGTTAGGGTTAAGTTAATGGTTAGGACACGATTAAAGGTGAGTAGAGAGTTGAAATGTTACTGACAGTCCATCTGTAGATGCGCTACAGACCATTCAAATAAAGTGCCACCCATTAGTCTGAGCTAGGCCAACCCATCAAGTTTGCAGCCGACGTGACTGAGCCAAGCCACCAGCCCCACTATAACCCTGTCACTAGACCTGCTTGATGCAAGACTGTCGGGGAACAATCCTAGCCTTCTCACAGCCAGGCAGTGCTGTTTAATAGCAAGGTGAGTGTGCTGACTGGGCATTCCACAAGGGTTTGTGGTTTCCACGTCGTCAAAAGCCTCTCTTTAGCCAAGTCTCAATTGCAGGTGATATAAAAGCAATGGAATTGTTGCTCTCGCCCAAAACACACTCGCGTGCAGTGCACTCGCACGTGCTAGGGAGTGGCGCTGTCAAATCCAAGCATGCAGAGGCCTCGAAACAAAAATTCAAAAACCTAAAAACACTGTCGAGCGGACTGTTACACTTTCCCGTAACACAGAGGCATACATAGTACAGGTGCAAAGTATAGTCGACACGGACACAAAAACAAGGTTACAAACAAGTTGCTTTTTTTATTTGATTGGAATACATAGTCCGCTGTACAGCTGGCAGCTTTGAGAGACCTACATGCAGGACTGCGGGAAGGTTAAACATGCACAAATGTATTATTACTCGAGGACAGAAAAGCATCCCGCACCGTTTTGCTGTGTATTACCGACACAGAAAAGCTTGGCGCAGCGACGCCCAGAATAACATTTTTGATCTGATTTCATAACGTACATTTCTCTCTTCGTTACAACGGTCAACTGCCATTTCAGAAGCATTTCTATCCATCTATAAACACACTGCAATATAAAAACATGACTTCCAACCCCCCCTAGTTGATTGTACAGGCCAAATTCCCCTGTGTGTGGGAGTGGGTGTGTGTTGGAGAATCTCCAGTTCTTTATAAGTATGTGTGTGTGTGTCTTGAGGCCTAAACATATTTTTCTTTGGCAGCATTTGCAAACAGCGCACAAGATGAACAAACCCTGAATTTATTGGGGGGGGGGGGGGGGGACACAGAGTAGCAAAAAACCTGGACCGACTGACTGATTCCTGAACCGCTAAAAAAAAAGGACGCCACATGGCAAATTACTTAAGACTGTTGACTCCTAGCAGACCCACTCCTGATCAAATGTACATTACTCTCATTCTTCAATGACTATGACACAAGGCTGGCTTCTGACATGTCTCTCTCCTCTTGCCATCTCATAGCTCAAGGTCATGAGACATCTCTCGCACTAAAACAAAAAAAGGGGAAAGTACTCTCCAGGAATGCATTAATGAGAAAGATGCATACAGTATCTAGCAAAAAATGAAATCCTTACAATCAAAGAGGACAAACACTAAATATATTTCAATAAGGCCCACTTTACAAAATTACAAGATTTTCTTAAATAAAATCTATCTGATACAGCTTCCAAAATAAGACATCTTTTGTTTTACAAAATTGACACAAAAATACGTGGGCGGGAAACAAAAGAAAAACCCTCAAATGTAATATTTCCCCTTATTTCAGCACAAATAGTCGAAGAGACAGGGTATCCATCTTGGAAAACACTGGCGCTGTCTCACGGACTGTAAAATGGAAACACTGTGGAATGATTTTGGCACAATGTTAGAAGGCAAAGACATGGATGTGATCGAGTGCCATGCTTCACGAAATCATCACAATTGTTAAAAAAAAAAAAAATGAAGGACTCCATAATAATTTGTACAATAACAGTCCACAACTCCTCACGCTAATCGGACGAGTTGTTGCTTTCAATCAATTTCAATTTGGCCGGTGCAAAAAACCACACACACACACACACACACATACACACACACACACACACATTGATGACCATACATTCAGCAAAGAAAAATAATCACAAAGAGTGGAATAAAATTGTCAGGGACACACGCAAAAGTGACTTTTGACAAAAGGGGGCTTACTTATGTAGGGTCTTAAGTTAAGTGCTGGTTAAGTGCAGATTACCATTTCTGAAGTCCATTGACACCATGAAACCTCCAATTACAAAGGAGGCCTTTGAGGACCAATGCCAACTCATTCCAAAGAGCCATTTCCGGTCTCTGGCCTCCTTCCGTTAAGTACATTCTCCGCTACTTTGTAAGAGAGGAAAAAACAATGACGTGTAAAATAAGATGTTTATACACCAGAAGTTACAGAATGAGGAGAGTTAACCGTTCTGTTCTCATCTCAAAATGGTGGGAGGTTCTTCCTGTCTAAACCTAGTCTTTCTCCTATCATCCCTAAATCGGACAATCTCCATTCAGCAGTAATCTGAGCAGACAAAATATCTGTGATACTCACTATACCCAAACAGAGACATTTGGAGACTTCAGAACCATTGCCCTTTTGAAATCCTGCAATGCCTTATTTTCAATTCCAGCTGCGTGTGGAGCCTGGAAAGACTCCAAAACATAATTTGTTAATACCCAGTTTACACTTGAGGACATTCTGTGGTAAGGGGTCCTGATGACACATCCTCTTCCCCAAATCAGAGCTCCTCAACACACATCCACTCCTCTTGCTAACCCTTAGATGGGCATAGCGAGGCCATTCAGCAGTGGAAGTTATGGTAACGTTACAGTGAAGTGTTCATGTACACATGGGCCATGTAGGGGAGAAGTGGACGTGCATTTCTGCTGGGGGGGGGGGGGGGGGGGGGGTGGAGTTTCAGCCTTGCCCTTTAAAAAACGTATTTCTTTGAAGCCCATCTCCGGGACGACCCTTGGAGAGCACATTAAACCTATGGTTTCCGACAGCTGCTGTCATCCTGGGACCCCCCCCGACTCCCCTCTGAGTGTAGGGGGGCAGGGGAGACTGTATGGCGGGGGAAGGGGTGCTGGCCTTGCATCATAGGATTAATGATATGATGATACCCGACCCATGGCGACGTACGTCTATGACCGTTGATGTGCACGTGTTCTGGGCTCTACTTTGACACGGAGCTCCGAAATCCGTACCTTCTTAAAAAGGAGCTCAAGCTCAATTTACCTACTATCAAAATATCCCCAGTGAGTGATTCGCATCGAGAGTCTGCACAGACACTTGAATATGAGCATTATACATAAATCCCTTGGCTATGATGGACAACAACCACTAGCATGTGGATTTTGGCACATCAGAGCGGGCCAGTTTTGACTGGACACCCATCGACTGCCTCTGTTTCGGGGCTAGTGCTGGACGCTGCCAAATCGTCTCGATTTCCCCCCCAGTATTTATAACCCTCCAAAGTCAAAGGGAAAGACGCGATTAGCTCCAGCCTTGACCTTCGACCTTTCGGTTACCCGGGAGCTGTATATCAGTGTCTGCTGGCAAGCTTTGGCAGCCTGTAAAATGGCTCTCAGAACTAGCATTGCTTATCACAGGCGTTAAGAATCAAGGCATTCTTGAGGTAGGGGAAGGAGGAGAGAAAGGGGGGAAACTGGAACCACTGTACTCTTCCCTTCTCAGAACCACTGTGCAGGACAAAAGTGACAAGGTCGGAAATACAGATTTGGAACAAGTGGCCGGCTGGCGGTCGTCATGCTGGTAACCGAGGAGGACTGGTCGCGGGGCCAAGTCGTCACGTAGCCCTTGGCACATCAGCCCAGGGCTTCTGAACAGCATCAAGCGGTGTGTGTTTGCACTAAACACATGTTCGCAGACGGGCCAGTAGCCGTGTAAGGGACCACATGGCAACACTAATGCTTTATGATGCTGAGCTGAGCTGAGCTGAGCCGGAGCCCTTCTAACAGGCGAATCGAAAGGGCAGAACATTTTGGGCAGCGAACATATGTTTATGGGTCCCAAAACAAAACTTTTCAATTCAAAAGATTGGAAGTTCTTGGTATTTTCTGGAAAATGTTCTTCTATAAAATATTCTCTCCAAATGTAAAAATCTTTGCAAATGTGTAATGAGCATTCCTTATACTTGTCCACGCAATAACCAGTAGACAAACCTTGACTAAAACTTCCTCTCATAATTCTAGACCAGGATTATCACACACACAGCATTGACAGTAAGTGGAGGAACAATTATTTAAAAAGGTAAACACGTAAATTGCTAGCTAGCAGGAGGAGGGTAATTGCACCTCCAATTTCCACAGGGTTAGGGGAATACAAGGTGGTGATTTCAGGGTCGGGGGGTCATTATTTTTGTATTCTGTGTGATGACTTCTTCCATTTCCCATTCTCAATACGCTATGAAATCTAAAAAAGGCCTGTAAATGATAGGTCCCCATCACCAAACTGCAAAGTTCACAATGAAAAATAGGTATATGCATTTTGTAGTAAATAATTAATAAATATGAAAGCTACAGTGAAAATGCTGGTTGGCTGGTACTATACAGGTAAAGCTAAACTACAACAACTGACCGGTATCATGGTGAAACGCCTACCTCTCTGGTCAATCTCGCATAGGAAACTTGAGATCTGACTGGCGAGACCTCTAAGAGAACTAGTGAACAAGCTGGCCGTAGAACGATACAAACCGTATTAACACCTGTATTATTTTGGATCCCAACGTCCTAGTCATCGCATGGCGTAATAATACAGTGACTCTCCAATTGGATCTGAGGGGGGAGGCTAATTAGCTCTTTTGCTTTACAATGACAGCCAAGCCAACAAGCAAAGGTCATTCTCAGGTTCAGCTGCCATTCCTGAAGCGATATGGTACCCCTCCTACCAGAGTTTGTAGTTAGGAGTTTAGAATTCACAGAGTATTGCCTGTATGATTATTGCAGTGTGTATATGTAAGAGTATATCAGACCTCAAAACTAGGCTGGTGGTGTTTCTATGGCACCCCCATGATTTCTAGGTTTCTGGCCAGAGTGACACCAAACCCTCCCTTATCCAACAACAAAAAGTCCAGTTTTAATATTAAAACAAAATACATTTCTATTGAAAAAAAACAAAAAAACAAGTTGAGACGATTCGCACTGCGAACCCAGTCGCGTACATTTGGACTGATTGTTCCTTGTGGATATTGGACAACACGAGCCCAATGCCTTGCTTCCTGTGCTGGATTGGCTGTTCATAACAGCAGCGCTGCAGAGTTTACAGCTAGATCCAGGTCAGCAGTTCCAGTGGAGCCTCCATTCTGTGTCCAGTCCAGGGAGGGAGGTGTGCTGAAGCAAAGCACCCTAGGAATAGTAGTCCTCTTCCAGATGACTAATATTCAGTATATGACCCCCCCAAGCTAAAATACATGCATTCAATTATTAATTGAGTGCAGACAAAAGGGGTGGACCTTCTTTTCTGCCATTTGTCCAAACAGACAAATGGGGGGGGGGGGGGGGGGGGGGGGGGGGTGATGGTGAGCAACAGGGAGTGAATGACTGAGAAACAAAATTAAGCACAATTTGAAGGTTTGATCAAAGTCCTTGGCTATCAACGTCCGTAATGCTTAGGTACTGGTGTTGAAGACGATATGTTGTATGCAGCCTATAAGTAAATAAGAATGTGCATCTACGACAGGGTCCTTATCTTTGTTGTTCTTAAAGCAGAGGGCATGCAGGAGGCACACAACTTCAAAAATGCTCCTCTTATACAGTACGTAGAAACATGCAAACTTCCGCAAAGCCCTACATTCAAACCTCTTTTAGGCTGACATTATGCATTCTCTGGGACGATAGTCATGTTTTGTGGGTTTAAAATGGCTTTAGGTGTGCGCGTGTGTGTGTGCGCAATGTGCAAAATAAAACCCTGCAAAAATGCTATGGTTGTCGGTAAAGAACGACCAATAGTCGGTCGGGACAATATTTTGTGCCGATATTAGCCTTTCCTATTCTATCGCCGCAGCCGGTTTCCCCTTTAAAGCCTCACCGCACTTGCCTCTCGTGTGAAACTCCTGCCCATTTCTAGTTAGCCTCTGGGATGCTTGCTAGCTACCCACTCATGCTGCATATAAATTTAGCACACTTGAATAGTGCCACATGGAATGTAGAAATGTTTAGTGTTAATTTACTGTTCGGCAAAACAATGTCCATACAGATTGCAGCACTTTACAAAGCAACATACCAATAGCTAGTGTTCATAAAGACAACTTTGCTAACGTCAGTTCACTACCCTAGAACTTTATTTGTGGTAGCTACCATAAAGCAAAACATGCTCATTTCAAAGCTGATTGTCACCAAAAAGTTGGGTTAATAATTCACTGCTAAATGACTATGTGAGTGGCCAGTGGTTTCTTCTCTCGAACTGCCTGGCTACATGAGTCCTGAGTGGTGAATTTTCTCTTAAAAAGGTGCTACACCTCAAATTTCTCCCAAGTTGGAAGCTAGTTGAATTGTAACAGCACTCGGCCGCAACAAGGCGGAGGCTCACACTTTACCTCTCACACCTTTAACTTTTGGTTTTCGTCCACCAGCTTCAAACAACTGGAAAAAATATATTTTTTGTTTTTGAAAAGATATTTCACAGCGATATAGATGGTACAATGATTCCCTACACCAGTGGTCACCAACCGGTCGATTGCGAGCGACTGGTTGATCTCCAAGCATTTCTAGTCAATCACCAAACATTTCTGTAAAAAAACAATGATAAAGCCTTGCGTTCCTATTTGTATTTTTTGATTGGTTTCTCGCTGTTGACGGTAAGTTTACCTGTTTCAGCAGCCCTAGCGATGGGAAGGCAAATGAATCCCATTTTGAACCACTTCATGTGTCTGAAAGTAGAACGCCGACCTACCCGGCAGGCCCAGAAAGCAATTCAAGTGCACCTATAGGCCTACCGATGTCTAATCAGATCACTGCTCAGATCACTGCACTGTTTCCCCGAGCAATAGACTGTAAAAAGACGCAAAGTTGATACTGTGAGATTTCAAAAAAAACATTTAAAACCATGGACTAGAAAGACTCAACAAATACATCAAAGAGTTTCTGTTTTTATGAGTAAGTTCATGTCGAAGTTGCTATTCAGCACTGTCAACACACTGTTCAACACCTTTTATAAGCCATAAAATGCACTTTCTCCCTACTTCCACTCACACTACAACCAGCACTGCTGCTGCAATAAATGAGTACAGCAAAGCTTGCGTTGTTATTATTAGTGGCTTGTCTTTTTTAATATCAAGGAATATTTAACTTTCTCTGTCAACATGGAATATTGCATGAAGCAGAAATAATGCAGTGCGACTTGAGTTTCGCCATCAGATGGAAGACTGTGTCCCATTTTCACAGCAGAGGGAGGGAGAGCGAAGGGACGGTGAGTCGGGCGAGGGTCAACCTCACCGCTGCTCGCTCCCTCCTCAGACTGACCAATAGATCCAGGCAATCAGTCCAGTAAAAAAAAAAAAAGTATGCTCACTCAGCCTCTCAAATAATACGACAAATTATGTATTACCGGTGTGATCATATACCTATAATTCCAAAATGAGAAGAACAACATTGGCGCGGCAATTCAAGCATAGTCCATTTGCAGTGATAATGTATTGGGCCTATAGCCTACTGCACAAACCTCATTGCTACATAACCATTTTTTATTGGTTAATGTTGCATAGGCGTAATTTTTAAAAAAAGTAATGTTAAAAAAAAGAGCGGTAGATCTCGGCTTGCTTTTTTTACTCAAGGTGATCTCGACTCAGAAAAGGTTGGTGACCACTGCCCTACACTGTTAAGTGCTTGTTTTCTCACAAACTGAAATTGAGCGAACAGTGTAGAATTTTAACAACCAGTAAATGACGGAGTGACTTCTACATTGTCCGATTGACCCCTTTTCCACTAGATAACACAGCCACAAAGTCAAAACAGCTTTCCCATTTTGACAACAGATGCAGCTCTGGCGGGAGAAATCACTAGGCGAATATCACAGCCAATCACAACACTGGCGGATAAGTAATACTGTGAAACACTATCATTCCACTCTATTATGAACATTTTCTGTAATTACAATGCAACAATTCAGAAAAATCCTATGTGTAGCACCTTTAAAGAGACGTCTTTATAAAAGAAGACAATAGGCTACTTCTATTAACATTTTGTTGATCACTAGGCCTAACAGGGTTTGGTAGACTACTTTCTAAATGGAATGTGTTACAGTTACCTGTCCAAAATTGTAATCAGTAACAATATGATTACTTTCAGTTACTTTTGGATTACTTTCCTCTTAAGAGGTATTCGAAGAAGACAAAAAGGATCCATCAAACACATTTGGTGTGTCATCATAGTGGTCTCTGACTTCTGGTCAGACTCCCTCAAGTGGAACAAACTTAACAATTGCACCTTTTTTCAATGATTCATTGAATGTCATTGAAAAAACATTGCGGTATCACAATGTATGTTTTTCCCACAAACATCATTTCTGAATTTAAAAGTAATCAAGTTTACTCCCCAACCCTGAGGCTAACATGGTCCCAAATGGAAGGGAAACATATTGTCATCTGTAGACCCATAGATCATTGAAATGAGCCCAAATTAGTTCAAAAGTTGAATCCATGCAGTCTTATTGGGTATGATTTGACCTATATTGTGAGTATGCAAGCCTATGCCATCTTGATTTACCCAGTTTATCAAGAGATTAAGCATTCAAAACAATGATTACCATTATGTTATGTAGATAGATTTTTTTTTTTTTAAGTACAATTGATTGTATAATTGATTTATGGCTCTCTCTGGGAATTTATCAAAATGCTAAAATTGAATTATATTCATTATCGGCATAAAATATTGTCCATCGGCCTCCTTGACCTCCAAAAATCAGTACAGGCCCTTAATCCCATATTGGTCGTTCTCTAGTTGTCAGTATAAAGCAAATGCATGGTCTAAGCGCTCACCAAATTAAGTTTGAATAAATCAAAGATCAGAGTAGATTTATTTTTAATCCCAAGTAATTCGCTCTCCGTTTCTGGTCACATGGGTACATCCTTTGTGCAGCTCCGCTGGGAAGTTCCAAAGTGAGGTCTTGTAACGGTCCACTCCGAAAGACAACAAACCCTTCCTTCCTGTGTCTCTCCTCTTCTCTCCCCCCCCCCCCCCCCACACACACGCACACCTCTAGGCCCAGTCACCCAAGTGATCATCTCTCCCTTGTCGAGTCTGAGGAATACATTATAATACATCTGGTAGGAGAAGATGCGGAAGAGGATACATTCACTGGTGGTGAGGTCCACACCAGAGCGATACTGTATATGGGCATATTATAATACAACTGATGTTGTGTCTGTGCAAATGGAAGGGGGTGGTTGAAGGTTTCAGAGGGCGGCCATCTTGTTTTTGCACTCCGAGAAGCATGGGTAGGTGCTGGACAGGGACTTGAGAGTTGTTATTCTTCTGTATGGCTGTGACTGCTGTTGCTCGGGGATTTAGATATGCTTGATACAGTACATTTCTCCTTGTTGAGGGGCTCCAAGCAGTTTGGGGGCATGGAGAGCTCTGGGAAAAAAAGAGTGCACAAGTCGTATACTAAGAGAGGGCTGGGCGGCGTCATTCGAGTAGGAGTAAAAGTTATACTTCCTTTGATTAAAGTAAGAAGTGCAGTCAAGCAGTCACTAGTGGCTCAGTCTGGAGTCACATTTTTATCCTCTGACGGAGTTCTAAAAAGATTCCCACCATAAAAATACAGTAGTTGTAATAGTCATGGCTATTACACAGTTTCAGTGAGATGAGAAGATAATCTTTCATGTTATTGTCAGGTGATAACACTATACAGTATCAACCTGTATACACTTTATCAGAAACTATACAAAAATTAAAAGATACTCTTGTTAATTAGAAAGCAGGCTCCTCTGACATGTCGCTCTGGATAAATGACAAAAATGTCAAATGTAATATCCTACCTGGACATTATGAAGCGGAGCTACTAAGACGGTTGGCCGGTTTAGTTGTCGGTCTGACGGTTGCTCCATGGTCGATTGCCGCGCCCGGTCATCCTCTCCGCATGGCCAGCCTGACCCCTACTGGACCACAGCTCTGGTCTGGAAGCCGTGGTTCCCGTTCCTCTGCTGGCCCCTAGGTCAGGTCTGGAGCTCCTCACTCTCTCCCTCTCGTAGGTACCCAGGTCACCGGGCGCCGGCCTCGTCCTCCGTGACCAAGAGCTGGGGTTAGTGTTGTCAGCAGCCTAGTCACAGTGAAACAGAAACAACAAACACTTATAGGTCATTAACTCAAACGGTCTGTGAGAAGAAGTGAAATCTTGGCAAGCCGCTGCGACTGTGGATTTTGCCACAAAACAAGAGGGAGAGAAAAAAAAAAAAAACTTAGACCGAAAACAAGACACCCCAGTGAGGAATTTATAATTTATATGGGTCTCGACTAGCAAATGAGCACCCTATAAAACTTGCTTGCATACCTTCACGCAACCTCAATGACCTTGTTCTAGGAAAGTGAGAGATGACAGTGCAGTTAGTAAACGTCTGAAAGCCAAGGCCTATGATTTCAGTTTTAAAAAGGCTGTAGTACTGTAATTAATGACAGGCCGCTGGAATCCCATCCTGCCTACCGCAGCAGAACGTTGCTAATTGCCCTTAAATGGCCGCTCTGCGTCTCCTGGGGAAGACGGGCAGGCAGACAAGAAGCCTGTTACAATGCGAAGGGCTGCCAAACGGGCAGGGCAGACCCAAGATGGCAACTTCCTGTTCTATTCATCCCAGAGGGAAGAAATGACCAGAGCACATTCTGCATTGACTACAGCATTACAGCTGAAGAGTTGGGTTATACTGTGTTTTGAGTGTAACCATATGTATATTATGCTTCATGAACACCAAATGTACAATGGTCATGTTCTTTTTGGGGGAATTGTTTTCATCACCAAACCACAGGATTATTTTCTGAGCCATTGAAGCTGCAACTCTTGACATTTTCCTGTGGATAGTGGAGATGACTCCTTATTCTAGAAAAAGTTTATTAAAAAGGTTCCGGGTTGGATGGGCCTACAAATATAGGTTATTTAAGTCTTTCAGCGGAGTGGCTTAAATAAGGCAATGAGTGCAAAAACCCCAGAAGCTACTAGGGACATTTTCCCATAACTACATTTTAATTTCAGAAAATATTTCTGCTTGTGGAATGTCGGAACGTTATAAATGTTGGTTAGGCAATTTGATCTGCCACATGAGCAGAGGAAATGTACTGGGAACGCCAAGTGCTGAAGCCCTCATCACAAACCTGCTTTGTTCCTGCTTCACTCAAATACCTTATGATTGGGGGCTGATATGTTTTTTTTAGTAACAAAACAAAAAAACTAGACATCAAATCTGGCCCCACTTTTTGTTTTGAGATAAAAGGAAAAAGTTTGGGTGGGGTGTATTTCTGGAGTTAAGACAATAGACTTTTGACAAAGCCTCAGAAAATCACTCAGTTCTGAAAACACCCCTTCAGGCAGAAGTCATGAAAACGTTTTGGCTTATATTACAGCACAGAATCATGGCCAACTACCCAGGTTACCTCGAGGCCAACACACATGGAGTGTTACATGCATTACATGCCTTGCAAAACATGCCATTGCTTTGACATGAAAGCTGTCTAATTTTGGTTGCGTTTCAGAAGTACATCACTTACGTTCCATGTTAGAAGCGAAGTGCGCCAAAAGCTAGTCTCCAAGCAGACAATGCTCATTACACCCAAGGTAATACATTTCAGAGAAGCCTTAATTCAATCCGCTTATTAAAATTTATGTTTTGAGGTCTTTGTCCAGGGAAGACTTTAATAGCTCTAACATACCTTGTGGAACCCATTTCTCAATCACTTTTCTTACAGGCCATTGGGATCTCCTCTGATGTTTAAACCACCAACCAGCTCTCCTCCGTGGAATCGTCCAAGTTTAACTCCAGCGCAGATTGTTTTTCCAGGCTTTTTAGGTCAAGTCGGGCAAAAACCAACCAGAATGACAGCATGGGCCATGCATTTCACCTTGTTGCCACTGAGTTTGACTGACTCACACAAAGGATGTTTTCGTATCGCAATCAGACAGATCGAGCTATGGTCCACAGCCAACCATAAGTTCACAGCCCATTCACATACCATCTGAGGTTTCTTAGTTTTACAGTGGGCTGCAAAAAACAACACTGACGTTCTGTGCTGTACTTGGAGGTGAGAATGGAGAGTTAGTGAGGCCGTATGCAGTCAGTCGCCATATTCCCCACTGGCCATTAAAACCACACAGAGACCCTGATAATCTGATGCTATAATGCTGTCACGAATGTGACCTTTCAATGGAATAAGAGATGTCCCCTAGGATCTCTATGATGAGGGGTCAAACAAATGACAACCAAATAAATGATATGAGATAAATAGCCATCTACTGACAGATAGTCACCCTCTGTACTGAAGGACATCAAATTGCTGGGTCTTCTCTTCAGTGGCTATTGATTATGTGGGGTTAGCCTGACAGAGGTCATAACAGGCAGAGGTTAAAACATCTGGCTTAAGATACATTTCTATAAAAACAACTGATAGAAAAATGGACGCTAAAACTATGGCTGATCAATGATCAGAGAAAGAGGCCTCATGATAGGCAGAGCTACTGTGCATTGTTGTTAAACACTCACTGATATAGCAAACCTTGTAAATTAAACATCACCCTGGGACAGCAGAGATGTGTGTAGACTAGGGCCGACTATTTTGTCAATGGTTTGGTCGATAGGCTGTTGGTCGACCGAGATTTCGTTAGTCGAGCAGTCGCAAGACACCAGGTGCACAAGACACCGGTCTGATTCGCGCCCGTCTCAGTTGACTGATCCAGGCTAAGGGGATGGCACAGTCCACCACTCGAAGACATATGATAAATTGTATATGGTTATATTATGTAGGTAAAAATAATTGTGCAACACTAATAAATCTAATATTTTATAACAAATGTGTTTTCTCCCGCATTGGATGCGGTCGCTGTCCGCGCTTCTCAATCATAATCTTCAGCGCGCCGTAGAATTGGCACCCCTCCCTATGTTGCTACAGTGCCTTGCGAAAGTATTCGGCCCCCTTGAACTTTGCAACCTTTTGCCACATTTCAGGCTTCAAACATAAAGATATAAAACTGTATTTTTTTGTGAAGAATCAACAACAAGTGGGACACAATCATGAAGTGGAACGACATTTATTGGATATTTCAAACTTTTTTAACAAATCAAAAACTGAAAAATTGGGTGTTAAGTTAAGTTAATACTTTGTAGCGCCACCTTTTGCTGCGATTACAGCTGTAAGTCGCTTGGGGTATGTCTCTATCAGTTTTGCACATCGAGAGACTGACATTTTTTCCCATTCCTCATTGCAAAACAGCTCGAGCTCAGTAAGGTTGGATGGAGAGCATTTGTGAACAGCAGTTTTCAGTTCTTTCCACAGATTCTCGATTGGATTCAGGTCTGGACTTTGACTTGGCCATTCTAACACCTGGATATGTTTATTTTTGAACCATTCCATTGTAGATTTTGCTTTATGTTTTGGATCATTGTCTTGTTGGAAGACAAATCTCCGTCGCAGTCTCAGGTCTTTTGCAGACTCCATCAGGTTTTCTTCCAGAATGGTCCTGTATTTGGCTCCATCCATCTTCCCATCAATTTTAACCATCTTCCCTGTCCCTGCTGAAGAAAAGCAGGCCCAAACCATGATGCTGCCACCACCATGTTTGACAGTGGGGATGGTGTGTTCAGGGTGATGAGCTATGTTGCTTTTACGCCAAACATAACGTTTTGCATTGTTACCAAAAAGTTCAATTTTGGTTTCGTCTGACCAGAGCACCTTCTTCCACATGTTTGGTGTGTCTCCCAGGTGGCTTGTGGCAAACTTTAAACGACACTTTTTATGGATATCTTTAAGAAATGGCTTTCTTCTTGCCACTCTTCCATAAAGGCCAGATTTGTGCAATATACGACTGATTGTTGTCCTATGGACAGAGTCTCCCACCTCAGCTGTAGATCTCTGCAGTTCACCCAGAGTGATCATGGGCCTCTTGGCTGCATCTCTGATCAGTCTTCTCCTTGTATGAGCTGAAAGTTTAGAGGGACGGCCAGGTCTTGGTAGATTTGCAGTGGTCTGATACTCCTTCCATTTCAATATTATCGCTTGCACAGTGCTCCTTGGGATGTTTAAAGCTTGGGAAATCTTTTTGTATCCAAATCTGGCTTTAAACTTCTTCACAACAGTATCTCGGACCTGCCTGGTGTGTTCCTTGTTCTTCATGATGCTCTCTGCGCTTTTAACGGACCTCTGAGACTATCACAGTGCAGGTGCATTTATACGGAGACTTGATTACACACAGGTGGATTGTATTTATCATCATTAGTCATTTAGGTCAACATTGGATCATTCAGAGATCCTCACTGAACTTCTGGAGAGAGTTTGCTGCACTGAAAGTAAAGGGGCTGAATAATTTTGCACGCCCAATTTTTCAAGTTTTTTATTTGTTAAATAAATTTGAAATATCCAATAAATGTCGTTCCACTTCATGATTATGTCCCACTTGTTGTTGATTCAGGAGAGGAAACCAACTTAATTAGGTCTATAATCAATAGCCTAACTTAAATGTGGCTGGCTTTATAAATAATCCAAATATATCTACAGAAATAAAGACAGATCTTGCATCTGTTGTCTGTTTGAGTGATTGTTTAATAGACTACTGATTCCGTGAGCACCAAGCCTCAATCAACGGCAAAATGTCAGATAAAGCAATTTCACAGATTCTGCTGTTTTTAATCTTTGCTATGCTGTAATAAAGGCTTTACACATTTTGACAGAACAGACTGGTATTACTTATCATTTTAGTGTTGTTTACACTGTTCCAAACAGTAATTATTATTATTTAATCTTAAATCAAATAGCAAAAGCGTCAAAGCATTAAAGCATCAGACAACTCAGTGCATATGTAGTTGATTTTATTCAAACACATAGGGTCTGTCTATATATGGATATATGGTCGAAAGAAAAGGACGACTCTGGGTCGACCAATATATATATATTTTAGTCGGGGACAGCCCTAGCATAGACAAAATGAGAGATGTCCATGGTGGTTTTGATGGTCAACTATAATTCCCTTCTATCTCCTAACGTTGAGATGCACATCTCCATGACAGTTGACACCGCAATTACTGTCCATCCTATTGCCCTTCACCCAATCAATGGCTCATTGTAACTGCAAAAACACTACAATGATGCCTCAAGCTCTTTTCTAACGAATACTAACGACACAACTGGAATAAGAGAGGACGACTGCCTTTGGTGAAGTTAACAGAGAGAGGCATTTTGGAAACAAGCACTGTTGATTATAACAATATTCCCTTTGGGAGGGCGCAGAGGCAACAATGAGTGATTGGAACACCATTTTTTTTTGTTTTTAATAAATAAATAAAAAATTGGTAGTTCATCAGCAGCACACAGCTGGTTTTGCACTTCAGGAACAAGTCGGTTGCATGGAAAGAGTTCATCCTATCAGGGAGGGCTAATGTGAGTAATGGGAAAGAGGATGGATGGAGGGGATAAGATTAATGAACTAGACCGTCTTAAGTTCACGTGCTGGAATTGACTTGAGTTAATGACCCTGATGGTCAGCTCTCTCGCTCAGTTAAACGAATGAGACTCGTTCAGGTAGGGATGAGGGCAGAGAGCCCATAGAGGTATGGGATGTTGAAAGGGCCTCTTGGGGGGTGGGGGGGGGCGATGTTTACGTGTTAGGCTGATTTCATTCAAATACATCCTCCAGCGATTCTTTAACCGCTCCTGATATAAAGGGGATATCCCAATTATAAATACAATAAAAGTACACACACTAAAAGGGTAAAAAAATATATATGTTTTTAGACAACCCCAAACTTCAAGGTGCAGGGCATTCAAGGAGTTGGTTTGATGGTCAAATGTGATGTCATCAGCCTCCCGCTTTGCTTAAGGAGCAATAGAAAACAAAAGAGGAAATACCCCCCACTGACGGCTAACGAGGGGCTATAGGGGGCATTATAAAGCAGAGTGTGACAGCAATTATAGATCTAAGAGCCGTGTTGCCGGCATGTTATTTATTTAATGTCTTGCTCGGCGGGAGATGAAAAGGTTGGTGGAGGGCTTGGTGACCTTAGCATCGGAGCCCTGTGTTTGTTTTGACTGCGAGAGGAGCTGGGTGAGTCGAGTTGCACACCATCAAACAGAGCCTCGTCGGCCAACCAGCAGATTAGACAATGACACATCCGCAGCTCTGTTAAAGAGGGAGCCCTGACCTCCTTGACCCCTCATAATTAGCTGGACTCAGAAATGTACAGTTCAGAGGCTACAGCCACAACAAGCATCACTGTTGTGTGACAACCCATAGATCTAGTCATGCCTGCTTAGTGCTTGTATTAAAGAAGCATAACTTGAGCTAGTGTGAGCTATGAAGCAGACACAAAACAGCCCAGACGAACCATTCCAATGACGGCTTTAACAATAAGCTTGTTGTTTCCCCTTCATAAGATATGCGCCATGGAAGATAAATATGAACATGGCTGATGGATGAGGGGGAATTGGGGGGGGCAGTTGTCATTTTCACCTCATCTATTTGAGGCCCTGTATAACCTTTAGCTGTATAACGTATAGATGTGCCTCCCCACTGCAAGTGGATATGGATAAGAGAGGGGGAGGGAGAGGAATAATGAGGTTATTTTGGCTAGAGCAGAAGTTTTCATGTGATATTTGAGTGACAAAAAAAAAAAACATCTATGGGCTAAATAAAAAACCTAAATAAAACACATTTCTAGAAAGCATTATAGCTATGTGAATTGACATTTTATTTATATCGAACGCATGCTTATCTGCGTGCGTGCCAGTACATATCAGATTGACTCACATTCAACCAGTAAATGTAAACAAGCTCGTCTCTCGTGTCCGTTTTAATAAAAGTGAACGTGTCAGACAGTCAGCCTTCTCTCAGACGTAACTGACCAGACTACATGCCATGCTTAATAAGCAGCTAAATATCTGACACCAGTTGTCTGCACTACATTGTGGGAAATGGAGTCAAATGGAGGCCAGCTACACGGAGGTGTGCCTTTGAACAATGCCCATCTTCAATTATGTCAGGAATAGCACACCGGCTGGCAGGTCACAGTTGGTAAGCTCTGGCACAAAAAATACAAGCAAGGGGGGTGGGGGGAAACCCTTGAGGTTTTTGTAAAAAATAAAAATCCTCCCCGTTGAGGTCTTTTCATTTTCATCCTCCCTCTCTTTTTTGTCCCACCCTTTTCTCTTTGTGCTGACTTCAGCACCAGGAATCAGGCTGAGAGAACTGCTATGCTAAGCTTGAAGTTTTAGGCCCGGCGTCAGTGAAAAAGAGTGTCTGAACACTCATGCAAAGTGGACACACCAGAAAGCTAGAGTTGGTGTTTTCTGGACTATATTTTCCAAATAGCAAAGTAGGTACACACAGTGCTCTAATTGAGGGGGTGTGTGCCATACCCCTTTGTTAGCTTAAAGATGTCCTCCAGTGATTTTGTTAACGTTTCCTGTTGAAAAGCAATATCCCAAATATAAACACAGTAAAGTACAGACACTAAAGGAAAAATATATGTTTTGAGCAAATATATAATTTTTTTAGACAACTGCAAACTTCAAGGAGTAGGACATTCAATGAATAATTGCCTTTCACCTTTGCTTGAGGAAAAATAGCAGAGCAATGGAGAACAAGAGAGAGAAAAAAGTCCCACCCCCCCACGTGTGCCATGTCATGAGGATACCTGGACCACCTATTGAGATGGGCCTTTTGTTAGTAAATCAGGTGTTAAATGAGGTGAAAAGCAGAATGAAGTGCCACTAAGATTTAGCACTTTTTAAAATGTATTTCTTTTCTACAGCGAAAATCTCAAAAATCCTTAGCAGAGGCAAAACGACAGCTGGGCCTGATTGAGAGGAGGGAGGAGAAAAGGGTCAATCGTAACAGCAGTAGCCTATCAACATACTGTACAATTCCTCATGTGTGTGACGCATAAAGCCTAATTTGAGCAGAACTATCGGTCGGGCAGCAAGCATGCGCAGCTCTAACTGGTTATCCCGTGGAGCAGCTCACAGACGAATGACTGCGATAAGAGTGTTTTAACATTTTTACATTCATTTGAACCTTTACTTAAGTAGGCAAGTCAGTTAAGAACAGATTCTTATTTACAATGACGGCCTACCCCGGCCAAACCCGGACGACACTGGGCAAAATTGTGCGCCGCCCTATGGACTCTCAATTAGAGGTCGACCAATTATGATTTTTCAACGCCGATACCGATTATCGGCGTTATTTCTTTTTTACAGTGAAAATCTCAAAAGGCTGAATGGGAAAGACAAAATATTCAAGTGCCTTTGAATAGGGTATGGTAGTAGGTGCAGGCACACTGATTTGAGTGTGTCAAGAATTGCAACGCTGCTTGGAGTCAACATGGGCCAGCATCCCTGTGGAACGCTTCCGACAGCTTGTAGAGTCCATGCCCCGACGAACTTAGGCTGTTCTGATGGCAAAAGGAGGTTCAACTCAATATTATGAAGGTGGTCCTAATGTTTTGTACACTCAGTGCATTTCATGTGCAGTCTAATGTGTGCAATTATGTGCCAAATCAGTGATTTAGTGTATTTTTATTGGGTAAGCTATCGTGAAACCGGGCCCAGACTGTCTTCACAAGAAAGAGAGAGAAAAAAAATGAGGAGCTGAACATAACAGTATGCCAGTGGAAGGTAAGACAGTAGTGGACTACTATGATTTCCCATTGTAGCCAATTAAAATAGCAGAAATTCCATT